>NC_080558.1:27028181-28269967 GCF_030253575.1 Rhododendron vialii
ACATCCATACGGTACCAAACCACACCAAAACGGTACCAAACCACACCAAAACGGTGCAATACCGTCCGAGTACATCCATACGGTACCAAACCACACCAAAACGGTGCAATACCGTACGAGTACTTCGTTACTGTACCAAACCACACCAAAACGATGCAATACCGTACGAGTACTTCGTTACGGTACCAAACCACACCAAAGGGTACAATACCGCACGAGTATATCCATACGGTACCAAACCACACCAAAACGGTACAATACCGTACGAGTACATCCATACGGTACCAAACCACACCAAAACGGTGCAATACAGTACGAGTACTTCATTACGGTACCAAACCACACCAAAACGGTGCAATACCGTACGAGTACATCCATACGGTACCAAACCACACTAAAACGGTGCAATACTGTACGAGTACATCCATACGGTACCAAACCACCCCAAAACGGTGCAATACCGTACAAGTACTTCGTTACGGTACCAAATCACACCAAAACGGTACAATACCCTACGAGTACTTCGTTACGGTACCAAACCAAACCAAAACGGTGCAATACCGTACGAGTACATCCATACGGTACCAAACCACACCAAAATGGTGCAATACCGTACGATTACATCCATACGGTACCAAACCACACCAAAACGGTGCAATACCGTACGAGTACTTCGTTACGGTACCAAACCGCACCGAAACGGTACAATAGCGTACGAGTACTTCGTTACGGTACCAAACCAAACAAAAACGGTGCAATACCGTACGACTAATTCCATACGGTACCAAACCAGACCAAAACGGTGCAATACCGTACGAGTACATCCATACGGTACCAAACCACACCAAAACGGTACAATACCGTACCAAACCACACCAAAACGGTACAATACCGTACGAGTACATTCATACGGTACCAAACCACACCAAAACGGTGCAATACCGTACGAGTACTTCGTTACGGTACCAAACCACACCAAAACGGTGCAATACCGTGCGAGTACATCCATACGGTACCAAACCACACCAAAACGGTACCAAACCACACCAAAACGGTGCAATACCGTCCGAGTACATCCATACGGTACCAAACCACACCAAAACGGTGCAATACCGTACGAGTACTTCGTTACTGTACCAAACCACACCAAAACGATGCAATACCGTACGAGTACTTCGTTACGGTACCAAACCACACCAAAGGGTACAATACCGCACGAGTATATCCATACGGTACCAAACCACACCAAAACGGTGCAATACCGTACGAGTACATCCATACGGTACCAAACCACACCAAAACGGTCAAATACCGTACGAGTACTTCGTTACGGTACAAAACCACACCAAAACGGGGCAATACCGTACGAGTACATCGTTACGGTACCAAACCACACCAAAACGGTGCAATACCGTACGAGTACTTCGTTACGGTACCAAACCACACCAAAACGGGGCAATACCGTACGGGTACTTCGTTACGGTACCAAACCACACCAAAACGGTGCAATACCGTACGAGTACATCAATATGGTACCAAACCACACCAAAACGGTGCAATACCGTACGAGTACATCCATACGGTACCAAACCACACCAAAAGGGTACAATACCGCACGAGTACATCCATACGGTACCAAACCACACCAAAACGGTCAAATACCGTACGAGTACTTCGTTACGGTACCAAACCACACCAAAACGGGGCAATACCGTACGAGTACTTCGTTACGGTACCAAACCACACCAAAACTCTGCAATACCGTACGAGTACTTCGTTACGGTACCAAACCACACCAAAACGGGGCAATACCGAACGGGTACTTCGTTACGGTACCAAACCACACCAAAAGGGTACAATACCGCACTAGTATATCCATACGGTACCAAACCACACCAAAACGGTGCAATACCGTACGAGTACATCCATACGGTACCAAACCACACCAAAAATGGTGCAATACCGTACGAGTACTTCGTTACGGTACCAAACCACACCAAAACGGTACAATAGCATACGAGTACTTCGTTACGGTACCAAACCAAACCAAAACGGTGCAATACCGTACGAGTACATCCATACGGTACAAAACCACACCAAAACGTTGCAATACCGTACGAGTACTTCGTTACGGTACCAAACCACACCAAAACGGCGCAATACCGTACGAGTACATCCATACGGTACCAAACCACACTAAAACGGTGCAATACCGTAGGAGTACATCCATACGGAACCAAACCTCACCAAAACGGCGCAATACCGTACGAGTACTTCGTTACGGTACCAAACCAAACCAAAACGGTGCAATACCGTACGACTAATTCCATACGGTACCAAACCACACCAAAAGGGTACAATACCGCACGAGTATATCCATACGGTACCAAACCACACCAAAACGGTACAATACCGTACGAGTACATCCATACGGTACCAAACCACACCAAAACGGTGCAATACAGTACGAGTACTTCATTACGGTACCAAACCACACCAAAACGGTGCAATACCGTACGAGTACATCCATACGGTACCAAACCACACTAAAACGGTGCAATACTGTACGAGTACATCCATACGGTACCAAACCACACCAAAACGGTGCAATACCGTACAAGTACTTCGTTACGGTACCAAATCACACCAAAACGGTACAATACCCTACGAGTACTTCGTTACGGTACCAAACCAAACCAAAACGGTGCAATACCGTACGAGTACATCCATACGGTACCAAACCACACCAAAATGGTGCAATACCGTACGAGTACATCCATACGGTACCAAACCACACCAAAACGGTGCAATACCGTACGAGTACATCCATACGGTACCAAACCACACCGAAACGGTGCAATAGCGTACGAGTACTTCGTTACGGTACCAAACCAAACAAAAACGGTGCAATACCGTACGACTAATTCCATACGGTACCAAACCAGACCAAAACGGTGCAATACCGTACGAGTACATCCATACGGTACCAAACCACACCAAAACGGTACAATACCGTACCAAACCACACCAAAACGGTACAATACCGTACGAGTACATCCATACGGTACCAAACCACACCAAAACGGTGCAATACCGTACGAGTACTTCGTTACGGTACCAAACCACACCAAAACGGTGCAATACCGTGCGAGTACATCCATACGGTACCAAACCACACCAAAACGGTACCAAACCACACCAAAACGGTGCAATACCGTCCGAGTACATCCATACGGTACCAAACCACACCAAAACGGTGCAATACCGTACGAGTACTTCGTTACTGTACCAAACCACACCAAAACGATGCAATACCGTACGAGTACTTCGTTACGGTACCAAACCACACCAAAGGGTACAATACCGCACGAGTATATCCATACGGTACCAAACCACACCAAAACGGTGCAATACCGTACGAGTACATCCATACGGTACCAAACCACACCAAAACGGTCAAATACCGTACGAGTACTTCGTTACGGTACAAAACCACACCAAAACGGGGCAATACCGTACGAGTACATCGTTACGGTACCAAACCACACCAAAACGGTGCAATACCGTACGAGTACTTCGTTACGGTACCAAACCACACCAAAACGGGGCAATACCGTACGGGTACTTCGTTACGGTACCAAACCACACCAAAACGGTGCAATACCGTACGAGTACATCCATATGGTACCAAACCACACCAAAACGGTGCAATACCGTACGAGTACATCCATACGGTACCAAACCACACCAAAAGGGTACAATACCGCACGAGTACATCCATACGGTACCAAACCACACCAAAACGGTCAAATACCGTACGAGTACTTCGTTACGGTACCAAACCACACCAAAACGGGGCAATACCGTACGAGTACTTCGTTACGGTACCAAACCACACCAAAACTCTGCAATACCGTACGAGTACTTCGTTACGGTACCAAACCACACCAAAACGGGGCAATACCGAACGGGTACTTCGTTACGGTACCAAACCACACCAAAAGGGTACAATACCGCACTAGTATATCCATACGGTACCAAACCACACCAAAACGGTGCAATACCGTACGAGTACTTCGTTACGGTACCAAACCACACCAAAACGGTACAATAGCGTACGAGTACTTCGTTACGGTACCAAACCGAACCAAAACGGTGCAATTCCGTACGAGTACATCCATACGGTACCAAACCACACCAAAACGGTGCAAGACCGTACAAGTACTTCGTTACGGTACCAAATCACACCAAAACGGTACAATACCGTACGAGTACTTCGTTACGGTACCAAACCAAACGAAAACGGTGCAATACCGTACGAGTACATCCATACGGTACCAAACCACACCAAAACGGTACAATACCGTACCAAACCACACCAAAACGGTACAATACCGTACGAGTACATCCATACGGTACCAAACCACACCAAAACGGTGCAGTACCGTACGAGTACTTCGTTACGGTACCAAACCACACCAAAACGGTGCAATACCGTGCGAGTACATCCATACGGTACCAAACCGCACCAAAACGGTGCAATACCGTACGAGTACATCCATACGGTCCCAAACCACACCAAAAGGGTACAATACCGCACGAGTACATCCATACGGTACCAAACCACACGAAAACGGTCAAATACCGTACGAGTACTTCGTTACGGTACCAAACCACACCAAAACGGGGCAATACTGTACGAGTACTTCGTTACGGTACCAAACCACACCAAAACGGTGCAATACCGTACGAGTACTTCGTTACGGTACCAAACCACACCAAAACGGGGCAATACCGTACGGGTACTTCGTTACGGTACCAAACCACACCAAAAGGGTACAATACCGCACGAGTATATCCATACGGTACCAAACCACACCAAAACGGTGCAATACCGTACGAGTACATCCATACGGTACCAAACCACACCAAAAATGGTCCAATACCGTACGAGTACATCCATAGGGTACCAAACCACACCAAAACGGTGCAATATCGTACAAGTACTTCGTTACGGTACCAAATCACACCAAAAAGGTACAATACCGTACGAGTACTTCGTTATGGTACCAAACCACACCAAAACGGTGCAATACCGTACGAGTACATCCATACGGTACCAAACCACACCAAAACGGTGCAATACCGTACGAGTACATCCATACGGTACCAAACCACACCAAAACGATACAATAGCGTACGAGTACTTCGTTACGGTACCAAACCGAACCAAAACGGTGCAATTCCGTACGAGTACATCCATACGGTACCAAACCACACCAAAACGGTGCAAGACCGTACAAGTACTTCGTTACGGTACCAAATCACACCAAAACGGTACAATACCATACGAGTACTTCGTTACGGTACCAAACCAAACCAAAACGGTGCAATACCGTACGAGTACATCCATACGGTACCAAACCACACCAAAAATGGTGCAATACCGTACGAGTACTTCGTTACGGTACCAAACCACACCAAAACGGTCCAATAGCATACGAGTACTTCGTTACGGTACCAAACCAAACCAAAACGGTGCAATACCGTACGAGTACATCCATACGGTACCAAACCACACTAAAACGGTGCAATACTGTACGAGTACATCCATACGGTACCAAACCACACCAAAACGGTGCAATACCGTACAAGTACTTCGTTACGGTACCAAATCACACCAAAACGGTACAATACCCTACGAGTACTTCGTTACGGTACCAAACCAAACCAAAACGGTGCAATACCGTACGAGTACATCCATACGGTACCAAACCACACCAAAATGGTGCAATACCGTACGAGTACATCCATACGGTACCAAACCACACCAAAACGGTGCAATACCGTACGAGTAGTTCGTTACGGTACCAAACCACACCAAAACGGTACAATAGCGTACGAGTACTTCGTTACGGTACCAAACCAAACCAAAACGGTGCAATACCGTACGAGTACATCCATACGGTACAAAACCACACCAAAACGGTGCAATACCATACGAGTACTTCGTTACGGTACCAAACCACACCAAAACGGTGCAATACCGTACGAGTACATCCATACGGTACCAAACCACACTAAAAGGGTGCAATACCGTAGGAGTACATCCATACGGAACCAAACCACACCAAAACGGTGGAATACCGTACGAGTACTTCGTTACGGTACCAAACCAAACCAAAACGGTGCAATACCGTACGACTAATTCCATACGGTACCAAACCACACCAAAACGGTGCAATACCGTACGAGTACATCCGTACGGTACCAAACCACACCTAAACGGTGCAATACCGTATGAGTATTTCGTTACGGTACCAAACCAAACCAAAACTGTGCAATACCTTACGACTAATTCCATACAGTACCAAACCACACCAAAACGGTGCAATACCGTACGAGTACTTCGTTACGGTACCAAACCACACCAAAACGGTGCAATACCGTGCGAGTACATCCATACGGTACCAAACCACACCAAAACGGTGCAATACCATACGAGTACATCCATACGGTACCAAACCAAACAAAAACGGTGCAATACCGTACGAGTACATCCATACGGTACCAAACCACACCAAAATGGTGCAATACCGTACGAGTACATCCATACGGTACCAAACCACACCAAAACGGTGCAATACCGTACGAGTAGTTCGTTACGGTACCAAACCACACCAAAACGGTACAATAGCGTACGAGTACTTCGTTACGGTACCAAACCAAACCAAAACGGTGCAATACCGTACGACTAATTCCATACGGTACCAAACCACACCAAAACGGTGCAATGCCGTACGAGTACATCCATACGGTACCAAACCACACCAAAACGGAACAATACCGTACCAAACCACAACAAAACGGTTCAATACCGTACGAGTACATCCATACGGTACCAAACCACACCAAAACGGTGCAATACCGTACGAGTACTTCGTTACGGTACCAAACCACACCAAAACGGTGCAATACCATGCGAGTACATCCATACGGTACCAAACCACACCAAAACGGTGCAATACCGTACGAGTACATCCATACGGTACCAAACCACACCAAAACGGTGCAATACCGTACGAGTACTTCGTTACGGTACCAAACTACACCAAAACGATGAAATACCGTACGAGTACTTCGTTACGGTACCAAACCACACCAAAAGGGTACAATACCGCACGAGTATATCCATACGGTACCAAACCACACCAAAACGGTGCAATACCGTACGAGTACATCCATACGGTACCAAACCACACCAAAACGGTCAAAGACCGTACGAGTACTTCGTTATGGTACCAACCCACACCAAAACGTGGCAATACCGTACGAGTACTTCGTTACGGTACCAAACCACACCAAAACGGTGCAATACCGTACGAGTACTTCGTTACGGTACCAAACCACACCAAAACGGGGCAATAGCGTGCGGGTACTTCGTTACGGTACCAAACCACACCAAAACGGTGCAATACCGGACGAGTACATCCATACGGTACCAAACCACACCAAAACGGTGCAATACAGTACGACTACGTCCATACGGTACCAAACCACACCAAAAGGGTACAATACCGCACGAGTACATCCATATGGTACCAAACCACACCAAAACGGTCAAATACCGTACGAGTACTTCGTTACGGTACCAAACCACACCAAAACGGTGCAATACCGTACGAGTACTTCGTTACGGTACCAAACCAAACCAAAACGGTGCAATTCCATACGAGTACATCCATATGGTACCAAACCACACCAAAAATGGTGCAATACCGTACGAGTACTTCGTTACGGTACCAAACCACACCAAAACGGTGCAACACCGTACGAGTACATCCATAGGGTACCAAACCACACCAAAAATGGTTCAATACCGTACGAGTACTTCGTTACGGTACCAAACCACACCAAAACGGTACAATAGCATACGAGTACTTCGTTACGGTACCAAACCAAACAAAAACGGTGCAATACCGTACGAGTACATCCATACGGTACAAAACCACACCAAAACGGTGCAATACCGTACGAGTACTTCGTTACGGTACCAAACCACACCAAAACGGTGCAATACCGTACGAGTACATCCATACGGTACCAAACCACACTAAAAGGGTGCAATACCGTAGGAGTACATCCATACGGAACCAAACCACACCAAAACGGTGGAATACCGTACGAGTACTTCGTTACGGTACCAAACCAAACCAAAACGGTGCAATACCGTACGACTAATTCCATACGGTACCAAACCAAACCAAAACGGTGCAATACCGTACGAGTACATCCGTACGGTACCAAACCACACCTAAACGGTGCAATACCGTACGAGTATTTCGTTACGGTACCAAACCAAACCAAAACGGTGCAATACCTTACGACTAGTTCCATACAGTACCAAACCACACCAAAACGGTGCAATACCGTACGAGTACTTCGTTACGGTACCAAACCACACCAAAACGGGGCAATACCGTACGGGTACTTCGTTACGGTGCCAAACCACACCAAAAGGGTACAATACCGCACGAGTATATCCATACGGTACCAAACCACACCAAAACGGTGCAATACCGTACGAGTACATCCATACGGTACCAAACCACACCAAAACGGTGCAATACCGTACGAGTACGGTACCAAACCACACCAAAACGGTGCAATACCGTACGAGTACATCCATACGGTACCAAACCACACTTAAAGGGTGCAATACCGTAGGAGTACATCCATACGGAACCAAACCACACCAAAACGGTGCAATACCGTACGAGTACTTCGTTACGGTACCAAACCACACCAAAACGGTACAATAGCGTACGAGTACTTCGTTACGGTACCAAACCAAACCAAAACGGTGCAATTCCATACGTGTACATCCATACGGTACCAAACCACACCAAAACGGTGCAAGACCGTACAAGTACTTCGTTACGGTACCAAATCACACCAAAACGGTACAATAGCATACGAGTACTTCGTTACGGTACCAAACCAAACCAAAACGGTGCAATACCGTACAAGTACTTCGTTACGGTACCAAATCACACCAAAACGGTACAATACCCTACGAGTACTTCGTTACGGTACCAAACCAAACCAAAACGGTGCAATACCGTACGAGTACATCCATACGGTACCAAACCACACCAAAATGGTGCAATACCGTACGAGTACATCCATACGGTACCAAACCACACCAAAACGGTGCAATACCGTACGAGTAGTTCGTTACGGTACCAAACCACACCAAAACGGTACAATAGCGTACGAGTACTTCGTTACGGTACCAAACCAAACCAAAACGGTGCAATACCGTACGAGTACATCCATACGGTACAAAACCACACCAAAACGGTGCAATACCATACGAGTACTTCGTTACGGTACCAAACCACACCAAAACGGTGCAATACCGTACGAGTACATCCATACGGTACCAAACCACACTAAAAGGGTGCAATACCGTAGGAGTACATCCATACGGAACCAAACCACACCAAAACGGTGGAATACCGTACGAGTACTTCGTTACGGTACCAAACCAAACCAAAACGGTGCAATACCGTACGACTAATTCCATACGGTACCAAACCACACCAAAACGGTGCAATACCGTACGAGTACATCCGTACGGTACCAAACCACACCTAAACGGTGCAATACCGTATGAGTATTTCGTTACGGTACCAAACCAAACCAAAACTGTGCAATACCTTACGACTAATTCCATACAGTACCAAACCACACCAAAACGGTGCAATACCGTACGAGTACTTCGTTACGGTACCAAACCACACCAAAACGGTGCAATACCGTGCGAGTACATCCATACGGTACCAAACCACACCAAAACGGTGCAATACCATACGAGTACATCCATACGGTACCAAACCAAACAAAAACGGTGCAATACCGTACGAGTACATCCATACGGTACCAAACCACACCAAAATGGTGCAATACCGTACGAGTACATCCATACGGTACCAAACCACACCAAAACGGTGCAATACCGTACGAGTACGGTACCAAACCACACCAAAACGGTGCAATACCGTACGAGTACATCCATACGGTACCAAACCACACTAAAAGGGTGCAATACCGTAGGAGTACATCCATACGGAACCAAACCACACCAAAACGGTGCAATACCGTACGAGTACTTCGTTACGGTACCAAACCACACCAAAACGGTACAATAGCGTACGAGTACTTCGTTACGGTACCAAACCAAACCAAAACGGTGCAATTCCATACGTGTACATCCATACGGTACCAAACCACACCAAAACGGTGCAAGACCGTACAAGTACTTCGTTACGGTACCAAATCACACCAAAACGGTACAATAGCATACGAGTACTTCGTTACGGTACCAAACCAAACCAAAACGGTGCAATACCGTACGAGTACATCCATAGGGTACAAAACCACACCAAAACGGTGCAATACCGTACGAGTACTTCGTTACGGTACCAAACCACACCAAAACGGTACAATAGCGTACGAGTACTTCGTTACGCTACCAAACCAAACCAAAACGGTGCAATTCCATACGAGTACATTCATACGGTACCAAACCACACCAAAACGGTGCAAGACCGTACAAGTACTTCGTTACGGTACCAAATAACACCAAAACGGTACAATAGCGTACGAGTACTTCGTTACGGTACCAAACCAAACCAAAACGGTGCAATTCCATACGAGTACATCCATATTGTACCAAACCACACCAAAAATGGTGCAATACCGTACGAGTACTTCGTTACGGTACCAAACCACACCAAAACGGTACAATAGCATACGAGTACTTCGTTACGGTACCAACCCAAACCAAAACGGTGCAATACCGTACGAGTACATCCATAGGGTACAAAACCACACCAAAACGGTGCAATACCGTACGAGTACTTCGTTACGGTACCAAACCACACCAAAACGGTGCAATACCGTACGAGTACATCCATATGGTACCAAACCACACTAAAACGGTGCAATACCGTAGGAGTACATCCATACGGAACCAAACCACACCAAAACGGTGCAATACCGTACGAGTAGTTCGTTACGGTACCAAACAAAACCAAAACGGTGCAATACCTTACGACTAATTCCATACGGTACCAAACCACACCAAAACGGTGCAATACCGTACGAGTACATCCGTACGGTACCAAACCACACCTAAACGGTGCAATACCGTACGAGTATTTCGTTACGGTACCAAACCAAACCAAAACGGTGCAATACCGTACGAGTACATCCATACGGTACCAAACCACACCAAAACGGTGCAATACCGTACGAGTACATCCATACGGTACCAACCCACACCAAAAATGGTGCAATACCGTACGAGTACTTCGTTACGGTACCAAACCACACCAAAACGGTACAATAGCATGCGAGTACTTCGTTACGGTACCAAACCAAACCAAAACGGTGCAATAGCGCACGAGTACATCCATACGGTACAAAACCACACCAAAACGGTGCAATACCGTACGAGTACGGTACCAAACCACACCAAAACGGTACAATACCGTACGAGTACATCCATACGGTACCAAACCACACTAAAATGGGGCAATACCGTAGGAGTACATCCATACGGAACCAAACCACACCAAAACGGTGCAATACCGTACGAGTACTTCGTTACGGTACCAAACCAAACCAAAACGGTGCAATACCGTGAGACTAATTCCATACGGTACGAAACAACACCAAAATGGTGCAATACCGTACGAGTACATCCATACGGTACCAAACGACACCAAAACGGTTCAATACTACCAAACCACACCAAAACGGTACAATACCGTACGAGTACATCCATACGGTACCAAACCACACCAAAACGGTGCAATACCGTACGAGTACTTCGTTACGGTACCAAACCACACCAAAACGGTGCAATACCGTGCGAGTACAACCATACGGTACCAAACCACACCAAAACGGTGCAATACCGTACGAGTACATCCATACGGTACCAAACCACACCAAAACGGTTCAATACCGTACGAGTACTTCGTTACGGTATCAAACCACACCAAAACGATGCAATACCGTACGAGTACTTCGTTACGGTACCAAACCACACCAAAAGGATACAATACCGCACGAGTATATCCATACGGTACCAAACCACACCAAAACGGTGCAATACCATACGAGTACATCCATACGGTACCAAACCACACCAAAACGGTCAAATACCGTACGAGTACTTCGTTACGGTACCAAACCACACCAAAACGGGGCAATACCGTACGAGTACTTCGTTACGGTAGCAAACCACACCAAAACGGTGCAATACCGTACGAGTACTTCGTTACGGTACCAAACCACACCAAAACGGGGCAATACCGTACGGGTACTTCGTTACGGTACCAAACCACACCAAAACGGGGCAATACCGTACGAGTACTTCGTTACGGTAGCAAACCACACCAAAACGGTGCAATACCGTACGAGTACTTCGTTACGGTACCAAACCACACCAAAACGGGGCAATACCGTACGGGTACTTCGTTACGGTACCAAACCACACCAAAACGGTGCAATACCGTACGAGTACATCCATACGGTACCAAACCACACCAAAAGGGTACAATACCGCACGAGTACATCCATACGGTACCAAACCACACCAAAACGGTCAAATACCGTACGAGTACTTCGTTACGGTACCAAACCACACCAAAACGGGGCAATACCGTACGAGTACTTCGTTACGGTACCAAACCACACCAAAACGGGGCAATACCGTACGAGTACTTCGTTACGGTACCAAACCACACCAAAACTGTGCAATACCGTACGAGTACTTCGTTACGGTACCAAACCACACCAAAACGGGGCAATACCGTACGGGTACTTCGTTACGGTACCAAACCACGCCAAAACGGTGCAATACCGTACGAGTACATCCATACGGTACCAAACCACACTAAAAGGGTGCAATACCGTAGGAGTACATCCATACGGTACCAAACCACACCAAAACGGTGCAATACCGTAAGAGTACTTCGTTACGGTACCAAACCAAACCAAAACGGTGCAATACCGTACGACTAATTCCATACGGTACCAAACCACACCAAAACGGTGGAATACCGTACGAGTACATCCGTACGGTACCAAACCACACCAAAACGGTACAATACCGTACCAAACCACACCAAAACGGTACAATACCGTACGAGTACATCCATACGGTACCAAACCACACCAAAACGGTGCAATACCGTACGAGTACATCCATACGGTACCAAACCACACCAAAAATGGTGCAATACCGTACGAGTACTTCGTTACGGTACCAAACAACAAAAAAATGGTACAATAGCATACGAGTACTTCGTTACGGTACCAAACCAAACCAAAACGGTGCAATACCGTACGAGTACATCCATACGGTACAAAACCACACCAAAACGTTGCAATACCGTACGAGTACTTCGTTACGGTACCAAACCACACCAAAACGGCGCAATACCGTACGAGTACATCCATACGGTACCAAACCACACTAAAACGGTGCAATACCGTAGGAGTACATCCATACGGAACCAAACCTCACCAAAACGGCGCAATACCGTACGAGTACTTCGTTACGGTACCAAACCAAACCAAAACGGTGCAATACCGTACGACTAATTCCATACGGTACCAAACCACACCAAAAGGGTACAATACCGCACGAGTATATCCATACGGTACCAAACCACACCAAAACGGTACAATACCGTACGAGTACATCCATACGGTACCAAACCACACCAAAACGGTGCAATACAGTACGAGTACTTCATTACGGTACCAAACCACACCAAAACGGTGCAATACCGTACGAGTACATCCATACGGTACCAAACCACACTAAAACGGTGCAATACTGTACGAGTACATCCATACGGTACCAAACCACACCAAAACGGTGCAATACCGTACAAGTACTTCGTTACGGTACCAAATCACACCAAAACGGTACAATACCCTACGAGTACTTCGTTACGGTACCAAACCAAACCAAAACGGTGCAATACCGTACGAGTACATCCATACGGTACCAAACCACACCAAAATGGTGCAATACCGTACGAGTACATCCATACGGTACCAAACCACACCAAAACGGTGCAATACCGTACGAGTACTTCGTTACGGTACCAAACCACACCGAAACGGTACAATAGCGTACGAGTACTTCGTTACGGTACCAAACCAAACAAAAACGGTGCAATACCGTACGACTAATTCCATACGGTACCAAACCAGACCAAAACGGTGCAATACCGTACGAGTACATCCATACGGTACCAAACCACACCAAAACGGTACAATACCGTACCAAACCACACCAAAACGGTACAATACCGTACGAGTACATCCATACGGTACCAAACCACACCAAAACGGTGCAATACCGTACGAGTACTTCGTTACGGTACCAAACCACACCAAAACGGTGCAATACCGTGCGAGTACATCCATACGGTACCAAACCACACCAAAACGGTACCAAACCACACCAAAACGGTGCAATACCGTCCGAGTACATCCATACGGTACCAAACCACACCAAAACGGTGCAATACCGTACGAGTACTTCGTTACTGTACCAAACCACACCAAAACGATGCAATACCGTACGAGTACTTCGTTACGGTACCAAACCACACCAAAGGGTACAATACCGCACGAGTATATCCATACGGTACCAAACCACACCAAAACGGTGCAATACCGTACGAGTACATCCATACGGTACCAAACCACACCAAAACGGTCAAATACCGTACGAGTACTTCGTTACGGTACAAAACCACACCAAAACGGGGCAATACCGTACGAGTACATCGTTACGGTACCAAACCACACCAAAACGGTGCAATACCGTACGAGTACTTCGTTACGGTACCAAACCACACCAAAACGGGGCAATACCGTACGGGTACTTCGTTACGGTACCAAACCACACCAAAACGGTGCAATACCGTACGAGTACATCCATATGGTACCAAACCACACCAAAACGGTGCAATACCGTACGAGTACATCCATACGGTACCAAACCACACCAAAAGGGTACAATACCGCACGAGTACATCCATACGGTACCAAACCACACCAAAACGGTCAAATACCGTACGAGTACTTCGTTACGGTACCAAACCACACCAAAACGGGGCAATACCGTACGAGTACTTCGTTACGGTACCAAACCACACCAAAACTCTGCAATACCGTACGAGTACTTCGTTACGGTACCAAACCACACCAAAACGGGGCAATACCGAACGGGTACTTCGTTACGGTACCAAACCACACCAAAAGGGTACAATACCGCACTAGTATATCCATACGGTACCAAACCACACCAAAACGGTGCAATACCGTACGAGTACTTCGTTACGGTACCAAACCACACCAAAACGGTACAATAGCGTACGAGTACTTCGTTACGGTACCAAACCGAACCAAAACGGTGCAATTCCGTACGAGTACATCCATACGGTACCAAACCACACCAAAACAGTGCAAGACCGTACAAGTACTTCGTTACGGTACCAAATCACACCAAAACGGTACAATACCGTACGAGTACTTCGTTACGGTACCAAACCAAACGAAAACGGTGCAATACCGTACGAGTACATCCATACGGTACCAAACCACACCAAAACGGTACAATACCGTACAAAACCACACCAAAACGGTACAATACCGTACGAGTACATCCATACGGTACCAAACCACACCAAAACGGTGCAGTACCGTACGAGTACTTCGTTACGGTACCAAACCACACCAAAACGGTGCAATACCGTGCGAGTACATCCATACGGTACCAAACCACACCAAAACGGTGCAATACCGTACGAGTACATCCATACGGTCCCAAACCACACCAAAAGGGTACAATACCGCACGAGTACATCCATACGGTACCAAACCACACGAAAACGGTCAAATACCGTACGAGTACTTCGTTACGGTACCAAACCACACCAAAACGGGGCAATACTGTACGAGTACTTCGTTACGGTACCAAACCACACCAAAACGGTGCAATACCGTACGAGTACTTCGTTACGGTACCAAACCACACCAAAACGGGGCAATACCGTACGGGTACTTCGTTACGGTACCAAACCACACCAAAAGGGTACAATACCGCACGAGTATATCCATACGGTACCAAACAACACCAAAACGGTGCAATACCGTACGAGTACATCCATACGGTACCAAACCACACCAAAAATGGTCCAATACCGTACGAGTACATCCATAGGGTACCAAACCACACCAAAACGGTGCAATATCGTACAAGTACTTCGTTACGGTACCAAATCACACCAAAAAGGTACAATACCGTACGAGTACTTCGTTATGGTACCAAACCACACCAAAACGGTGCAATACCGTACGAGTACATCCATACGGTACCAAACCACACCAAAACGGTGCAATACCGTACGAGTACATCCATACGGTACCAAACCACACCAAAACGGTGCAATACCGTACGAGTACATCCATACGGTACCAAACCACACCAAAACGATACAATAGCGTACGAGTACTTCGTTACGGTACCAAACCGAACCAAAACGGTGCAATTCCGTACGAGTACATCCATACGGTACCAAACCACACCAAAACGGTGCAAGACCGTACAAGTACTTCGTTACGGTACCAAATCACACCAAAACGGTACAATACCATACGAGTACTTCGTTACGGTACCAAACCAAACCAAAACGGTGCAATACCGTACGAGTACATCCATACGGTACCAAACCACACCAAAAATGGTGCAATACCGTACGAGTACTTCGTTACGGTACCAAACCACACCAAAACGGTCCAATAGCATACGAGTACTTCGTTACGGTACCAAACCAAACCAAAACGGTGCAATACCGTACGAGTACATCCATACGGTACCAAACCACACTAAAACGGTGCAATACTGTACGAGTACATCCATACGGTACCAAACCACACCAAAACGGTGCAATACCGTACAAGTACTTCGTTACGGTACCAAATCACACCAAAACGGTACAATACCCTACGAGTACTTCGTTACGGTACCAAACCAAACCAAAACGGTGCAATACCGTACGAGTACATCCATACGGTACCAAACCACACCAAAATGGTGCAATACCGTACGAGTACATCCATACGGTACCAAACCACACCAAAACGGTGCAATACCGTACGAGTAGTTCGTTACGGTACCAAACCACACCAAAACGGTACAATAGCGTACGAGTACTTCGTTACGGTACCAAACCAAACCAAAACGGTGCAATACCGTACGACTAATTCCATACGGTACCAAACCACACCAAAACGGTGCAATACCGTACGAGTACATCCATACGGTACCAAACCACACCAAAACGGAACAATACCGTACCAAACCACAACAAAACGGTACAATACCATACGAGTACATCCATACGGTACCAAACCACACCAAAACGGTGCAATACCGTACGAGTACTTCGTTACGGTACCAAACCACACCAAAACGGTGCAATACCGTGCGAGTACATCCATACGGTACCAAACCACACCAAAACGGTGCAATACCGTACGAGTACTTCGTTACGGTACCAAACCACACCAAAACGATGCAATACCGTACGAGTACTTCGTTACGGTACCAAACCACACCAAAAGGGTACAATACCGCACGAGTATATCCATACGGTACCAAACCACACCAAAACGGTGCAATACCGAACGAGTACATCCATACGGTACCAAACCACACCAAAACGGTCAAAGACCGTACGAGTACTTCGTTACGGTACCAAACCACACCAAAACGGGGCAATACCGTACGGGTACTTCGTTACGGTACCAAACCACACCAAAAGGGTACAATACCGCACGAGTATATCCATACGGTACCAAACCACACCAAAACGGTGCAATACCGTACGAGTACATCCATACGGTACCAAACCACACCAAAAATGGTCCAATACCGTACGAGTACATCCATAGGGTACCAAACCACACCAAAACGGTGCAATATCGTACAAGTACTTCGTTACGGTACCAAATCACACCAAAAAGGTACAATACTGTACGAGTACTTCGTTATGGTACCAAACCACACCAAAACGGTGCAATACCGTACGAGTACATCCATACGGTACCAAACCACACCAAAACGGTGCAATACCGTACGAGTACATCCATACGGTACCAAACCACACCAAAACGGTGCAATACCGTACGAGTACATCCATACGGTACCAAACCACACCAAAACGATACAATAGCGTACGAGTACTTCGTTACGGTACCAAACCGAACCAAAACGGTGCAATTCCGTACGAGTACATCCATACGGTACCAAACCACACCAAAACGGTGCAAGACCGTACAAGTACTTCGTTACGGTACCAAATCACACGAAAACGGTACAATACCATACGAGTACTTCGTTACGGTACCAAACCAAACCAAAACGGTGCAATACCGTACGAGTACATCCATACGGTACCAAACCACACCAAAAATGGTGCAATACCGTACGAGTACTTCGTTACGGTACCAAACCACACCAAAACGGTCCAATAGCATACGAGTACTTCGTTACGGTACCAAACCAAACCAAAACGGTGCAATACCGTACGAGTACATCCATACGGTACCAAACCACACTAAAACGGTGCAATACTGTACGAGTACATCCATACGGTACCAAACCACACCAAAACGGTGCAATACCGTACAAGTACTTCGTTACGGTACCAAATCACACCAAAATGGTACAATACCCTACGAGTACTTCGTTACGGTACCAAACCAAACCAAAACGGTGCAATACCGTACGAGTACATCCATACGGTACCAAACCACACCAAAATGGTGCAATACCATACGAGTACATCCATACGGTACCAAACCACACCAAAACGGTGCAATACCGTACGAGTAGTTCGTTACGGTACCAAACCACACCAAAACGGTACAATACCGTACGAGTACATCCATACGGTACCAAACCACACCAAAACGGTGCAATACCGTACGAGTACTTCGTTACGGTACCAAACCACACCAAAACGGTGCAATACCGTGCGAGTACATCCATACGGTACCAAACCACACCAAAACGGTACCAAACCACACCAAAACGGTGCAATACCGTCCGAGTACATCCATACGGTACCAAACCACACCAAAACGGTGCAATACCGTACGAGTACTTCGTTACTGTACCAAACCACACCAAAACGATGCAATACCGTACGAGTACTTCGTTACGGTACCAAACCACACCAAAGGGTACAATACCGCACGAGTATATCCATACGGTACCAAACCACACCAAAACGGTGCAATACCGTACGAGTACATCCATACGGTACCAAACCACACCAAAACGGTCAAATACCGTACGAGTACTTCGTTACGGTACAAAACCACACCAAAACGGGGCAATACCGTACGAGTACATCGTTACGGTACCAAACCACACCAAAACGGTGCAATACCGTACGAGTACTTCGTTACGGTACCAAACCACACCAAAACGGGGCAATACCGTACGGGTACTTCGTTACGGTACCAAACCACACCAAAACGGTGCAATACCGTACGAGTACTTCGTTACGGTACCAAACCACACCAAAACGGGGCAATACCGTACGGGTACTTCGTTACGGTACCAAACCACACCAAAACGGTGCAATACCGTACGAGTACATCCATATGGTACCAAACCACACCAAAACGGTGCAATACCGTACGAGTACATCCATACGGTACCAAACCACACCAAAAGGGTACAATACCGCACGAGTACATCCATACGGTACCAAACCACACCAAAACGGTCAAATACCGTACGAGTACTTCGTTACGGTACCAAACCACACCAAAACGGGGCAATACCGTACGAGTACTTCGTTACGGTACCAAACCACACCAAAACTCTGCAATACCGTACGAGTACTTCGTTACGGTACCAAACCACACCAAAACGGGGCAATACCGAACGGGTACTTCGTTACGGTACCAAACCACACCAAAAGGGTACAATACCGCACTAGTATATCCATACGGTACCAAACCACACCAAAACGGTGCAATACCGTACGAGTACTTCGTTACGGTACCAAACCACACCAAAACGGTACAATAGCGTACGAGTACTTCGTTACGGTACCAAACCGAACCAAAACGGTGCAATTCCGTACGAGTACATCCATACGGTACCAAACCACACCAAAACAGTGCAAGACCGTACAAGTACTTCGTTACGGTACCAAATCACACCAAAACGGTACAATACCGTACGAGTACTTCGTTACGGTACCAAACCAAACGAAAACGGTGCAATACCGTACGAGTACATCCATACGGTACCAAACCACACCAAAACGGTACAATACCGTACAAAACCACACCAAAACGGTACAATACCGTACGAGTACATCCATACGGTACCAAACCACACCAAAACGGTGCAGTACCGTACGAGTACTTCGTTACGGTACCAAACCACACCAAAACGGTGCAATACCGTGCGAGTACATCCATACGGTACCAAACCACACCAAAACGGTGCAATACCGTACGAGTACATCCATACGGTCCCAAACCACACCAAAAGGGTACAATACCGCACGAGTACATCCATACGGTACCAAACCACACGAAAACGGTCAAATACCGTACGAGTACTTCGTTACGGTACCAAACCACACCAAAACGGGGCAATACTGTACGAGTACTTCGTTACGGTACCAAACCACACCAAAACGGTGCAATACCGTACGAGTACTTCGTTACGGTACCAAACCACACCAAAACGGGGCAATACCGTACGGGTACTTCGTTACGGTACCAAACCACACCAAAAGGGTACAATACCGCACGAGTATATCCATACGGTACCAAACAACACCAAAACGGTGCAATACCGTACGAGTACATCCATACGGTACCAAACCACACCAAAAATGGTCCAATACCGTACGAGTACATCCATAGGGTACCAAACCACACCAAAACGGTGCAATATCGTACAAGTACTTCGTTACGGTACCAAATCACACCAAAAAGGTACAATACCGTACGAGTACTTCGTTATGGTACCAAACCACACCAAAACGGTGCAATACCGTACGAGTACATCCATACGGTACCAAACCACACCAAAACGGTGCAATACCGTACGAGTACATCCATACGGTACCAAACCACACCAAAACGGTGCAATACCGTACGAGTACATCCATACGGTACCAAACCACACCAAAACGATACAATAGCGTACGAGTACTTCGTTACGGTACCAAACCGAACCAAAACGGTGCAATTCCGTACGAGTACATCCATACGGTACCAAACCACACCAAAACGGTGCAAGACCGTACAAGTACTTCGTTACGGTACCAAATCACACCAAAACGGTACAATACCATACGAGTACTTCGTTACGGTACCAAACCAAACCAAAACGGTGCAATACCGTACGAGTACATCCATACGGTACCAAACCACACCAAAAATGGTGCAATACCGTACGAGTACTTCGTTACGGTACCAAACCACACCAAAACGGTCCAATAGCATACGAGTACTTCGTTACGGTACCAAACCAAACCAAAACGGTGCAATACCGTACGAGTACATCCATACGGTACCAAACCACACTAAAACGGTGCAATACTGTACGAGTACATCCATACGGTACCAAACCACACCAAAACGGTGCAATACCGTACAAGTACTTCGTTACGGTACCAAATCACACCAAAACGGTACAATACCCTACGAGTACTTCGTTACGGTACCAAACCAAACCAAAACGGTGCAATACCGTACGAGTACATCCATACGGTACCAAACCACACCAAAATGGTGCAATACCGTACGAGTACATCCATACGGTACCAAACCACACCAAAACGGTGCAATACCGTACGAGTAGTTCGTTACGGTACCAAACCACACCAAAACGGTACAATAGCGTACGAGTACTTCGTTACGGTACCAAACCAAACCAAAACGGTGCAATACCGTACGACTAATTCCATACGGTACCAAACCACACCAAAACGGTGCAATACCGTACGAGTACATCCATACGGTACCAAACCACACCAAAACGGAACAATACCGTACCAAACCACAACAAAACGGTACAATACCATACGAGTACATCCATACGGTACCAAACCACACCAAAACGGTGCAATACCGTACGAGTACTTCGTTACGGTACCAAACCACACCAAAACGGTGCAATACCGTGCGAGTACATCCATACGGTACCAAACCACACCAAAACGGTGCAATACCGTACGAGTACTTCGTTACGGTACCAAACCACACCAAAACGATGCAATACCGTACGAGTACTTCGTTACGGTACCAAACCACACCAAAAGGGTACAATACCGCACGAGTATATCCATACGGTACCAAACCACACCAAAACAGTGCAATACCGAACGAGTACATCCATACGGTACCAAACCACACCAAAACGGTCAAAGACCGTACGAGTACTTCGTTACGGTACCAAACCACACCAAAACGGGGCAATACCGTACGGGTACTTCGTTACGGTACCAAACCACACCAAAAGGGTACAATACCGCACGAGTATATCCATACGGTACCAAACCACACCAAAACGGTGCAATACCGTACGAGTACATCCATACGGTACCAAACCACACCAAAAATGGTCCACTACCGTACGAGTACATCCATAGGGTACCAAACCACACCAAAACGGTGCAATATCGTACAAGTACTTCGTTACGGTACCAAATCACACCAAAAAGGTACAATACTGTACGAGTACTTCGTTATGGTACCAAACCACACCAAAACGGTGCAATACCGTACGAGTACATCCATACGGTACCAAACCACACCAAAACGGTGCAATACCGTACGAGTACATCCATACGGTACCAAACCACACCAAAACGGTGCAATACCGTACGAGTACATCCATACGGTACCAAACCACACCAAAACGATACAATAGCGTACGAGTACTTCGTTACGGTACCAAACCGAACCAAAACGGTGCAATTCCGTACGAGTACATCCATACGGTACCAAACCACACCAAAACGGTGCAAGACCGTACAAGTACTTCGTTACGGTACCAAATCACACCAAAACGGTACAATACCATACGAGTACTTCGTTACGGTACCAAACCAAACCAAAACGGTGCAATACCGTACGAGTACATCCATACGGTACCAAACCACACCAAAAATGGTGCAATACCGTACGAGTACTTCGTTACGGTACCAAACCACACCAAAACGGTCCAATAGCATACGAGTACTTCGTTACGGTACCAAACCAAACCAAAACGGTGCAATACCGTACGAGTACATCCATACGGTACCAAACCACACTAAAACGGTGCAATACTGTACGAGTACATCCATACGGTACCAAACCACACCAAAACGGTGCAATACCGTACAAGTACTTCGTTACGGTACCAAATCACACCAAAACGGTACAATACCCTACGAGTACTTCGTTACGGTACCAAACCAAACCAAAACGGTTCAATACCGTACGAGTACATCCATACGGTACCAAACCACACCAAAATGGTGCAATACCATACGAGTACATCCATACGGTACCAAACCACACCAAAACGGTGCAATACCGTACGAGTAGTTCGTTACGGTACCAAACCACACCAAAACGGTACAATAGCGTACGAGTACTTCGTTACGGTACCAAACCAAACGAAAATGGTGCAATACCGTACGACTAATTCCATACGGTACCAAACCACACCAAAACGGTGCAATACCGTACGAGTACATCCATACGGTACCAAACCACACCAAAACGGAACAATACCGTACCAAACCACAACAAAACGGTACAATACCATACGAGTACATCCATACGGTACCAAACCACACCAAAACGGTGCAATACCGTACGAGTACTTCGTTACGGTACCAAACCACACCAAAACGGTGCAATACCGTGCGAGTACATCCATACGGTACCAAACCACACCAAAACGGTGCAATACCGTACGAGTACTTCGTTACGGTACCAAACCACACCAAAACGATGCAATACCGTACGAGTACTTCGTTACGGTACCAAACCACACCAAAAGGGTACAATACCGCACGAGTATATCCATACGGTACCAAACCACACCAAAACGGTGCAATACCGTACGAGTACATCCATACGGTACCAAACCACACCAAAACGGTCAAAGACCGTACGAGTACTTCGTTACGGTACCAAACCACACCAAAACGTGGCAATACCGTACGAGTACTTCGTTACGGTACCAAACCACACCAAAACGGTGCAATACCGTACGAGTACTTCGTTACGGTACCAAACCACACCAAAACGGGGCAATAGCGTGCGGGTACTTCGTTACGGTACCAAACCACACCAAAACGGCGCAATACCGGATGAGTACATCCATACGGTACCAAACCACACCAAAACGGTGCAATACAGTACGAATACGTCCATACGGTACCAAACCACACCAAAAGGGTACAATACCGCACGAGTACATCCATATGGTACCAAACCACACCAAAACGGTCAAATACCGTACGAGTACTTCGTTACGGTACCAAACCACACCAAAACGGTGCAATACCGTACGAGTACTTCGTTACGGTACCAAACCACACCAAAACGGGGCAATACCGTACGGGTACTTCGTTACGGTACCAAACCACACCAAAAGGGTACAATACCGCACGAGTATATCCATACGGTACCAAACCACACCAAAACGGTGCAATACCGTACGAGTACATCCATACGGTACCAAACCACACCAAAAATGGTGCAATACCGTACGAGTACTTCGTTACGGTACCAAACCACACCAAAACGGTACAATAGCATACGAGTACTTCGTTACGGTACCAAACCAAACCAAAACGGTGCAATACCGTACGAGTACATCCATACGGTACAAGACCACACCAAAACGGTGCAATAGCGTACGAGTACTTCGTTACGGTACCAAACCACACCAAAACGGGGCAATACCGTACGAGTACATCCATACGGTACCAAACCACACTAAAACGGTGCAATACCGTAGGAGTACATCCATACGGAACCAAACCACACCAAAACGGCGCAATACCGTACGAGTACTTCGTTACGGTACCAAACCAAACCAAAACGGTGCAATACCGTACGACTAATTCCATACGGTACCAAACCACACCAAAAGGGTACAATACCGCACGAGTATATCCATACGGTACCAAACCACACCAAAACGGTGCAATACCGTACGAGTACTTCGTTACGGTACCAAACCACACCAAAACGGTGCAATACCGTACGAGTACATCCGTACGGTACCAAACCACACCTAAACGGTGCAATACCGTACGAGTATTTCGTTACGGTACCAAACCAAACCAAAACGGTGCAATACCGTACGAGTACATCCATACGGTACCAAACCACTCCAAAACGGTGCAATACCGTACGAGTACATCCATAGGGTACCAAACCACACCAAAAATGGTTCAATACCGTACGAGTACTTCGTTACGGTACCAAACCACACCAAAACGGTACAATAGCATACGAGTACTTCGTTACGGTACCAAACCAAACCAAAACGGTGCAATACCGTACGAGTACATCCATACGGTACAAAACCACACCAAAACGGTGCAATACCGTACGAGTACTTCGTTACGGTACCAAACCACACCAAAACGGTGCAATACCGTACGAGTACATCCATACGGTACCAAACCACACTAAAAGGGTGCAATACCGTAGGAGTACATCCATACGGAACCAAACCACACCAAAACGGTGGAATACCGTACGAGTACTTCGTTACGGTACCAAACCAAACCAAAACGGTGCAATACCGTACGACTAATTCCATACGGTACCAAACCACACCAAAACGGTGCAATACCGTACGAGTACATCCGTACGGTACCAAACCACACCTAAACGGTGCAATACCGTGCGAGTACATCCATACGGTACCAAACCACACCAAAACGGTGCAATACCGTACGAGTACATCCATACGGTACCAAACCACACCAAAACGGTGCAATACCGTACGAGTACTTCGTTACGGTACCAAACTACACCAAAACGATGCAATACCGTACGAGTACTTCGTTACGGTACCAAACCACACCAAAAGGGTACAATACCGCACGAGTATATCCATACGGTACCAAACCACACCAAAACGGTGCAATACCGTACGAGTACATCCATACGGTACCAAACCACACCAAAACGGTCAAAGACCGTACGAGTACTTCGTTACGGTACCAAACCACACCAAAACGTGGCAATACCGTACGAGTACTTCGTTACGGTACCAAACCACACCAAAACGGTGCAATACCGTCCGAGTACTTCGTTACGGTACCAAACCACACCAAAACGGGGCAATAGCGTGCGGGTACTTCGTTACGGTACCAAACCACACCAAAACGGTGCAATACCGGACGAGTACATCCATACGGTACCAAACCACACCAAAACGGTGCAATACAGTACGAATACGTCCATACGGTACCAAACCACACCAAAAGGGTACAATACCGCACGAGTACATCCATATGGTACCAAACCACACCAAAACGGTCAAATACCGTACGAGTACTTCGTTACGGTACCAAACCACACCAAAACGGTGCAATACCGTACGAGTACTTCGTTACGGTACCAAACCACACCAAAACGGTGCAATTCCATACGAGTACATCCATATGGTACCAAACCACACCAAAAATGGTGCAATACCGTACGAGTACTTCGTTACGGTACCAAACCACACCAAAGCGGTGCAACACCGTACGAGTACATCCATAGGGTACCAAACCACACCAAAAATGGTTCAATACCGTACGAGTACTTCGTTACGGTACCAAACCACACCAAAACGGTACAATAGCATACGAGTACTTCGTTACGGTACCAAACCAAACAAAAACGGTGCAATACCGTACGAGTACATCCATACGGTACAAAACCACACCAAAACGGTGCAATACCGTACGAGTACTTCGTTACGGTACCAAACCACACCAAAACGGTGCAATACCGTACGAGTACATCCATACGGTACCAAACCACACTAAAAGGGTGCAATACCGTAGGAGTACATCCATACGGAACCAAACCACACCAAAACGGTGGAATACCGTACGAGTACTTCGTTACGGTACCAAACCAAACCAAAACGGTGCAATACCGTACGACTAATTCCATACGGTACCAAACCAAACCAAAACGGTGCAATACCGTACGAGTACATCCGTACGGTACCAAACCACACCTAAACGGTGCAATACCGTACGAGTATTTCGTTACGGTACCAAACCAAACCAAAACGGTGCAATACCTTACGACTAATTCCATACAGTACCAAACCACACCAAAACGGTGCAATACCGTACGAGTACTTCGTTACGGTACCAAACCACACCAAAACGGGGCAATACCGTACGGGTACTTCGTTACGGTACCAAACCACACCAAAAGGGTACAATACCGCACGAGTATATCCATACGGTACCAAACCACACCAAAACGGTGCAATACCGTACGAGTACATCCATACGGTACCAAACCACACCAAAACGGTGCAATACCGTACGAGTACGGTACCAAACCACACCAAAACGGTGCAATACCGTACGAGTACATCCATACGGTACCAAACCACACTAAAAGGGTGCAATACCGTAGGAGTACATCCATACGGAACCAAACCACACCAAAACGGTGCAATACCGTACGAGTACTTCGTTACGGTACCAAACCACACCAAAACGGTACAATAGCGTACGAGTACTTCGTTACGGTACCAAACCAAACCAAAACGGTGCAATTCCATACGTGTACATCCATACGGTACCAAACCACACCAAAACGGTGCAAGACCGTACAAGTACTTCGTTACGGTACCAAATCACACCAAAACGGTACAATAGCATACGAGTACTTCGTTACGGTACCAAACCAAACCAAAACGGTGCAATACCGTACGAGTACATCCATAGGGTACAAAACCACACCAAAACGGTGCAATACCGTACGAGTACTTCGTTACGGTACCAAACCACACCAAAACGGTACAATAGCGTACGAGTACTTCGTTACGCTACCAAACCAAACCAAAACGGTGCAATTCCATACGAGTACATTCATACGGTACCAAACCACACCAAAACGGTGCAAGGCCGTACAAGTACTTCGTTACGGTACCAAATCACACCAAAACGGTACAATAGCGTACGAGTACTTCGTTACGGTACCAAACCAAACCAAAACGGTGCAATTCCATACGAGTACATCCATATTGTACCAAACCACACCAAAAATGGTGCAATACCGTACGAGTACTTCGTTACGGTACCAAACCACACCAAAACGGTACAATAGCATACGAGTACTTCGTTACGGTACCAACCCAAACCAAAACGGTGCAATACCGTACGAGTACATCCATAGGGTACAAAACCACACCAAAACGGTGCAATACCGTACGAGTACTTCGTTACGGTACCAAACCACACCAAAACGGTGCAATACCGTACGAGTACTTCGTTACGGTACCAAACCACACCAAAACGGTGCAATACCGTACGAGTACATCCATATGGTACCAAACCACACTAAAACGGTGCAATACCGTAGGAGTACATCCATACGGAACCAAACCACACCAAAACGGTGCAATACCGTACGAGTAGTTCGTTACGGTACCAAACAAAACCAAAACGGTGCAATACCTTACGACTAATTCCATACGGTACCAAACCACACCAAAACGGTGCAATACCGTACGAGTACATCCGTACGGTACCAAACCACACCTAAACGGTGCAATACCGTACGAGTATTTCGTTACGGTACCAAACCAAACCAAAACGGTGCAATACCGTACGAGTACATCCATACGGTACCAAACCACACCAAAACGGTGCAATACCGTACGAGTACATCCATACGGTACCAACCCACACCAAAAATGGTGCAATACCGTACGAGTACTTCGTTACGGTACCAAACCACACCAAAACGGTACAATAGCATGCGAGTACTTCGTTACGGTACCAAACCAAACCAAAACGGTGCAATAGCGCACGAGTACATCCATACGGTACAAAACCACACCAAAACGGTGCAATACCGTACGAGTACGGTACCAAACCACACCAAAACGGTACAATACCGTACGAGTACATCCATACGGTACCAAACCACACTAAAATGGGGCAATACCGTAGGAGTACATCCATACGGAACCAAACCACACCAAAACGGTGCAATACCGTACGAGTACTTCGTTACGGTACCAAACCAAACCAAAACGGTGCAATACCGTGAGACTAATTCCATACGGTACGAAACCACACCAAAATGGTGCAATACCGTACGAGTACATCCATACGGTACCAAACGACACCAAAACGGTTCAATACTACCAAACCACACCAAAACGGTACAATACCGTACGAGTACATCCATACGGTACCAAACCACACCAAAACGGTGCAATACCGTACGAGTACTTCGTTACGGTACCAAACCACACCAAAACGGTGCAATACCGTGCGAGTACAACCATACGGTACCAAACCACACCAAAACGGTGCAATACCGTACGAGTACATCCATACGGTACCAAACCACACCAAAACGGTTCAATACCGTACGAGTACTTCGTTACGGTATCAAACCACACCAAAACGATGCTATACCGTACGAGTACTTCGTTACGGTACCAAACCACACCAAAAGGGTACAATACCGCACGAGTATATCCATACGGTACCAAACCACACCAAAACGGTGCAATACCATACGAGTACATCCATACGGTACCAAACCACACCAAAACGGTCAAATACCGTACGAGTACTTCGTTACGGTACCAAACCACACCAAAACGGGGCAATACCGTACGAGTACTTCGTTACGGTACCAAACCACACCAAAACGGTGCAATACCGTACGAGTACTTCGTTACGGTACCAAACCACACCAAAACGGGGCAATACCGTACGGGTACTTCGTTACGGTACAAAACCACACCAAAACGGTGCAATACCGTACGAGTACATCCATACGGTACCAAACCACACCAAAAGGGTACAATACCGCACGAGTACATCCATACGGTACCAAACCACACCAAAACGGTCAAATACCGTACGAGTACTTCGTTACGGTACCAAACCACACCAAAACGGGGCAATACCGTACGAGTACTTCGTTACGGTACCAAACCACACCAAAACGGGGCAATACCGTACGAGTACTTCGTTACGGTACCAAACCACACCAAAACTGTGCAATACCGTACGAGTACTTCGTTACGGTACCAAACCACACCAAAACGGGGCAATACCGTACGGGTACTTCGTTACGGTACCAAACCACGCCAAAACGGTGCAATACCGTACGAGTACATCCATACGGTACCAAACCACACTAAAAGGGTGCAATACCGTAGGAGTACATCCATACGGTACCAAACCACACCAAAACGGTGCAATACCGTAAGAGTACTTCGTTACGGTACCAAACCAAACCAAAACGGTGCAATACCGTACGACTAATTCCATACGGTACCAAACCACACCAAAACGGTGCAATACCGTACGAGTACATCCGTACGGTACCAAACCACACCAAAACGGTACAATACCGTACCAAACCACACCAAAACGGTACAATACCGTACGAGTACATCCATACGGTACCAAACCACACCAAAACGGTGCAATACCCTACGAGTACTTCGTTACGGTACCAAACCACACCAAAACGGGGCAATACCGTACGGGTACTTCGTTACGGTACCAAACCACACCAAAACGGTGCAATACCGTACGAGTACATCCATACGGTACCAAACCACACCAAAACGGTGCAATACCGTACGAATACATCCATACGGTACCAAACCACACCAAAATGGTACAATACCGCACGAGTACATCCATACGGTACCAAACCACACCAAAACGGTCAAATACCGTACGAGTACTTCGTTACGGTACCAAACCACACCAAAACGGTGCAATACCGTACGAGTACTTCGTTACGGTACCAAACCACACCAAAACTGGGCGATACCGTACGACTAATTCCATACGGTACCAAACCACACCAAAACGGTGCAATACCGTACGAGTACATCCGTACGGTACCAAACCACACCTAAACGGTGCAATACCGTACGAGTATTTCGTTACGGTACCAAACCAAACCAAAACGGTGCATTACAGTACGAGTACTTCGTTACGGTTCCAAACCACACCAAAACGGTACAATAGCATACGAGTACTTCGTTACGGTACCAAACCAAACCAAAACGGTGCAATACCGTACGAGTACATCCATACGGCACAAAACCACACCAAAACGGTGCAATACCGTACGAGTACTTCGTTACGGTACCAAACCACTCCAAAACGGTGCAATACCGTACGAGTACATCCATACGGTACCAAACCACACTAAAAGGGTGCAATACCGTAGGAGTACATCCATACGGTACCAAACCACACCAAAACGGTGCAATACCGTAATAGTACTTCGTTACGGTACCAAACCAAACCAAAACGGTGCAATACCGTACGACTAATTCCATACGGTACCAAACCACACCAAAACGGTGCAATACCGTACGAGTACATCCGTACGGTACCAAACCACACCAAAACGGAACAATACCGTACCAAACCACACCAAAACGGTACAATACCGTACGAGTACATCCATACGGTACCAAACCACACCAAAACGGTGCAATACCCTACGAGTACTTCGTTACGGTACCAAACCACACCAAAACGGGGCAATACCGTACGGGTACTTCGTTACGGTACCAAACCACACAAAAACGGTGCAATACCGTACGCGTACATCCATACGGTACCAAACCACACCAAAACGGTGCAATACCGTACGAATACATCCATACGGTACCAAACCACACCAAAATGGTACAATACCGCACGAGTACATCCATACGGTACCAAACCACACCAAAACGGTCAAATACCGTACGAGTACTTCGTTACGGTACCAAACCACACCAAAACGGTGCAATACCGTACGAGTACTTCGTTACGGTACCAAACCACACCAAAACGGGGCAATACCGTACGACTAATTCCATACGGTACCAAACCACACCAAAACGGTGCAATACCGTACGAGTACATCCGTACGGTACCAAACCACACCTAAACGGTGCAATACCGTACGAGTATTTCGTTACGTTACCAAACCAAACCAAAACGGTGCAATACCGTACGAGTACTTCGTTACGGTTCCAAACCACACCAAAACGGTACAATAGCATACAAGTACTTCGTTACGGTACCAAACCAAACCAAAACGGTGCAATACCGTACGAGTACATCCATACGGTACAAAACCACACCAAAACGGTGCAATACCGTACCACTAATTCCATACGGTATCAAACAACGCCAAAACGGTGCAATACCGTACGAGTACATCCATACGGTACCAAACCACACTAAAAGGGTGCAATACCGTACCAAACCACACCAAAACGGTACAATACCGTACGAGTACATCCATACGGTACCAAACCACACCAAAACGGTGCAATACCCTACGAGTACTTCGTTACGGTACCAAACCACACCAAAACGGGGCAATACCGTACGGGTACTTCGTTACGGTACCAAACCACACCAAAACGGTGCAATACCGTACGAGTACTTCGTTACGGTACCAAACCACACCAAAACGGGGCAATACCGTACGACTAATTCCATACGGTACCAAACCACACCAAAACGGTGCAATACCGTACGAGTACATCCATACGGTACCAAACCACACCAAAATGGTGCAATACCGTACGAGTACATCCATACGGTACCAAACCACACCAAAACGGTGCAATACCGTACGAGTACTTCGTTACGGTACCAAACCACACCGAAACGGTACAATAGCGTACGAGTACTTCGTTACGGTACCAAACCAAACCAAAACGGTGCAATACCGTACGACTAATTCCATACGGTACCAAACCACACCAAAACGGTGCAATACCGTACGAGTACATCCATACCGTACCAAACCACACCAAAACGGTACAATACCGTACAAGTACATCCATACGGTACCAAACCACACCAAAACAGTGCAATACCGTACGAGTACTTCGTTACGGTACCAAACCACACCAAAATGGTGCAATACCGTGCGAGTACATCCATACGGTACCAAACCACACAAAAACGGTGCAATACCGTCCGAGTACATCCATACGGTACCAAACCACACCAAAACGGTGCAATACCGTACGAGTACTTCGTTACGGTACCAAACCACACCAAAACGATGCAATACCGTACGAGTACTTCGTTACGGTACCAAACCACACCAAAGGGTACAATACCGCCCGAGTATATCCATACGGTACCAAACCACACCAAAACGGTGCAATACCGTACGAGTACATCCATACGGTCCCAAACCACACCAAAACGGTCAAATACCGTACGAGTACTTCGTTACGGTACAAAACCACACCAAAACGGGGCAATACCGTACGAGTACATCGTTACGGTACCAAACCACACCAAAACGGTGCAATACCGTACGAGTACTTCGTTACGGTACCAAACCACACCAAAACGGGGCAATACCGTACGGGTACTTCGTTACGGTACCAAACCACACCAAAACGGTGCAATACCGTACGCGTACATCCATACGGTACCAAACCACACCAAAAGGGTACAATACCGCACGAGTACATCCATACGGTACCAAACCACACCAAAACGGTCAAATACCGTACGAGTACTTCGTTACGGTGCCAAACCACACCAAAACGGGGCAATACCGTACGAGTACTTCGTTACGGTACCAAACCACACAAAAACTGTGCAATACCGTACGAGTACTTCGTTACGGTACCAAACCACACCAAAACGGGGCAATACCGAACGGGTACTTCGTTACGGTACCAAACCACACCAAAAGGGTACAATACCGCACGAGTATATCCATACGGTACCAAACCACACCAAAACGGTTCAATACCGTACGAGTACTTCGTTACGGTACCAAACCACACCAAAACGGTAGAATAGCGTACGAGTACTTCGTTACGGTAGCAAACCGAACCAAAACGGTGCAATTCCGTACGAGTACATCCATACGGTACCAAACCACACCAAAACGGTGCAAGACCATACAAGTACTTCGTTACGGTACCAAATCACACCAAAACGGTACAATACCGTACGAGTACTTCGTTACGGTACCAAACCCAACCAAACAGTGCAATACCGTACGAGTACATCTATACGGTACCAAACCACACCAAAACGGAGCAATACCGTACGAGTACATCCATACGGTACTAAACCACACCAAAAATGGTGCAATACCGTACGAGTACTTCGTTACGGTACCAAACCACACCAAAACGGTACAATAGCATACGAGTACTTCGTTACGGTACCAAACCAAACCAAAACGGTGCAATACCGTACGAGTACATCCATACGGTACCAAACCACACCAAAACGGTACAATACCGTACCAAACCACACCAAAACGGTACAATACCGTACGAGTACATCCATACGGTACCAAACCACACCAAAACGGTGCAATACCGTACGAGTACTTCGTTACGGTACCAAACCACACCAAAACGGTGCAATACCGTGCGAGTACATCCATACGGTACCAAACCACACCAAAACGGTGCAATACCGTACGAGTACATCCATACTGTACCAAACCACACCAAAAGGGGACAATACCGCACGAGTACATCCATACGGTACCAAACCACACCAAAACGGTCAAATACCGTACGAGTACTTCGTTACGGTACCAAACCACACCAAAACGGGGCAATACCGTACGAGTACTTCGTTACGGTACCAAACCACACCAAAACGGTGCAATACCGTACGAGTACTTCGTTACGGTACCAAACCACACCAAAACGGGGCAATACCGTACGGGTACTTCGTTACGGTACCAAACCACACCAAAAGGGTATAATACCGCACGAGTATATCCATACGGTACCAAACCACACCAAAACGGTGCAATACCGTACGAGTACATCCATACGGTACCAAACCACACCAAAAATGGTCCAATACCGTACGAGTACATCCATAGGGTACCAAACCACACCAAAACGGTGCAATATCGTACAAGTACTTCGTTACGGTACCAAATCACACCAAAACGGTACAATACCGTACGAGTACTTCGTTATGGTACCAAACCACACCAAATCGGTGCAATACCGTACGAGTACATCCATACGGTACCAAACCACACCAAAACGGTGCAATACCGTACGAGTACATCCATACGGTACCAAACCACACCAAAACGGTGCAATACCGTACGAGTACATCCATACGGTACCAAACCACACCAAAACGGTGCAATACCGTACGAGTACATCGTTACGCTACCAAACCACACCAAAACGGTACAATAGCGTACGAGTACATCGTTACGGTACCAAACCGAACCAAAACGGTGCAATTCCGTACGAGTACATCCATACGGTACCAAACCACACCAAAACGGTGCAAGACCGTACAATTACTTCGTTACGGTACCAAATCACACCAAAACGGTACAATACCGTACGAGTACTTCGTTACGGTACCAAACTAAACCAAAACGGTGCAATACCGTACGAGTACATCCATACGGTACCAAACCACACCAAAACGGTGCAATACCGTACGAGTATATCCATACGGTACCAAACCACACCAAAAATGGTGCAATACCGTACGAGTACTTCGTTACGGTACCAAACCACACCAAAACGGTACAATAGCATACGAGTACTTCGTTACGGTACCAAACCAAACCAAAACGGTGCAATACCGTACGAGTACATCCATACGGTACAAAACCACACCAAAACGGTGCAATACCGTACGAGTACTTCGTCACGGTACCAAACCACACCAAAACGGAGCAATACCGTACGAGTACATCCATACGGTACCAAACCACACTAAAACGGTGAAATACTGTACGAGTACATCCATACGGTACCAAACCACACCAAAACGGTGCAATACCGTACAAGTACTTCGTTACGGTACCAAATCACACCAAAACGGTACAATACCCTACGAGTACTTCGTTACGGTACCAAACCAAACCAAAACGGTGCAATACCGTACGAGTACATCCATACGGTACCAAACCACACCAAAATGGTGCAATACCGTACGAATACATCCATACGGTACCAAACCACACCAAAACGGTGCAATACCGTACGAGTACTTCGTTACGGTACCAAACCACACCAAAACGGTACAATAGCGTACGAGTACTTCGTTACGGTACCAAACCAAACCAAAACGGTGCAATACCGTACGACTAATTCCATACGGTACCAAACCACACCAAAACGGTGCAATACCGTACGAGTACATCCATACGGTACAAAACCACACCAAAACGGTACAATACCGTACCAAACCACACCAAAACGGTACAATACCGTACGAGTACATCCATACGGTACCAAACCACACCAAAACGGTGCAATACCGTACGAGTACTTCGTTACGGTACCAAACCACACCAAAACGGTGCAATACCGTGCGAGTACATCCATACGGTACCAAACCACACCAAAACGGTGCAATACCGTACGAGTACATCCATACGGTACCAAACCACACCAAAACGGTGCAATACCGTACGAGTACTTCGTTACGGTACCAAACCACACCAAAACGATGCAATACCGTACGAGTACTTCGTTACGGTACCAAACCACACCAAAAGGGTACAATACCGCACGAGTATATCCATACGGTACCAAACCACACCAAAACGGTGCAATACCGTACGAGTACATCCATACTGTACCAAACCACACCAAAACGGTCAAATACCGTACGAGTACTTCGTTACGGTACCAAACCACACCAAAACGGGGCAATACCGTACGAGTACTTCGTTAGGGTACCAAACCACACCAAAACTGTGCAATACCGTACGAGTACTTCGTTACGGTACCAAACCACACCAAAACGGGGCAATACCGTACGGGTACTTCGTTACGGTACCAAACCACACCAAAAGGGTACAATACCGCACGAGTATATCCATACGGTACCAAACCACACCAAAACGGTGCAATACCGTACGAGTACTTCGTTACGGTACCAAACCACTCCAAAACGGTACAATAGCGTACGAGTACTTCGTTACGGTACCAAACCGAACCAAAACGGTGCAATTCCGTACGAGTACATCCATACGGTACCAAACCACACCAAAACGGTGCAAGACCGTACAAGTACTTCGTTACGGTACCAAATCACACCAAAACGGTACAATACCGTACGAGTACTTCGTTACGGTACCAAACCAAACCAAAACGGTCCAATACCGTACGAGTACATCCATACGGTACCAAACCACACCAAAACGGTGCAATACCGTACGAGTACATCCATACGGTACCAAACCACACCAAAAATGGTGCAATACCGTACGAGTACTTCGTTACGGTACCAAACCACACCAAAACGGTACAATAGCATACGAGTACTTCGTTACGGTACCAAACCAAACCAAAACGGTGCAATACCGTACGAGTACATCCATACGGTACAAAACCGCACCAAAACGGTGCAATACCGTACGAGTACTTCGTTACGGTACCAAACCACACCAAAAATGGTGCAATACCGTACGAGTACTTCGTTACGGTACCAAACCACACCAAAACGGTACAATAGCATACGAGTACTTCGTTACGGTACCAAACCAAACCAAAACGGTGCAATACCGTACGAGTACATCCATACGGTACAAAACCACACCAAAACGGTGCAATACCGTACGAGTACTTCGTTACGGTACCAAACGACACCAAAACGGAGCAATACCGTACGAGTACATCCATACGGTACCAAACCACACTAAAACGGTGAAATACTGTACGAGTACATCCATACGGTACCAAACCACACCAAAACGGTGCAATACCGTACAAGTACTTCGTTACGGTACCAAATCACACCAAAACGGTACAATACCCTACGAGTACTTCGTTACGGTACCAAACCAAACCAAAACGGTGCAATACCGTACGAGTACATCCATACGGTACCAAACCACACCAAAATGGTGCAATACCGTACGAATACATCCCTACGGTACCAAACCACACCAAAACGGTGCAATACCGTACGAGTACTTCGTTACGGTACCAAACCACACCAAAACGGTACAAATAGCGTACGAGTACTTCGTTACGGTACCAAACCAAACCAAAACGGTGCAATACCGTACGACTAATTCCATACGGTACCAAACCACACCAAAACGGTGCAATACCGTACGAGTACATCTATACGGTACAAAACCACACCAAAACGGTACAATACCGTACCAAACCACACCAAAACGGTACAATACCGTACGAGTACATCCATACGGTACCAAACCACACCAAAACGGTGCAATACCGTACGAGTACTTCGTTACGGTACCAAACCACACCAAAACGGTGCAATACCGTGCGAGTACATCCATACGGTACCAAACCACACCAAAACGGTGCAATACCGTACGAGTACATCCATACGGTACCAAACCACACCAAAACGGTGCAATACCGTACGAGTACTTCGTTACGGTACCAAACCACACCAAAACGATGCAATACCGTACGAGTACTTCGTTACGGTACCAAACCACACCAAAAGGGTACAATACCGCACGAGTATATCCATACGGTACCAAACCACACCAAAACGGTGCAATACCGTACGAGTACATCCATACTGTACCAAACCACACCAAAACGGTCAAATACCGTACGAGTACTTCGTTACGGTACCAAACCACACCAAAACGGGGCAATACCGTACGAGTACTTCGTTACGGTACCAAACCACACAAAAACTGTGCAATACCGTACGAGTACTTCGTTACGGTACCAAACCACACCAAAACGGGGCAATACCGTACGGGTACTTCGTTACGGTACCAAACCACACCAAAAGGGTACAATACCGCACGAGTATATCCATACGGTACCAAACCACACCAAAACGGTGCAATACCGTACGAGTACTTCGTTACGGTACCAAACCACACCAAAACGGTACAATAGCATACGAGTACTTCGTTACGGTACCAAACCAAACCAAAACGGTGCAATACCGTACGAGTACATCCATACGGTACAAAATCGCACCAAAACGGTGCAATACCGTACGAGTACTTCGTTACGGTACCAAACCACACCAAAATGGTGCAATACCGTACGAGTACATCCATACGGTACCAAACCACACTAAAACGGTGCAATACTGTACGAGTACATCGATACGGTACCAAACCACACCAAAACGGTGCAATACCGTACAAGTACTTCGTTACGGTACCAAATCACACCAAAACGGTACAATACCCTACGAGTACTTCGTTACGGTACCAAACCAAACCAAAACGGTGCAATACCGTACGAGTACATCCATACGGTACCAAACCACACCAAAATGGTGCAATACCGTACGAGTACATCCATACGGTACCAAACCACAGCAAAACGGTGCAATTCCGTACGAGTACTTCGTTACGGTACCAAACCACACCAAAACGGTACAATAGCGTACGAGTACTTCGTTACGGTACCAAACCAAACCAAAACGGTGCAATACCGTACGACTAATTCCATACGGTACCAAACCACACCAAAACGGTGCAATACCGTACGAGTACTTCGTTACGGTACCAAACCACACCAAAACGGTGCAATACCGTGCGAGTACATCCATACGGTACCAAACAACACCAAAACGGTGCAATACCGTACGAGTACTTCGTTACGGTACCAAACCACACCAAAACGATGCAATACCGTACGAGTACTTCGTTACGGTACCAAACCACACCAAAAGGGTACAATACCGCACGAGTATATCCATACGGTACCAAACCACACCAAAACGGTGCAATACCGTACGAGTACATCCATACGGTACCAAACCACACCAAAACGGTACAATACCATACGAGTACATCCATACGGTACCAAACCACACCAAAAGGGTACAATACCGCACGAGTACATCCATACGGTACCAAACCACACCAAAACGGTCAAATACCGTACGAGTACTTCGTTACGGTACCAAACCACACCAAAACGGGGCAATACCGTACGAGTACTTCGTTACGGTACCAAACCACACCAAAACGGTGCAATACCGTACGAGTACTTCGTTACGGTACCAAACCACACCAAAATGGGGCAATACCGTACGGGTACTTCGTTACGGTACCAAACCACACCAAAAGGGTACAATACCGCACGAATAATCCATACGGTACCAAACCACACCAAAACGGTGCAATACCGTACGAGTACATCCATACGGTACCAAACCACACCAAAAATGGTCCAATACCGTACGAGTACATCCATAGGGTACGAAACCACACCAAAACGGTGCAATATCGTACAAGTACTTCGTTACGGTACCAAATCACACCAAAACGGTACAATACCGTACGAGTACTTCGTTACGGTACCAAACCACACCAAAACGGTGCAATACCGTACGAGTACATCCATACGGTACCAAACCCCACCAAAACGGTGCAATACCGTACGAGTACATCCATACGGTACCAAACCGCACCAAAACGGTGCAATACCGTACGAGTACTTCGTTACGGTACCAAACCACACCAAAACGATACAATAGCGTACGAGTACTTCGTTACGGTACCAAACCGAACCAAAACAGTGCAATTCCGTACGAGTACATCCATACGGTACCAAACCACACCAAAACGGTGCAAGACCGTACAAGTAATTCGTTACGGTACCAAATCACACCAAAACGGTACAATACCGTACGAGTACTTCGTTACGGTACCAAACCAAACCAAAACGGTGCAATACCGTACGAGTACATCCATACGGTACCAAACCACACCAAAACGGTGCAATACCGTACGAGTACATCAATACGGAACCAAACCACACCAAAAATGGTGCAATACCGTACGAGTACTTCGTTACGGTACCAAACCACACCAAAACGGTCCAATAGCATACGAGTACTTCGTTACGGTACCAAACCAAACCAAAACGGTGCAATACCGTACGAGTACATCCATACGGTACCAAACCACACTAAAACGGTGCAATACTGTACGAGTACATCCATACGGTACCAAACCACACCAAAACGGTGCAATAACATACAAGTACTTCGTTACGGTACCAAATCACACCAAAACGGTACAATACCCTACGAGTACTTCGTTACGGTACCAAACCAAACCAAAACGGTGCAATACCGTACGAGTACATCCATACGGTACCAAACCACACCAAAATGGTGCAATACCGTACGAGTACATCCATACGGTACCAAACCACACGAAAACGGTGCAATACCGTACGAGTAGTTCGTTACGGTACCAAACCACAGCAAAACGGTACAATAGCGTACGAGTACTTCGTTACGGTACCAAACCAAACCAAAACGGTGCAATACCGTACGACTAATTCCATACGGTACCAAACCACACCAAAACGGTGCAATACCGTACGAGTACATCCATACGGTACCAAACCACACCAAAACGGTACAATACCGTACCAAACCACACCAAAACGGTACAATACCGTACGAGTACATCCATACGGTACCGAACAACACCAAAACGGTGCAATACCGTACGAGTACTTCGTTACGGTACCAAACCACACCAAAACCGTGAAATACCGTGCGAGTACATCCATACGGTACCAAACCACACCAAAACGGTGCAAGACCGTACAAGTACTTCGTTACGGTACCAAATCACACCAAAACGGTACAATACCGTACGAGTACTTCGTTACGGTACCAAACCAAACCAAAACGGTGCAATACCGTATGAGTACATCCATACGGTACCAAACCACACCAAAACGGTGCAATACCGTACGAGTACATCCATACGGTACCAAACCACACCAAAAATGGTGCAATACCGTACGAGTACATCCATACGGTACAAAACCGCACCAAAACGATGCAATACCGTACGAGTTCTTCGTTACGGTACCAAACCACACCAAAATGGTGCAATACCGTACGAGTACATCCATACGGTACCAAACCACACTAAAACGGTGCAATACTGTACGAGTACATCGATACGGTACCAAACCACACCAAAACGGTGCAATACCGTACAAGTACTTCGTTACGGTACCAAATCACACCAAAACGGTACAATACCCTACGAGTACTTCGTTACGGTACCAAACCAAACCAAAACGGTGCAATACCGTACGAGTACATCCATACGGTACCAAACCACACCAAAATGGTGCAATTCCGTAAGAGTACATCCATACGGTACCAAACCACAGCAAAACGGTGCAATTCCGTACGAGTACTTCGTTACGGTACCAAACCACACCAAAATGGTACAATAGCGTACGAGTACTTCGTTACGGTACCAAACCAAACCAAAACGGTGCAATACCGTACGACTAATTCCATACGGTACCAAACCACACCAAAACGGTGCAATACCGTACGAGTACATCCATACGGTACAAAACCACACCAAAACGGTACAATACCGTACCAAACCACACCAAAACGGTACAATACCGTACGAGTACATCCATACGGTACCAAACCACACCAAAACGGTGCAATACCGTACGAGTACTTCGTTACGGTACCAAACCACACCAAAACGGTGCAATACCGTGCGAGTAAATCCATACGGTACCAAACCACACCAAAACGGTGCAATACCGTACGAGTACATCCATACGGTACCAAACCACACCAAAACGGTGCAATACCGTACGAGTACTTCGTTACGGTACCAAACCACACCAAAACGATGCAATACCGTACGAGTACTTCGTTACGGTACCAAACCACACCAAAAGGGTACAATACCGCACGAGTATATCCATACGGTACCAAACCACACCAAAACGGTGCAATACCGTACGAGTACATCCATACTATACCAAACAACACCAAAACGGTCAAATACCGTACGATTACTTCGTTACGGTACAAAACCACACCAAAACGGGGCGATACCATACGAGTACTTCGTTACGGTACCAAACCACACCAAAACGGTGCAATACCGTACGAGTACTTCGTTACGGTACCCAACCACACGAAAACGGGGCAATACCGTACGGGTACTTCGTTACGGTACCAAACCACACCAAAACGGTGCAATACCGTACGAGTACATCCATACGGTACCAAACCACACCAAAACGGTACAATACCATACGAGTACATCCATACGGTACCAAACCACACCAAAAGGGTACAATACCGCACGAGTACATCCATACGGTACCAAACCACACCAAAACGGTCAAATACCGTACGAGTACTTCGTTACGGTACCAAACCACACCAAAACGGGGCAATACCGTACGAGTACTTCGTTACGGTACCAAACCACACCAAAACTGTGCAATACCGTACGAGTACTTCGTTACGGTACCAAACCACACCAAAACGGGGCAATACCGTACGGGTACTTCGTTACGGTACTAAACCACACCAAAAGGGTACATTACCGCACGAGTATATCCATACGGTACCAAACCACACCAAAACGGTGCAATACCGTACGAGTACTTCGTTACGGTACCAAAGCACTCCAAAACGGTACAATAGCGTACGAGTACTTCGTTACGGTACCAAACCGAACCAAAACGGTGCAATTCCGTACGAGTACATCCATACGGTACCAAACCAAACCAAAACGGGGCAATACCGTACAAGTACTTCGTTACGGTACCAAACCACACCAAAACGGTGCAATAACATACAAGTACTTCGTTACGGTACCAAATCACACCAAAACGGTACAATACCCTACGAGTACTTCGTTACGGTACCAAACCAAACCAAAACGGTGCAATACCGTACGAGTACATCCATACGGTACCAAACCACACCAAAATGGTGCAATACCGTACGAGTACATCCATACGGTACCAAACCACACGAAAACGGTGCAATACCGTACGAGTAGTTCGTTACGGTACCAAACCACAGCAAAACGGTGCAATAGCGTACGAGTACTTCGTTACGGTACCAAACCAAACCAAAACGGTGCAATACCGTACGACTAATTCCATACGGTACCAAACCACACCAAAACGGTGCAATACCGTACGAGTACATCCATACGGTACCAAACCACACCAAAATGGTACAATACCGTACCAAACCACACCAAAACGGTACAATACCGTACGAGTACATCCATACGGTACCGAACAACACCAAAACAGTGCAATACCGTACGAGTACTTCGTTACGGTACCAAACCACACCAAAACGGTGAAATACCGTGCGAGTACATCCATACGGTACCAAACCACACCAAAACGGTGCAAGACCGTACAAGTACTTCGTTACGGTACCAAATCACACCAAAACGGTACAATACCGTACGAGTACTTCGTTACGGTACCAAACCAAACCAAAACGGTGCAATACCGTACGAGTACATCCATACGGTACCAAACCACACAAAAACGGTGCAATACCGTACGAGTACATCCATACGGTACCAAACCACACCAAAAATGGTGCAATACCGTACGAGTACTTCGTTACAGTACCAAACCACACCAAAACGGTACAATAGCATACGAGTACTTCGTTACGGTACCAAACCAAACCAAAACGGTGCAATACCGTACGAGTACATCCATACGGTACAAAACCGCACCAAAACGATGCAATACCGTACGAGTACTTCGTTACGGTACCAAACCACACCAAAATGGTGCAATACCGTACGAGTACATCCATACGGTACCAAACCACACTAAAACGGTGCAATACTGTACGAGTACATCGATACGGTACCAAACCACACCAAAACGGTGCAATACCGTACAAGTACTTCGTTACGGTACCAAATCACACCAAAACGGTACAATACCCTACGAGTACTTCGTTACGGTACCAAACCAAACCAAAACGGTGCAATACCGTACGAGTACATCCATACGGTACCAAACCACACAAAAATGGTGAAATTCCGTACGAGTACATCCATACGGTACCAAACCACAGCAAAACGGTGCAATTCCGTACGAGTACTTCGTTACGGTACCAAACCACACCAAAATGGTACAATAGCGTACGAGTACTTCGTTACGGTACCAAACCAAACCAAAACGGTGCAATACCGTACGACTAATTCCATACGGTACCAAACCACACCAAAACGGTGCAATACCGTACGAGTACATCCATACGGTACAAAACCACACCAAAACGGTACAATACCGTACCAAACCACACCAAAACGGTACAATACCGTACGAGTACATCCATACGGTACCAAACCACACCAAAACGGTGCAATACCGTACGAGTACTTCGTTACGGTACCAAACCACACGAAAACGGTGCAATACCGTACGAGTAGTTCGTTACGGTACCAAACCACAGCAAAACGGTACAATAGCGTACGAGTACTTCGTTACGGTACCAAACCAAACCAAAACGGTGCAATACCGTACGAGTACATCCATACGGTACCAAACCACACCAAAACGGTACAATACCATACGAGTACATCCATACGGTACCAAACCACACCAAAAGGGTACAATACCGCACGATTACATCCATACGGTACCAAACCACACCAAAACGGTCAAATACCGTACGAGTACTTCGTTACGGTACCAAACCACACCAAAACGGGGCAATACCGTACGAGTACTTCGTTACGGTACCAAACCACACCAAAACTGTGCAATACCGTACGAGTACTTCGTTACGGTACCAAACCACACCAAAACGGGGCAATACCGTACGGGTACTTCGTTACGGTACCAAACCACACCAAAAGGGTACATTACCGCACGAGTATATCCATACGGTACCAAACCACACCAAAACGGTGCAATACCGTACGAGTACTTCGTTACGGTACCAAAGCACTCCAAAACGGTACAATAGCGTACGAGTACTTCGTTACGGTACCAAACCGAACCAAAACGGTGCAATTCCGTACGAGTACATCCATACGGTACCAAACCACACCAAAACGGGGCAATACCGTACAAGTACTTCGTTACGGTACCAAACCACACCAAAACGGTGCAATACCGTACGAGTACTTCGTTACGGTACAAAACCACACCAAAACGACGGGGCAATACCGTACGGGTACTTCGTTACGGTACCAAACCACACCAAAAGGGTACAATACCGCACGAGGACATCCATACTGTACCAAACCACACCAAAACGGTCAAATACCGTACGAGTACTTCTTTACGGTACCAAACCACACCAAAACGGGGCAATACCGTACGAGTACTTCGTTACGGTACCAAACCACACCAAAACGGTGCAAGACCGTACGAGTACTTCGTTACGGTACCAAACCACACCAAAACGGGGCAATACCGTACGGGTACTTCGTTACGGTACCAAACCACACCAAAAGGGTACAATACCGCACGAGTATATCCATACGGTACCAAACCACACCAAAACGGTGCAATACCGTACGAGTACATCCATACGGTACCAAACCACACCAAAAATGGTGCAATACCGTACGAGTACTTCGTTACGGTACCAAACTACACCAAAACGGTCCAATAGCATACGAGTACTTCGTTACGGTACCAAACCAAACCAAAACGGTGCAATACCGTACGAGTACATCCATACGGTACCAAACCACACTAAAACGGTGCAATACTGTACGAGTACATCCATACGGTACCAAACCACACCAAAACGGTGCAATACCGTACAAGTACTTCGTTACGGTACCAAATCACACCTAAACGGTACAATACCCTACGAGTACTTCGTTACGGTACCAAACCAAACCAAAACGGTGCAATACCGTACGAGTACATCCATACGGTACCAAACCACACCAAAATGGTGCAATACCGTACGAGTACATCCATACAGTACCAAACCACACCAAAACGGTGCAATACCGTACGAGTAGTTCGTTACGGTACCAAACCACACAAAAACGGTACAATAGCGTACGAGTACTTCGTTACGGTACCAAACCAAACCAAAACGGTGCAATACCGTACGACTAATTCCATACGGTACCAAACCACACCAAAACGGTGCAATACCGTACGAGTATATTCATACGGTACCAAACCACACAAAACGGTACAATACCGTACCAAACCACACCAAAATGGTACAATACCGTACGAGTACATCCATACGGTACCAAACAACACCAAAACGGTGCAATACCGTACGAGTACTTCGTTACGGTACCAAACCACACCAAAACGGTGCAATACCGTGCGAGTACATCCATACGGTACCAAACCACACCAAAACGGTGCAATACCGTACGAGTACTTCGTTACGGTACCAAACCAAACCAAAACGGTGCAATACCGCACGACTAATTCCATACGGTACCAAACCACACCAAAAGGGTACAATACCGCACGAGTATATCAATACGGTACCAAACCACACCAAAACGGTGCAATACCGTACGAGTACATCCATACGGTACCAACCCACACCAACGGTCAAATACCGTACGAGTACTTCGTTACGGTACCAAACCACACCAAAACGGGGCAATACCGTACGAGTACTTCGTTACGGTACCAAACCACACCAAAACGGTGCAATACCGTACGAGTACTTCGTTACGGTACCAAACCACACCAAAACGGGGCAATACCGTACGGGTACTTCGTTACGGTACCAAACCACACCAAAACGGTGCAATACCGTACGAGTACATCCATACGGTACCAAACCACACCAAAAAGGTGCAATACCGTACGAGTACATCCATAGGGTACCAAACCACACCAAAACGGTGCAATACCGTACAAGTACTTCGTTACGGTACCAAATCACAACAAAACGGTACAATACCGTACGAGTACTTTGTTACGGTACCAAACCACACCAAAACGGGGCAATACCGTACGGGTACTTCGTTACGGTACCAAACCACACCAAAACGGTGCAATGCCGTACGCGTACATCAATACGGTACCAAACCACACCAAAACGGTGCAATACCGTACGAGTACATCCATACGGTACCAAACCACACCAAAAGGGTACAATACCGCACGAGTACATCCATACGGTACCAAACCACACCAAAACGGTCAAATACCGTACGAGTACTTCTTTACGGTACCAAACCACACCAAAACGGGGCAATACCGTACGAGTACTTCGTTACGGTACCAAACCACACCAAAACGGTGCAAACCGTACGAGTACTTCGTTACGGTACCAAACCACACCAAAACGGGGCAATACCGTACGGGTACTTCGTTACGGTACCAAACCACACCAAAAGGGTACAATACCGCACGAGTATATCCATACGGTACCAAACCACACCAAAACGGTGCAATACCGTACGAGTACATCCATACGGTACCAAACCACACCAAAAATGGTGCAATACCGTACGAGTACTTCGTTACGGTACCAAACTACACCAAAACGGTCAAATAGCATACGAGTACTTCGTTACGGTACCAAACCAAACCAAAACGGTGCAATACCGTACGAGTACATCCATACGGTACCAAACCACAGTAAAACGGTGCAATACTGTACGAGTACATCCATACGGTACCAAACCACACCAAAACGGTGCAATACCGTACAAGCACTTCGTTACGGTACCAAATCACACCTAAACGGTACAATACCCTACGAGTACTTCGTTACGGTACCAAACCAAACCAAAACGGTGCAATACCGTACGAGTACATCCATACGGTACCAAACCACACCAAAATGGTGCAATACCGTACGAGTACATCCATACGGTACCAAACCACACCAAAACGGTGCAATACCGTACGAGTAGTTCGTTACGGTACCAAACCACACCAAAACGGTACAATAGCGTACGAGTACTTCGTTACGGTACCAAACCAAACCAAAACGGTGCAATACCGTACGACTAATTCCATACGGTACCAAACCACACCAAAACGGTGCAATACCGTACGAGTATATTCATACGGTACCAAACCACACAAAACGGTACAATACCGTACCAAACCACACCAAAATGGTACAATACCGTACGAGTACATCCATACGGTACCAAACAACACCAAAACGGTGCAATACCGTACGAGTACTTCGTTACGGTACCAAACCACACCAAAACGGTGCAATACCGTGCGAGTACATCCATACGGTACCAAACCACACCAAAACGGTGCAATACCGTACGAGTACTTCGTTACGGTACCAAACCACACCAAAACGATGCAATACCGTACGAGTACTTCGTTACGGTACCAAACCACACCAAAACGGTGCTATACCGTACGAGTACATCCATACGGTACCAAACCACACTAAAACGGTGCAATAACGTAGGAGTACATCCATGCGGAACCAAACCACACCAAAACGGTGCAATACCGTATGAGTACTTCGTTACGGTACCAAACCAAACCAAAACGGTGCAATACCGCACGACTAATTCCATACGGTACCAAACCACACCAAAAGGGTACAATACCGCACGAGTATATCAATACGGTACCAAACCACACCAAAACGGTGCAATACCGTACGAGTACATCCATACGGTACCAAACCACACCAAAACGGTCAAATACCGTACGAGTACTTCGTTACGGTACCAAACCACACCAAAACGGGGCAATACCGTACGAGTACTTCGTTACGGTACCAAACCACACCAAAACGGTGCAATACCGTACGAGTACTTCGTTACGGTACCAAACCACACCAAAACGGGGCAATACCGTACGGGTACTTCGTTACGGTACCAAACCACACCAAAACGGTGCAATACCGTACGAGTACATCCATACGGTACCAAACCACACCAAAAAGGTGCAATACCGTACGAGTACATCCATAGGGTACCAAACCACACCAAAACGGTTCAATACCGTACAAGTACTTCGTTACGGTACCAAATCACAACAAAACGGTACAATACCGTACGAGTACTTCGTTACGGTACCAAACCACACCAAAACGGTGCAATACCGTACGCGTACATCCATACGGTACCAAACCACACCAAAACGGTGCAATACCGTACGAGTACATCCATACGGTACCAAACCACACCAAAAGGGTACAATACCGCACGAGTACATCCATACGGTACCAAATCACACCAAAACGGTCAAATACCGTACGAGTACTTCGTTACGGTACCAAACCACACCAAAACGGGGCAATACCGTACGAGTACTTCGTTACGGTACCAAACCACACCAAAACGGTGCAAGACCGTACGAGTACTTCGTTACGGTACCAAACCACACCAAAACGGGGCAATACCGTTCGGGTACTTCGTTACGGTACCAAACCACACCAAAAGGGTACAATACCGCACGAGTATATCCATACGGTACCAAACCACACCAAAACGGTGCAATACCGTACGAGTACATCCATACGGTACCAAACCACACCAAAAATGGTGCAATACCGTACGAGTACTTCGTTACGGTACCAAACTACACCAAAACGGTCCAATAGCATACGAGTACTTCGTTACGGTACCAAACCAAACCAAAACGGTGCAATACCGTACGAGTACATCCATACGGTACCAAACCACAGTAAAACGGTGCAATACTGTACGAGTACATCCAAACGGTACCAAACCACACCAAAACGGTGCAATACCGTACAAGCACTTCGTTACGGTACCAAATCACACCTAAACGGTACAATACCCTACGAGTACTTCGTTACGGTACCAAACCAAACCAAAACGGTGCAATACCGTACGAGTACATCCATACGGTACCAAACCACACCAAAATGGTGCAATACCGTACGAGTACATCCATACGGTACCAAACCACACCAAAACGGTGCAATACCGTACGAGTAGTTCGTTACGGTACCAAACCACACAAAAACGGTACAATAGCGTACGAGTACTTCGTTACGGTACCAAACCAAACCAAAACGGTGCAATACCGTACGACTAATTCCATACGGTACCAAACCACACCAAAACGGTGCAATACCGTACGAGTATATTCATACGGTACCAAACCACACAAAACGGTACAATACCGTACCAAACCACACCAAAATGGTACAATACCGTACGAGTACATCCATACGGTACCAAACAACACCAAAACGGTGCAATACCGTACGAGTACTTCGTTACGGTACCAAACCACACCAAAACGGTGCAATACCGTGCGAGTACATCCATACGGTACCAAACCACACCAAAACGGTGCAATACCGTACGAGTACTTCGTTACGGTACCAAACCACACCAAAACGATGCAATTCCGTACGAGTACTTCGTTACGGTACCAAACCACACCAAATCGGTGCAATACCGTACGAGTACATCCATACGGTACCAAACCGCACCGAAAAGGTGCAATACCTTACGAGTACATCCATAGGGTACCAAACCACACCAAAACGGTGCAATACCGTACGAGTACATCCATAGGGTACCAAACCACACCAAAACGGTGCAATACCGTACAAGTACTTCGTTACGGTACCAAATCACACAAAAACGGTACAATACCGTACGAGTACTTCGTTACGGTACCAAACCACACCAAAACGGTGCAATACCGTACGAGTACGTCCATACGGTACCAAACCGCACCAAAACGGTGCAATACCGTACGAGTACATCCATACGGTACCAAACCACACCAAAACGGTGCAATACCGTACGAGTACTTCGTTACGGTACCAAACCACACCAAAACGGTACAATAGCGTACGACTACTTCGTTACGGTACCAAACCAAACCAAAACGGTGCAATTCCGTACGAGTACATCCATACGGTACCAAACCACACCAAAACGGTTCAAGACCGTACAAGTACTTCGTTACGGTACCAAATCACACCAAAACGGTACAATACCGTACGAGTACTTCGTTACGGTACCAAACCACACCAAAACGGTGCAATACCGTACGAGTACATCAATACGGTACCAAACCACACTAAAACGGTGCGATACCGTAGGAGTACATCCATACGGAACCAAACCACACCAAAACGGTGCAATACCGTACGAGTACTTCGTTACGGTACCAAACCAAACCAAAACGGCGCAATACCTTACGACTAATTCCATATGGTACCAAACCACACCAAAACGGTGCAATACCGTACGAGTACTTCGTTACGGCACCAAACCAAACCAAAACGGTGCAATACCGTACGAGTACATCCATACGGTACCAAACCACACCAAAACGGTGCAATACCGTACGAGTACATCCATACGGTACCAAACCACACCAAAACGGTGCAATACCGTGCGAGTACTTCGTTACGGTACGAAACCACACCAAAAGGGTACAATACCGTACGAGTACTTCGTTACGGTACCAAACCACACAAAAACGGTGCAATACCGTACGAGTACTTCGTTACGGTACCGAACCACACCAAAACGGGGCAATACCGTACGGGTACTTCGTTACGGTACCAAACCACACCAAAAGGGTACAATACCGCACGAGTATATCCAAACGGTACCAAACCACACCAAAACGGTGCAATTCCGTACGAGTACATCCATACGGTACCAAACCACACCAAAAATGGTGCAATACCGTACGAGTACTTCGTTACGGTACCAAACCACACCCAAACGGTACAATAGCATACGAGTACTTCGTTACGGTACCAAACCAAACCAAAATGGTGCAATTCCGTACGAGTACATCCATACGGTACCAAACCACACAAAAACGGTGCAAGACCGTACAAGTACTTTGTTACGGTACCAAACCAAACCAAAACGGTGCAATACCGTACGACTAATTCCATACGGTACCAAACCACACCAAAAGGGTCCAATACCGTACGAGTATATCCATACGGTACCAAACCACACCAAAACGGTGCAATACCGTACGAGTACATCCATACGGTACCAAACAACACCAAAACGGTCAAATACCGTACGAGTACTTCGTTACGGTACCAAACCACACCAAAACGGGGCAATACCGTACGAGTACTTCGTTACGGTACCAAATCACACCAAAACGGTACAATACCGTACGAGTTCTTCGTTACGGTACCAAACCACACCAAAATGGTGCAATACCGTACGAGTACATCCATACGGTACCAAATCACACCAAAACGGTGCAATACCGTACGAGTACTTCGTTACGGTACCAAATCACACCAAAACGGTACAATACCGTACGAGTACTTCGTTACGGTACCAAACCAAACCAAAACGGTGCAATACTGTACGAGTACTTCGTGACGGTACCAAACCACACCAAAACGGTGCAATACCGTACGAGTACATCCATACGGTACCAAACCACACCAAAAATGGTGCAATTCCGTACGAGTACTTCGTTACGGTACCAAACCACACCAAAACGGTGCAATACCTTACGACTAATTCCATACAGTACCAAACCACAACAAAACGGTGCAATACCGTACGAGTTCTTCGTTACGGCACCAAACCAAACAAAAACGGTGCAATACCGTACGAGTACATCCATACGGTACCAAACCACACCAAAACGGTGCAATATCGTACGAGTACATCCATACGGTACCAAACCACACCAAAAATGGTGCAATACCGTACGAGTACTTCGTTACGGTACCAAACCACACCCAAACGGTACAATAGCATACGAGTACTTCGTTACGGTACCAAACCAAACCAAAATGGTGCAATTCCGTACGAGTACATCCATACGGTACCAAACCACACAAAAACGGTGCAAGACCGTACAAGTACATCCATACGGTACCAAACCACACTAAAACGGTGCAATACCGTAGGAGTACATCCATACGGATCCAAACCACACCAAAACGGTGCAATACCGTACGAGTACTTCGTTACGGTACCAACCCAAACCAAAACGGTGCAATACCGTACGACTAATTCCATACGGTACCAAACCACACCAAAACGGTGCAATACCGTACGAGTACATCCATACGGTACCAAACCACACCAAAACGGTACAATACCATACGAGTACATCCATACGGTACCAAACCACACCAAAACGGTACAATACCGTACGAGTTCTTCGTTACGGTACCAAACCACACCAAAATGGTGCAATACCGTACGAGTACATCCATACGGTACCAAATCACACCAAAACGGTGCAATACCGAACGAGTACTTCGTTACGGTACCAAATCACACCAAAACGGTAATATACCGTACGAGTACTTCGTTACGGTACCAAACCAAACCAAAACGGTGCAATACCGTACGAGTACTTCGTGACGGTACCAAACCACACCAAAACGGTGCAATACCGTACGAGTACATCCATACGGTACCAAACCACACCAAAAATGGTGCAATTCCGTACGAGTACTTCGTTACGGTACCAAACCACACCAAAACGGTGCAATACCGTACGAGTACTTCGTTACGGCACAGAACCAAACCAAAACGGTGCAATACCGTACGAGTACATCCATACGGTACCAAACCACACCAAAACGGTGCAATACCGTACGAGTACATCCATACGGTACCAAACCACACCAAAAATGGTGCAATACCGTACGAGTACTTCGTTATGGTACCAAACCACACCCAAACGGTACAATAGCATACGAGTACTTCGTTACGGTACCAAACCAAACCAAAACGGTGCAATACCGTACGAGTACATCCATACGGTACAAAACCACGCCAAAACGGTGCAATACCGTACGAGTACTTCGTTACGGTACCAAACCACACCAAAACGGTGCAATACCATACAAGTACATCCATACGGTACCAAACCACACTAAAACGGTGCAATACCGTAGGAGTACATCCATACGGATCCAAACCACACCAAAACGGTGCAATACCGTACGAGTACTTCGTTACGGTACCAAACCAAACCAAAACGGTGCAATACCGTACGACTAATTCCATACGGTACCAAACCACACCAAAACGGTGCAATACCGTACGAGTACATCCATACGGTACCAAACCACACCAAAACGGTACAATAACATACGAGTACATCCATACGGTACCAAACCACACCAAAACGGTGCAATACTGTATGAGTACTTCGTTACGGTACCAAACCACTCCAAAAGGGTACAATACAATACGAGTATATCCATACGGTACCAAACCACACCAAAACGGTCAAATACCGTACGAGAACTTCGTTACGGTACCAAACCACACCAAAACGGGGCAATACCGCACGAGTACTTCGTTACGGTACCAAACCACACCAAAACGGTGCAATACCGTACGAGTACATTGTTACGGTACCAAATCACACCAAAACGGTACAATACCGTACGAGTACTTCGTTACGGTACCGTACGAGTACTTCGTTACGGTACCAAACCACACCAAAATGGTGCAATACCGTACGAGTACATCCAAACGGTACCAAACCACACCAAAACGGTGCAATACCGTACGAGTACTTCGTTACGGTACCAAACCACACCAAAACGGTACAATAGCGTACGAGTACTTCGTTACGGTACCAAACCGAACCAAAACGGTGCAATTCCGTACGAGTACATCCATACGGTACCAAACCACAGAAAAACGGTGCTAGACCGTACAAGTACTTTGCTACGGTACCAAACCAAACCAAAACGGTGCAATACCGTACGACTAATTCCATACGGTACCAAACCACACCAAAAGGGTCCAATACCGTACGAGTATATCCATACGGTACCAAACCACACCAAAACGGTCAAATACCGTACGAGTACTTCGTTACGGTACCAAACCACACCAAAACGGGGCAATACCGTACGAGTACTTCGTTACGGTACCAAACCACACCAAAACGGTGCAATACCGTCCGAGTACATCCGTACGGTACCAAACCACACCGAAAAGGTGCAATACCGTACGAGTACATCCATAGGGTACCAAACCACACCAAAACGGTGCAATACCGTACGAGTACATCCATAGGGTACCAAACCACACCAAAACGGTGCAATACCGTACAAGTACTTCGTTACAGTACCAAATCACACCAAAACGGTACAATACCGTACGAGTACTTCGTTACGGTACCAAACCACACCAAAACGGTGCAATACCGTACGAGTACGTCCATACGGTACCAAACCGCACCAAAACGGTGCAATACCGTACGAGTACATCCATACGGTACCAAACCTCACCAAAACGGTGCAATACCGTACGAGTACTTCGTTACGGTACCAAACCACACCAAAACGGGACAATAGCGTACGAGTACTTCGTTACGGTACCAAACCAAACCAAAACGGTGCAATTCCGTACGAGTACATCCATACGGTACCAAACCACAACAAAACGGTGCAAGACCGTACAAGTACTTCGTTACGGTACCAAATCACACCAAAACGGTACAATACCGTACGAGTACAACGTTACGGTACCAAACCAAACCAAAACGGTGCGATACCGTACGAGTACTTCGTTACGGTACCAAACCACACCAAAAATGGTGCAATACCGTACGAGTACTTCGTTACGGTACCAAACCACACCAAAACGGGGCAATACCGTACGAGTACCTCGTTACGGTACCAAACCACACCAAAACGAGGCAATACCGTACGGGTACTTCGTTACGGTACCAAACCACACCAAAAGGGTACAATACCGCACGTGTATATCCAAACGGTACCAAACCACACCAAAACGGTGCAATACCGTACGAGTACATCCATACGGTACCAAACCACACCAAAAATGGTGCAATACCGTACGTGTACTTCGTTACGGTACCAAACCAAACCAAAACGGTACAATAGCATACGAGTACTTCGTTACGGTACCAAACCACACCAAAACGGTGCAATACCGTACGAGTACATTGTTACGGTACCAAATCACACCAAAACGGTACAATACCGTACGAGTACTTCGTTACGGTACCGTACGAGTACTTCGTTACGGTACCAAACCACACCAAAATGGTGCAATACCGTACGAGTACATCCAAACGGTACCAAACCACACCAAAACGGTGCAATACCGTACGAGTACTTCGTTACGGTACCAAACCACACCAAAACGGTACAATAGCGTACGAGTACTTCGTTACGGTACCAAACCGAACCAAAACGGTGCAATTCCGTACGAGTACATCCATACGGTACCAAACCACAGAAAAACGGTGCTAGACCGTACAAGTACTTTGCTACGGTACCAAACCAAACCAAAACGGTGCAATACCGTACGACTAATTCCATACGGTACCAAACCACACCAAAAGGGTCCAATACCGTACGAGTATATCCATACGGTACCAAACCACACCAAAACGGTCAAATACCGTACGAGTACTTCGTTACGGTACCAAACCACACCAAAACGGGGCAATACCGTACGAGTACTTCGTTACGGTACCAAACCACACCAAAACGGTGCAATACCGTCCGAGTACATCCGTACGGTACCAAACCACACCGAAAAGGTGCAATACCGTACGAGTACATCCATAGGGTACCAAACCACACCAAAACGGTGCAATACCGTACGAGTACATCCATAGGGTACCAAACCACACCAAAACGGTGCAATACCGTACAAGTACTTCGTTACAGTACCAAATCACACCAAAACGGTACAATACCGTACGAGTACTTCGTTACGGTACCAAACCACACCAAAACGGTGCAATACCGTACGAGTACGTCCATACGGTACCAAACCGCACCAAAACGGTGCAATACCGTACGAGTACATCCATACGGTACCAAACCTCACCAAAACGGTGCAATACCGTACGAGTACTTCGTTACGGTACCAAACCACACCAAAACGGGACAATAGCGTACGAGTACTTCGTTACGGTACCAAACCAAACCAAAACGGTGCAATTCAGTACGAGTACATCCATACGGTACCAAACCACAACAAAACGGTGCAAGACCGTACAAGTACTTCGTTACGGTACCAAATCACACCAAAACGGTACAATACCGTACGAGTACAACGTTACGGTACCAAACCAAACCAAAACGGTGCGATACCGTACGAGTACTTCGTTACGGTACCAAACCACACCAAAAATGGTGCAATACCGTACGAGTACTTCGTTACGGTACCAAACCACACCAAAACGGGGCAATACCGTACGAGTACCTCGTTACGGTACCAAACCACACCAAAACGAGGCAATACCGTACGGGTACTTCGTTACGGTACCAAACCACACCAAAAGGGTACAATACCGCACGTGTATATCCAAACGGTACCAAACCACACCAAAACGGTGCAATACCGTACGAGTACATCCATACGGTACCAAACCACACCAAAAATGGTGCAATACCGTACGTGTACTTCGTTACGGTACCAAACCAAACCAAAACGGTACAATAGCATACGAGTACTTCGTTACGGTACCAAACCACACCAAAACGGTGCAATACCGTACGAGTACATTGTTACGGTACCAAATCACACCAAAACGGTACAATACCGTACGAGTACTTCGTTACGGTACCGTACGAGTACTTCGTTACGGTACCAAACCACACCAAAATGGTGCAATACCGTACGAGTACATCCAAACGGTACCAAACCACACCAAAACGGTGCAATACCGTACGAGTACTTCGTTACGGTACCAAACCACACCAAAACGGTACAATAGCGTACGAGTACTTCGTTACGGTACCAAACCGAACCAAAACGGTGCAATTCCGTACGAGTACATCCATACGGTACCAAACCACAGAAAAACGGTGCTAGACCGTACAAGTACTTTGCTACGGTACCAAACCAAACCAAAACGGTGCAATACCGTACGACTAATTCCATACGGTACCAAACCACACCAAAAGGGTCCAATACCGTACGAGTATATCCATACGGTACCAAACCACACCAAAACGGTCAAATACCGTACGAGTACTTCGTTACGGTACCAAACCACACCAAAACGGGGCAATACCGTACGAGTACTTCGTTACGGTACCAAACCACACCAAAACGGTGCAATACCGTCCGAGTACATCCGTACGGTACCAAACCACACCGAAAAGGTGCAATACCGTACGAGTACATCCATAGGGTACCAAACCACACCAAAACGGTGCAATACCGTACGAGTACATCCATAGGGTACCAAACCACACCAAAACGGTGCAATACCGTACAAGTACTTCGTTACAGTACCAAATCACACCAAAACGGTACAATACCGTACGAGTACTTCGTTACGGTACCAAACCACACCAAAACGGTGCAATACCGTACGAGTACGTCCATACGGTACCAAACCGCACCAAAACGGTGCAATACCGTACGAGTACATCCATACGGTACCAAACCTCACCAAAACGGTGCAATACCGTACGAGTACTTCGTTACGGTACCAAACCACACCAAAACGGGACAATAGCGTACGAGTACTTCGTTACGGTACCAAACCAAACCAAAACGGTGCAATTCCGTACGAGTACATCCATACGGTACCAAACCACAACAAAACGGTGCAAGACCGTACAAGTACTTCGTTACGGTACCAAATCACACCAAAACGGTACAATACCGTACGAGTACAACGTTACGGTACCAAACCAAACCAAAACGGTGCGATACCGTACGAGTACTTCGTTACGGTACCAAACCACACCAAAAATGGTGCAATACCGTACGAGTACTTCGTTACGGTACCAAACCACACCAAAACGGGGCAATACCGTACGAGTACCTCGTTACGGTACCAAACCACACCAAAACGGGGCAATACCGTACGGGTACTTCGTTACGGTACCAAACCACACCAAAAGGGTACAATACCGCACGTGTATATCCAAATGGTACCAAACCACACCAAAACGGTGCAATACCGTACGAGTACATCCATACGGTACCAAACCACACCAAAAATGGTGCAATACCGTACGTGTACTTCGTTACGGTACCAAACCAAACCAAAACGGTACAATAGCATACGAGTACTTCGTTACGGTACCAAACCAAACCAAAACGGTGGAAAAACCGTACGAGTACATCCGTACGGTACAAAACCACACCAAAACGGTGCAATACCGTATGAGTACTTCGTTACGGTACCAAACCACACCAAAACGGTGCAATACCGTACGAGTACATCCATACGGTACCAAACCACACTAAAACGGTGCAATACCGTAGGAGTACATCCATACGGAACCAAACCACACCAAAACGGTGCAATACCGTACGAGTACTTCGTTACGGTACAAAACCAAACCAAAACGGTGCAATACCTTACGACTAATTCCATACGGTACCAAACCACACCAAAACGGTGCAATACCGTACGAGTACATCCATACGGTACCAAACCACACCAAAACGGTGCAATACCGTACGAGTACTTCGTTACGGCACCAAACCAAACCAAAACGGTGCAATACCGTACGAGAACATCCATACGGTACCAAACCACACCAAAACGGTGCAATACCGTACGAGTACATCCATACGGTACCAAACCACACCAAAAATGGTGCAATTACGTACGAGTACTTCGTTACGGCACCAAACCACACCAAAACGGTACAATAGCATACGAGTACTTCGTTACGGTACCAAACCAAACCAAAACGGTGCAAAACCGTACGAGTAAATCCATACGGTACAAAACCACACCAAAACGGTGCAATACCGTACGAGTACTTCGTTACGGTACCAAACCACACCAAAACGATGCAATACCGTACGAGTACTTCGTTACGGTACCAAACCACACCAAAATGGTACAATACCGCACGAGTATATCCATACGGTACCAAACCACAACAAAACGGTGCAATACCGTACGAGTACATCCATACGGTACCAAACCACACCAAAACGGTCAAATACCGTACGAGTACTTCGTTACGGTACCAAACCACACCAAAACGGTGCAATACCGTACGAGTACTTCGTTACGGTACCAAACCACACCAAAACGGGGCAATACCGTACGGGTACTTCGTTACGGTACCAAACCACACCAAAACGGTGCAATACCGTACGAGTACATCCATACGGTACCAAACCACACCAAAACGGTCAAATACCGTACGAGTACTTCGTTACGGTACCAAACCACACCAAAACGGGGCAATACCGTACGAGTACTTCGTTACGGTACCAAACCACACCAAAACGGTGCAATACCGTACGAGTACTTCGTTACGGTACCAAACCACACCAAAACGGGGCAATACCGTACGAGTACTTCGTTACGGTACCAAACCACACCAAAACGGTGCAATACCGTCCGAGTACATCCGTACGGTACCAAACCACACCGAAAAGGTGCAATACCGTACGAGTACATCCATAGGGTACCAAACCACACCAAAACGGTGCAATACCGTACGAGTACATCCATAGGGTACCAAACCACACCAAAACGGTGCAATACCGTACAAGTACTTCGTTACGGTACCAAATCACACCAAAACGGTACAATACCGTACGAGTACTTCGTTACGGTACCAAACCACACCAAAACGGTGCAATACCGTACGAGAACGTCCATACGGTACCAAACCGCACCAAAACGGTGCAATACCGTACGAGTACCTCCATACGGTACCAAACCGCACCAAAACGGTGCAATACCGTACGAGTACTTCGTTACGGTACCAAACCACACCAAAACGGTACAATAGCGTACGAGTACTTCGTTACGGTACCAAATCAAACCAAAACGGTGCAATTCCGTACGAGTACATCCATACGGTACCAAACCACACCAAAACGGTGCAAGACCGTAGAAGTACTTCGTAACGGTACCAAATCACACCAAAACGGTACAATACCGTACGAGTACTTCGTTACGGTACCAAACCAAACCAAAACGGTGCAATACCGTACGAGTACTTCGTCACGGTACCAAACAACACAAAAACGGTGCAATACCGTACGAGTACATCCATACGGTACCAAACTACACCAAAAATGGTGCAATACCGTACGAGTACTTCGTTACAGTACCAAACCACACCAAAACGGGGCAATACCGTACGAGTACTTCGTTACAGTACCAAACCACACCAAAACGGTGCAATACCGTACGAGTACTTCGTTACGGTACCAAACCACACCAAAACGGGGCAATACCGTCCGGGTACTTCGTTACGGTACCAAACCACACCAAAAGGGTACAATACCGCACGAGTATATCCAAACGGTACCAAACCACACCAAAACGGTGCAATACCATACGAGTACATCCATACGGTACCAAACCACACCAAAAATGGTGCAATACCGTACGAGTACTTCGTTACGGTACCAAACCAAACCAAAACGGTACAATAGCATACGAGTACTTCGTTACGGTACCAAACCAAACCAAAACGGTGCAATACCGTACGAGTACATCCATACGGTACAAAACCACACCAAAACGGTGCAATACCGTACGAGTACTTCGTTACGGTACCAAACCAAACCAAAACGGTGCAATACCTTACGACTAATTCCAAACGGTACCAAACCACACCAAAACGGTGCAATACCGTACGAGTACATCCATACGGTACCAAACCACACCAAAACGGTGCAATACCGTACGAGTACTTCGTTACGGCACAAAACCAAACCAAAACGGTGCAATACCGTACGAGTACATCCATACGGTACCAAACCACACCAAAACGGTGCAATACCGTACGAGTACATCCATACGGTACCAAACCACACCAAAAATGGTGCAATACCGTACGAGTACCTCGTTACGGTACCAAACCACACCAAAACGGTGCAATACCGTACGACAACTTCGTTACGGTACCAAACCAAACCAAAACGGTGCAACACCGTACGACTAATTCCATACGGTAGCAAACCACACCAAAACGGTGCAATACCGTACGAGTACATCCATACGGTACCAAACCACACCAAAACGGTGCAATACCGTACGAGTACATCCATACGGTACAAAACCACACCAAAACGGTGCAATACCATACGAGTACTTCGTTACGGTACCAAACCACACCAAAACGGTGCAATACCGTACGAGTACATCCATACGGTACCAAACCACACCAAAACGGTGCAATACCGTACGAGTACTTCGTTACGGTACCAAACCACACCAAAATGGTGCAATACCGTACGAGTACTTCGTTACGGTACCAAACCACACCAAAACGGGGCAATACCGTACGGGTACTTCGTTACGGTACCAAACCACACCAAAACGGTGCAATACCGTACGAGTACATCCATACGGTACCAAACCACACCAAAACGGTGCAATACCGTTCGAGTACTTCGTTACGGTACCAAACCACACCAAAACGGTACAATAGCGTACGAGTACTTCGTTACGGTACCAAACCGAACCAAAACGGTGCAATTCCGTACGAGTACATCCATACGGTACCAAACCACACCAAAACGGTGCAATACTTGCACCGTACGAGTACATCCATACGGTACCAAACCACACCAAAACGGTGCAATACCGTACGAGTACTTCGTTACGGTACCAAACCACACCAAAACGGTGCAATACCGTACGAGTACTTCGTTACGGTACCAAACCACCCCAAAACGGGGCAATACCGTACGGGTACTTCGTTACGGTACCAAACCACACCAAAACGGTGCAATACCATACGAGTACATCCATACGGTACCAAACCACACCAAAACGGTGCAATACCGTACGAGTACTTCGTTACGGTACCAAATCACACCAAAACGGTACAATACCGTACGAGTACTTCGTTACGGTACCAAACCACACCAAAACGGTGCAATACCGTACGAGTACATCCATACGGTACAAAACCACACCTAAACGGGGCAATCCCGTACGAGTACTTCGTTACGGTACCAAACCACACCAAAACGGTACAATAACATACGAGTACATCCATACGGTACCAAACCACACCAAAACGGTGCAATACTGTACGAGTACTTCGTTACGGTACCAAACCACTCCAAAAGGGTACAATACCATACGAGTATATCCATACGGTACCAAACCACACCAAAACGGTCAAATACCGTACGAGAACTTCGTTACGGTACCAAACCACACCAAAACGGGGCAATACCGCACGAGTACTTCGTTACGGTACCAAACCACACCAAAACGGTGCAATACCGTACGAGTACATCGTTACGGTACCAAATCACACCAAAACGGTACAATACCGTACGAGTACTTCGTTACGGTACCGTACGAGTACTTCGTTACGGTACCAAACCACACCAAAATGGTGCAATACCGTACGAGTACATCCAAACGGTACCAAACCACACCAAAACGGTGCAATACCGTACGAGTACTTCGTTACGGTACCAAACCACACCAAAACGGTACAATAGCGTACGAGTACTTCGTTACGGTACCAAACCGAACCAAAACGGTGCAATTCCGTACGAGTACATCCATACGGTACCAAACCACAGAAAAACGGTGCTAGACCGTACAAGTACTTTGTTACGGTACCAAACCAAACCAAAACGGTGCAATACCGTACGACTAATTCCATACGGTACCAAACCACACCAAAAGGGTCCAATACCGTACGAGTATATCCATACGGTACCAAACCACACCAAAACGGTCAAATACCGTACGAGTACTTCGTTACGGTACCAAACCACACCAAAACGGGGCAATACCGTACGAGTACTTCGTTACGGTACCAAACCACACCAAAACGGTGCAATACCGTCCGAGTACATCCGTACGGTACCAAACCACACCGAAAAGGTGCAATACCGTACGAGTACATCCATAGGGTACCAAACCACACCAAAACGGTGCAATACCGTACGAGTACATCCATAGGGTACCAAACCACACCAAAACGGTGCAATACCGTACAAGTACTTCGTTACAGTACCAAATCACACCAAAACGGTACAATACCGTACGAGTACTTCGTTACGGTACCAAACCACACCAAAACGGTGCAATACCGTACGAGTACGTCCATACGGTACCAAACCGCACCAAAACGGTGCAATACCGTACGAGTACATCCATACGGTACCAAACCTCACCAAAACGGTGCAATACCGTACGAGTACTTCGTTACGGTACCAAATCACACCAAAACGGTACAATACCGTACGAGTACTTCGTTACGGTACCAAACCACACCAAAACGGTGCAATACCGTACGAGTACATCCATACGGTACCAAACCACACCTAAACGGGGCAATCCCGTACGAGTACTTCGTTACGGTACCAAACCACACCAAAACGGTACAATAACATACGAGTACATCCATACCGTACCAAACCACACCAAAACGGTGCAATACTGTACGAGTACTTCGTTACGGTACCAAACCACTCCAAAAGGGTACAATACCATACGAGTATATCCATACGGTACCAAACCACACCAAAACGGTCAAATACCGTACGAGAACTTCGTTACGGTACCAAACCACACCAAAACGGGGCAATACCGCACGAGTACTTCGTTACGGTACCAAACCACACCAAAACGGTGTAATACCGTACGAGTACATCGTTACGGTACCAAATCACACCAAAACGGTACAATACCGTACGAGTACTTCGTTACGGTACCGTACGAGTACTTCGTTACGGTACCGTACGAGTACTTCGTTACGGTACCGTACGAGTACTTCGTTACGGTACCGTACGAGTACTTCGTTACGGTACCAAACCACACCAAAATGGTGCAATACCGTACGAGTACATCCAAACGGTACCAAACCACACCAAAACGGTGCAATACCGTACGAGTACTTCGTTACGGTACCAAACCACACCAAAACGGTACAATAGCGTACGAGTACTTCGTTACGGTACCAAACCGAACCAAAACGGTGCAATTCCGTACGAGTACATCCATACGGTACAAAACCACAGAAAAACGGTGCTAGACCGTACAAGTACTTTGTTACGGTACCAAACCAAACCAAAACGGTGCAATACCGTACGACTAATTCCATACGGTACCAAACCACACCAAAAGGGTCCAATACCGTACGAGTATATCCATACGGTACCAAACCACACCAAAACGGTCAAATACCGTACGAGTACTTCGTTACGGTACCAAACCACACCAAAACGGGGCAATACCGTACGAGTACTTCGTTACGGTACCAAACCACACCAAAACGGTGCAATACCGTCCGAGTACATCCGTACGGTACCAAACCACACCGAAAAGGTGCAATACCGTACGAGTACATCCATAGGGTACCAAACCACACCAAAACGGTGCAATACCGTACGAGTACATCCATAGGGTACCAAACCACACCAAAACGGTGCAATACCGTACAAGTACTTCGTTACAGTACCAAATCACACCAAAACGGTACAATACCGTACGAGTACTTCGTTACGGTACCAAACCACACCAAAACGGTGCAATACCGTACGAGTACGTCCATACGGTACCAAACCGCACCAAAACGGTGCAATACCGTACGAGTACATCCATACGGTACCAAACCTCACCAAAACGGTGTAATACCGTACGAGTACTTCGTTACGGTACCAAACCACACCAAAACGGGACAATAGCGTACGAGTACTTCGTTACGGTACCAAACCAAACCAAAACGGTGCAATTCCGTACGAGTACATCCATACGGTACCAAACCACAACAAAACGGTGCAAGACCGTACAAGTACTTCGTTACGGTACCAAATCACACCAAAACGGTACAATACCGTACGAGTACATCGTTACGGTACCAAACCAAACCAAAACGGTGCGATACCGTACGAGTACTTCGTTACGGTACCAAACCACACCAAAAATGGTGCAATACCGTACGAGTACTTCCGTACGGTACCAAACCACACCAAAACGGTGCAATACCGTACAAGTACTTCGTTACAGTACCAAATCACACCAAAACGGTACAATACCGTACGAGTACTTCGTTACGGTACCAAACCACACCAAAACGGGGCAATACCGTACGAGTACCTCGTTACGGTACCAAACCACACCAAAACGGGGCAATACCGTACGGGTACTTCGTTACGGTACCAAACCACACCAAAAGGGTACAATACCGCACGAGTATATCCAAACGGTACCAAACCACACCAAAACGGTGCAATACCGTACGAGTACATCCATACGGTACCAAACCACACCAAAAATGGTGCAATACCGTACGTGTACTTCGTTACGGTACCAAACCAAACCAAAACGGTACAATAGCATACGAGTACTTCGATACGGTACCAAACCAAACCAAAACGGTGGAAAAACCGTACGAGTACATCCGTACGGTACAAAACCACACCAAAACGGTGCAATACCGTATGAGTACTTCGTTACGGTACCAAACCACACCAAAACGGTGCAATACCGTACGAGTACATCCATACGGTACCAAACCACACTAAAACGGTGCAATACCGTAGGAGTACATCCATACGGAACCAAACCACACCAAAACGGTGCAATACCGTACGAGTACTTCGTTACGGTACAAAACCAAACCAAAACGGTGCAATACCTTACGACCAATTCCATACGGTACCAAACCACACCAAAACGGTGCAATACCGTACGAGTACATCCATACGGTACCAAACCACACCAAAACGGTGCAATACCGTACGAGTACTTCGTTACGGCACCAAACCAAACCAAAACGGTGCAATACCGTACGAGAACATCCATACGGTACCAAACCACACCAAAACGGTGCAATACCGTACGAGTACATCCATACGGTACCAAACCACACCAAAAATGGTGCAATTACGTACGAGTACTTCGTTACGGCACCAAACCACACCAAAACGGTACAATAGCATACGAGTACTTCGTTACGGTACCAAACCAAACCAAAACGGTGCAAAACCGTACGAGTAAATCCATACGGTACAAAACCACACCAAAACGGTGCAATACCGTACGAGTACTTCGTTACGGTACCAAACCACACCAAAACGATGCAATACCGTACGAGTACTTCGTTACGGTACCAAACCACACCAAAATGGTACAATACCGCACGAGTATATCCATACGGTACCAAACCACAACAAAACGGTGCAATACCGTACGAGTACATCCATACGGTACCAAACCACACCAAAACGGTCAAATACCGTACGAGTACTTCGTTACGGTACCAAACCACACCAAAACGGTGCAATACCGTACGAGTACTTCGTTACGGTACCAAACCACACCAAAACGGGGCAATACCGTACGGGTACTTCGTTACGGTACCAAACCACACCAAAACGGTGCAATACCGTACGAGTACATCCATACGGTACCAAACCACACCAAAACGGTCAAATACCGTACGAGTACTTCGTTACGGTACCAAACCACACCAAAACGGGGCAATACCGTACGAGTACTTCGTTACGGTACCAAACCACACCAAAACGGGGCAATACCGTACGAGTACTTCGTTACGGTACCAAACCACACCAAAACGGTGCAATACCGTCCGAGTACATCCGTACGGTACCAAACCACACCGAAAAGGTGCAATACCGTACGAGTACATCCATAGGGTACCAAACCACACCAAAACGGTGCAATACCGTACGAGTACATCCATAGGGTACCAAACCACACCAAAACGGTGCAATACCGTACAAGTACTTCGTTACGGTACCAAATCACACCAAAACGGTCCAATACCGTACGAGTACTTCGTTACGGTACCAAACCACACCAAAACGGTGCAATACCGTACGAGAACGTCCATACGGTACCAAACCGCACCAAAACGGTGCAATACCGTACGAGTACCTCCATACGGTACCAAACCGCACCAAAACGGTGCAATACCGTACGAGTACTTCGTTACGGTACCAAACCACACCAAAACGGTACAATAGCGTACGAGTACTTCGTTACGGTACCAAATCAAACCAAAACGGTGCAATTCCGTACGAGTACATCCATACGGTACCAAACCACACCAAAACGGTGCAAGACCGTACAAGTACTTCGTAACGGTACCAAATCACACCAAAACGGTACAATACCATACGAGTACTTCGTTACGGTACCAAACCAAACCAAAACGGTGCAATACCGTACGAGTACTTCGTTACGGTACCAAACCACACCAAAATGGTGCAATACCGTACGAGTACTTCGTTACGGTACCAAACCACACCAAAACGGGGCAATACCGTACGGGTACTTCGTTACGGTACCAAACCACACCAAAACGGTGCAATACCGTACGAGTACTTCGTTACTGTACCAAACCACACCAAAACGGTGCAATACCGCACGAGTACTTCGTTACGGTACCAAACCACACCAAAACGGTGCAATACCATACGAGTACATCCATACGGTACCAAACCACACCAAAAATGGTGCAATACCGTACGAGTACTTCGTTACGGTACCAAACCAAACCAAAACGGTACAATAGCATACGAGTACTTCGTTACGGTACCAAACCAAACCAAAACGGTGCAATACCGTACGAGTACATCCATACGGTACAAAACCACACCAAAACGGTGCAATACCGTACGAGTACTTCGTTACGGTACCAAACCACACCAAAACGGTGCAATACCGTACGAGTACATCCATACGGTACCAAACCACACTAAAACGGTGCAATACCGTAGGAGTACATCCATACGGAACCAAACACCACCAAAACGGTGCAATACCGTACGAGTACTTCGTTACGGTACCAAACCAAACCAAAACGGTGCAATACCTTACGACTAATTCCAAACGGTACCAAACCACACCAAAACGGTGCAATACCGTACGAGTACATCCATACGGTACCAAACCACACCAAAACGGTGCAATACCGTACGAGTACTTCGTTACGGCACCAAACCAAACCAAAACGGTGCAATACCGTACGAGTACATCCATACGGTACCAAACCACACCAAAACGGTGCAATACCGTACGAGTACATCCATACGGTACCAAACCACACCAAAAATGGTGCAATACCGTACGAGTACCTCGTTACGGTACCAAACCACACCAAAACGGTGCAATACCGTACGACAACTTCGCTACGGTACCAAACCAAACCAAAACGGTGCAACACCGTACGACTAATTCCATACGGTAGCAAACCACACCAAAACGGTGCAATACCGTACGAGTACATTCATACGGTACCAAACCACACCAAAACGGTGCAATACCGTACGAGTACATCCATACGGTACAAAACCACACCAAAACGGTGCAATACCATACGAGTACTTCGTTACGGTACCAAACCACACCAAAACGGTGCAATACCGTACTAGTACATCCATACGGTACCAAACCACACCAAAACGGTGCAATACCGTACGAGTACTTCGTTACGGTACCAAACCACACCAAAATGGTGCAATACCGTACGAGTACTTCGTTACGGTACCAAACCACACCAAAACGGGGCAATACCGTACGGGTACTTCGTTACGGTACCAAACCACACCAAAACGGTGCAATACCGTACGAGTACATCCATACGGTACCAAACCACACCAAAACGGTGCAATACCGTTCGAGTACTTCGTTACGGTACCAAACCACACCAAAACGGTACAATAGCGTACGAGTACTTCGTTACGGTACCAAACCGAACCAAAACGGTGCAATTCCGTACGAGTACATCCATACGGTACCAAACCACACCAAAACGGTGCAATACTTGCACCGTACGAGTACATCCATACGGTACCAAACCACACCAAAACGGTGCAATACCGTACGAGTACTTCGTTACGGTACCAAACCACACCAAAACGGTGCAATACCGTACGAGTACTTCGTTACGGTACCAAACCACCCCAAAACGGGGCAATACCGTACGGGTACTTCGTTACGGTACCAAACCACACCAAAACGGTGCAATACCATACGAGTACATCCATACGGTACCAAACCACACCAAAACGGTGCAATACCGTACGAGTACTTCGTTACGGTACCAAATCACACCAAAACGGTACAATACCGTACGAGTACTTCGTTACGGTACCAAACCACACCAAAACGGTGCAATACCGTACGAGTACATCCATACGGTACCAAACCACACCTAAACGGGGAAATCCCGTACGAGTACTTCGTTACGGTACCAAACCACACCAAAACGGTGCAACACCGTACGAGTAATTCGTTACGGTACCAAACCACACCAAAACGGTGCAATACCGTACGAGTACATCCATACGGTACCAAACCACACCAAAAATGGTGCAATACCGTACGAGTACTTCGTTACGGAACCAAACCACACCAAAACGGTACAATAGCAAACGAGTACTTCGTTACGGTACCAAACCAAACCAAAACGGTGCAATACCGTACGAGTACATCCATACGGTACAAAACCACACCAAAACGGTGCAATACCGTACGAGTACTTCGTTACGGTACCAAACCACACCAAAACGGTGCAATACCGTACGGTACATCCATACGGTACCAAACCACACCAAAACGGTGCAATACCGTACGAGTACTTCGTTACGGTACCAAACCACACCAAAACGGTACAATAGCGTACGAGTACTTCGTTACGGTACCAAACCGAACCAAAACGGTGCAATTCCGTACGAGTACATCCATACGGTACCAAACCACACCAAAACGGTGCAAGACCGTACAAGTACTTCGTTACGGTACCAAATCACACCAAAACGGTACAATACCGTACGAGTACTTCGTTACGGTACCAAACCAAACCAAAACGGTACAATAGCACACGAGTACTTCGTTACGGTACCAAACCAAACCAAAACGGTGCAATACCGTACGAGTACATCCATACGGTACAAAACCACACCAAAACGGTGCAATACCGTACGAGTACTTCGTTACGGTACCAAACCACACCAAAACGGTTCAATACCGTACGAGTACATCCATACGGTACCAAACCACACTAAAACGGTGCAATACCGTAGGAGTACATCCATACGGAACCAAACCACACCAAAACGGTGCAATACCGTACGAGTACTTCGTTACGGTACCAAACCAAACCAAAACGGTGCAATACCTTACGACTAATTCCATACGGTACCAAACCACACCAAAACGGTGCAATACCGTACGAGTACATCCATACGGTACCAAACCACACCAAAACGGTGCAATACCGTACGAGTACATCCATACGGTACCAAACCACAACAAAACGGTGCAATACCGTACGAGTACTTCGTTACGGCACCAAACCAAACCAAAACGGTGCAATACCGTACGAGTACATCCATACGGTACCAAACCACACCAAAACGGTGCAATACCGTACGAGTACATCCATACGGTACCAAACCACACCAAAACGGTGCAATACCGTACGAGTACTTCGTTACGGTACCAAACCACACCAAAACGGTACAATAGCGTACGAGTACTTCGTTACGGTACCAAACCGAACCAAAACGGTGCAATTCCGTACGAGTACATCCATACGGTACAAAACCACAGAAAAACGGTGCTAGACCGTACAAGTACTTTGTTACGGTACCAAACCAAACCAAAACGGTGCAATACCGTACGACTAATTCCATACGGTACCAAACCACACCAAAAGGGTCCAATACCGTACGAGTATATCCATACGGTACCAAACCACACCAAAACGGTCAAATACCGTACGAGTACTTCGTTACGGTACCAAACCACACCAAAACGGGGCAATACCGTACGAGTACTTCGTTACGGTACCAAACCACACCAAAACGGTGCAATACCGTCCGAGTACATCCGTACGGTACCAAACCACACCGAAAAGGTGCAATACCGTACGAGTACATCCATAGGGTACCAAACCACACCAAAACGGTGCAATACCGTACGAGTACATCCATAGGGTACCAAACCACACCAAAACGGTGCAATACCGTACAAGTACTTCGTTACAGTACCAAATCACACCAAAACGGTACAATACCGTACGAGTACTTCGTTACGGTACCAAACCACACCAAAACGGTGCAATACCGTACGAGTACGTCCATACGGTACCAAACCGCACCAAAACGGTGCAATACCGTACGAGTACATCCATACGGTACCAAACCTCACCAAAACGGTGCAATACCGTACGAGTACTTCGTTACGGTACCAAACCACACCAAAACGGGACAATAGCGTACGAGTACTTCGTTACGGTACCAAACCAAACCAAAACGGTGCAATTCCGTACGAGTACATCCATACGGTACCAAACCACAACAAAACGGTGCAAGACCGTACAAGTACTTCGTTACGGTACCAAATCACACCAAAACGGTACAATACCGTACGAGTACATCGTTACGGTACCAAACCAAACCAAAACGGTGCGATACCGTACGAGTACTTCGTTACGGTACCAAACCACACCAAAAATGGTGCAATACCGTACGAGTACTTCGTTACGGTACCAAACCACACCAAAACGGGGCAATACCGTACGAGTACCTCGTTACGGTACCAAACCACACCAAAACGGGGCAATACCGTACGGGTACTTCGTTACGGTACCAAACCACACCAAAAGGGTACAATACCGCACGAGTATATCCAAACGGTACCAAACCACACCAAAACGGTGCAATACCGTACGAGTACATCCATACGGTACCAAACCACACCAAAAATGGTGCAATACCGTACGTGTACTTCGTTACGGTACCAAACCAAACCAAAACGGTACAATAGCATACGAGTACTTCGATACGGTACCAAACCAAACCAAAACGGTGGAAAAACCGTACGAGTACATCCGTACGGTACAAAACCACACCAAAACGGTGCAATACCGTATGAGTACTTCGTTACGGTACCAAACCACACCAAAACGGTGCAATACCGTACGAGTACATCCATACGGTACCAAACCACACTAAAACGGTGCAATACCGTAGGAGTACATCCATACGGAACCAAACCACACCAAAACGGTGCAATACCGTACGAGTACTTCGTTACGGTACAAAACCAAACCAAAACGGTGCAATACCTTACGACTAATTCCATACGGTACCAAACCACACCAAAACGGTGCAATACCGTACGAGTACATCCATACGGTACCAAACCACACCAAAACGGTGCAATACCGTACGAGTACTTCGTTACGGCACCAAACCAAACCAAAACGGTGCAATACCGTACGAGAACATCCATACGGTACCAAACCACACCAAAACGGTGCAATACCGTACGAGTACATCCATACGGTACCAAACCACACCAAAAATGGTGCAATTACGTACGAGTACTTCGTTACGGCACCAAACCACACCAAAACGGTACAATAGCATACGAGTACTTCGTTACGGTACCAAACCAAACCAAAACGGTGCAAAACCGTACGAGTAAATCCATACGGTACAAAACCACACCAAAACGGTGCAATACCGTACGAGTACTTCGTTACGGTACCAAACCACACCAAAACGGTGCAATACCGTACGAGTACTTCGTTACGGTACCAAACCACACCAAAATGGTACAATACCGCACGAGTATATCCATACGGTACCAAACCACAACAAAACGGTGCAATACCGTACGAGTACATCCATACGGTACCAAACCACACCAAAACGGTCAAATACCGTACGAGTACTTCGTTACGGTACCAAACCACACCAAAACGGTGCAATACCGTACGAGTACTTCGTTACGGTACCAAACCACACCAAAACGGGGCAATACCGTACGGGTACTTCGTTACGGTACCAAACCACACCAAAACGGTGCAATACCGTACGAGTACATCCATACGGTACCAAACCACACCAAAACGGTCAAATACCGTACGAGTACTTCGTTACGGTACCAAACCACACCAAAACGGGGCAATACCGTACGAGTACTTCGTTACGGTACCAAACCACACCAAAACGGGGCAATACCGTACGAGTACTTCGTTACGGTACCAAACCACACCAAAACGGTGCAATACCGTCCGAGTACATCCGTACGGTACCAAACCACACCGAAAAGGTGCAATACCGTACGAGTACATCTATAGGGTACCAAACCACACCAAAACGGTGCAATACCGTACGAGTACATCCATAGGGTACCAAACCACACCAAAACGGTGCAATACCGTACGAGTACATCCATAGGGTACCAAACCACACCAAAACGGTGCAATACCGTACAAGTACTTCGTTACGGTACCAAATCACACCAAAACGGTACAATACCGTACGAGTACTTCGTTACGGTACCAAACCACACCAAAACGGTGCAATACCGTACGAGAACGTCCATACGGTACCAAACCGCACCAAAACGGTGCAATACCGTACGAGAACCTCCATACGGTACCAAACCGCACCAAAACGGTGCAATACCGTACGAGTACTTCGTTACGGTACCAAACCACACCAAAACGGTACAATAGCGTACGAGTACTTCGTTACGGTACCAAATCAAACCAAAACGGTGCAATTCCGTACGAGTACATCCATACGGTACAAAACCACACCAAAACGGTGCAAGACCGTACAAGTACTTCGTAACGGTACCAAATCACACCAAAACGGTACAATACCATACGAGTACTTCGTTACGGTACCAAACCAAACCAAAACGGTGCAATACCGTACGAGTACTTCGTTACGGTACCAAACCACACCAAAATGGTGCAATACCGTACGAGTACTTCGTTACGGTACCAAACCACACCAAAACGGGGCAATACCGTACGGGTACTTCGTTACGGTACCAAACCACACCAAAACGGTGCAATACCGTACGAGTACTTCGTTACAGTACCAAACCACACCAAAACGGTGCAATACCGCACGAGTACTTCGTTACGGTACCAAACCACACCAAAACGGTGCAATACCATACGAGTACATCCATACGGTACCAAACCACACCAAAAATGGTGCAATACCGTACGAGTACTTCGTTACGGTACCAAACCAAACCAAAACGGTACAATAGCATACGAGTACTTCGTTACGGTACCAAACCAAACCAAAACGGTGCAATACCGTACGAGTACATCCATACGGTACAAAACCACACCAAAACGGTGCAATACCGTACGAGTACTTCGTTACGGTACCAAACCACACCAAAACGGTGCAATACCGTACGAGTACATCCATACGGTACCAAACCACACTAAAACGGTGCAATACCGTAGGAGTACATCCATACGGAACCAAACACCACCAAAACGGTGCAATACCGTACGAGTACTTCGTTACGGTACCAAACCAAACCAAAACGGTGCAATACCTTACGACTAATTCCAAACGGTACCAAACCACACCAAAACGGTGCAATACCGTACGAGTACATCCATACGGTACCAAACCACACCAAAACGGTGCAATACCGTACGAGTACTTCGTTACGGCACCAAACCAAACCAAAACGGTGCAATACCGTACGAGTACATCCATACGGTACCAAACCACACCAAAACGGTGCAATACCGTACGAGTACATCCATACGGTACCAAACCACACCAAAAATGGTGCAATACCGTACGAGTACCTCGTTACGGTACCAAACCACACCAAAACGGTGCAATACCGTACGACAACTTCGCTACGGTACCAAACCAAACCAAAACGGTGCAACACCGTACGACTAATTCCATACGGTAGCAAACCACACCAAAACGGTGCAATACCGTACGAGTACATTCATACGGTACCAAACCACACCAAAACGGTGTAATACCGTACGAGTACATCCATACGGTACAAAACCACACCAAAACGGTGCAATACCATACGAGTACTTCGTTACGGTACCAAACCACACCAAAACGGTGCAATACCGTACTAGTACATCCATACGGTACCAAACCACACCAAAACGGTGCAATACCGTACGAGTACTTCGTTACGGTACCAAACCACACCAAAATGGTGCAATACCGTACGAGTACTTCGTTACGGTACCAAACCACACCAAAACGGGGCAATACCGTACGGGTACTTCGTTACGGTACCAAACCACACCAAAACGGTGCAATACCGTACGAGTACATCCATACGGTACCAAACCACACCGAAACGGTGCAATACCGTTCGAGTACTTCGTTACGGTACCAAACCACACCAAAACGTTACAATAGCGTACGAGTACTTCGTTACGGTACCAAACCGAACCAAAACGGTGCAATTCCGTACGAGTACATCCATACGGTACCAAACCACACCAAAACGGTGCAATACTTGCACCGTACGAGTACATCCATACGGTACCAAACCACACCAAAACGGTGCAATACCGTACGAGTACTTCGTTACGGTACCAAACCACCCCAAAACGGTGCAATACCGTACGAGTACTTCGTTACGGTACCAAACCACCCCAAAACGGGGCAATACCGTACGGGTACTTCGTTACGGTACCAAACAACACCAAAACGGTGCAATACCATACGAGTACATCCATACGGTACCAAACCACACCAAAACGGTGCAATACCGTACGAGTACTTCGTTACGGTACCAAATCACACCAAAACGGTACAATACCGTACGAGTACTTCGTTACGGTACCAAACCACACCAAAACGGTGCAATACCGTACGAGTACATCCATACGGTACCAAACCACACCTAAACGGGGCAATCCCGTAGGAGTACTTCGTTACGGTACCAAACCACACCAAAACGGTGCAACACCGTACGAGTACTTCGTTACGGTACCAAACCACACCAAAACGGTGCAATACCGTACGAGTACATCCATACGGTACCAAACCACACCAAAAATGGTGCAATACCGTACGAGTACTTCGTTACGGAACCAAACAACACCAAAACGGTACAATAGCAAACGAGTACTTCGTTAGGTACCAAACCAAACCAAAACGGTGCAATACCGTACGAGTACATCCATACGGTACAAAACCACACCAAAACGGTGCAATACCGTACGAGTACTTCGTTACGGTACCAAACCACACCAAAACGGTGCAATACCGTACGGTACATCCATACGGTACCAAACCACACCAAAACGGTGCAATACCGTACGAGTACTTCGTTACGGTACCAAACCACACCAAAACGGTACAATAGCGTACGAGTACTTCGTTACGGTACCAAACCGAACCAAAACGGTGCAATTCCGTACGAGTACATCCATACGGTACCAAACCACACCAAAACGGTGCAAGACCGTACAAGTACTTCGTTACGGTACCAAATCACACCAAAACGGTACAATACCGTACGAGTACTTCGTTACGGTACCAAACCAAACCAAAACGGTACAATAGCATACGAGTACTTCGTTACGGTACCAAACCAAACCAAAACGGTGCAATACCGTACGAGTACATCCATACGGTACAAAACCACACCAAAACGGTGCAATACCGTACGAGTACTTCGTTACGGTACCAAACCACACCAAAACGGTTCAATACCGTACGAGTACATCCATACGGTACCAAACCACACTAAAACGGTGCAATACCGTAGGAGTACATCCATACGGAACCAAACCACACCAAAACGGTGCAATACCGTACGAGTACTTCGTTACGGTACCAAACCAAACCAAAACGGTGCAATACCTTACGACTAATTCCATACGGTACCAAACCACACCAAAACGGTGCAATACCGTACGAGTACATCCATACGGTACCAAACCACACCAAAACGGTGCAATACCGTACGAGTACATCCATACGGTACCAAACCACAACAAAACGGTGCAATACCGTACGAGTACTTCGTTACGGCACCAAACCAAACCAAAACGGTGCAATACCGTACGAGTACATCCATACGGTACCAAACCACACCAAAACGGTGCAATACCGTACGAGTACATCCATACGGTACCAAACCACACCAAAAATGGTGCAATACCGTACGTGTACCTCGTTACGGTACCAAACCACACCAAAACGGTGCAATACCGTACGACAACTTCGTTACGGTACCAAACAAAACCAAAACGGTGCAACACCGTACGACTAATTCCATACGGTAGCAAACCACACCAAAACGGTGCAATACCGTACGAGTACATCCATACGGTACCAAACCACACCAAAACGGTGCAATACCGTACGAGTACATCCATACGGTACAAAACCACACCAAAACGGTGCAATACCATACGAGTACTTCGTTACGGTACCAAACCACACCAAAACGGTGCAATACCGTACGAGTACATCCATACGGTACCAAACCACACCAAAACGGTGCAATACCGTACGAGTACTTCGTTACGGTACCAAACCACACCAAAACGGTGCAATACCGTACGAGTACTTCGTTACGGTACCAAACCACACCAAAACGGGGCAATACCGTACGGGAACTTCGTTACGGTACCAAACCACACCAAAACGGTGCAATACCGTACGAGTACATCCATACGGTACCAAACCACACCAAAACGGTGCAATACCGTACGAGTACATCCATACGGTACCAAACCACACCAAAAATGGTGCAATACCGTACGAGTACCTCGTTACGGTACCAAACCACACCAAAACGGTGCAATACCGTACGACAACTTCGCTACGGTACCAAACCAAACCAAAACGGTGCAACACCGTACGACTAATTCCATACGGTAGCAAACCACACCAAAACGGTGCAATACCGTACGAGTACATTCATACGGTACCAAACCACACCAAAACGGTGTAATACCGTACGAGTACATCCATACGGTACAAAACCACACCAAAACGGTGCAATACCATACGAGTACTTCGTTACGGTACTAAACCACACCAAAACGGTGCAATACCGTACTAGTACATCCATACGGTACCAAACCACACCAAAACGGTGCAATACCGTACGAGTACTTCGTTACGGTACCAAACCACACCAAAATGGTGCAATACCGTACGAGTACTTCGTTACGGTACCAAACCACACCAAAACGGGGCAATACCGTACGGGTACTTCGTTACGGTACCAAACCACACCAAAACGGTGCAATACCGTACGAGTACATCCATACGGTACCAAACCACACCGAAACGGTGCAATACCGTTCGAGTACTTCGTTACGGTACCAAACCACACCAAAACGTTACAATAGCGTACGAGTACTTCGTTACGGTACCAAACCGAACCAAAACGGTGCAATTCCGTACGAGTACATCCATACGGTACCAAACCACACCAAAACGGTGCAATACCGTACGAGTACATCCATACGGTACCAAACCACACCTAAACGGGGCAATACCGTACGAGTACTTCGTTACGGTACCAAACCACACCAAAACGGTGCAACACCGTACGAGTACTTCGTTACGGTACCAAACCACACCAAAACGGTGCAATACCGTACGAGTACATCCATACGGTACCAAACCACACCAAAAAGGTGCAATACCGTACGAGTACTTCGTTACGGAACCAAACCACACCAAAACGGTACAATAGCAAACGAGTACTTCGTTACGGTACCAAACCAAACCAAAACGGTGCAATACCGTACGAGTACATCCATACGGTACAAAACCACACCAAAACGGTGCAATACCGTACGAGTACTTCGTTACGGTACCAAACCACACCAAAACGGTGCAATACCGTACGGTACATCCATACGGTAACAAACCACACCAAAACGGTGCAATACCGTACGAGTACTTCGTTACGGTACCAAACCACACCAAAACGGTACAATAGCGTACGAGTACTTCGTTACGGTACCAAACCGAACCAAAACGGTGCAATTCCGTACGAGTACATCCATACGGTACCAAACCACACCAAAACGGTGCAAGACCGTACAAGTACTTCGTTACGGTACCAAATCACACCAAAACGGTACAATACCGTACGAGTACTTCGTTACGGTACCAAACCAAACCAAAACAGTGCAATACCGTACGAGTACATCCATACGGTACCAAACCACACCAAAACGGTGTAATACCGTACGAGTACATCCATACGGTACCAAACCACACCAAAAATGGTGCAATACCGTACGAGTACTTCGTTACGGTACCAAACCACACCAAAACGGTACAATAGCGTACGAGTACTTCGTTACGGTACCAAACCAAACCAAAACGGTGCAATACCGTACGAGTACATCCATACGGTACAAAACCACACCAAAACGGTGCAATACCGTACAAATACTTCGTTACGGTACCAAAGCACACCAAAACGGTGCAATACCGTACGAGTACATCCATACGGTACCAAACCACACTAAAACGGTGCAATACCATAGGAGTACATCCATACGGAACCAAACCACACCAAAACGGTGCAATACCGTACGAGTACTTCGTTACGGTACCAAACCAAACCAAAACGGTGCAATACCGTACGACTAGTTCCATACGGTACCAAACCACACCAAAACGTGCAATACCGTACGAGTACATCCATACGGTACCAAACCACACCAAAACGGTACAATACCGTACGAGTACATCCATACGGTACCAAACCACACCAAAACGGTGCAATACCGTACGAGTACTTCCATACGGTACCAAACCACACCAAATCGGTGCAATACCGTACGAGTACTTCGTTACGGTACCAAACCACACCAAAACAGTGCAATACCGTACGAGTACTTCGTTACGGTACCAAACCACACCAAAACGATGCAATACCGTACGAGTACTTCGTTACGGTACCAAACCACACCAAAAGGGTACAATACCGTACGAGTATATCCATACGGTACCAAACCACACCAAAACGGTCAAATACCGTACGAGTACTTCGTTACGGTACCAAACCACACCTAAACGGGGCAATACCGTACGAGTACTTCGTTACGGTACCAAACCACACCAAAACGGTGCAATACCGTACGAGTACTTCGTTACGGTACCAAACCACACCAAAACGGTGCAATACCGTACGAGTACATCCATACGGTACCAAACCACACCAAAACGGTGCAATACCGTACGAGTACTTCGTTACGGTACCAAACCACACCAAAACGGTACAATAGCGTACGAGTACTTCGTTACGGTACCAAACCGAACAAAAACGGTGCAATTCCGTTCGAGTACATCCATACGGTACCAAACCACACCAAAACGGTGCAATACCGTACGAGTACTTCGTTACGGTACCAAACCACACCAAAACGGTGCAATACCGTACGACTAATTCCATACGGTACCAAACCACACCAAAACGGTGCAATACTGTACGAGTACATCCATACGGTACCAAACCACACAAAAACGGTACAATACCGTACCAAACCACACCAAAACGGTACAATACCGTACGAGTACATCCATACGGTACCAAACCACACCAAAACGGTGCAATACCGTACGAGTACTTCGTTACGGTACCAAACCACACCAAAACGGTGCAATACCGTACGAGTACATCCATACGGTACCAAACCACACGAAAACGGTGCAATACCGTACGAGTACATCCATACGGTACCAAACCACACCAAAACGGTGCAATACCGTACGAGTACTTCGTTACGGTACCAAACCACACCAAAACGGTGCAATACCGTACGAGTACTTCGTTACGGTACCAAACCACACCAAAACGGGGCAATACTGTACGGGAACTTCGTTACGGTACCAAACCACACCAAAACGGTGCAATACCGTACGAGTACATCCATACGGTACCAAACCACACCAAAACGGTGCAATACCGTACGAGTACTTCGTTACGGTACCAAACCACACCAAAACGGTACAATAGCGTACGAGTACTTCGTTACGGTACCAAACCGAACCAAAACGGTGCAATTCCGTACGAGTACATCCATACGGTACCAAACAACACCAAAACGGTGCAATACCGTACGAGTACATCCATACGGTACCAAACCACACCAAAACGGTGCAATACCGTACGAGTACTTCGTTATGGTACCAAACCACACCAAAACGGTGCAATACCGTACGAGTACTTCGTTACGGTACCAAACCACCCCAAAACGGGGCAATACTGTACGGGTACTTCGTTACGGTACCAAACCACACCAAAACGGTGCAATACCATACGAGTCCATCCATACGGTACCAAACCACACCAAAACGGTGCAATACCGTACGAGTACTTCGTTACGGTACCAAATCACACCAAAACGGTACAATACCGTACGAGTACTTCGTTACGGTACCAAACCACACCAAAACGGTGCAATACCGTACGAGTACATCCATACGGTACCAAACCACACCTAAACGGGGCAATACCGTACGAGTACTTCGTTACGGTACCAAACCACACCAAAACGGTGCAACACCGTACGAGTACTTCGTTACGGTACCAAACCACACCAAAACGGTGCAATACCGTACGAGTACATCCATACGGTACCAAACCACACCAAAAAGGTGCAATACCGTACGAGTACTTCGTTACGGAACCAAACCACACCAAAACGGTACAATAGCAAACGAGTACTTCGTTACGGTACCAAACCAAACCAAAACGGTGCAATACCGTACGAGTACATCCATACGGTACAAAACCACACCAAAACGGTGCAATACCGTACGAGTACTTCGTTACGGTACCAAACCACACCAAAACGGTGCAATACCGTACGGTACATCCATACGGTAACAAACCACACCAAAACGGTGCAATACCGTACGAGTACTTCGTTACGGTACCAAACCACACCAAAACGGTACAATAGCGTACGAGTACTTCGTTACGGTACCAAACCGAACCAAAACGGTGCAATTCCGTACGAGTACATCCATACGGTACCAAACCACACCAAAACGGTGCAAGACCGTACAAGTACTTCGTTACGGTACCAAATCACACCAAAACGGTACAATACCGTACGAGTACTTCGTTACGGTACCAAACCAAACCAAAACAGTGCAATACCGTACGAGTACATCCATACGGTACCAAACCACACCAAAACGGTGTAATACCGTACGAGTACATCCATACGGTACCAAACCACACCAAAAATGGTGCAATACCGTACGAGTACTTCGTTACGGTACCAAACCACACCAAAACGGTACAATAGCGTACGAGTACTTCGTTACGGTACCAAACCAAACCAAAACGGTGCAATACCGTACGAGTACATCCATACGGTACAAAACCACACCAAAACGGTGCAATACCGTACAAATACTTCGTTACGGTACCAAAGCACACCAAAACGGTGCAATACCGTACGAGTACATCCATACGGTACCAAACCACACTAAAACGGTGCAATACCATAGGAGTACATCCATACGGAACCAAACCACACCAAAACGGTGCAATACCGTACGAGTACTTCGTTACGGTACCAAACCAAACCAAAACGGTGCAATACCGTACGACTAGTTCCATACGGTACCAAACCACACCAAAACGTGCAATACCGTACGAGTACATCCATACGGTACCAAACCACACCAAAACGGTACAATACCGTACGAGTACATCCATACGGTACCAAACCACACCAAAACGGTGCAATACCGTACGAGTACTTCCATACGGTACCAAACCACACCAAATCGGTGCAATACCGTACGAGTACTTCGTTACGGTACCAAACCACACCAAAACAGTGCAATACCGTACGAGTACTTCGTTACGGTACCAAACCACACCAAAACGATGCAATACCGTACGAGTACTTCGTTACGGTACCAAACCACACCAAAAGGGTACAATACCGTACGAGTATATCCATACGGTACCAAACCACACCAAAACGGTCAAATACCGTACGAGTACTTCGTTACGGTACCAAACCACACCTAAACGGGGCAATACCGTACGAGTACTTCGTTACGGTACCAAACCACACCAAAACGGTGCAATACCGTACGAGTACATCCATACGGTACCAAACCACACCAAAACGGTGCAATACCGTACGAGTACTTCGTTACGGTACCAAACCACACCAAAACGGTACAATAGCGTACGAGTACTTCGTTACGGTACCAAACCGAACCAAAACGGTGCAATTCCGTTCGAGTACATCCATACGGTACCAAACCACACCAAAACGGTGCAATACCGTACGAGTACTTCGTTACGGTACCAAACCACACCAAAACGGTGCAATACCGTACGACTAATTCCATACGGTACCAAACCACACCAAAACGGTGCAATACTGTACGAGTACATCCATACGGTACCAAACCACACAAAAACGGTACAATACCGTACCAAACCACACCAAAACGGTACAATACCGTACGAGTACATCCATACGGTACCAAACCACACCAAAACGGTGCAATACCGTACGAGTACTTCGTTACGGTACCAAACCACACCAAAACGGTGCAATACCGTACGAGTACATCCATACGGTACCAAACCACACGAAAACGGTGCAATACCGTACGAGTACATCCATACGGTACCAAACCACACCAAAACGGTGCAATACCGTACGAGTACTTCGTTACGGTACCAAACCACACCAAAACGATGCAATACCGTACGAGTACTTCGTTACGGTACCAAACCACACCAAAACGTTGCAATACCGTACGAGTACTTCGTTAAGGTACCAAACCACACCAAAAGGGTACAATACCGTACGAGTATATCCATACGGTACCAAACCACACCAAAACGGTACAATACCGTACGAGTACATCCATACGGTACCAAACCACACCAAAACGGTGCAATACCGTACGAGTACATCCATACGGTACCAAACCACACCAAAACGGTGCAATACCGTACGAGTACATCCATACGGTACCAAACCACACCAAAACGGTACAATACCGTACGAGTACATCCATACGGTACCAAACCACACCAAAACGGTGCAATACCGTACGAGTACTTCCATACGGTACCAAACCACACCAAAACGGTGCAATACCGTACGAGTACATCCATACGGTACCAAACCACACCAAAACGGTGCAATACCGTACGAGTACTTCGTTACGGTACCAAACCACACCAAAACGATGCAATACCGTATGAGTACTTCGTTACGGTACCAAACCACACCAAAAGGGTACAATACCGTACGAGTATATCCATACGGTACCAAACCACACCAAAACGGTCAAATACCGTACGAGTACTTCGTTACGGTACCAAACCACACCAAAACGGTACAATAGCATACGAGTACTTCGTTACGGTACCAAACCAAACCAAAACGGTGCAATACCGTACGAGTACATCCATACGGTACAAAACCACACCAAAACGGTGCAATACCGTACGAGTACTTCGTTACGGTACCAAACCACACCCAAACGGTGCAATACCGTACGAGTACATCCATACGGTACCAAACCACACTAAAACGGTGCAATACCGTAGGAGTACATCCATACCGAACCAAACCACACCAAAACGGTGCAATACCGAACGAGTACTTCGTTACGGTACCAAACCAAACCAAAACGGTGCAATACCGTACGACAAATTCCATACGGTACCACACCACACCAAAACGGTGCAATACCGTACGAGTACATCCATACGGTACCAAACCACACAAAAACGATACAATACCGTACCAAACCACACCACAACGGTACAATACCGTACGAGTACATCCATACGGTGCCAAACCAGACCAAAACGGTGCAATACCGTACGAGTACATCCATACGGTACCAAACCACACCAAAACGGTGCAATACCGTACGAGTACATCCATACGGTACCAAACCACACCAAAACGGTGCAATACCGTACGAGTACATCCATACGGTACCAAACCACACCAAAACGGTGCAAGACCGTACAAGTACTTCGTTACGGTACCAAATCACACCAAAACGGTACAATACCGTACGAGTACTTCGTTACGGTACCAAACCAAACCAAAACAGTGCCATACCGTACGAGTACATCCATACGGTACCAAACCACACCAAAACGGTGTAATACCGTACGAGTACATCCATACGGTACCAAACCACACAAAAACGGTGCAATACCGTACGAGTACTTCGTTACGGTACCAAACCACACCAAAACGGTACAATAGCGTACGAGTACTTCGTTACGGTACCAAACCGAACCAAAATGGTGCAATTCCGTACGAGTACATCCATACGGTACCAAACCACACCAAAACGGTGCAATACCGTACGAGTACATCCATACGGTACCAAACCACACGAAAACGGTGCAATACCGTACGAGTACATCCATACGGTACCAAACCACACCAAAACGGTGCAATACCGTACGAGTACTTCGTTACGGTACCAAACCACACCAAAACGGTGCAATACCGTACGAGTACATCCATACGGTACCAAACCACACCAAAACGGTTCAAGACCGTACAATTACTTTGTTACGGTACCAAACCAAACCAAAATGGTGCAATACCGTACGACTAATTCCATACGGTACCAAACCACACCAAAAGGGTCGAATACCGTACGAGTATATCCATACGGTACCAAACCACACCAAAACGGTGCAATACCGTACGAGTACATCCATACGGTACCAAACCACACCAAAACGGTCAAATACCGTACGAGTACTTCGTTACGGTACCAAACCAAACCAAAACGGTGCAATACCGTTCGATTACGTCCATACGGTACCAAACCGCACCAAAACGGTGCAATACCGTACGAGTACATCCATACGGTACCAAACCACACCATAACGGTGCAATACCGTACGAGTACTTCGTTACGGTACCAAACCACACCAAAACGGTACAATAGCGTACGAGTACTTCGTTACGGTACCAAACCAAACCAAAACGGTGCAATCTCGTACGAGTACATCCATACGGTACCAAACCACACCAAAACGGTGCAAGACCGTACAAGTACTTCGTTACGGTACCAAATCACACCAAAATGGTACAATACCGTACGAGTACTTCGTTACGGTACCAAATCAAACCAAAACGGTGCAATACCGTACGAGTACTTCGTTACTGTACCAAACCACACCAAAACGGTGCAATACCGTACGAGTACATCCATACGGTACCAAACCACACCAAAAATGGTGCAATACCGTACGAGTACTTCGTTACGGTACAAAACCACACCAATACGGTACAACAGCATACGAGTACTTCGTTACGGTACCAAACCAAACCAAAACGGTGCAATACCGTACGAGTACATCCATACGGTACAAAACCACACCAAAACGGTGCAATACCGTACGAGTACTTCGTTACGGTACCAAACCACACCAAAACGGTGCAATACCGTACGACTAATTCCATACGGTACCAAACCACACCAAAACGGTGCAATACTGTACGAGTACATCCATACGGTACCAAACCACACTAAAACGGTACAATACCGTACCAAACCACACCAAAACAGTACAATACCGTACGGGTACATCCATACGGTACCAAACCACACCAAAACGGTGCAATACAGTACGAGTACTTCGTTACGGTACCAAACCACACCAAAACGGTGCAATACCGTACGAGTACATCCATACGGTACCAAACCACACGAAAACGGTGCAATACCGTACGAGTACATCCATACGGTACCAAACCACACCAAAACGGTGCAATACCGTACGAGTACTTCGTTACGGTACCAAACCACACCAAAACGATGCAATACCGTACGAGTACTTCGTTACGGTACCAAACCACACCAAAAGAGTACAATACCGTACGAGTATATCCATACGGTACCAAACCACACCAAAACGGTACAATACCGTACGAGTACATCCATACGGTACCAAACCACACCAAAACGGTGCAATACCGTACGAGTACATCCATACGGTACCAAACCAAACCAAAACGGTGCAATACCGTACGAGTACATCCATACGGTACCAAACCACACCAAAACGGTGCAATACCGTACGAGTACTTCCATACGGTACCAAACCACACCAAAACGGTGCAATACCGTACGAGTACATCCATACGGTACCAAACCACACCAAAACGGTGCAATACCGTACGAGTACTTCGTTACGGTACCAAACCACACCAAAACGATGCAATACCGTATGAGTACTTCGTTACGGTACCAAACCACACCAAAAGGGTACAATACCGTACGAGTATATCCATACGGTACCAAACCACACCAAAACGGTCAAATACCGTACGAGTACTTCGTTACGGTACCAAACCACACCAAAATGGTACAATAGCATACGAGTACTTCGTTACGGTACCAAACCAAACCAAAACGGTGCAATACCGTACGAGTACATCCATACGGTACAAAACCACACCAAAACGGTGCAATACCGTACGAGTACTTCGTTACGGTACCAAACCACACCCAAACGGTGCAATACCGTACGAGTACATCCATACGGTACCAAACCACACTAAAACGGTGCAATACCGTAGGAGTACATCCATACCGAACCAAACCACACCAAAACGGTGCAATACCGAACGAGTACTTCGTTACGGTACCAAACCAAACCAAAACGGTGAAATACCGTACGACTAATTCCATACGGTACCACACCACACCAAAACGGTGCAATACCGTACGAGTACATCCATACGGTACCAAACCACACCAAAACGATACAATACCGTACCAAACCACACCACAACGGTACAATACTGTACGAGTACATCCATACGGTACCAAACCAGACCAAAACGGTGCAATACCGTACGAGTACATCCATACGGTACCAAACCACACCAAAACGGTGCAATACCGTACGAGTACTTCGTTATGGTACCAAACCACACCAAAACGGTGCAATACCGTACGAGTACATCCATACGGTACCAAACCACACCAAAACGGTGCAATACCGTACGAGTACTTCGTTACGGTACCAAACCACACCAAAACGGTACAATAGCGTACGAGTACTTCGTTACGGTACAAAACCGAACCAAAACGGTGCAATTCCGTACGAGTACATCCATACGGAACCAAACCACACCAAAACGGTGCAATACCGTACGAGTACATCCATACGGTACCAAACCACACCAAAACGGTCAAATACCGTACGAGTACTTCGTTACGGTACCAAACCAAACCAAAACGGTGCAATACCGTACGAGTACGTCCATACGGTACCAAACCGCACCAAAACGGTGCAATACCGTACGAGTACATCCATACGGTACCAAACCACACCATAACGGTGCAATACCGTACGAGTACTTCGTTACGGTACCAAACCACACCAAAACGGTACAATAGCGTACGAGTACTTCTTTACGGTACCAAACCAAACCAAAACGGTGCAATTCCGTACGAGTACATCCATACGGTACCAAACCACACCAAAACGGTGCAAGACCGTACAAGTACTTCGTTACGGTACCAAATCACACCAAAATGGTACAATACCGTACGAGTACTTCGTTACGGTACCAAATCAAACCAAAACGGTGCAATACCGTACGAGTACTTCTTTACGGTACCAAACCACACCAAAACGGTGCAATACCGTACGAGTACATCCATACGGTACCAAACCACACCAAAAATGGTGCAATACCGTACGAGTACTTCGTTACGGTACAAAACCACACCAAAACGGTACAACAGCATACGAGTACTTCGTTACGGTACCAAACCACACCAAAACGGTGCAATAGCGTACGAGTACTTCGTTACGGTACCAAACCGAACCAAAACGGTGCAATTCCGTACGAGTACATCCATACGGTACCAAACCACACCAAAACGGTTCAAGACCGTACAATTACTTTGTTACGGTACCAAACCAAACCAAAATGGTGCAATACCGTACGACTAATTCCATACGGTACCAAACCACACCAAAAGGGTCCAATACCGTACGAGTATATCCATACGGTACCAAACCACACCAAAACGGTGCAATACCGTACGAGTACATCCATACGGTACCAAACCACACCAAAACGGTCAAATACCGTACGAGTACTTCGTTACGGTACCAAACCAAACCAAAACGGTGCAATACCGTACGAGTACGTCCATACGGTACCAAACCGCACCAAAACGGTGCAATACCGTACGAGTACATCCATACGGTACCAAACCACACCATAACGGTGCAATACCGTACGAGTACTTCGTTACGGTACCAAACCACACCAAAACGGTACAATAGCGTACGAGTACTTCGTTACGGTACCAAACCAAACCAAAACGGTGCAATTCCGTACGAGTACATCCATACGGTACCAAACCACACCAAAACGGTGCAAGACCGTACAAGTACTTCGTTACGGTACCAAATCACACCAAAATGGTACAATACCGTACGAGTACTTCGTTACGGTACCAAATCAAACCAAAACGGTGCAATACCGTACGAGTACTTCGTTACGGTACCAAACCACACCAAAACGGTGCAATACCGTACGAGTACATCCATACGGTACCAAACCACACCAAAAATGGTGCAATACCGTACGAGTACTTCGTTACGGTACAAAACCACACCAAAACGGTACAACAGCATACGAGTACTTCGTTACGGTACCAAACCAAACCAAAACGGTGCAATACCGTACGAGTACATCCATACGGTACAAAACCACACCAAAACGGTGCAATACCGTACGAGTACTTCGTTACGGTACCAAACCACACCAAAACGGTGCAATACCGTACGACTAATTCCATACGGTACCAAACCACACCAAAACGGTGCAATACTGTACGAGTACATCCATACGGTACCAAACCACACTAAAACGGTACAATACCGTACCAAACCACACCAAAACGGTACAATACCGTACGAGTACATCCATACGGTACCAAACCACACCAAAACGGTGCAATACCGTACGAGTACTTCGTTACGGTACCAAACCACACCAAAACGATGCAATACCGTACGAGTACTTCGTTACGGTACCAAACCACACCAAAACGATGCAATACCGTACGAGTACTTCGTTACGGTACCAAACCACACCAAAAGGGTACAATACCGTACGAGTATATCCATACGGTACCAAACCACACCAAAACGGCCACACCAAAACGGTACAATACCGTACGAGTACATCCATACGGTACCAAACCACACCAAAACGGTGCAATACCGTACGAGTACATCCATACGGTACCAAACCACACCAAAACAGTACAATACCGTACGAGTACATCCATACGGTACCAAACCACACCAAAACGGTGCAATACCGTACGAGTACTTCCATACGGTACCAAACCACACCAAAACGGTGCAATACCGTACGAGTACATCCATACGGTACCAAACCACACCAAAACGGTGCAATACCGTACGAGTACTTCGTTACGGTACCAAACCACACCAAAACGATGCAATACCGTATGAGTACTTCGTTACGGTACCAAACCACACCAAAAGGGTACAATACCGTACGAGTATATCCATACGGTACCAAACCACACCAAAACGGTCAAATACCGTACGAGTACTTCGTTACGGTACCAAACCACACCAAAATGGTACAATAGCATACGAGTACTTCGTTACGGTACCAAACCAAACCAAAACGGTGCAATACCGTACGAGTACATCCATACGGTACAAAACCACACCAAAACGGTGCAATACCGTACGAGTACTTCGTTACGGTACCAAACCACACCCAAACGGTGCAATACCGTACGAGTACATCCATACGGTACCAAACCACACTAAAACGGTGCAATACCGTAGGAGTACATCCATACCGAACCAAACCACACCAAAACGGTGCAATACCGAACGAGTACTTCGTTACGGTACCAAACCAAACCAAAACGGTGCAATACCGTACGACTAATTCCATACGGTACCACACCACACCAAAACGGTGCAATACCGTACGAGTACATCCATACGGTACCAAACCACACCAAAACGATACAATACCGTACCAAACCACACCACAACGGTACAATACCGTACGAGTACATCCATACGGTACCAAACCAGACCAAAACGGTGCAATACCGTACGAGTACATCCATACGGTACCAAACCACACCAAAACGGTGCAATACCGTACGAGTACTTCGTTATGGTACCAAACCACACCAAAACGGTGCAATACCGTACGAGTACATCCATACGGTACCAAACCACACCAAAACGGTGCAATACCGTACGAGTACATCCATACGGTACCAAACCACCCCAACACGGTGCAATACCGTACGAGTACATCCATACGGTACCAAACCACACCAAAACGGTGCAATACCGTACGAGTACTTCGTTACGGTACCAAACCACACCAAAACGATGCAATACCGTACGAGTACTTCGTTACGGTACCAAACCACACCAAAAGGGTACAATACCGCACGAGTATATCCATACGGTACCAAACCACACCAAAACGGTGCAATACCGTACGAGTACATCCATACGGTACCAAACCACACCAAAACGGTCAAATACCGTACGAGTACTTCGTTACGGTACCAACCAAACCACACCAAAACGGTACAATAGCGTACGAGTACTTCGTTACGGTACCAACCAAACCACACCAAAACGGTACAATAGCGTACGAGTACTTCGTTACGGTACAAAACCACACCAAAACGGTGCAATACCGTACGAGTACATCCATACGGTACCAAACCACACCAAAACGGTGCAATACCGTACGAGTACATCCATACGGTACCAAACCACACCAAAACGGTACAATACCGTACGAGTACATCCATACGGTACCAAACCACACCAAAACGGTGCAATACCGTACGAGTACATCCATACGGTACCAAACCACACCAAAACGGTGCAATACCGTACGAGTACATCCATACGGTACCAAACCACACCAAAACGGTACAATACCGTACGAGTACATCCATACGGTACCAAACCACACCAAAACGGTGCAATACCGTACGAGTACTTCCATACGGTACCAAACCACACCAAAACGGTGCAATACCGTACGAGTACATCCATACGGTACCAAACCACACCAAAACGGTGCAATACCGTACGAGTACTTCGTTACGGTACCAAACCACACCAAAACGATGCAATACCGTATGAGTACTTCGTTACGGTACCAAACCACACCAAAAGGGTACGATACCGTACGAGTATATCCATACGGTACCAAACCACACCAAAACGGTCAAATACCGTACGAGTACTTCGTTACGGTACCAAACCACACCAAAACGGTACAATAGCATACGAGTACTTCGTTACGGTACCAAACCAAACCAAAACGGTGCAATACCGTACGAGTACATCCATACGGTACAAAACCACACCAAAACGGTGCAATACCGTACGAGTACTTCGTTACGGTACCAAACCACACCCAAACGGTGCAATACCGTACGAGTACATCCATACGGTACCAAACCACACTAAAACGGTGCAATACCGTAGGAGTACATCCATACCGAACCAAACCACACCAAAACGGTGCAATACCGAACGAGTACTTCGTTACGGTACCAAACCAAACCAAAACGGTGCAATACCGTACGACTAATTCCATACGGTACCACACCACACCAAAACGGTGCAATACCGTACGAGTACATCCATACGGTACCAAACCACACCAAAACGATACAATACCGTACCAAACCACACCACAACGGTACAATACCGTACGAGTACATCCATACGGTACCAAACCAGACCAAAACGGTGCAATACCGTACGAGTACATCCATACGGTACCAAACCACACCAAAACGGTGCAATACCGTACGAGTACTTCGTTATGGTACCAAACCACACCAAAACGGTGCAATACCGTACGAGTACATCCATACGGTACCAAACCACACCAAAACGGTGCAATACCGTACGAGTACATCCATACGGTACCAAACCACCCCAACACGGTGCAATACCGTACGAGTACATCCATACGGTACCAAACCACACCAAAACGGTGCAATACCGTACGAGTACTTCGTTACGGTACCAAACCACACCAAAACGATGCAATACCGTACGAGTACTTCGTTACGGTACCAAACCACACCAAAAGGGTACAATACCGCACGAGTATATCCATACGGTACCAAACCACACCAAAACGGTGCAATACCGTACGAGTACATCCATACGGTACCAAACCACACCAAAACGGTCAAATACCGTACGAGTACTTCGTTACGGTACCAACCAAACCACACCAAAACGGTACAATATCGTACGAGTACTTCGTTACGGTACAAAACCACACCAAAACGGTGCAATACCGTACGAGTACATCCATACGGTACCAAACCACACCAAAACGGTGCAATACCGTACGAGTACATCCATACGGTACCAAACCACACCAAAACGGTACAATACCGTACGAGTAGATCCATACGGTACCAAACCACACCAAAACGGTGCAATACCGTACGAGTACATCCATACGGTACCAAACCACACCAAAACGGTGCAATACCGTACGAGTACATCCATACGGTACCAAACCACACCAAAACGGTACAATACCGTACGAGTACATCCATACGGTACCAAACCACACCAAAACGGTGCAATACCGTACGAGTACTTCCATACGGTACCAAACCACACCAAAACGGTGCAATACCGTACGAGTACATCCATACGGTACCAAACCACACCAAAACGGTGCAATACCGTACGAGTACTTCGTTACGGTACCGAACCACACCAAAACGATGCAATACCGTATGAGTACTTCGTTACGGTACCAAACCACACCAAAAGGGTACAATACCGTACGAGTATATCCATACGGTACCAAACCACACCAAAACGGTCAAATACCGTACGAGTACTTCGTTACGGTACCAAACCACACCAAAACGGTACAATAGCATACGAGTACTTCGAGACGGTACCAAACCAAACCAAAACGGTGCAATACCGTACGAGTACATCCATACGGTACAAAACCACACCAAAACGGTGCAATACCGTACGAGTACTTCGTTACGGTACCAAACCACACCCAAACGGTGCAATACCGTACGAGTACATCCATACGGTACCAAACCACACTAAAACGGTGCAATACCGTAGGAGTACATCCATACCGAACCAAACCACACCAAAACGGTGCAATACCGAACGAGTACTTCGTTACGGTACCAAACCAAACCAAAACGGTGCAATACCGTACGACTAATTCCATACGGTACCACACCACACCAAAACGGTGCAATACCGTATGAGTACATCCATACGGTACCAAACCACACAAAAACGATACAATACCGTACCAAACCACACCACAACGGTACAATACCGTACGAGTACATCCATACGGTACCAAACCAGACCAAAACGGTGCAATACCGTACGAGTACATCCATACGGTACCAAACCACACCAAAACGGTGCAATACCGTACGAGTACTTCGTTATGGTACCAAACCACACCAAAACGGTGCAATACCGTACGAGTACATCCATACGGTACCAAACCACACCAAAACGGTGCAATACCGTACGAGTACATCCATACGGTACCAAACCACACCAACACGGTGCAATACCGTACGAGTACATCCATACGGTACCAAACCACACCAAAACGGTGCAAGACCGTACAAGTACTTCGTTACGGTACCAAATCACACCAAAACGGTACAATACCGTACGAGTACTTCGTTACGGTACCAAACCAAACCAAAACAGTGCCATACCGTACGAGTACATCCATACGGTACCAAACCACACCAAAACGGTGTAATACCGTACGAGTACATCCATACGGTACCAAACCATATCAAAACGGTGCAATACCGTACGAGTACTTCGTTACGGTACCAAACCACACCAAAACGGTACAATAGCGTACGAGTACATCCATACGGTACCAAACCACACAAAAACGATACAATACCGTACCAAACCACACCACAACGGTACAATACCGTACGAGTACATCCATACGGTACCAAACCAGACCAAAACGGTGCAATACCGTACGAGTACATCCATACGGTACCAAACCACACCAAAACGGTGCAATACCGTACGAGTACTTCGTTATGGTACCAAACCACACCAAAACGGTGCAATACCGTACGAGTACATCCATACGGTACCAAACCACACCAAAACGGTGCAATACCGTACGAGTACATCCATACGGTACCAAACCACACCAACACGGTGCAATACCGTACGAGTACATCCATACGGTACCAAACCACACCAAAACGGTGCAAGACCGTACAAGTACTTCGTTACGGTACCAAATCACACCAAAACGGTACAATACCGTACGAGTACTTCGTTACGGTACCAAACCAAACCAAAACAGTGCCATACCGTACGAGTACATCCATACGGTACCAAACCACACCAAAACGGTGTAATACCGTACGTATACATCCATACGGTACCAAACCACACCAAAACGGTCAAATACCGTACGAGTACTTCGTTACGGTACCAAACCACACCAAAACGGTACAATAGCATACGAGTACTTCGTTACGGTACCAAACCAAACCAAAACGGTGCAATACCGTACGAGTACATCCATACGGTACAAAACCACACCAAAACGGTGCAATACCGTACGAGTACTTCGTTACGGTACCAAACCACACCCAAACGGTGCAATACCGTACGAGTACATCCATACGGTACCAAACCACACTAAAACGGTGCAATACCGTAGGAGTACATCCATACCGAACCAAACCACACCAAAACGGTGCAATACCGAACGAGTACTTCGTTACGGTACCAAACCAAACCAAAACGGTGCAATACCGTACGACTAATTCCATACGGTACCACACCACACCAAAACGGTGCAATACCGTACGAGTACATCCATACGGTACCAAACCACACCAAAACGATACAATACCGTACCAAACCACACCACAACGGTACAATACCGTACGAGTACATCCATACGGTACCAAACCAGACCAAAACGGTGCAATACCGTACGAGTACATCCATACGGTACCAAACCACACCAAAACGGTGCAATACCGTACGAGTACTTCGTTATGGTACCAAACCACACCAAAACGGTGCAATACCGTACGAGTACATCCATACGGTACCAAACCACACCAAAACGGTGCAATACCGTACGAGTACATCCATACGGTACCAAACCACCCCAACACGGTGCAATACCGTACGAGTACATCCATACGGTACCAAACCACACCAAAACGGTGCAATACCGTACGAGTACTTCGTTACGGTACCAAACCACACCAAAACGATGCAATACCGTACGAGTACTTCGTTACGGTACCAAACCACACCAAAAGGGTACAATACCGCACGAGTATATCCATACGGTACCAAACCACACCAAAACGGTGCAATACCGTACGAGTACATCCATACGGTACCAAACCACACCAAAACGGTGCAATACCGTACGAGTACATCCATACGGTACCAAACCACCCCAACACGGTGCAATACCGTACGAGTACATCCATACGGTACCAAACCACACCAAAACGGTGCAATACCGTACGAGTACTTCGTTACGGTACCAAACCACACCAAAACGATGCAATACCGTACGAGTACTTCGTTACGGTACCAAACCACACCAAAAGGGTACAATACCGCACGAGTATATCCATACGGTACCAAACCACACCAAAACGGTGCAATACCGTACGAGTACATCCATACGGTACCAAACCACACCAAAACGGTCAAATACCGTACGAGTACTTCGTTACGGTACCAACCAAACCACACCAAAACGGTACAATATCGTACGAGTACTTCGTTACGGTACAAAACCACACCAAAACGGTGCAATACCGTACGAGTACATCCATACGGTACCAAACCACACCAAAACGGTGCAATACCGTACGAGTACATCCATACGGTACCAAACCACACCAAAACGGTACAATACCGTACGAGTACATCCATACGGTACCAAACCACACCAAAACGGTGCAATACCGTACGAGTACATCCATACGGTACCAAACCACACCAAAACAGTGCAATACCGTACGAGTACATCCATACGGTACCAAACCACACCAAAACGGTACAATACCGTACGAGTACATCCATACGGTACCAAACCACACCAAAACGGTGCAATACCGTACGAGTACTTCCATACGGTACCAAACCACACCAAAACGGTGCAATACCGTACGAGTACATCCATACGGTACCAAACCACACCAAAACGGTGCAATACCGTACGAGTACTTCGTTACGGTACCGAACCACACCAAAACGATGCAATACCGTACGAGTACTTCGTTACGGTACCAAACCACACCAAAAGGGTACAATACCGTACGAGTATATCCATACGGTACCAAACCACACCAAAACGGTCAAATACCGTACGAGTACTTCGTTACGGTACCAAACCACACCAAAACGGTACAATAGCATACGAGTACTTCGTTACGGTACCAAACCAAACCAAAACGGTGCAATACCGTACGAGTACATCCATACGGTACAAAACCACACCAAAACGGTGCAATACCGTACGAGTACTTCGTTACGGTACCAAACCACACCCAAACGGTGCAATACCGTACGAGTACATCCATACGGTACCAAACCACACTAAAACGGTGCAATACCGTAGGAGTACATCCATACCGAACCAAACCACACCAAAACGGTGCAATACCGAACGAGTACTTCGTTACGGTACCAAACCAAACCAAAACGGTGCAATACCGTACGACTAATTCCATACGGTACCACACCACACCAAAACGGTGCAATACCGTATGAGTACATCCATACGGTACCAAACCACACAAAAACGATACAATACCGTACCAAACCACACCACAACGGTACAATACCGTACGAGTACATCCATACGGTACCAAACCAGACCAAAACGGTGCAATACCGTACGAGTACATCCATACGGTACCAAACCACACCAAAACGGTGCAATACCGTACGAGTACTTCGTTATGGTACCAAACCACACCAAAACGGTGCAATACCGTACGAGTACATCCATACGGTACCAAACCACACCAAAACGGTGCAATACCGTACGAGTACATCCATACGGTACCAAACCACACCAACACGGTGCAATACCGTACGAGTACATCCATACGGTACCAAACCACACCAAAACGGTGCAAGACCGTACAAGTACTTCGTTACGGTACCAAATCACACCAAAACGGTACAATACCGTACGAGTACTTCGTTACGGTACCAAACCAAACCAAAACAGTGCCATACCGTACGAGTACATCCATACGGTACCAAACCACACCAAAACGGTGTAATACCGTACGAGTACATCCATACGGTACCAAACCATACCAAAACGGTGCAATACCGTACGAGTACTTCGTTACGGTACCAAACCACACCAAAACGGTACAATAGCGTACGAGTACTTCGTTACGGTACCAAACCGAACCAAAACGGTGCAATTCCGTACGAGAACATCCATACGGTACCAAACCACACCAAAACGGTGCAATACCGTACGAGTACATCCATACGGTACCAAACCACACCAAAACGGTGCAATACCGTACGAGTACTTCGTTACGGTACCAAACCACACCAAAACGGTGCAATACCGTACGAGTACATCCATACGGTACCAAACCACACCAAAACGGTGCAATACCGTACGAGTACTTCGTTACGGTACCAAACCACACCAAAACGGTACAATAGCGTACGAGTACTTCGTTACGGTACCAAACCGAACCAAAACGGTGCAATTCCGTACGAGTACATCCATACGGAACCAAACCACACCAAAACGGTGCAATACCGTACGAGTCCATCCATACGGTACCAAACCACACCAAAACGGTGCAATACCGTACGAGTACTTCGTTACGGTACCAAACCACACCAAAACGGTACAATAGCGTACGAGTACTTCGTTACGGTACCAAACCCAACCAAAACGGTGTAATTCCGTACGAGTACATCCATACGGTACCAAACCACACCAAAACGGTTCAAGACCGTACAATTACTTTGTTACGGTACCAAACCAAACCAAAATGGTGCAATACCGTACGACTAATTCCATACGGTACCAAACCACACCAAAAGGGTCGAATACCGTACGAGTATATCCATACGGTACCAAACCACACCAAAACGGTGCAATACCGTACGAGTACATCCATACGGTACCAAACCACACCAAAACGGTCAAATACCGTACGAGTACTTCGTTACGGTACCAAACCAAACCAAAACGGTGCAATACCGTACGAGTACGTCCATACGGTACCAAACCGCACCAAAACGGTGCAATACCGTACGAGTACATCCATACGGTACCAAACCACACCATAACGGTGCAATACCGTACGAGTACTTCGTTACGGTACCAAACCACACCAAAACGGTACAATAGCGTACGAGTACTTCGTTACGGTACCAAACCAAACCAAAACGGTGCAATTCCGTACGAGTACATCCATACGGTACCAAACCACACCAAAACGGTGCAAGACCGTACAAGTACTTCGTTACGGTACCAAATCACACCAAAATGGTACAATACCGTACGAGTACTTCGTTACGGTACCAAATCAAACCAAAACGGTGCAATACCGTACGAGTACTTCGTTACGGTACCAAACCACACCAAAACGGTGCAATACCGTACGAGTACATCCATACGGTACCAAACCACACCAAAAATGGTGCAATACCGTACGAGTACTTCGTTACGGTACAAAACCACACCAAAACGGTACAACAGCATACGAGTAATTCGTTACGGTACCAAACCAAACCAAAACGGTGCAATACCGTACGAGTACATCCATACGGTACAAAACCACACCAAAACGGTGCAATACCGTACGAGTACTTCGTTACGGTACCAAACCACACAAAAACGGTGCAATACCGTACGACTAATTCCATACGGTACCAAACCACACCAAAACGGTGCAATACTGTACGAGTACATCCATACGGTACCAAACCACACTAAAACGGTACAATACCGTACCAAACCACACAAAAACGGTACAATACCGTACGGGTACATCCATACGGTACCAAACCACACCAAAACGGTGCAATACAGTACGAGTACTTCGTTACGGTACCAAACCACACCAAAACGGTGAAATACCGTACGAGTACATCCATACGGTACCAAACCACACGAAAACGGTGCAATACCGTACGAGTACATCCATACGGTACCAAACCACACCAAAACGGTGCAATACCGTACGAGTACTTCGTTACGGTACCAAACCACACCAAAACGATGCAATACCGTACGAGTACTTCGTTATGGTACCAAACCACACCAAAACGATGCAATACCGTACGAGTACTTCGTTACGGTACCAAACCACACCAAAAGGGTACAATACCGTACGAGTATATCCATACGGTACCAAACCACACCAAAACGGTACAATACCGTACGAGTACATCCATACGGTACCAAACCACACCAAAACGGTGCAATACCGTACGAGTACATCCATACGGTACCAAACCACACCAAAACGGTGCAATACCGTACGAGTACTTCCATACGGTACCAAACCACACCAAAACGGTGCAATACCGTACGAGTACTTCGTTACGGTACCAAACCACACCAAAACGATGCAATACCGTATGAGTACTTCGTTACGGTACCAAACCACACCAAAAGGGTACAATACCGTACGAGTATATCCATACGGTACCAAACCACACCAAAACGGTCAAATACCGTACGAGTACTTCGTTACGGTACCAAACCACACCAAAATGGTACAATAGCATACGAGTACTTCGTTACGGTACCAAACCAAACCAAAACGGTGCAATACCGTACGAGTACATCCATACGGTACAAAACCACACCAAAACGGTGCAATACCGTACGAGTACTTCGTTACGGTACCAAACCACACCCAAACGGTGCAATACCGTACGAGTACATCCATACGGTACCAAACCACACTAAAACGGTGCAATACCGTAGGAGTACATCCATACCGAACCAAACCACACCAAAACGGTGCAATACCGAACGAGTACTTCGTTACGGTACCAAACCAAACCAAAACGGTGCAATACCGTACGACTTATTCCATACGGTACCACACCACACCAAAACGGTGCAATACCGTACGAGTACATCCATACGGTACCAAACCACACCAAAACGGTGCAATACCGTACGAGTACATCCATACGGTACCAAACCACACCAAAACAGTACAATACCGTACGAGTACATCCATACGGTACCAAACCACACCAAAACGGTGCAATACCGTACGAGTACTTCCATACGGTACCAAACCACACCAAAACGGTGCAATACCGTACGAGTACATCCATACGGTACCAAACCACACCAAAACGGTGCAATACCGTACGAGTACTTCGTTACGGTACCAAACCACACCAAAACGATGCAATACCGTATGAGTACTTCGTTACGGTACCAAACCACACCAAAAGGGTACAATACCGTACGAGTATATCCATACGGTACCAAACCACACCAAAACGGTCAAATACCGTACGAGTACTTCGTTACAGTACCAAACCACACCAAAACGGTACAATAGCATACGAGTACTTCGTTACGGTACCAAACCAAACCAAAACGGTGCATTACCGTACGAGTACATCCATACGGTACAAAACCACACCAAAACGGTGCAATACCGTACGAGTACTTCGTTACGGTACCAAACCACACCCAAACGGTGCAATACCGTACGAGTACATCCATACGGTACCAAACCACACTAAAACGGTGCAATACCGTAGGAGTACATCCATACCGAACCAAACCACACCAAAACGGTGCAATACCGAACGAGTACTTCGTTACGGTACCAAACAAAACCAAAACGGTGCAATACCGTACGACTAATTCCATACGGTACCACACCACACCAAAACGGTGCAATACCGTACGAGTACATCCATACGGTACCAAACCACACCAAAACGATACAATACCGTACCAAACCACACCACAACGGTACAATACCGTACGAGTACATCCATACGGTACCAAACAAGACCAAAACGGTGCAATACCGTACGAGTACATCCATACGGTACCAAACCACACCAAAACGGTGCAATACCGTACGAGTACTTCGTTATGGTACCAAACCACACCAAAACGGTGCAATACCGTACGAGTACATCCATACGGTACCAAACCACACCAAAACGGTGCAATACCGTACGAGTACATCCATACGGTACCAAACCACCCCAACACGGTGCGATACCGTACGAGTACATCCATACGGTACCAAACCACACCAAAACGGTGCAATACCGTACGAGTACTTCGTTACGGTACCAAACCACACCAAAACGATGCAATACCGTACGAGTACTTCGTTACGGTACCAAACCACACCAAAAGGGTACAATACCGCACGAGTATATCCATACGGTACCAAACCACACCAAAACGGTGCAATACCGTACGAGTACATCCATACGGTACCAAACCACACCAAAACGGTCAAATACCGTACGAGTACTTCGTTACGGTACCAACCAAACCACACCAAAACGGTACAATAGCGTACGAGTACTTCGTTACGGTACAAAACCAAACCAAAACGGTGCAATTCCGTACGAGTACATCCATACGGTACCAAACCACACCAAAACGGTGCAATACCGTACGAGTACATCCATAGGGTACCAAACCACACCAAAACGGTGCAATACCGTACAAGTACTTCGTTACGGTACCAAATCACACCAAAACGGTACAATACCGTACGAGTACTTCGTTACGGTACCAAATCAAACCAAAACGGTGCAATACCGTACGAGTACTTCGTTACGGTACCAAACCACACCAAAACGGTGCAATACCGTACGAGTACATCCATACGGTACCAAACCACACCAAAAATGGTGCAATACCGTACGAGTACTTCGTTACGGTACAAAACCACACCAAAACGGTACAACAGCATACGAGTAATTCGTTACGGTACCAAACCAAACCAAAACGGTGCAATACCGTACGAGTACATCCATACGGTACAAAACCACACCAAAACGGTGCAATACCGTACGAGTACTTCGTTACGGTACCAAACCACACCAAAACGGTGCAATACCGTACGACTAATTCCATACGGTACCAAACCACACCAAAACGGTGCAATACTGTACGAGTACATCCATACGGTACCAAACCACACTAAAACGGTACAATACCGTACCAAACCACACAAAAACGGTACAATACCGTACGGGTACATCCATACGGTACCAAACCACACCAAAACGGTGCAATACAGTACGAGTACTTCGTTACGGTACCAAACCACACCAAAACGGTGAAATACCGTACGAGTACATCCATACGGTACCAAACCACACGAAAACGGTGCAATACCGTACGAGTACATCCATACGGTACCAAACCACACCAAAACGGTGCAATACCGTACGAGTACTTCGTTACGGTACCAAACCACACCAAAACGATGCAATACCGTACGAGTACTTCGTTATGGTACCAAACCACACCAAAACGATGCAATACCGTACGAGTACTTCGTTACGGTACCAAACCACACCAAAAGGGTACAATACCGTACGAGTATATCCATACGGTACCAAACCACACCAAAACGGTGCAATACCGTACGAGTACATCCATACGGTACCAAACCACACCAAAACGGTGCAATACCGTACGAGTACTTCCATACGGTACCAAACCACACCAAAACGGTGCAATACCGTACGAGTACTTCGTTACGGTACCAAACCACACCAAAACGATGCAATACCGTATGAGTACTTCGTTACGGTACCAAACCACACCAAAAGGGTACAATACCGTACGAGTATATCCATACGGTACCAAACCACACCAAAACGGTCAAATACCGTACGAGTACTTCGTTACGGTACCAAACCACACCAAAATGGTACAATAGCATACGAGTACTTCGTTACGGTACCAAACCAAACCAAAACGGTGCAATACCGTACGAGTACATCCATACGGTACAAAACCACACCAAAACGGTGCAATACCGTACGAGTACTTCGTTACGGTACCAAACCACACCCAAACGGTGCAATACCGTACGAGTACATCCATACGGTACCAAACCACACTAAAACGGTGCAATACCGTAGGAGTACATCCATACCGAACCAAACCACACCAAAACGGTGCAATACCGAACGAGTACTTCGTTACGGTACCAAACCAAACCAAAACGGTGCAATACCGTACGACTTATTCCATACGGTACCACACCACACCAAAACGGTGCAATACCGTACGAGTACATCCATACGGTACCAAACCACACCAAAACGGTGCAATACCGTACGAGTACATCCATACGGTACCAAACCACACCAAAACAGTACAATACCGTACGAGTACATCCATACGGTACCAAACCACACCAAAACGGTGCAATACCGTACGAGTACTTCCATACGGTACCAAACCACACCAAAACGGTGCAATACCGTACGAGTACATCCATACGGTACCAAACCACACCAAAACGGTGCAATACCGTACGAGTACTTCGTTACGGTACCAAACCACACCAAAACGATGCAATACCGTATGAGTACTTCGTTACGGTACCAAACCACACCAAAAGGGTACAATACCGTACGAGTATATCCATACGGTACCAAACCACACCAAAACGGTCAAATACCGTACGAGTACTTCGTTACGGTACCAAACCACACCAAAACGGTACAATAGCATACGAGTACTTCGTTACGGTACCAAACCAAACCAAAACGGTGCATTACCGTACGAGTACATCCATACGGTACAAAACCACACCAAAACGGTGCAATACCGTACGAGTACTTCGTTACGGTACCAAACCACACCCAAACGGTGCAATACCGTACGAGTACATCCATACGGTACCAAACCACACTAAAACGGTGCAATACCGTAGGAGTACATCCATACCGAACCAAACCACACCAAAACGGTGCAATACCGAACGAGTACTTCGTTACGGTACCAAACCAAACCAAAACGGTGCAATACCGTACGACTAATTCCATACGGTACCACACCACACCAAAACGGTGCAATACCGTACGAGTACATCCATACGGTACCAAACCACACCAAAACGATACAATACCGTACCAAACCACACCACAACGGTACAATACCGTACGAGTACATCCATACGGTACCAAACAAGACCAAAACGGTGCAATACCGTACGAGTACATCCATACGGTACCAAACCACACCAAAACGGTGCAATACCGTACGAGTACTTCGTTATGGTACCAAACCACACCAAAACGGTTCAATACCGTACGAGTACATCCATACGGTACCAAACCACACCAAAACGGTGCAATACCGTACGAGTACATCCATACGGTACCAAACCACCCAAACACGGTGCGATACCGTACGAGTACATCCATACGGTACCAAACCACACCAAAACGGTGCAATACCGTACGAGTACTTCGTTACGGTACCAAACCACACCAAAACGATGCAATACCGTACGAGTACTTCGTTACGGTACCAAACCACACCAAAAGGGTACAATACCGCACGAGTATATCCATACGGTACCAAACCACACCAAAACGGTGCAATACCGTACGAGTACATCCATACGGTACCAAACCACACCAAAACGGTCAAATACCGTACGAGTACTTCGTTACGGTACCAACCAAACCACACCAAAACGGTACAATAGCGTACGAGTACTTCGTTACGGTACAAAACCAAACCAAAACGGTGCAATTCCGTACGAGTACATCCATACGGTACCAAACCACACCAAAACGGTGCAATACCGTACGAGTACATCCATAGGGTACCAAACCACACCAAAACGGTGCAATACCGTACAAGTACTTCGTTACGGTACCAAATCACACCAAAACGGTACAATACCGTACGAGTACTTCGTTACGGTACCAAACCACACCAAAACGGTGCAATACCGTACGAGTACATCCAAAGGGTACCAAACCACACCAAAACGGTGCAATACCGTACAAGTACTTCGTTACGGTACCAAATCACACCAAAACGGTACAATACCGTACGAGTACTTCGTTACGGTACCAAACCACACCAAAACGGTGCAATACCGTACGAGTACATCCATTCGGTACCAAACCACACCAAAACGGTGCAATACCGTACGAGTACTTCGTTACTGTACCAAACCACACCAAAACGGTGCAATACCGTACGAGTTCTTCGTTACGGTACCAAACCACACCAAAATGGGGCAATACCGTACGAGTACTTCGTTACGGTACCAAACCACACCAAAACGGTGCAATACCGTACGAGTACATCCAAACGGTACCAAACCACACCAAAACGGTGCAATACCGTACGAGTACATCCATACGGTACCAAACCACACCAAAAAAGGTGCAATACCGTACGAGTACTTCGTTACTGTACCAAACCACACCAAAACGGTACAATAGCATACGAGTACTTCGTTACGGTACCAAACCAAACCAAAACGGTGCAATACCATACGAGTACATCCATACGGTACAAAACCACACCAAAACGGTGCAATACCGTACGAGTACTTCGTTACGGTACCAAACCACACCAAAACGGTGCAATACCGTACGAGTACATCCATACGGTACCAAACCACACTAAAACGGTGCAATACCGTAGGAGTACATCCATACGGAACCAAACCACACCAAAACGGTGCAATACCGTACGAGTACTTCGTTACGGTACCAAACCAAACCAAACCAAACCAAAACGGTGCAATACCGTACGACTAATTCCATACGGTACCTAACCACACCAAAACGGTGCAATACCGTACGAGTACATCCATACGGTACCAAACCACACCAAAACGGTACAATACCGTACCAAACCACACCAAAACGGTACAATACCGTACGAGTACATCCATACGGTACCAAACCACACCAAAACGGTGCAATACCGTACGAATACTTCGTTACGGTACCAAACCACACCAAAACGGTGCAATACCGTACGAGTACATCCATACGGTACCAAACCACACCAAAACGGTGCAATACTGTACGAGTACATCCATACGGTACCAAACCACACCAAAACGGTGCAATACCGTACGAGTACTTCGTTACGGTACCAAACCACACCAAAACGGTGCAATACCGTACGAGTACATCCATACGGTACCAAACCACACCAAAAAGGTGCAATACCGTACGAGTACATCCATAGGGTACCAAACCACACCAAAACGGTGCAATACCGTACAAGTACTTCGTTACGGTACCAAATCACACCAAAACGGTACAATACCGTACGAGTACTTCGTTACGGTACCAAACCACACCAAAACGGTGCAATACCGTACGAGTACATCCATAGGGTACCAAACCACACCAAAACGGTGCAATACCGTACAAGTACTTCGTTACGGTACCAAATCACACCAAAAGGGTACAATACCGTACGAGTACTTCGTTACGGTACCAAACCACACCAAAACGGTACAATAGCGTACGAGTACTTCGTTACGGTACAAAACCAAACCAAAACGGTGCAATTCCGTACGAGTACATCCATACGGTACCAAACCACACCAAAACGGTGCAATACCGTACGAGTACATCCTTACGGTACCAAACCACCCCAAAAAGGTGCAATACCGTACGAGTACATCCATAGGGTACCAAACCACACCAAAACGGTGCAATACCGTACAAGTACTTCGTTACGGTACCAAATCACACCAAAACGGTACAATACCGTACGACTACTTCGTTACGGTACCAAACCACACCAAAACGGTGCAATACCGTACGAGTACATCCATAGGGTACCAAACCACACCAAAACGGTGCAATACCGTACAAGAACTTCGTTACGGTACCAAATCACACCAAAACGGTACAATACCGTACGAGTACTTCGTTACGGTACCAAACCACACCAAAACGGTGCAATACCGTACGAGTACATCCATACGGTACCAAACCACACCAAAACGGTGCAATACCGTACGAGTACTTCGTTACTGTACCAAACCAAACCAAACCAAACCAAAACGGTGCAATACCGTACGACTAATTCCATACGGTACCTAACCACACCAAAACGGTGCAATACCGTACGAGTACATCCATACGGTACCAAACCACACCAAAACGGTACAATACCGTACCAAACCACACCAAAACGGTACAATACCGTACGAGTACATCCATACGGTACCAAACCACACCAAAACGGTGCAATACCGTACGAATACTTCGTTACGGTACCAAACCACACCAAAACGGTGCAATACCGTTCGAGTAAATCCATACGGTACCAAACCACACCAAAACGGTGCAATACCGTACGAGTACATCCATACGGTACCAAACCACACCAAAACGGTGCAATACCGTACGAGTACTTCGTTACGGTACCAAACCACACCAAAACGGTGCAATACCGTACGAGTACATCCATACGGTACCAAACCACACCAAAAAGGTGCAATACCGTACGAGTACATCCATAGGGAACCAAACCACACCAAAACGGTGCAATACCGTACAAGTACTTCGTTACGGTACCAAATCACACCAAAACGGTACAATACCGTACGAGTACTTCGTTACGGTACCAAACCACACCAAAACGGTGCAATACCGTACGAGTACATCCATAGGGTACCAAACCACACCAAAACGGTGCAATACCGTACAAGTACTTCGTTACGGTACCAAATCACACCAAAACGGTACAATACCGTACGAGTACTTCGTTACGGTACCAAACCACACCAAAACGGTACAATAGCGTACGAGTACTTCGTTACGGTACAAAACCAAACCAAAACGGTGCAATTCCGTACGAGTACATCCATACGGTACCAAACCACACCAAAACGGTGCAATACCGTACGAGTACATCCTTACGGTACCAAACCACACCAAAAAGGTGCAATACCGTACGAGTACATCCATAGGGTACCAAACCACACCAAAACGGTGCAATACCGTACAAGTACTTCGTTACAGTACCAAATCACACCAAAACGGTACAATACCGTACGACTACTTCGTTACGGTACCAAACCAAACCAAAACGGTGCAATACCGTACGACTAATTCCATACGGTACCACACCACACCAAAACGGTGCAATACCGTACGAGTACATCCATACGGTACCAAACCACACCAAAACGATACAATACCGTACCAAACCACACCACAACGGTACAATACCGTACGAGTACATCCATACGGTACCAAACAAGACCAAAACGGTGCAATACCGTACGAGTACATCCATACGGTACCAAACCACACCAAAACGGTGCAATACCGTACGAGTACTTCGTTATGGTACCAAACCACACCAAAACGGTTCAATACCGTACGAGTACATCCATACGGTACCAAACCACACCAAAACGGTGCAATACCGTACGAGTACATCCATACGGTACCAAACCACCCAAACACGGTGCGATACCGTACGAGTACATCCATACGGTACCAAACCACACCAAAACGGTGCAATACCGTACGAGTACTTCGTTACGGTACCAAACCACACCAAAACGATGCAATACCGTACGAGTACTTCGTTACGGTACCAAACCACACCAAAAGGGTACAATACCGCACGAGTATATCCATACGGTACCAAACCACACCAAAACGGTGCAATACCGTACGAGTACATCCATACGGTACCAAACCACACCAAAACGGTCAAATACCGTACGAGTACTTCGTTACGGTACCAACCAAACCACACCAAAACGGTACAATAGCGTACGAGTACTTCGTTACGGTACAAAACCAAACCAAAACGGTGCAATTCCGTACGAGTACATCCATACGGTACCAAACCACACCAAAACGGTGCAATACCGTACGAGTACATCCATAGGGTACCAAACCACACCAAAACGGTGCAATACCGTACAAGTACTTCGTTACGGTACCAAATCACACCAAAACGGTACAATACCGTACGAGTACTTCGTTACGGTACCAAACCACACCAAAACGGTGCAATACCGTACGAGTACATCCAAAGGGTACCAAACCACACCAAAACGGTGCAATACCGTACAAGTACTTCGTTACGGTACCAAATCACACCAAAACGGTACAATACCGTACGAGTACTTCGTTACGGTACCAAACCACACCAAAACGGTGCAATACCGTACGAGTACATCCATTCGGTACCAAACCACACCAAAACGGTGCAATACCGTACGAGTACTTCGTTACTGTACCAAACCACACCAAAACGGTGCAATACCGTACGAGTTCTTCGTTACGGTACCAAACCACACCAAAATGGGGCAATACCGTACGAGTACTTCGTTACGGTACCAAACCACACCAAAACGGTGCAATACCGTACGAGTACGTCCAAACGGTACCAAACCACACCAAAACGGTGCAATACCGTACGAGTACATCCATACGGTACCAAACCACACCAAAAAAGGTGCAATACCGTACGAGTACTTCGTTACTGTACCAAACCACACCAAAACGGTACAATAGCATACGAGTACTTCGTTACGGTACCAAACCAAACCAAAACGGTGCAATACCATACGAGTACATCCATACGGTACAAAACCACACCAAAACGGTGCAATACCGTACGAGTACTTCGTTACGGTACCAAACCACACCAAAACGGTGCAATACCGTACGAGTACATCCATACGGTACCAAACCACACTAAAACGGTGCAATACCGTAGGAGTACATCCATACGGAACCAAACCACACCAAAACGGTGCAATACCGTACGAGTACTTCGTTACGGTACCAAACCAAACCAAACCAAACCAAAACGGTGCAATACCGTACGACTAATTCCATACGGTACCTAACCACACCAAAACGGTGCAATACCGTACGAGTACATCCATACGGTACCAAACCACACCAAAACGGTACAATACCGTACCAAACCACACCAAAACGGTACAATACCGTACGAGTACATCCATACGGTACCAAACCACACCAAAACGGTGCAATACCGTACGAATACTTCGTTACGGTACCAAACCACACCAAAACGGTGCAATACCGTACGAGTACATCCATACGGTACCAAACCACACCAAAACGGTGCAATACTGTACGAGTACATCCATACGGTACCAAACCACACCAAAACGGTGCAATACCGTACGAGTACTTCGTTACGGTACCAAACCACACCAAAACGGTGCAATACCGTACGAGTACATCCATACGGTACCAAACCACACCAAAAAGGTGCAATACCGTACGAGTACATCCATAGGGTACCAAACCACACCAAAACGGTGCAATACCGTACAAGTACTTCGTTACGGTACCAAATCACACCAAAACGGTACAATACCGTACGAGTACTTCGTTACGGTACCAAACCACACCAAAACGGTGCAATACCGTACGAGTACATCCATAGGGTACCAAACCACACCAAAACGGTGCAATACCGTACAAGTACTTCGTTACGGTACCAAATCACACCAAAAGGGTACAATACCGTACGAGTACTTCGTTACGGTACCAAACCACACCAAAACGGTACAATAGCGTACGAGTACTTCGTTACGGTACAAAACCAAACCAAAACGGTGCAATTCCGTACGAGTACATCCATACGGTACCAAACCACACCAAAACGGTGCAATACCGTACGAGTACATCCTTACGGTACCAAACCACCCCAAAAAGGTGCAATACCGTACGAGTACATCCATAGGGTACCAAACCACACCAAAACGGTGCAATACCGTACAAGTACTTCGTTACGGTACCAAATCACACCAAAACGGTACAATACCGTACGACTACTTCGTTACGGTACCAAACCACACCAAAACGGTGCAATACCGTACGAGTACATCCATAGGGTACCAAACCACACCAAAACGGTGCAATACCGTACAAGAACTTCGTTACGGTACCAAATCACACCAAAACGGTACAATACCGTACGAGTACTTCGTTACGGTACCAAACCACACCAAAACGGTGCAATACCGTACGAGTACATCCATACGGTACCAAACCACACCAAAACGGTGCAATACCGTACGAGTACTTCGTTACTGTACCAAACCAAACCAAACCAAACCAAAACGGTGCAATACCGTACGACTAATTCCATACGGTACCTAACCACACCAAAACGGTGCAATACCGTACGAGTACATCCATACGGTACCAAACCACACCAAAACGGTACAATACCGTACCAAACCACACCAAAACGGTACAATACCGTACGAGTACATCCATACGGTACCAAACCACACCAAAACGGTGCAATACCGTACGAATACTTCGTTACGGTACCAAACCACACCAAAACGGTGCAATACCGTTCGAGTAAATCCATACGGTACCAAACCACACCAAAACGGTGCAATACCGTACGAGTACATCCATACGGTACCAAACCACACCAAAACGGTGCAATACCGTACGAGTACTTCGTTACGGTACCAAACCACACCAAAACGGTGCAATACCGTACGAGTACATCCATACGGTACCAAACCACACCAAAAAGGTGCAATACCGTACGAGTACATCCATAGGGAACCAAACCACACCAAAACGGTGCAATACCGTACAAGTACTTCGTTACGGTACCAAATCACACCAAAACGGTACAATACCGTACGAGTACTTCGTTACGGTACCAAACCACACCAAAACGGTGCAATACCGTACGAGTACATCCATAGGGTACCAAACCACACCAAAACGGTGCAATACCGTACAAGTACTTCGTTACGGTACCAAATCACACCAAAACGGTACAATACCGTACGAGTACTTCGTTACGGTACCAAACCACACCAAAACGGTACAATAGCGTACGAGTACTTCGTTACGGCACAAAACCAAACCAAAACGGTGCAATTCCGTACGAGTACATCCATACGGTACCAAACCACACCAAAACGGTGCAATACCGTACGAGTACATCCTTACGGTACCAAACCACACCAAAAAGGTGCAATACCGTACGAGTACATCCATAGGGTACCAAACCACACCAAAACGGTGCAATACCGTACAAGTACTTCGTTACAGTACCAAATCACACCAAAACGGTACAATACCGTACGACTACTTCGTTACGGTACCAAACCACACCAAAAGGGTACAATACCGCACGAGTATATCCATACGGTACCAAACCACACCAAAACGGTGCAATACCGTACGAGTACATCCATACGGTACCAAACCACACCAAAACGGTCAAATACCGTACGAGTACTTCGTTACGGTACCAACCAAACCACACCAAAACGGTACAATAGCGTACGAGTACTTCGTTACGGTACAAAACCAAACCAAAACGGTGCAATTCCGTACGAGTACATCCATACGGTACCAAACCACACCAAAACGGTGCAATACCGTACGAGTACATCCATAGGGTACCAAACCACACCAAAACGGTGCAATACCGTACAAGTACTTCGTTACGGTACCAAATCACACCAAAACGGTACAATACCGTACGAGTACTTCGTTACGGTACCAAATCAAACCAAAACGGTGCAATACCGTACGAGTACTTCGTTACGGTACCAAACCACACCAAAACGGTGCAATACCGTACGAGTACATCCATACGGTACCAAACCACACCAAAAATGGTGCAATACCGTACGAGTACTTCGTTACGGTACAAAACCACACCAAAACGGTACAACAGCATACGAGTAATTCGTTACGGTACCAAACCAAACCAAAACGGTGCAATACCGTACGAGTACATCCATACGGTACAAAACCACACCAAAACGGTGCAATACCGTACGAGTACTTCGTTACGGTACCAAACCACACCAAAACGGTGCAATACCGTACGACTAATTCCATACGGTACCAAACCACACCAAAACGGTGCAATACTGTACGAGTACATCCATACGGTACCAAACCACACTAAAACGGTACAATACCGTACCAAACCACACAAAAACGGTACAATACCGTACGGGTACATCCATACGGTACCAAACCACACCAAAACGGTGCAATACAGTACGAGTACTTCGTTACGGTACCAAACCACACCAAAACGGTGAAATACCGTACGAGTACATCCATACGGTACCAAACCACACGAAAACGGTGCAATACCGTACGAGTACATCCATACGGTACCAAACCACACCAAAACGGTGCAATACCGTACGAGTACTTCGTTACGGTACCAAACCACACCAAAACGATGCAATACCGTACGAGTACTTCGTTATGGTACCAAACCACACAAAAACGATGCAATACCGTACGAGTACTTCGTTACGGTACCAAACCACACCAAAAGGGTACAATACCGTACGAGTATATCCATACGGTACCAAACCACACCAAAACGGTGCAATACCGTACGAGTACATCCATACGGTACCAAACCACACCAAAACGGTGCAATACCGTACGAGTACTTCCATACGGTACCAAACCACACCAAAACGGTGCAATACCGTACGAGTACTTCGTTACGGTACCAAACCACACCAAAACGATGCAATACCGTATGAGTACTTCGTTACGGTACCAAACCACACCAAAAGGGTACAATACCGTACGAGTATATCCATACGGTACCAAACCACACCAAAACGGTCAAATACCGTACGAGTACTTCGTTACGGTACCAAACCACACCAAAATGGTACAATAGCATACGAGTACTTCGTTACGGTACCAAACCAAACCAAAACGGTGCAATACCGTACGAGTACATCCATACGGTACAAAACCACACCAAAACGGTGCAATACCGTACGAGTACTTCGTTACGGTACCAAACCACACCCAAACGGTGCAATACCGTACGAGTACATCCATACGGTACCAAACCACACTAAAACGGTGCAATACCGTAGGAGTACATCCATACCGAACCAAACCACACCAAAACGGTGCAATACCGAACGAGTACTTCGTTACGGTACCAAACCAAACCAAAACGGTGCAATACCGTACGACTTATTCCATACGGTACCACACCACACCAAAACGGTGCAATACCGTACGAGTACATCCATACGGTACCAAACCACACCAAAACGGTGCAATACCGTACGAGTACATCCATACGGTACCAAACCACACCAAAACAGTACAATACCGTACGAGTACATCCATACGGTACCAAACCACACCAAAACGGTGCAATACCGTACGAGTACTTCCATACGGTACCAAACCACACCAAAACGGTGCAATACCGTACGAGTACATCCATACGGTACCAAACCACACCAAAACGGTGCAATACCGTACGAGTACTTCGTTACGGTACCAAACCACACCAAAACGATGCAATACCGTATGAGTACTTCGTTACGGTACCAAACCACACCAAAAGGGTACAATACCGTACGAGTATATCCATACGGTACCAAACCACACCAAAACGGTCAAATACCGTACGAGTACTTCGTTACGGTACCAAACCACACCAAAACGGTACAATAGCATACGAGTACTTCGTTACGGTACCAAACCAAACCAAAACGGTGCATTACCGTACGAGTACATCCATACGGTACAAAACCACACCAAAACGGTGCAATACCGTACGAGTACTTCGTTACGGTACCAAACCACACCCAAACGGTGCAATACCGTACGAGTACATCCATACGGTACCAAACCACACTAAAACGGTGCAATACCGTAGGAGTACATCCATACCGAACCAAACCACACCAAAACGGTGCAATACCGAACGAGTACTTCGTTACGGTACCAAACCAAACCAAAACGGTGCAATACCGTACGACTAATTCCATACGGTACCACACCACACCAAAACGGTGCAATACCGTACGAGTACATCCATACGGTACCAAACCACACCAAAACGATACAATACCGTACCAAACCACACCACAACGGTACAATACCGTACGAGTACATCCATACGGTACCAAACAAGACCAAAACGGTGCAATACCGTACGAGTACATCCATACGGTACCAAACCACACCAAAACGGTGCAATACCGTACGAGTACTTCGTTATGGTACCAAACCACACCAAAACGGTTCAATACCGTACGAGTACATCCATACGGTACCAAACCACACCAAAACGGTGCAATACCGTACGAGTACATCCATACGGTACCAAACCACCCAAACACGGTGCGATACCGTACGAGTACATCCATACGGTACCAAACCACACCAAAACGGTGCAATACCGTACGAGTACTTCGTTACGGTACCAAACCACACCAAAACGATGCAATACCGTACGAGTACTTCGTTACGGTACCAAACCACACCAAAAGGGTACAATACCGCACGAGTATATCCATACGGTACCAAACCACACCAAAACGGTGCAATACCGAACGAGTACATCCATACGGTACCAAACCACACCAAAACGGTCAAATACCGTACGAGTACTTCGTTACGGTACCAACCAAACCACACCAAAACGGTACAATAGCGTACGAGTACTTCGTTACGGTACAAAACCAAACCAAAACGGTGCAATTCCGTACGAGTACATCCATACGGTACCAAACCACACCAAAACGGTGCAATACCGTACGAGTACATCCATAGGGTACCAAACCACACCAAAACGGTGCAATACCGTACAAGTACTTCGTTACGGTACCAAATCACACCAAAACGGTACAATACCGTACGAGTACTTCGTTACGGTACCAAACCACACCAAAACGGTGCAATACCGTACGAGTACATCCAAAGGGTACCAAACCACACCAAAACGGTGCAATACCGTACAAGTACTTCGTTACGGTACCAAATCACACCAAAACGGTACAATACCGTACGAGTACTTCGTTACGGTACCAAACCACACCAAAACGGTGCAATACCGTACGAGTACATCCATTCGGTACCAAACCACACCAAAACGGTGCAATACCGTACGAGTACTTCGTTACTGTACCAAACCACACCAAAACGGTGCAATACCGTACGAGTTCTTCGTTACGGTACCAAACCACACCAAAATGGGGCAATACCGTACGAGTACTTCGTTACGGTACCAAACCACACCAAAACGGTGCAATACCGTACGAGTACATCCAAACGGTACCAAACCACACCAAAACGGTGCAATACCGTACGAGTACATCCATACGGTACCAAACCACACCAAAAAAGGTGCAATACCGTACGAGTACTTCGTTACTGTACCAAACCACACCAAAACGGTACAATAGCATACGAGTACTTCGTTACGGTACCAAACCAAACCAAAACGGTGCAATACCATACGAGTACATCCATACGGTACAAAACCACACCAAAACGGTGCAATACCGTACGAGTACTTCGTTACGGTACCAAACCACACCAAAACGGTGCAATACCGTACGAGTACATCCATACGGTACCAAACCACACTAAAACGGTGCAATACCGTAGGAGTACATCCATACGGAACCAAACCACACCAAAACGGTGCAATACCGTACGAGTACTTCGTTACGGTACCAAACCAAACCAAACCAAACCAAAACGGTGCAATACCGTACGACTAATTCCATACGGTACCTAACCACACCAAAACGGTGCAATACCGTACGAGTACATCCATACGGTACCAAACCACACCAAAACGGTACAATACCGTACCAAACCACACCAAAACGGTACAATACCGTACGAGTACATCCATACGGTACCAAACCACACCAAAACGGTGCAATACCGTACGAATACTTCGTTACGGTACCAAACCACACCAAAACGGTGCAATACCGTACGAGTACATCCATACGGTACCAAACCACACCAAAACGGTGCAATACTGTACGAGTACATCCATACGGTACCAAACCACACCAAAACGGTGCAATACCGTACGAGTACTTCGTTACGGTACCAAACCACACCAAAACGGTGCAATACCGTACGAGTACATCCATACGGTACCAAACCACACCAAAAAGGTGCAATACCGTACGAGTACATCCATAGGGTACCAAACCACACCAAAACGGTGCAATACCGTACAAGTACTTCGTTACGGTACCAAATCACACCAAAACGGTACAATACCGTACGAGTACTTCGTTACGGTACCAAACCACACCAAAACGGTGCAATACCGTACGAGTACATCCATAGGGTACCAAACCACACCAAAACGGTGCAATACCGTACAAGTACTTCGTTACGGTACCAAATCACACCAAAAGGGTACAATACCGTACGAGTACTTCGTTACGGTACCAAACCACACCAAAACGGTACAATAGCGTACGAGTACTTCGTTACGGTACAAAACCAAACCAAAACGGTGCAATTCCGTACGAGTACATCCATACGGTACCAAACCACACCAAAACGGTGCAATACCGTACGAGTACATCCTTACGGTACCAAACCACCCCAAAAAGGTGCAATACCGTACGAGTACATCCATAGGGTACCAAACCACACCAAAACGGTGCAATACCGTACAAGTACTTCGTTACGGTACCAAATCACACCAAAACGGTACAATACCGTACGACTACTTCGTTACGGTACCAAACCACACCAAAACGGTGCAATACCGTACGAGTACATCCATAGGGTACCAAACCACACCAAAACGGTGCAATACCGTACAAGAACTTCGTTACGGTACCAAATCACACCAAAACGGTACAATACCGTACGAGTACTTCGTTACGGTACCAAACCACACCAAAACGGTGCAATACCGTACGAGTACATCCATACGGTACCAAACCACACCAAAACGGTGCAATACCGTACGAGTACTTCGTTACTGTACCAAACCAAACCAAACCAAACCAAAACGGTGCAATACCGTACGACTAATTCCATACGGTACCTAACCACACCAAAACGGTGCAATACCGTACGAGTACATCCATACGGTACCAAACCACACCAAAACGGTACAATACCGTACCAAACCACACCAAAACGGTACAATACCGTACGAGTACATCCATACGGTACCAAACCACACCAAAACGGTGCAATACCGTACGAATACTTCGTTACGGTACCAAACCACACCAAAACGGTGCAATACCGTTCGAGTAAATCCATACGGTACCAAACCACACCAAAACGGTGCAATACCGTACGAGTACATCCATACGGTACCAAACCACACCAAAACGGTGCAATACCGTACGAGTACTTCGTTACGGTACCAAACCACACCAAAACGGTGCAATACCGTACGAGTACATCCATACGGTACCAAACCACACCAAAAAGGTGCAATACCGTACGAGTACATCCATAGGGAACCAAACCACACCAAAACGGTGCAATACCGTACAAGTACTTCGTTACGGTACCAAATCACACCAAAACGGTACAATACCGTACGAGTACTTCGTTACGGTACCAAACCACACCAAAACGGTGCAATACCGTACGAGTACATCCATAGGGTACCAAACCACACCAAAACGGTGCAATACCGTACAAGTACTTCGTTACGGTACCAAATCACACCAAAACGGTACAATACCGTACGAGTACTTCGTTACGGTACCAAACCACACCAAAACGGTACAATAGCGTACGAGTACTTCGTTACGGTACAAAACCAAACCAAAACGGTGCAATTCCGTACGAGTACATCCATACGGTACCAAACCACACCAAAACGGTGCAATACCGTACGAGTACATCCTTACGGTACCAAACCACACCAAAAAGGTGCAATACCGTACGAGTACATCCATAGGGTACCAAACCACACCAAAACGGTGCAATACCGTACAAGTACTTCGTTACAGTACCAAATCACACCAAAACGGTACAATACCGTACGACTACTTCGTTACGGTACCAAACCAAACCAAAACGGTGCAATACCGTACGACTAATTCCATACGGTACCACACCACACCAAAACGGTGCAATACCGTACGAGTACATCCATACGGTACCAAACCACACCAAAACGATACAATACCGTACCAAACCACACCACAACGGTACAATACCGTACGAGTACATCCATACGGTACCAAACAAGACCAAAACGGTGCAATACCGTACGAGTACATCCATACGGTACCAAACCACACCAAAACGGTGCAATACCGTACGAGTACTTCGTTATGGTACCAAACCACACCAAAACGGTTCAATACCGTACGAGTACATCCATACGGTACCAAACCACACCAAAACGGTGCAATACCGTACGAGTACATCCATACGGTACCAAACCACCCAAACACGGTGCGATACCGTACGAGTACATCCATACGGTACCAAACCACACCAAAACGGTGCAATACCGTACGAGTACTTCGTTACGGTACCAAACCACACCAAAACGATGCAATACCGTACGAGTACTTCGTTACGGTACCAAACCACACCAAAAGGGTACAATACCGCACGAGTATATCCATACGGTACCAAACCACACCAAAACGGTGCAATACCGTACGAGTACATCCATACGGTACCAAACCACACCAAAACGGTCAAATACCGTACGAGTACTTCGTTACGGTACCAACCAAACCACACCAAAACGGTACAATAGCGTACGAGTACTTCGTTACGGTACAAAACCAAACCAAAACGGTGCAATTCCGTACGAGTACATCCATACGGTACCAAACCACACCAAAACGGTGCAATACCGTACGAGTACATCCATAGGGTACCAAACCACACCAAAACGGTGCAATACCGTACAAGTACTTCGTTACGGTACCAAATCACACCAAAACGGTACAATACCGTACGAGTACTTCGTTACGGTACCAAACCACACCAAAACGGTGCAATACCGTACGAGTACATCCAAAGGGTACCAAACCACACCAAAACGGTGCAATACCGTACAAGTACTTCGTTACGGTACCAAATCACACCAAAACGGTACAATACCGTACGAGTACTTCGTTACGGTACCAAACCACACCAAAACGGTGCAATACCGTACGAGTACATCCATTCGGTACCAAACCACACCAAAACGGTGCAATACCGTACGAGTACTTCGTTACTGTACCAAACCACACCAAAACGGTGCAATACCGTACGAGTTCTTCGTTACGGTACCAAACCACACCAAAATGGGGCAATACCGTACGAGTACTTCGTTACGGTACCAAACCACACCAAAACGGTGCAATACCGTACGAGTACGTCCAAACGGTACCAAACCACACCAAAACGGTGCAATACCGTACGAGTACATCCATACGGTACCAAACCACACCAAAAAAGGTGCAATACCGTACGAGTACTTCGTTACTGTACCAAACCACACCAAAACGGTACAATAGCATACGAGTACTTCGTTACGGTACCAAACCAAACCAAAACGGTGCAATACCATACGAGTACATCCATACGGTACAAAACCACACCAAAACGGTGCAATACCGTACGAGTACTTCGTTACGGTACCAAACCACACCAAAACGGTGCAATACCGTACGAGTACATCCATACGGTACCAAACCACACTAAAACGGTGCAATACCGTAGGAGTACATCCATACGGAACCAAACCACACCAAAACGGTGCAATACCGTACGAGTACTTCGTTACGGTACCAAACCAAACCAAACCAAACCAAAACGGTGCAATACCGTACGACTAATTCCATACGGTACCTAACCACACCAAAACGGTGCAATACCGTACGAGTACATCCATACGGTACCAAACCACACCAAAACGGTACAATACCGTACCAAACCACACCAAAACGGTACAATACCGTACGAGTACATCCATACGGTACCAAACCACACCAAAACGGTGCAATACCGTACGAATACTTCGTTACGGTACCAAACCACACCAAAACGGTGCAATACCGTACGAGTACATCCATACGGTACCAAACCACACCAAAACGGTGCAATACTGTACGAGTACATCCATACGGTACCAAACCACACCAAAACGGTGCAATACCGTACGAGTACTTCGTTACGGTACCAAACCACACCAAAACGGTGCAATACCGTACGAGTACATCCATACGGTACCAAACCACACCAAAAAGGTGCAATACCGTACGAGTACATCCATAGGGTACCAAACCACACCAAAACGGTGCAATACCGTACAAGTACTTCGTTACGGTACCAAATCACACCAAAACGGTACAATACCGTACGAGTACTTCGTTACGGTACCAAACCACACCAAAACGGTGCAATACCGTACGAGTACATCCATAGGGTACCAAACCACACCAAAACGGTGCAATACCGTACAAGTACTTCGTTACGGTACCAAATCACACCAAAAGGGTACAATACCGTACGAGTACTTCGTTACGGTACCAAACCACACCAAAACGGTACAATAGCGTACGAGTACTTCGTTACGGTACAAAACCAAACCAAAACGGTGCAATTCCGTACGAGTACATCCATACGGTACCAAACCACACCAAAACGGTGCAATACCGTACGAGTACATCCTTACGGTACCAAACCACCCCAAAAAGGTGCAATACCGTACGAGTACATCCATAGGGTACCAAACCACACCAAAACGGTGCAATACCGTACAAGTACTTCGTTACGGTACCAAATCACACCAAAACGGTACAATACCGTACGACTACTTCGTTACGGTACCAAACCACACCAAAACGGTGCAATACCGTACGAGTACATCCATAGGGTACCAAACCACACCAAAACGGTGCAATACCGTACAAGAACTTCGTTACGGTACCAAATCACACCAAAACGGTACAATACCGTACGAGTACTTCGTTACGGTACCAAACCACACCAAAACGGTGCAATACCGTACGAGTACATCCATACGGTACCAAACCACACCAAAACGGTGCAATACCGTACGAGTACTTCGTTACTGTACCAAACCAAACCAAACCAAACCAAAACGGTGCAATACCGTACGACTAATTCCATACGGTACCTAACCACACCAAAACGGTGCAATACCGTACGAGTACATCCATACGGTACCAAACCACACCAAAACGGTACAATACCGTACCAAACCACACCAAAACGGTACAATACCGTACGAGTACATCCATACGGTACCAAACCACACCAAAACGGTGCAATACCGTACGAATACTTCGTTACGGTACCAAACCACACCAAAACGGTGCAATACCGTTCGAGTAAATCCATACGGTACCAAACCACACCAAAACGGTGCAATACCGTACGAGTACATCCATACGGTACCAAACCACACCAAAACGGTGCAATACCGTACGAGTACTTCGTTACGGTACCAAACCACACCAAAACGGTGCAATACCGTACGAGTACATCCATACGGTACCAAACCACACCAAAAAGGTGCAATACCGTACGAGTACATCCATAGGGAACCAAACCACACCAAAACGGTGCAATACCGTACAAGTACTTCGTTACGGTACCAAATCACACCAAAACGGTACAATACCGTACGAGTACTTCGTTACGGTACCAAACCACACCAAAACGGTGCAATACCGTACGAGTACATCCATAGGGTACCAAACCACACCAAAACGGTGCAATACCGTACAAGTACTTCGTTACGGTACCAAATCACACCAAAACGGTACAATACCGTACGAGTACTTCGTTACGGTACCAAACCACACCAAAACGGTACAATAGCGTACGAGTACTTCGTTACGGTACAAAACCAAACCAAAACGGTGCAATTCCGTACGAGTACATCCATACGGTACCAAACCACACCAAAACGGTGCAATACCGTACGAGTACATCCTTACGGTACCAAACCACACCAAAAAGGTGCAATACCGTACGAGTACATCCATAGGGTACCAAACCACACCAAAACGGTGCAATACCGTACAAGTACTTCGTTACAGTACCAAATCACACCAAAACGGTACAATACCGTACGACTACTTCGTTACGGTAACAAACCACACCAAAACGGTGCAATACCGTACGAGTACATCCATAGGGTACCAAACCACACCAAAACGGTGCAATACCATACAAGTACTTCGTTACGGTACCAAATCACACCAAAACGGTACAATACCGTACGAGTACTTCGTTACGGTACCAAACCACACCAAAACGGTGCAATACCGTACGAGTACATCCATACGGTACCAAACCACACCAAAACGGTGCAATACCGTACGAGTACTTCGTTACTGTACCAAACCACACCAAAACGGTGCAATACCGTACGAGTACTTCGTTACGGTACCAAACCACACCAAAATGGGGCAATACCGTACGAGTACTTCGTTACGGTACAAAACCACACCAAAACGGTGCAATACCGTACGAGTACATCCAAACGGTACCAAACCACACCAAAACGGTGCAATACCGTACGAGTACATCCATACGGTACCAAACCACACCAAAAAAGGTGCAATACCGTACGAGTACTTCGTTACGGTACCAAACCACACCAAAACGGTGCAATACCGTACGAGTACATCCATACGGTACGAAACCACACTAAAACGGTGCAATACCGTAGGAGTACATCCATACGGAACCAAACCACACCAAAACGGTGCAATACCGTACGAGTACTTCGTTACGGTACCAAACCAAACCAAACCAAACCAAAACGGTGCAATACCGTACGACTAATTCCATACGGTACCTAACCACACCAAAACGGTGCAATACCGTACGAGTAAATCCATACGGTACCAAACCACACCAAAACGGTACAATACCGTACCAAACAACACCAAAACGGTACAATACCGTACGAGTACATCCATACGGTACCAAACCACACCAAAACGGTGCAATACCGTACGAGTACTTCGTTATGGTACCAAACCACACCAAAACGGTGCAATACCGTACGAGTACATCCATACGGTACCAAACCACACCAAAACGGTGCAATACCGTACGAGTACATCCATACGGTACCAAACCACACCAACACGGTGCAATACCGTACGAGTACATCCATACGGTACCAAACCACACCAAAACGGTGCAAGACCGTACAAGTACTTCGTTACGGTACCAAATCACACCAAAACGGTACAATACCGTACGAGTACTTCGTTACGGTACCAAACCAAACCAAAACAGTGCAATACCGTACGAGTACATCCATACGGTACCAAACCACACCAAAACGGTGTAATACCGTACGAGTACATCCATACGGTACCAAACCACACCAAAAATGGTGCAATACCGTACGAGTACTTTGTTACGGTACCAAACAACACCAAAACGGTACAATAGCGTACGAGTACTTCGTTACGGTACCAAACCAAACCAAAACGGTGCAATACCGTACGAGTACATCCATACGGTACAAAACCACACCAAAACGGTGCAATACCGTACAAATACTTCGTTACGGTACCAAAGCACACCAAAACGGTGCAATACCGTACGAGTACATCCATACGGTACCAAACCACACTAAAACGGTGCAATACCATAGGAGTACATCCATACGGAACCAAACCACACCAAAACGGTGCAATACCGTACGAGTACTTCGTTACGGTACCAAACCAAACCAAAACAGTGCAATACCGTACGACTAGTTCCATACGGTAACAAACCACACCAAAACGTGCAATACCGTACGAGTACATCCATACGGTACCAAACCACACCAAAACGGTACAATACCGTACGAGTACATCCATACGGTACCAAACCACACCAAAACGGTGCAATACCGTACGAGTACTTCCATACGGTACCAAACCACACCAAAACGGTGCAATACCGTACGAGTACATCCATATGGTACCAAACCACACCAAAACGGTGCAATACCGTACGAGTACTTCGTTACGGTACCAAACCACACAAAAACGATGCAATACCGTACGAGTACTTCGTTACGGTACCAAACCACACCAAAAGGGTACAATACCGTACGAGTATATCCATACGGTACCAAACCACACCAAAACGGTCAAATACCGTACGAGTACTTCGTTACGGTACCAAACCACACCTAAACGGGGCAATACCGTACGAGTACTTCGTTACGGTACCAAACCACACCAAAACGGTGCAATACCGTACGAGTACTTCGTTACGGTACCAAACCACACCAAAACGGTGCAATTCCGTACGAGTACATCCATACGGTACCAAACCACACCAAAACGGTGCAATACCGTACGAGTACTTCGTTACGGTACCAAACCACACCAAAACGGTACAATAGCGTACGAGTACTTCGTTACGGTACCAAACCGAACCAAAACGGTGCAATTCCGACCGAGTACATCCATACGGTACCAAACCACACCAAAACGGTGCAATACCGTACGAGTACATCCATACGGTACCAAACCACACCAAAACGGTGCAATACCGTACGAGAACTTCGTTACGGTACCAAACCACACCAAAACGGTACAATAGCGTACGAGTACTTCGTTACGGTACCAAACCGAACCAAAACGGTGCAATTCCGTACGAGTACATCCGTACGGTACCAAACCACTCCAAAACGGTTCAAGACCGTACAATTACTTTGTTACGGTACCAAACCAAACCAAAATGGTGCAATACCGTACGACTAATTCCATACGGTACCAAACCACACCAAAACGGTGCAATACCGTACGAGTACTTCGTTACGGTACCAAACCACACCAAAACGATGCAATACCGTATGAGTACTTCGTTACGGTACCAAACCACACCAAAAGGGTACAATACCGTACGAGTATATCCATACGGTACCAAACCACACCAAAACGGTCAACTACCGTACGAGTACTTCGTTACGGTACCAAACCACACCAAAACGGTACAATAGCATACGAGTACTTCGTTACGGTACCAAACCAAACCAAAACGGTGCAATACCGTACGAGTACATCCATACGGTACAAAACCACACCAAAACGGTGCAATACCGTACGAGTACTTCGTTACAGTACAAAACCACACCCAAACGGTGCAATACTGTACGAGTACATCCATACGGTACCAAACCACACTAAAACGGTGCAATACCGTAGGAGTACATCCATACCGAACCAAACCACACCAAAACGGTGCAATTCCGAACGAGTACTTCGTTACGGTACCAAACCAAACCAAAACGGTGCAATACCGTACGACTAATTCCATACGGTACCACACCACACCACACCAAAACGGTGCAATACCGTACGAGTACATCCATACGGTACCAAACCACACCAAAATGATACAATACCGTACCAAACCACACCACAACGGTACAATACCGTACGAGTACATCCATACGGTACAAAACCAGACCAAAACGGTGCAATACCGTACGAGTACATCCATACGGTACCAAACCACACCAAAACGGTGCAATACCGTACGAGTACATCCATACGGTACCAAACCACACCAAAACGGTGCAATACCGTACGAGTACATCCATACGGTACCAAACCACACCAACACGTTGCAATACCGTACGAGTACATCCATACGGTACCAAACCACACCAAAACGGTGCAATACCGTACGAGTACTTCGTTACGGTACCAAACCACACCAAAACGATGCAATACCGTACGAGTACTTCGTTACGGTACCAAACCACACCAAAAGGGTACAATACCGCACGAGTATATCCATACGATACCAAACCACACCAAAACGGTGCAATACCGTACGAGTACATCCATACGGTACCAAACCACACCAAAACGGTCAAATACCGTACGAGTACTTCGTTACGGTACCAACCAAACCACACCAAAACGGTACAATAGCGTACGAGTACTTCGTTACGGTACAAAACCAAACCAAAACGGTGCAATTCCGTACGAGTACATCCATACGGTACCAAACCACACCAAAACGGTGCAATACCGTACGAGTACATCCATAGGGTACCAAATCACACCAAAACGGTGCAATACCTTACAAGTACTTCGTTACGGTACCAAATCACACCAAAACGGTACAATACCGTACGAGTACTTCGTTACGGTACCAAACCACACCAAAACGGTGCAATACCGTACGAGTACATCCATAGGGTACCAAACCACACCAAAACGGTGCAATACCGTACAAGTACTTCGTTACGGTACCAAATCACACCAAAACGGTACAATACCGTACGAGTACTTTGTTACGGTACCAAACCACACCAAAACGGTGCAATACCGTACGAGTACATCCATACGGTACCAAACCACACCAAAACGGTGCAATACCGTACGAGTACTTCGTTACTGTACCAAACCACACCAAAACGGTGCAATACCGTACGAGTTCTTCGTTACGGTACCAAACCACACCAAAATGGGGCAATACCGTACGAGTACTTCGTTACGGTACAAAACCACACCAAAACGGTGCAATACCGTACGAGTACATCCAAACGGTACCAAACCACACCAAAACGGTGCAATACCGTACGAGTACATCCATACGGTACCAAACCACACCAAAAAAGGTGCAATACCGTACGAGTACTTCGTTACGGTACCAAACCACACCAAAACGGTACAATAGCATACGAGTACTTCGTTACGGTACCAAACCAAACCAAAACGGTGCAATACCGTACGAGTACATCCATACGGTACAAAACCACACCAAAACGGTGCAATACCGTACGAGTACTTCGTTACGGTACCAAACCACACCAAAACGGTGCAATACCGTACGAGTACATCCATACGGTACCAAACCACACTAAAACGGTGCAATACCGTAGGAGTACATCCATACGGAACCAAACCACACCAAAACGGTGCAATACCGTACGAGTACTTCGTTACGGTACCAAACCAAACCAAACCAAACCAAAACGGTGCAATACCGTACGACTAATTCCATACGGTACCTAACCACACCAAAACGGTGCAATACCGTACGAGTACATCCATACGGTACCAAACCACACAAAAACGGTACAATACCGTACCAAACCACACCAAAACGGTACAATACCGTACGAGTACATCCATACGGTACCAAACCACACCAAAACGGTGCAATACCGTACGAATACTTCGTTACGGTACCAAACCACACCAAAACGGTGCAATACCGTACGAGTACATCCATACGGTACCAAACCACACCAAAACGGTGCAATACCGTACGAGTACATCCATACGGTACCAAACCACACCAAAATGGTGCAATACCGTACGAGTACTTCGTTACGGTACGAAACCACACCAAAACGGTGCAATACCGTACGAGTACATCCATACGGTACCAAACCACACCAAAACGGTGCAATACCGTACGAGTACATCCATACGGTACCAAACCACACCAAAACGGTGCAATACCGTACGAGTACTTCGTTACGGTACCAAACCACACCAAAACGGTGCAATACCGTACGAGTACATCCATACGGTACCAAACCACACCAAAACGGTGCAATACCGTACGAGTACATCCATACGGCACCAAACCACACCAAAACGGTGCAATACCGTACGAGTACTTCGTTACGGTACCAAACCACACCAAAACGGTACAATAGCGTACGAGTACTTCGTTACGGTACAAAACCAAACCAAAACGGTGCAATTCCGTACGAGTACATCCATACGGTACCAAACCACACCAAAACGGTGCAAGACCGTACAAGTACTTCGTTACGGTACCAAATCACACCAAAACGGTACAATACCGTACGAGTACTTCGTTACGGTACCAAACCAAACCAAAACGGTGCAATACCGTACGAGTACATCCATACGGTACCAAACCACACCAAAACGGTGCAATACCGTACGAGTACTTCGTTACGGTACCAAACCACACCAAAACGGTACAATAGCGTACGAGTATTTCGTTACGGTACAAAACCAAACCAAAACGGTGTAATTCCGTACGAGTACATCCATACGGTACCAAACCACACCAAAACGGTGCAATACCGTACGAGTACATCCATAGGGTACCAAACCACACCAAAACGGTGCAATACCGTACAAGTACTTCGTAACGGTACCAAATCACACCAAAACGGTACAATACCGTACGAGTACTTCGTTACGGTACCAAACCACACCAAAACGGTGCAATACCGTGCAAGTACATCCATACGGTACCAAACCACACCAAAACGGTGCAATACCGTACGAGTACATCCATACGGTACCAAACCACACCAAAACGGTGCAATACCGTACGAGTACTTCGTTACGGTACCAAACCACACCAAAACGGTGCAATACCGTACGAGTACATCCATACGGTACCAAACCACACTAAAACGGTGCAATACCGTAGGAGTACATCCATACGGAACCAAACCACACCAAAACGGTGCAATACCGTACGAGTACTTCGTTACGGTACCAAACCACACCAAAATGGGGCAATACCGTACGAGTACTTCGTTACGGTACCAAACCACACCAAAACGGTGCAATACCGTACGAGTACATCCAAACGGTACCAAACCACACCAAAACGGTGCAATACCGTACGAGTACATCCATACGGTACCAAACCACACCAAAACGGTGCAATACCGTACGAGTACATCCATACGGTACCAAACCACACCAAAAAAGGTGCAATACCATACAAGTACTTCGTTACGGTACCAAACCACACCAAAACGGTACAATAGCATACGAGTACTTCGTTACGGTACGAAACCAAACCAAAACGGTGCAATACCGTACGAGTACATCCATACGGTACAAAACCACACCAAAACGGTGCTATACCGTACGAGTACTTCGTTACGGTACCAAACCACACCAAAACGGTGCAATACCATACGAGTACATCCATACGGTACCAAACCACACTACTAAAACGGTGCAATACCGTAGGAGTACATCCATACGGAACCAAACCACACAAAAACGGTGCAATACCGTACGAGTACTTCGTTACGGTACCAAACCAAACCAAACCAAACCAAAACGGTGCAATACCGTACGACTAATTCCATACGGTACCAAACCACACCAAAACGGTGCAATACCGTACGAGTACATCCATACGGTACAAAACCACACCAAAACGGTACAATACCGTACCAAACCACACCAAAACGGTACAATACCGTACGAGTACATCCATACGGTACCAAACCACACCAAAACGGTGCAATACCGTACGAATACTTCGTTACGGTACCAAACCACACCAAAACGGTGCAATACCGTACGAGTACATCCATACGGTACCAAACCACACCAAAACGGTGCAATACCGTACGAGTACATCCATACGGTACCAAACCACACCAAAACGGTGCAATACCGTACGAGTACTTCGTTACGGTACCAAACCACACCAAAACGGTGCAATACCGTACGAGTACATCCATACGGTACCAAACCACACCAAAACGGTGCAATACCGTACGAGTACTTCGTTACGGTACCAAACCACACCAAAACGGTACAATAGCGTACGAGTACTTCGTTACGGTACAAAACCAAACCAAAACGGTGCAATTCCGTACGAGTACATCCATACGGTACCAAACCACACCAAAACGGTGCAAGACCGTACAAGTACTTCGTTACGGTACCAAATCACACCAAAACGGTACAATACCGTACTAGTACTTCGTTACGGTACCAAACCAAACCAAAACGGTGCAATACCGTACGAGTACATCCATACGGTACCAAACCACACCAAAACGGTGCAATACCGTACGAGTACTTCGTTACGGTACCAAACCACACCAAAACGGTACAATAGCGTACGAGTATTTCGTTACGGTACAAAACCAAACCAAAACGGTGTAATTCCGTACGAGTACATCCATACGGTACCAAACCACACCAAAACGGTGCAATACCGTACGAGTACATCCATAGGGTACCAAACCACACCAAAACGGTGCAATACCGTACAAGTACTTCGTAACGGTACCAAATCACACCAAAACGGTACAATACCGTACGAGTACTTCGTTACGGTACCAAACCACACCAAAACGGTGCAATACCGTGCAAGTACATCCATACGGTACCAAACCACACCAAAACGGTGCAATACCGTACGAGTACATCCATACGGTACCAAACCACACCAAAACGGTGCAATACCGTACGAGTACTTCGTTACGGTACCAAACCACACCAAAACGGTACAATAGCGTACGAGTACTTCGTTACGGTACAAAACCAAACCAAAACGGTGCAATTCCGTACGAGTACATCCATACGGTACCAAACCACACCAAAACGGTGCAAGACCGTACAAGTACTTCGTTACGGTACCAAATCACACCAAAACGGTACAATACCGTACGAGTACTTCGTTACGGTACCAAACCAAACCAAAACGGTGCAATACCGTACGAGTACATCCATACGGTACCAAACCACACCAAAACGGTGCAATACCGTACGAGTACATCCATAGGGTACCAAACCACACCAAAACAGTGCAATACCGTACAAGTACTTCGTTACGGTACCAAATCACACCAAAACGGTACAATACCGTACGAGTACTTCGTTACGGTACCAAACCACACCAAAACGGTACAATAGCGTACGAGTACTTCGTTACGGTACAAAACCAAACCAAAACGGTTCAATACCGTACGAGTACATCCATACGGTACCAAACCACACCAAAACGGTGCAATACCGTACGAGTACATCCTTACGGTACCAAACCACACCAAAAAGGTGCAATACCGTACGAGTACATCCATAGGGTACCAAACCACACCAAAACGGTGCAATACCGTACAAGTACTTCGTTACGGTACCAAATCACACCAAAACGGTACAATACCGTACGACTACTTCGTTACGGTACCAAACCACACCAAAACGGTGCAATACCGTACGAGTACATCCATAGGGTACCAAACCACACAAAAACGGTGCAATACCGTACAAGTACTTCGTTACGGTACCAAATCACACCAAAACGGTACAATACCGTACGAGTACTTCGTTACGGTACCAAACCACACCAAAACGGTGCAATACCGTACGAGTACATCCATACGGTACCAAACCACACCAAAACGGTGCAATACCGTACGAGTACTTCGTTACGGTACCAAACCACACCAAAACGGTGCAATACCGTACGAGTACATCCAAACGGTACCAAACCACACCAAAACGGTGCAATACCGTACGAGTACATCCATACGGTACCAAACCACACCAAAACGGTGCAATACCGTACGAGTACATCCATACGGTACCAAACCACACCAAAAAAGGTGCAATACCGTACAAGTACTTCGTTACGGTACCAAACCACACCAAAACGGTACAATAGCATACGAGTACTTCGTTACGGTACCAAACCAAACCAAAACGGTGCAATACCGTACGAGTACATCCATACGGTACAAAACAACACCAAAACGGTGCTATACCGTACGAGTACTTCGTTACGGTACCAAACCACACCAAAACGGTGCAATACCATACTAGTACATCCATACGGTACCAAACCACACTACTAAAACGGTGCAATACCGTAGGAGTACATCCATACGGAACCAAACCACACCAAAACGGTGCAATACCGTACGAGTACTTCGTTACGGTACCAAACAGAACCAAACCAAACCAAAACGGTGCAATACCGTACGACTAATTCCATACGGTACCAAACCACACCAAAACGGTGCAATACCGTACGAGTACATCCATACGGTACAAAACCACACCAAAACGGTACAATACCGTACCAAACCACACCAAAACGGTACAATACCGTACGAGTACATCCATACGGTACCAAACCACACCAAAACGGTGCAATACTGTACGAATACTTCGTTACGGTACCAAACCACACCAAAACGGTGCAATACCGTACGAGTACATCCATACGGTACCAAACCACACCAAAACAGTGCAATACCGTACGAGTACTTCGTTACGGTACCAAACCACACCAAAACGGTGCAATACCGTACGAGTACATCCATACGGTACCAAACCACACCAAAAAGGTGCAATACCGTACGAGTACATCCATAGGGTACCAAACCACACCAAAACGGTGCAATACCGTACAAGTACTTCGTTACGGTACCAAATCACACCAAAACGGTACAATACCGTACGACTACTTCGTTACGGTACCAAACCACACCAAAACGGTGCAATACCGTACGAGTACATCCATAGGGTACCAAACCACACCAAAACGGTGCAATACCGTACAAGTACTTCGTTACGGTACCAAATCACACCAAAACGGTACAATACCGTACGAGTACTTCGTTACGGTACCAAACCACACCAAAACGGTACAATAGCATACGAGTACTTCGTTACGGTACCAAACCAAACCAAAACGGTGCAATACCGTACGAGTACATCCATACGGTACAAAACCACACCAAAACGGTGCTATACCGTACGAGTACTTCGTTACGGTACCAAACCACACCAAAACGGTGCAATACCATACGAGTACATCCATACGGTACCAAACCACACCAAAACGGTGCAATACCGTACGAGTACATCCATAGGGTACCAAACCACACCAAAACGGTGCAATACCGTACAAGTACTTCGTTACGGTACCAAATCACACCAAAACGGTGCAATACCGTACGAGTACATCCATACGGTACCAAACCACACCAAAACGGTGCAATACCGTACGAGTACATCCATACGGTACCAAACCACACCAAAACGGTGCAATACCTTACGAGTACATCCATACGGTACAAAACCACACCAAAACGGTGCAATACCGTACGAGTACATCCATAGGGTACCAAACCACACCAAAACGGTGCAATACCGTACAAGTACTTCGTAACGGTACCAAATCACACCAAAACGGTGCAATACCGTACGAGTACATCCATACGGTACCAAACCACACCAAAACGGTGCAATACCGTACGAGTACATCCATACAGTACCAAACCACACAAAAACGGTGCAATACCGTACGAGTACATCCATACGGTACCAAACCACACCAAAACGGTGCAATACCGTACGAGTACTTCGTTACGGTACCAAACCAAACCAAACCAAACCAAAACGGTGCAATACCGTACGACTAATTCCATACGGTACCAAACCACACCAAAACGGCACAATACCGTACGAGTACTTCGTTACGGTACCAAACCAAACCAAAACGGTGCAATACCGTACGAGTACATCCATACGGTACCAAACCACACCAAAACGGTGCAATACCGTACGAGTACATCCATAGGGTACCAAACCACACCAAAACAGTGCAATACCGTACAAGTACTTCGTTACGGTACCAAATCACACCAAAACGGTACAATACCGTACGAGTACTTCGTTACGGTACCAAACCACACCAAAACGGTACAATAGCGTACGAGTACTTCGTTACGGTACAAAACCAAACCAAAACGGTGCAATACCGTACGAGTACATCCATACGGTACCGAACCACACCAAAACGGTGCAATACCGTACGAGTACATCCTTACGGTACCAAACCACACCAAAAAGGAGCAATACCGTACGAGTACATCCATAGGGTACCAAACCACACCAAAACGGTGCAATACCGTACAAGTACTTCGTTACGGTACCAAATCACACAAAAACGGTATAATACCGTACGACTACTTCGTTACGGTACCAAACCACACCAAAACGGTGCAATACCGTACGAGTACATCCATAGGGTACCAAACCACACCAAAACGGTGCAATACCGTACAAGTACTTCGTTACGGTACCAAATCACACCAAAACGGTACAATACCGTACGAGTACTTCGTTACGGTACCAAACCACACCAAAACGGTGCAATACCGTACGAGTACATCCATACGGTACCAAACCACACCAAAACGGTGCAATACCGTACGAGTACTTCGTTACTGTACCAAACCACACCAAAACGGTGCAATACCGTACGAGTACTTCGTTACGGTACCAAACCACACCAAAATGGGGCAATACCGTACGAGTACTTCGTTACGGTACCAAACCACACCAAAACGGTGCAATACCGTACGAGTACATCCAAACGGTACCAAACCACACCAAAACGGTGCAATACCGTACGAGTACATCCATACGGTACCAAACCACACCAAAAAAGGTGCAATACCGTACAAGTACTTCGTTACGGTACCAAACCACACCAAAACGGTACAATAGCATACGAGTACTTCGTTACGGTACCAAACCAAACCAAAACGGTGCAATACCGTACGAGTACATCCATACGGTACAAAACCACACCAAAACGGTGCTATACCGTACGAGTACTTCGTTACGGTACCAAACCGCACCAAAACGGTGCAATACCATACGAGTACATCCATACGGTACCAAACCACACTACTAAAACGGTGCAATACCGTAGGAGTACATCCATACGGAACCAAACCACACCAAAACGGTGCAATACCGTACGAGTACTTCGTTACGGTACCAAACCAAACCAAACCAAACCAAAACGGTGCAATACCGTACGACTAATTCCATACGGTACCAAACCACACCAAAACGGTGCAATACCGTACGAGTACATCCATACGGTACAAAACCACACCAAAACGGTACAATACCGTACCAAACCACACCAAAACGGTACAATACCGTACGAGTACATCCATACGGTACCAAACCACACCAAAACGGTGCAATACCGTACGAATACTTCGTTACGGTACCAAACCACACCAAAACGGTGCAATACCGTACGAGTACATCCATACGGTACCAAACCACACCAAAACGGTGCAATACCGTACGAGTACTTCGTTACGGTACCAAACCACACCAAAACGGTGCAATACCGTACGAGTACATCCATACGGTACCAAACCACACCAAAAAGGTGCAATACCGTACGAGTACATCCATAGGGTACCAAACCACACCAAAACGGTGCAATACCGTACAAGTACTTCGTTACGGTACCAAATCACACCAAAACGGTACAATACTGTACGAGTACTTCGTTACGGTACCAAACCACACCAAAACGGTGCAATACCGTACGAGTACATCCATAGGGTACCAAACCACACCAAAACGGTGCAATACCGTACGAGTACTTCGTTACGGTACCAAACCACACCAAAACGGTGCAATACCGTACGAGTACATCCATACGGTACCAAACCACACCAAAAAGGTGCAATACCGTACGAGTACATCCATAGGGTACCAAACCACACCAAAACGGTGCAATACCGTACAAGTACTTCGTTACGGTACCAAATCACACCAAAACGGTACAATACCGTACGAGTACTTCGTTACGGTACCAAACCACACCAAAACGGTGCAATACCGTACGAGTACATCCATAGGGTACCAAACCACACCAAAACGGTGCAATACCGTACAAGTACTTCGTTACGGTACCAAATCACACCAAAACGGTACAATACCGTACGAGTACTTCGTTACGGTACAAAACCACACCAAAACGGTACAATAGCGTACGAGTACTTCGTTACGGTACAAAACCAAACCAAAACGGTGCAATTCCGTACGAGTACATCCATACGAGTACATCCATACGGTACCAAACCACACCAAAACGGTGCAATACCGTACGAGTACATCCATAGGGTACCAAACCACACCAAAACGGTGCAATACCGTACAAGTACTTCGTAACGGTACCAAATCACACCAAAACGGTGCAATACCGTACGAGTACATCCATACGGTACCAAACCACACCAAAACGGTGCAATACCGTACGAGTACATCCATACGGTACCAAACCACACAAAAACGGTGCAATACCGTACGAGTACATCCATACGGTACCAAACCACACCAAAACGGTACAATACCGTACGAGTACATCCATACGGTACCAAACCACACCAAAACGGTGCAATACCGTACGAATACTTCGTTACGGTACCAAACCACACCAAAACGGTGCAATACCGTACGAGTACATCCATACGGTACCAAACCACACCAAAACGGTGCAATACCGTACGAGTACTTCGTTACGGTACCAAACCACACCAAAACGGTGCAATACCGTACGAGTACATCCATACGGTACCAAACCACACCAAAAAGGTGCAATACCGTACGAGTACATCCATAGGGTACCAAACCACACCAAAACGGTGCAATACCGTACAAGTACTTCGTTACGGTACCAAATCACACCAAAACGGTACAATACTGTACGAGTACTTCGTTACGGTACCAAACCACACCAAAACGGTGCAATACCGTACGAGTACATCCATAGGGTACCAAACAACACCAAAACGGTGCAATACCGTACAAGTACTTCGTTACGGTACCAAATCACACCAAAACGGTACAATACCGTACGAGTACTTCGTTACGGTACCAAACCACACCAAAACGGTACAATAGCGTACGAGTACTTCGTTACGGTACAAAACCAAACCAAAACGGTGCAATTCCGTACGAGTACATCCATACGGTACCAAACCACACCAAACCGATGCAATACCGTACGAGTACATCCATAGGGTACCAAACCACACCAAAACGGTGCAATACCGTACAAGTACTTCGTAACGGTACCAAATCACACCAAAACGGTACAATACGTACGAGTACTACGTTACGGTACCAAACCACACCAAAACGGTGCAATACCGTACGAGTACTTCCATACGGTACCAAACCACACCAAAACGGTGCAATACCGTACGAGTACATCCATACGGTACCAAACCACACCAAACCGGTGCAATACCGTACGAGTACTTCGTTACGGTACCAAACCACACCAAAACGGTACAATAGCGTACGAGTACTTCGTTACGGTACAAAACCAAACCAAAACGGTGCAATTCCGTACGAGTACATCCATACGGTACCAAACCACACCAAAACGGTGCAAGACCGTACAAGTACTTCGTTACGGTACCAAATCACACCAAAACGGTACAATACCGTACGAGTACTTCGTTACGGTACCAAACCAAACCAAAACGGTGCAATACCGTACGAGTACATCCATACGGTACCAAACCACACCAAAAAGGTGCAATACCGTACGAGTACATCCATAGGGTACCAAACCACACCAAAACGGTGCAATACCGTACAAGTACTTCGTTACGGTACCAAATCACACCAAAACGGTACAATACCGTACGAGTACTTCGTTACGGTACCAAACCACACAGAAACGGTGCAATACCGTACGAGTACATCCATAGGGTACCAAACCACACCAAAACGGTGCAATACCGTACAAGTACTTCGTTACGGTACCAAATCACACCAAAACGGTACAATACCGTACGAGTACTTCGTTACGGTACCAAACCACACCAAAACGATACAATAGCGTACGAGTACTTCGTTACGGTACAAAACCAAACCAAAACGGTGCAATTCCGTACGAGTACATCCATACGGTACCAAACCACACCAAAACGGTGCAATACCGTACGAGTACATCCATAGGGTACCAAACCACACCAAAACGGTGCAATACCGTACAAGTACTTCGTAACGGTACCAAATCACACCAAAACGGTGCAATACCGTACGAGTACATCCATACGGTACCAAACCACACCAAAACGGTGCAATACCGTACGAGTACATCCATACGGTACCAAACCACACAAAAACGGTGCAATACCGTACGAGTACATCCATACGGTACCAAACCACACCAAAACGGTGCAATACCGTACGAGTACTTCGTTACGGTACCAAACCAAACCAAACCAAACCAAAACGGTGCAATACCGTACGACTAATTCCATACGGTACCAAACCACACCAAAACGGTGCAATACCGTACGAGTACATCCATACGGTACAAAACCACACCAAAACGGTACAATACCGTACCAAACCACACCAAAACGGTACAATACCGTACGAGTACATCCATACGGTACCAAACCACACCAAAACGGTGCAATACCGTACGAATACTTCGTTACGGTACCAAACCACACCAAAACGGTGCAATACCGTACGAGTACATCCATACGGTACCAAACCACACCAAAACGGTGCAATACCGTACGAGTACTTCGTTACGGTACCAAACCACACCAAAACGGTGCAATACCGTACGAGTACATCCATACGGTACCAAACCACACCAAAAAGGTGCAATACCGTACGAGTACATCCATAGGGTACCAAACCACACCAAAACGGTGCAATACCGTACAAGTACTTCGTTACGGTACCAAATCACACCAAAACGGTACAATACTGTACGAGTACTTCGTTACGGTACCAAACCACACCAAAACGGTGCAATACCGTACGAGTACATCCATAGGGTACCAAACCACACCAAAACGGTGCAATACCGTACAAGTACTTCGTTACGGTACCAAATCACACCAAAACGGTACAATACCGTACGAGTACTTCGTTACGGTACCAAACCACACCAAAACGGTACAATAGCGTACGAGTACTTCGTTACGGTACAAAACCAAACCAAAACGGTGCAATTCCCTACGAGTACATCCATACGGTACCAAACCACACCAAACCGATGCAATACCGTACGAGTACATCCATAGGGTACCAAACCACACCAAAACGGTGCAATACCGTACAAGTACTTCGTAACGGTACCAAATCACACCAAAACGGTACAATACGTACGAGTACTTCGTTACGGTACCAAACCACACCAAAACGGTGCAATACCGTACGAGTACTTCCATACGGTACCAAACCACACCAAAACGGTGCAATACCGTACGAGTACATCCATACGGTACCAAACCACACCAAAACGGTGCAATACCGTACGAGTACTTCGTTACGGTACCAAACCACACCAAAACGGTGCAATACCGTACGAGTACATCCATACGGTACCAAACCACACCAAAAAGGTGCAATACCGTACGAGTACATCCATAGGGTACCAAACCACACCAAAACGGTGCAATACCGTACAAGTACTTCGTTACGGTACCAAATCACACCAAAACGGTACAATACCGTACGAGTACTTCGTTACGGTACCAAACCACACCAAAACGGTGCAATACCGTACGAGTACATCCATAGGGTACCAAACCACACCAAAACGGTGCAATACCGTACAAGTACTTCGTTACGGTACCAAATCACACCAAAACGGTACAATACCGTACGAGTACTTCGTTACGGTACCAAACCACACCAAAACGGTACAATAGCGTACGAGTACTTCGTTACGGTACAAAACCAAACCAAAACGGTGCAATTCCGTACGAGTACATCCATACGATTACATCCATACGGTACCAAACCACACCAAAACGGTGCAATACCGTACGAGTACATCCATAGGGTACCAAACCACACCAAAACGGTGCAATACCGTACAAGTACTTCGTAACGGTACCAAATCACACCAAAACGGTGCAATACCGTACGAGTACATCCATACGGTACCAAACCACACCAAAACGGTGCAATACCGTACGAGTACATCCATACGGTACCAAACCACACAAAAACGGTGCAATACCGTACGAGTACATCCATACGGTACCAAACCACACCAAAACGGTGCAATACCGTACGAGTACTTCGTTACGGTACCAAACCAAACCAAACCAAACCAAAACGGTGCAATACCGTACGACTAATTCCATACGGTACCAAACCACACCAAAACGGTGCAATACCGTACGAGTACATCCATACGGTACAAAACCACACCAAAACGGTACAATACCGTACCAAACCACACCAAAACGGTACAATACCGTACGAGTACATCCATACGGTACCAAACCACACCAAAACGGTGCAATACCGTACGAATACTTCGTTACGGTACCAAACCACACCAAAACGGTGCAATACCGTACGAGTACATCCATACGGTACCAAACCACACCAAAACGATGCAATACCGTACGAGTACTTCGTTACGGTACCAAACCACACCAAAACGGTGCAATACCGTACGAGTACATCCATACGGTACCAAACCACACCAAAAAGGTGCAATACCGTACGAGTACATCCATAGGGTACCAAACCACACCAAAACGGTGCAATACCGTACAAGTACTTCGTTACGGTACCAAATCACACCAAAACGGTACAATACTGTACGAGTACTTCGTTACGGTACCAAACCACACCAAAACGGTGCAATACCGTACGAGTACATCCATAGGGTACCAAACCACACCAAAACGGTGCAATACCGTACAAGTACTTCGTTACGGTACCAAATCACACCAAAACGGTACAATACCGTACGAGTACTTCGTTACGGTACCAAACCACACCAAAACGGTACAATAGCGTACGAGTACTTCGTTACGGTACAAAACCAAACCAAAACGGTGCAATTCCCTACGAGTACATCCATACGGTACCAAACCACACCAAACCGATGCAATACCGTACGAGTACATCCATAGGGTACCAAACCACACCAAAACGGTGCAATACCGTACAAGTACTTCGTAACGGTACCAAATCACACCAAAACGGTACAATACGTACGAGTACTTCGTTACGGTACCAAACCACACCAAAACGGTGCAATACCGTACGAGTACATCCATACGGTACCAAACCACACCAAAACGGTGCAATACCGTACGAGTACATCCATACGGTACCAAACCACACCAAACCGGTGCAATACCGTACGAGTACTTCGTTACGGTACCAAACCACACCAAAACGGTACAATAGCGTACGAGTACTTCGTTACGGTACAAAACCAAACCAAAACGGTGCAATTCCGTACGAGTACATCCATACGGTACCAAACCACACCAAAACGGTGCAAGACCGTACAAGTACTTCGTTACGGTACCAAATCACACCAAAACGGTACAATACCGTACGAGTACTTCGTTACGGTACCAAACCAAACCAAAACGGTGCAATACCGTACGAGTACATCCATACGGTACCAAACCACACCAAAACGGTGCAATACCGTACGAGTACTTCGTTACGGTACCAAACCACACCAAAACGGTACAATAGCGTACGAGTAATTCGTTACGGTACAAAACCAAACCAAAACGGTGTAATTCCGTACGAGTACATCCATACGGTACCAAACAACACCAAAACGGTGCAATACCGTACGAGTACATCCATAGGGTACCAAACCACACCAAAACGGTGCAATACCGTACAAGTACTTCGTAACGGTACCAAATCACACCAAAACGGTACAATACCGTACGAGTACTTCGTTACGGTACCAAACCACACCAAAACGGTGCAATACCGGGCAAGTACATCCATACGGTACCAAACCACACCAAAACGGTGCAATACCGTACGAGTACATCCATACGGTACCAAACCACACCAAAACGGTGCAATACCGTACGAGTACTTCGTTACGGTACCAAACCACACCAAAACGGTACAATAGCGTACGAGTACTTCGTTACGGTACAAAACCAAACCAAAACGGTGCAATTCCGTACGAGTACATCCATACGGTACCAAACCACACCAAAACGGTGCAAGACCGTACAAGTACTTCGTTACGGTACCAAATCACACCAAAACGGTACAATACCGTACGAGTACTTCGTTACGGTACCAAACCAAAGCAAAACGGTGCAATACCGTACGAGTACATCCATACGGTACCAAACCACACCAAAACGGTGCAATACCGTACGAGTACATCCATACGGTACCAAACCACACCAAAACGGTGCAATACCGTACGAGTACATCCATACGGTACAAAACCACACCAAAACGGTACAATACCGTACCAAACCACACCAAAACGGTACAATACCGTACGAGTACATCCATACGGTACCAAACCACACCAAAACGGTGCAATACCGTACGAATACTTCGTTACGGTACCAAACCACACCAAAACGGTGCAATACGGTACGAGTACATCCATACGGTACCAAACCACACCAAAACGGTGCAATACCGTACGAGTACTTCGTTACGGTACCAAACCACACCAAAACGGTGCAATACCGTACGAGTACATCCATACGGTACCAAACCACACCAAAAAGGTGCAATACCGTACGAGTACATCCATAGGGTACCAAACCACACCAAAACGGTGCAATACCGTACAAGTACTTCGTTACGGTACCAAATCACACCAAAACGGTACAATACCGTACGAGTACTTCGTTACGGTACCAAACCACACCAAAACGGTGCAATACCGTACGAGTACATCCATAGGGTACCAAACCACACCAAAACGGTGCAATACCGTACAAGTACTTCGTTACGGTACCAAATCACACCAAAACGGTACAATACCGTACGAGTACTTCGTTACGGTACCAAACCACACCAAAACGGTACAATAGCGTACGAGTACTTCGTTACGGTACAAAACCAAACCAAAACGGTGCAATTCTGTACGAGTACATCCATACGGTACCAAACCACACCAAAACGGTGCAATACCGTACGAGTACATCCATAGGGTACCAAACCACACCAAAACGGTGCAATACCGTACAAGTACTTCGTAACGGTACCAAATCACACCAAAACGGAACAATACGTACGAGTACTTCGTTACGGTACCAAACCACACCAAAACGGTGCAATACCGTACGAGTACATCCATACGGTACCAAACCACACCAAAACGGTGCAATACCGTACGAGTACTTCGTTACGGTACCAAACCACACCAAAACGGTACAATAGCGTACGAGTACTTCGTTACGGTGCAAAACGAAACCAAAACGGTGCAATTCCGTACGAGTACATCCATACGGTACCAAACCACACCAAAACGGTGCAAGACTGTACAAGTACTTCGTTACGGTACCAAATCACACCAAAACGGTACAATACCGTACGAGTACTTCGTTACGGTACCAAACCAAACCAAAACGGTGCAATACCGTACGAGTACATCCATACGGTACCAAACCACACCAAAACGGTGCAATACCGTACGAGTACTTCGTTACGGTACCAAACCACACCAAAACGGTACAATAGCGTACGAGTATTTCGTTACGGTACAAAACCAAACCAAAACGGTGCAATTCCGTACGAGTACATCCATACGGTACCAAACCACACCAAAACGGTGCAATACCGTACGAGTACATCCATAGGGTACCAAACCACACCAAAACGGTGCAATACCGTACAAGTACTTCGTAACGGTACCAAATCACACCAAAACGGTACAATACCGTACGAGTACTTCGTTATGGTACCAAACCACACCAAAACGGTGCAATACCGTGCAAGTACATCCATACGGTACCAAACCACACCAAAACGGTGCAATACCGTACGAGTACATCCATACGGTACCAAACCACACCAAAACGGTGCAATACCGTACGAGTACTTCGTTACGGTACCAAACCACACCAAAACGGTACAATAGCGTACGAGTACTTCGTTACGGTACAAAACCAAACCAAAACGGTGCAATTCCGTACGAGTACATCCATACGGTACCAAACCACACCAAAACGGTGCAAGACCGTACAAGTACTTCGTTACGGTACCAAATCACACCAAAACGGTACAATACCGTACGAGTACTTCGTTACGGTACCAAACCAAACCAAAACGGTGCAATACCGTACGAGTACATCCATACGGTACCAAACCACACCAAAACGGTCCAATACCGTACGAGTACATCCATACGGTACCAAACCACACCAAAACGGTGCAATACCGTGCAAGTACATCCATACGGTACCAAACCACACCAAAACGGTGCAATACCGTACGAGTACATCCATACGGTACCAAACCACACCAAAACGGTGCAATACCGTACGAGTACTTCGTTACGGTACCAAACCACACCAAAACGGTACAATAGCGTACGAGTACTTCGTTACGGTACAAAACCAAACCAAAACGGTGCAATTCCGTACGAGTACATCCATACGGTACAAAACCACACCAAAACGGTGCAAGACCGTACAAGTACTTCGTTACGGTACCAAATCACACCAAAACGGTACAATACGTACGAGTACTTCGTTACGGTACCAAACCACACCAAAACGGTGCAATACCGTACGAGTACATCCATACGGTACCAAACCACACCAAAACGGTGCAATACCGTACGAGTACATCCATACGGTACCAAACCACACCAAAACGGTGCAATACCGTACGAGTACATCCATACGGTACAAAACCACACCAAAACGGTACAATACCGTACCAAACCACACCAAAACGGTACAATACCGTACGAGTACATCCATACGGTACCAAACCACACCAAAACGGTGCAATACCGTACGAATACTTCGTTACGGTACCAAACCACACCAAAACGGTGCAATACCGTACGAGTACATCCATACGGTACAAAACCACACCAAAACGGTGCAATACCGTACGAGTACTTCGTTACGGTACCAAACCACACCAAAACGGTGCAATACCGTACGACTAATTCCATACGGTACCAAACCACACCAAAACGGTGCAATACTGTACGAGTACATCCATACGGTACCAAACCACACTAAAACGATACAATACCGTACCAAACCACACCAAAACGGTACAATACCGTACGAGTACATCCATACGGTACCAAACCACACCAAAACGGTGCAATACCGTACGAGTACTTCGTTACGGTACCAAACCACACCAAAACGGTGCAATACCGTACGAGTACATCCATACGGTACCAAACCACACGAAAATGGTGCAATACCGTACGAGTACATCAATACGGTACCAAACCACACCAAAACGGTGCAATACCGTACTAGTACTTCGTTACGGTACCAAACCACACCAAAACGATGCAATACCGTACGAGTACTTCGTTACGGTACCAAACCACACCAAAAGGGTACAATACCGTACGAGTATATCCATACGGTACCAAACCACACCAAAACGGTACAATACCGTACGAGTACATCCATACGGTACCAAACCACACCAAAACGGTGCAATACCGTACGAGTACATCCATACGGTACCAAACCACACCAAAACGGTGCAATACCGTACGAGTACATCCATACGGTACCAAACCACACCAAAACGGTCCAATACCGTACGAGTACATCCATACGGTACCAAACCACACCAAAACGGTGCAATACCGTACGAGTACTTCCATACGGTACCAAACCACACCAAAACGGTGCAATACCGTACGAGTACATCCATACGGTACCAAACCACACCAAAACGGTGCAATACCGTACGAGTACTTCGTTACGGTACCAAACCACACCAAAACGATGCGATACCGTATGAGTACTTCGTTACGGTACCAAACCACACCAAAAGGGTACAATACCGTACGAGTATATCCATACGGTACCAAACCACACCAAAACGGTCAAATACCGTACGAGTACTTCGTTACGGTACCAAACCACACCAAAACGGTACAATAGCATACGAGTACTTCGTTACGGTACCAAACCAAACCAAAACGGTGCAATACCGTACGAGTACATCCATACGGTACAAAACCACACCAAAACGGTGCAATACCGTACGAGTACTTCGTTACGGTACCAAACCACACCCAAACGGTGCAATACCGTACGAGTACATCCATACGGTACCAAACCACACTAAAACGGTGCAATACCGTAGGAGTACATCCATACCGAACCAAACCACACCAAAACGGTGCAATACCGAACGAGTACTTCGTTACGGTACCAAACCAAACCAAAACGGTGCAATACCGTACGACTAATTCCATACGGTACCACACCACACCAAAACGGTGCAATACCGTACGAGTACATCCATACGGTACCAAACCACACCAAAACGATACAATACCGTACCAAACCACACCACAACGGTACAATACCGTACGAGTACATCCATACGGTACCAAACCAGACCAAAACGGTGCAATACCGTACGAGTACATCCATACGGTACCAAACCACACCAAAACGGTGCAATACCGTACGAGTACTTCGTTATGGTACCAAACCAGACCAAAACGGTGCAATACCGTACGAGTACATCCATACGGTACCAAACCACACCAAAACGGTGCAATACCGTACGAGTACATCCATAGGGTACCAAACCACACCAAAACGGTGCAATACCGTACAAGTACTTCGTTACGGTACCAAATCACACCAAAACGGTACAATACCGAACGAGTACTTCGTTACGGTACCAAACCACACCAAAACGGTGCAATACCGTACGAGTACATCCATAGGGTACCAAACCACACCAAAACGGTGCATTACCGTACAAGTACTTCGTTACGGTACAAAATCACACCAAAACGGTACAATACCGTACGAGTACTTCGTTACGGTACCAAACCACACCAAAACGGTGCAATACCGTACGAGTACATCCATACGGTACCAAACCACACCAAAACGGTGCAATACCGTACGAGTACTTCGTTACTGTACCAAACCACACCAAAACGGTGCAATACCGTACGAGTACATCCATACGGTACCAAACCACACCAAAACGGTGCAATACCGTACGAGTACTTCGTTACGGTACCAAACCAAACCAAACCAAACCAAAACGGTGCAATACCGTACGACTAATTCCATACGGTACCAAACCACACCAAAACGGTGCAATACCGTACGAGTACATCCATACGGTACAAAACCACACCAAAACGGTACAATACCGTACAAAAACACACCAAAACGGTACAATACCGTACGAGTACATCCATACGGTACCAAACCACACCAAAACGGTGCAATACCGTACGAATACTTCGTTACGGTACCAAACCACACCAAAACGGTGCAATACCGTACGAGTACATCCATACGGTACCAAACCACACCAAAACGGTGCAATACAGTACGAGTACTTCGTTACGGTACCAAACCACACCAAAACGGTGCAATACCGTACGAGTACATCCATACGGTACCAAACCACACCAAAAAGGTGCAATACCGTACGAGTACATCCATAGGGTACCAAACCACACCAAAACGGTGCAATACCGTACAAGTACTTCGTTACGGTACCAAATCACACCAAAACGGTACAATACTGTACGAGTACTTCGTTACGGTACCAAACCACACCAAAACGGTGCAATACCGTACGAGTACATCCATAGGGTACCAAACCACACCAAAACGGTGCAATACCGTACAAGTACTTCGTTACGGTACCAAATCACACCAAAACGGTACAATACCGTACGAGTACTTCGTTACGGTACCAAACCACACCAAAACGGTACAATAGCGTACGAGTACTTCGTTACGGTACAAAACCAAACCAAAACGGTGCAATTCCGTACGAGTACATCCATACGGTACCAAACCACACCAAACCGATGCAATACCGTACGAGTACATCCATAGGGTACCAAACCACACCAAAACGGTGCAATACCGTACAAGTACTTCGTAACGGTACCAAATCACACCAAAACGGTACAATACGTACGAGTACTACGTTACGGTACCAAACCACACCAAAACGGTGCAATACCGTACGAGTACTTCCATACGGTACCAAACCACACCAAAACGGTGCAATACCGTACGAGTACATCCATACGGTACCAAACCACACCAAACCGGTGCAATACCGTACGAGTACTTCGTTACGGTACCAAACCACACCAAAACGGTACAATAGCGTACGAGTACTTCGTTACGGTACAAAACCAAACCAAAACGGTGCAATTCCGTACGAGTACATCCATACGGTACCAAACCACACCAAAACGGTGCAAGACCGTACAAGTACTTCGTTACGGTACCAAATCACACCAAAACGGTACAATACCGTACGAGTACTTCGTTACGGTACCAAACCAAACCAAAACGGTGCAATACCGTACGAGTACATCCATACGGTACCAAACCACACCAAAAAGGTGCAATACCGTACGAGTACATCCATAGGGTACCAAACCACACCAAAACGGTGCAATACCGTACAAGTACTTCGTTACGGTACCAAATCACACCAAAACGGTACAATACCGTACGAGTACTTCGTTACGGTACCAAACCACACCAAAACGGTGCAATACCGTACGAGTACATCCATAGGGTACCAAACCACACCAAAACGGTGCAATACCGTACAAGTACTTCGTTACGGTACCAAATCACACCAAAACGGTACAATACCGTACGAGTACTTCGTTACGGTACCAAACCACACCAAAACGGTACAATAGCGTACGAGTACTTCGTTACGGTACAAAACCAAACCAAAACGGTGCAATTCCGTACGAGTACATCCATACGGTACCAAACCACACCAAAACGGTGCAATACCGTACGAGTACATCCATAGGGTACCAAACCACACCAAAACGGTGCAATACCGTACAAGTACTTCGTAACGGTACCAAATCACACCAAAACGGTGCAATACCGTACGAGTACATCCATACGGTACCAAACCACACCAAAACGGTGCAATACCGTACGAGTACATCCATACGGTACCAAACCACACAAAAACGGTGCAATACCGTACGAGTACATCCATACGGTACCAAACCACACCAAAACGGTGCAATACCGTACGAGTACTTCGTTACGGTACCAAACCAAACCAAACCAAACCAAAACGGTGCAATACCGTACGACTAATTCCATACGGTACCAAACCACACCAAAACGGTGCAATACCGTACGAGTACATCCATACGGTACAAAACCACACCAAAACGGTACAATACCGTACCAAACCACACCAAAACGGTACAATACCGTACGAGTACATCCATACGGTACCAAACCACACCAAAACGGTGCAATACCGTACGAATACTTCGTTACGGTACCAAACCACACCAAAACGGTGCAATACCGTACGAGTACATCCATACGGTACCAAACCACACCAAAACGGTGCAATACCGTACGAGTACTTCGTTACGGTACCAAACCACACCAAAACGGTGCAATACCGTACGAGTACATCCATACGGTACCAAACCACACCAAAAAGGTGCAATACCGTACGAGTACATCCATAGGGTACCAAACCACACCAAAACGGTGCAATACCGTACAAGTACTTCGTTACGGTACCAAATCACACCAAAACGGTACAATACTGTACGAGTACTTCGTTACGGTACCAAACCACACCAAAACGGTGCAATACCGTACAAGTACTTCGTTACGGTACCAAATCACACCAAAACGGTACAATACCGTACGAGTACTTCGTTACGGTACCAAACCACACCCAAACGGTACAATAGCGTACGAGTACTTCGTTACGGTACAAAACCAAACCAAAACGGTGCAATTCCGTACGAGTACATCCATACGAGTACATCCATACGGTACCAAACCACACCAAAACGGTGCAATACCGTACGAGTACATCCATAGGGTACCAAACCACACCAAAACGGTGCAATACCGTACAAGTACTTCGTAACGGTACCAAATCACACCAAAACGGTGCAATACCGTACGAATACATCCATACGGTACCAAACCACACCAAAACGGTGCAATACCGTACGAGTACATCCATACGGTACCAAACCACACAAAAACGGTGCAATACCGTACGAGTACATCCATACGGTACCAAACCACACCAAACCGGTGCAATACCGTACGAGTACTTCGTTACGGTACCAAACCACACCAAAACGGTACAATAGCGTACGAGTACTTCGTTACGGTACAAAACCAAACCAAAACGGTGCAATTCCGTACGAGTACATCCATACGGTACCAAACCACACCAAAACGGTGCAAGACCGTACAAGTACTTCGTTACGGTACCAAATCACACCAAAACGGTACAATACCGTACGAGTACTTCGTTACGGTACCAAACCAAACCAAAACGGTGCAATACCGTACGAGTACATCCATACGGTACCAAACCACACCAAAACGGTGCAATACCGTACGAGTACTTCGTTACGGTACCAAACCACACCAAAACGGTACAATAGCGTACGAGTAATTCGTTACGGTACAAAACCAAACCAAAACGGTGTAATTCTGTACGAGTACATCCATACGGTACCAAACAACACCAAAACGGTGCAATACCGTACGAGTACATCCATAGGGTACCAAACCACACCAAAACGGTGCAATACCGTACAAGTACTTCGTAACGGTACCAAATCACACCAAAACGGTACAATACCGTACGAGTACTTCGTTACGGTACCAAACCACACCAAAACGGTGCAATACCGGGCAAGTACATCCATACGGTACCAAACCACACCAAAAAGGTGCAATACCGTACGAGTACATCCATAGGGTACCAAACCACACCAAAACGGTGCAATACCGTACAAGTACTTCGTTACGGTACCAAATCACACCAAAACGGTACAATACTGTACGAGTACTTCGTTACGGTACCAAACCACACCAAAACGGTGCAATACCGTACGAGTACATCCATAGGGTACCAAACCACACCAAAACGGTGCAATACCGTACAAGTACTTCGTTACGGTACCAAATCACACCAAAACGGTACAATACCGTACGAGTACTTCGTTACGGTACCAAACCACACCAAAACGGTACAATAGCGTACGAGTACTTCGTTACGGTACAAAACCAAACCAAAACGGTGCAATTCCCTACGAGTACATCCATACGGTACCAAACCACACCAAACCGATGCAATACCGTACGAGTACATCCATAGGGTACCAAACCACACCAAAACGGTGCAATACCGTACAAGTACTTCGTAACGGTACCAAATCACACCAAAACGGTACAATACGTACGAGTACTTCGTTACGGTACCAAACCACACCAAAACGGTGCAATACCGTACGAGTACATCCATACGGTACCAAACCACACCAAAACGGTGCAATACCGTACGAGTACATCCATACGGTACCAAACCACACCAAACCGGTGCAATACCGTACGAGTACTTCGTTACGGTACCAAACCACACCAAAACGGTACAATAGCGTACGAGTACTTCGTTACGGTACAAAACCAAACCAAAACGGTGCAATTCCGTACGAGTACATCCATACGGTACCAAACCACACCAAAACGGTGCAAGACCGTACAAGTACTTCGTTACGGTACCAAATCACACCAAAACGGTACAATACCGTACGAGTACTTCGTTACGGTACCAAACCAAACCAAAACGGTGCAATACCGTACGAGTACATCCATACGGTACCAAACCACACCAAAACGGTGCAATACCGTACGAGTACTTCGTTACGGTACCAAACCACACCAAAACGGTACAATAGCGTACGAGTAATTCGTTACGGTACAAAACCAAACCAAAACGGTGTAATTCTGTACGAGTACATCCATACGGTACCAAACAACACCAAAACGGTGCAATACCGTACGAGTACATCCATAGGGTACCAAACCACACCAAAACGGTGCAATACCGTACAAGTACTTCGTAACGGTACCAAATCACACCAAAACGGTACAATACCGTACGAGTACTTCGTTACGGTACCAAACCACACCAAAACGGTGCAATACCGGGCAAGTACATCCATACGGTACCAAACCACACCAAAACGGTGCAATACCGTACGAGTACATCCATACGGTACCAAACCACACCAAAACGGTGCAATACCGTACGAGTACTTCGTTACGGTACCAAACCACACCAAAACGGTACAATAGCGTACGAGTACTTCGTTACGGTACAAAACCAAACCAAAACGGTGAAATTCCGTACGAGTACATCCATACGGTACCAAACCACACCAAAACGGTGCAAGACCGTACAAGTACTTCGTTACGGTACCAAATCACACCAAAACGGTACAATACCGTACGAGTACTTCGTTACGGTACCAAACCAAACCAAAACGGTGCAATACCGTACGAGTACATCCATACGGTACCAAACCACACCAAAACGGTGCAATACCGTACGAGTACATCCATACGGTACCAAACCACACCAAAACGGTGCAATACCGTACGAGTACATCCATACGGTACAAAACCACACCAAAACGGTACAATACCGTACCAAACCACACCAAAACGGTACAATACCGTACGAGTACATCCATACGGTACCAAACCACACCAAAACGGTGCAATACCGTACGAATACTTCGTTACGGTACCAAACCACACCAAAACGGTGCAATACGGTACGAGTACATCCATACGGTACCAAACCACACCAAAACGGTGCAATACCGTACGAGTACTTCGTTACGGTACCAAACCACACCAAAACGGTGCAATACCGTACGAGTACATCCATACGGTACCAAACCACACCAAAAAGGTGCAATACCGTACGAGTACATCCATAGGGTACCAAACCACACCAAAACGGTGCAATACCGTACAAGTACTTCGTTACGGTACCAAATCACACCAAAACGGTACAATACCGTACGAGTACTTCGTTACGGTACCAAACCACACCAAAACGGTGCAATACCGTACGAGTACATCCATAGGGTACCAAACCACACCAAAACGGTGCAATACCGTACAAGTACTTCGTTACGGTACCAAATCACACCAAAACGGTACAATACCGTACGAGTACTTCGTTACGGTACCAAACCACACCAAAACGGTACAATAGCGTACGAGTACTTCGTTACGGTACAAAACCAAACCAAAACGGTGCAATTCTGTACGAGTACATCCATACGGTACCAAACCACACCAAAACGGTGCAATACCGTACGAGTACATCCATAGGGTACCAAACCACACCAAAACGGTGCAATACCGTACCAGTACTTCGTAACGGTACCAAATCACACCAAAACGGTACAATACGTACGAGTACTTCGTTACGGTACCAAACCACACCAAAACGGTGCAATACCGTACGAGTACATCCATACGGTACCAAACCACACCAAAACGGTGCAATACCGTACGAGTACTTCGTTACGGTACAAAACCACACCAAAACGGTACAATAGCGTACGAGTACTTCGTTACGGTGCAAAACGAAACCAAAACGGTGCAATTCCGTACGAGTACATCCATACGGTACCAAACCACACCAAAACGGTGCAAGACCGTACAAGTACTTCGTTACGGTACCAAATCACACCAAAACGGTACAATACCGTACGAGTACTTCGTTACGGTACCAAACCAAACCAAAACGGTGCAATACCGTACGAGTACATCCATACGGTACCAAACCACACCAAAACGGTGCAATACCGTACGAGTACTTCGTTACGGTACCAAACCACACCAAAACGGTACAATAGCGTACGAGTATTTCGTTACGGTACAAAACCAAACCAAATCGGTGCAATTCCGTACGAGTACATCCATACGGTACCAAACCACACCAAAACGGTGCAATACCGTACGAGTACATCCATAGGGTACCAAACCACACCAAAACGGTGCAATACCGTACAAGTACTTCGTAACGGTACCAAATCACACCAAAACGGTACAATACCGTACGAGTACTTCGTTACGGTACCAAACCACACCAAAACGGTGCAATACCGGGCAAGTACATCCATACGGTACCAAACCACACCAAAACGGTGCAATACCGTACGAGTACATCCATACGGTACCAAACCACACCAAAACGGTGCAATACCGTACGAGTACTTCGTTACGGTACCAAACCACACCAAAACGGTACAATAGCGTACGAGTACTTCGTTACGGTACAAAACCAAACCAAAACGGTGAAATTCCGTACGAGTACATCCATACGGTACCAAACCACACCAAAACGGTGCAAGACCGTACAAGTACTTCGTTACGGTACCAAATCACACCAAAACGGTACAATACCGTACGAGTACTTCGTTACGGTACCAAACCAAACCAAAACGGTGCAATACCGTACGAGTACATCCATACGGTACCAAACCACACCAAAACGGTGCAATACCGTACGAGTACATCCATACGGTACCAAACCACACCAAAACGGTGCAATACCGTACGAGTACATCCATACGGTACAAAACCACACCAAAACGGTACAATACCGTACCAAACCACACCAAAACGGTACAATACCGTACGAGTACATCCATACGGTACCAAACCACACCAAAACGGTGCAATACCGTACGAATACTTCGTTACGGTACCAAACCACACCAAAACGGTGCAATACGGTACGAGTACATCCATACGGTACCAAACCACACCAAAACGGTGCAATACCGTACGAGTACTTCGTTACGGTACCAAACCACACCAAAACGGTGCAATACCGTACGAGTACATCCATACGGTACCAAACCACACCAAAAAGGTGCAATACCGTACGAGTACATCCATAGGGTACCAAACCACACCAAAACGGTGCAATACCGTACAAGTACTTCGTTACGGTACCAAATCACACCAAAACGGTACAATACCGTACGAGTACTTCGTTACGGTACCAAACCACACCAAAACGGTGCAATACCGTACGAGTACATCCATAGGGTACCAAACCACACCAAAACGGTGCAATACCGTACAAGTACTTCGTTACGGTACCAAATCACACCAAAACGGTACAATACCGTACGAGTACTTCGTTACGGTACCAAACCACACCAAAACGGTACAATAGCGTACGAGTACTTCGTTACGGTACAAAACCAAACCAAAACGGTGCAATTCTGTACGAGTACATCCATACGGTACCAAACCACACCAAAACGGTGCAATACCGTACGAGTACATCCATAGGGTACCAAACCACACCAAAACGGTGCAATACCGTACAAGTACTTCGTAACGGTACCAAATCACACCAAAACGGTACAATACGTACGAGTACTTCGTTACGGTACCAAACCACACCAAAACGGTGCAATACCGTACGAGTACATCCATACGGTACCAAACCACACCAAAACGGTGCAATACCGTACGAGTACTTCGTTACGGTACCAAACCACACCAAAACGGTACAATAGCGTACGAGTACTTCGTTACGGTGCAAAACGAAACCAAAACGGTGCAATTCCGTACGAGTACATCCATACGGTACCAAACCACACCAAAACGGTGCAAGACCGTACAAGTACTTCGTTACGGTACCAAATCACACCAAAACGGTACAATACCGTACGAGTACTTCGTTACGGTACCAAACCAAACCAAAACGGTGCAATACCGTACGAGTACATCCATACGGTACCAAACCACACCAAAACGGTGCAATACCGTACGAGTACTTCGTTACGGTACCAAACCACACCAAAACGGTACAATAGCGTACGAGTATTTCGTTACGGTACAAAACCAAACCAAATCGGTGCAATTCCGTACGAGTACATCCATACGGTACCAAACCACACCAAAACGGTGCAATACCGTACGAGTACATCCATAGGGTACCAAACCACACCAAAACGGTGCAATACCGTACAAGTACTTCGTAACGGTACCAAATCACACCAAAACGGTACAATACCGTACGAGTACTTCGTTATGGTACCAAACCACACCAAAACGGTGCAATACCGTGCAAGTACATCCATACGGTACCAAACCACACCAAAACGGTGCAATACCGTACGAGTACATCCATACGGTACCAAACCACACCAAAACGGTGCAATACCGTACGAGTACTTCGTTACGGTACCAAACCACACCAAAACGGTACAATAGCGTACGAGTACTTCGTTACGGTACAAAACCAAACCAAAACGGTGCAATTCCGTACGAGTACATCCATACGGTACCAAACCACACCAAAACGGTGCAAGACCGTACAAGTACTTCGTTACGGTACCAAATCACACCAAAACGGTACAATACGTACGAGTACTTCGTTACGGTACCAAACCAAAACGGTGCAATACCGTACGAGTACATCCATACGGTACCAAACCACACCAAAACGGTCCAATACCGTACGAGTACATCCATACGGTACCAAACCACACCAAAACGGTGCAATACCGTGCAAGTACATCCATACGGTACCAAACCACACCAAAACGGTGCAATACCGTACGAGTACATCCATACGGTACCAAACCACACCAAAACGGTGCAATACCGTACGAGTACTTCGTTACGGTACCAAACCACACCAAAACGGTACAATAGCGTACGAGTACTTCGTTACGGTACAAAACCAAACCAAAACGGTGCAATTCCGTACGAGTACATCCATACGGTACCAAACCACACCAAAACGGTGCAAGACCGTACAAGTACTTCGTTACGGTACCAAATCACACCAAAACGGTACAATACGTACGAGTACTTCGTTACGGTACCAAACCACACCAAAACGGTGCAATACCGTACGAGTACATCCATACGGTACCAAACCACACAAAAACGGTGCAATACCGTACGAGTACATCCATACGGTACCAAACCACACCAAAACGGTGCAATACCGTACGAGTACATCCATACGGTACAAAACCACACCAAAACGGTACAATACCGTACCAAACCACACCAAAACGGTACAATACCGTACGAGTACATCCATACGGTACCAAACCACACCAAAACGGTGCAATACCGTACGAATACTTCGTTACGGTACCAAACCACACCAAAACGGTGCAATACCGTACGAGTACATCCATACGGTACAAAACCACACCAAAACGGTGCAATACCGTACGAGTACTTCGTTACGGTACCAAACCACACCAAAACGGTGCAATACCGTACGACTAATTCCATACGGTACCAAACCACACCAAAACGGTGCAATACTGTACGAGTACATCCATACGGTACCAAACCACACTAAAACGATACAATACCGTACCAAACCACACCAAAACGGTACAATACCGTACGAGTACATCCATACGGTACCAAACCACACCAAAACGGTGCAATACCGTACGAGTACTTCGTTACGGTACCAAACCACACCAAAACGGTGCAATACCGTACGAGTACATCCATACGGTACCAAACCACACGAAAATGGTGCAATACCGTACGAGTACATCAATACGGTACCAAACCACACCAAAACGGTGCAATACCGTACTAGTACTTCGTTACGGTACCAAACCACACCAAAACGATGCAATACCGTACGAGTACTTCGTTACGGTACCAAACCACACCAAAACGATGCAATACCGTACGAGTACTTCGTTACGGTACCAAACCACACCAAAACGATGCAATACCGTACGAGTACTTCGTTACGGTACCAAACCACACCAAAAGGGTACAATACCGTACGAGTATATCCATACGGTACCAAACCACACCAAAACGGTACAATACCGTACGAGTACATCCATACGGTACCAAACCACACCAAAACGGTGCAATACCGTACGAGTACATCCATACGGTACCAAACCACACCAAAACGGTGCAATACCGTACGAGTACATCCATACGGTACCAAACCACACCAAAACGGTCCAATACCGTACGAGTACATCCATACGGTACCAAACCACACCAAAACGGTGCAATACCGTACGAGTACTTCCATACGGTACCAAACCACACCAAAACGGTGCAATACCGTACGAGTACATCCATACGGTACCAAACCACACCAAAACGGTGCAATACCGTACGAGTACTTCGTTACGGTACCAAACCACACCAAAACGATGCGATACCGTATGAGTACTTCGTTACGGTACCAAACCACACCAAAAGGGTACAATACCGTACGAGTATATCCATACGGTACCAAACCACACCAAAACGGTCAAATACCGTACGAGTACTTCGTTACGGTACCAAACCACACCAAAACGGTACAATAGCATACGAGTACTTCGTTACGGTACCAAACCAAACCAAAACGGTGCAATACCGTACGAGTACATCCATACGGTACAAAACCACACCAAAACGGTGCAATACCGTACGAGTACTTCGTTACGGTACCAAACCACACCCAAACGGTGCAATACCGTACGAGTACATCCATACGGTACCAAACCACACTAAAACGGTGCAATACCGTAGGAGTACATCCATACCGAACCAAACCACACCAAAACGGTGCAATACCGAACGAGTACTTCGTTACGGTACCAAACCAAACCAAAACGGTGCAATACCGTACGACTAATTCCATACGGTACCACACCACACCAAAACGGTGCAATACCGTACGAGTACATCCATACGGTACCAAACCACACCAAAACGATACAATACCGTACCAAACCACACCACAACGGTACAATACCGTACGAGTACATCCATACGGTACCAAACCAGACCAAAACGGTGCAATACCGTACGAGTACATCCATACGGTACCAAACCACACCAAAACGGTGCAATACCGTACGAGTACTTCGTTATGGTACCAAACCAGACCAAAACGGTGCAATACCGTACGAGTACATCCATACGGTACCAAACCACACCAAAACGGTGCAATACCGTACGAGTACATCCATAGGGTACCAAACCACACCAAAACGGTGCAATACCGTACAAGTACTTCGTTACGGTACCAAATCACACCAAAACGGTACAATACCGAACGAGTACTTCGTTACGGTACCAAACCACACCAAAACGGTGCAATACCGTACGAGTACATCCATAGGGTACCAAACCACACCAAAACGGTGCAATACCGTACAAGTACTTCGTTACGGTACCAAATCACACCAAAACGGTACAATACCGTACGAGTACTTCGTTACGGTACCAAACCACACCAAAACGGTGCAATACCGTACGAGTACATCCATACGGTACCAAACCACACCAAAACGGTGCAATACCGTACGAGTACTTCGTTACTGTACCAAACCACACCAAAACGGTGCAATACCGTACGAGTACTTCGTTACGGTACCAAACCACACCAAAATGGGGCAATACCGTACGAGTACTTCGTTACGGTACCAAACCACACCAAAACGGTGCAATACCGTACGAGTACATCCAAACGGTACCAAACCACACCAAAACGGTGCAATACCGTACGAGTACATCCATACGGTACCAAACCACACCAAAAAAGGTGCAATACCGTACGAGTACTTCGTTACGGTACCAAACCACACCAAAACGGTGCAATACCGTACGAGTACATCCATACGGTACAAAACCACACCAAAACGGTGCAATACCGTACGAGTACTTCGTTACGGTACCAAACCACACCAAAACGGTGCAATACCGTACGAGTACATCCATACGGTACGAAACCACACTAAAACGGTGCAATACCGTAGGAGTACATCCATACGGAACCAAACCACACCAAAACGGTGCAATACCGTACGAGTACTTCGTTACGGTACCAAACCAAACCAAACCAAACCAAAACGGTGCAATACCGTACGACTAATTCCATACGGTACCTAACCACACCAAAACGGTGCAATACCGTACGAGTACATCCATACGGTACCAAACCACACCAAAACGGTACAATACCGTACCAAACCACACCAAAACGGTACAATACCGTACGAGTACATCCATACGGTACCAAACCACACCAAAACGGTGCAATACCGTACGAATACTTCGTTACGGTACCAAACCACACCAAAACGGTGCAATACCGTACGAGTACATCCATACGGTACAAAACCACACCAAAAAAGGTGCAATACCGTACAAGTACTTCGTTACGGTACCAAACCACACCAAAACGGTACAATAGCAGACGAGTACTTCGTTACGGTACCAAACCAAACCAAAACGGTGCAATACCGTACGAGTACATCCATACGGTACAAAACCACACCAAAACGGTGCTATACCGTACGAGTACTTCGTTACGGTACCAAACCACACCAAAACGGTGCAATACCATACGAGTACATCCATACGGTACCAAACCACACTACTAAAACGGTGCAATACCGTAGGAGTACATCCATACGGAACCAAACCACACCAAAACGGTGCAATACCGTACGAGTACTTCGTTACGGTACCAAACCAAACCAAACCAAACCAAAACGGTGCAATACCGTACGACTAATTCCATACGGTACCAAACCACACCAAAACGGTGCAATACCGTACGAGTACATCCATACGGTACAAAACCACACCGAAACGGTACAATACCGTACCAAACCACACCAAAACGGTACAATACCGTACGAGTACATCCATACGGTACCAAACCACACCAAAACGGTGCAATACCGTACGAATACTTCGTTACGGTACCAAACCACACCAAAACGGTGCAATACCGTACGAGTACATCCATACGGTACCAAACCACACCAAAACGGTGCAATACCGTACGAGTACTTCGTTACGGTACCAAACCACACCAAAACGGTGCAATACCGTACGAGTACATCCATACGGTACCAAACCACACCAAAAAGGTGCAATACCGTACGAGTACATCCATAGGGTACCAAACCACACCAAAACGGTGCAATACCGTACAAGTACTTCGTAACGGTACCAAATCACACCAAAACGGTACAATACCGTACGAGTACTTCGTTACGGTACCAAACCACACCAAAACGGTGCAATACCGTACAAGTACATCCATACGGTACCAAACCACACCAAAACGGTGCAATACCGTACGAGTACATCCATACGGTACCAAACCACACCAAAACGGTGCAATACCGTACGAGTACTTCGTTACGGTACCAAACCACACCAAAACGGTACAATAGCGTACGAGTACTTCGTTACGGTACAAAACCAAACCAAAACGGTGCAATTCCGTACGAGTACATCCATACGGTACCAAACCACACCAAAAAAGGTGCAATACCGTACGAGTACTTCGTTACGGTAGCAAACCACACCAAAACGGTACAATAGCATACGAGTACTTCGTTACGGTACCAAACCAAACCAAAACGGTGCAATACCGTACGAGTACATCCATGCGGTACAAAACCACACCAAAACGGTGCAATACCGTACGAGTACTTCGTTACGGTACCAAACCACACCAAAACGGTGCAATACCGTACGAGTACATCCATACAGTACCAAACCACACTAAAACGGTGCAATACCGTAGGAGTACATCCATACGGAACCAAACCACACCAAAACGGTGCAATACCGTACGAGTACTTCGTTACGGTACCAAACCAAACCAAACCAAACCAAAACGGTGCAATACCGTACGACTAATTCCATACGGTACCTAACCACACCAAAACGGTGCAATACCGTACGAGTACATCCATACGGTACCAAACCACACCAAAACGGTACAATACCGTACGAGTACATCCATACGGTACCAAACCACACCAAAACGGTGCAATACCGTACGAGTACTTCGTTACGGTACCAAACCACACCAAAACGGTGCAATACCGTACGAGTACATCCATACGGTACCAAACCACACCAAAACGGTGCAATACCGTACGAGTACTTCGTTACGGTACCAAACCACACCAAAACGGTACAATAGCGTACGAGTACTTCGTTACGGTACAAAACCAAACCAAAACGGTGCAATTCCGTACGAGTACATCCATACGGTACCAAACCACACCAAAACGGTGCAAGACCGTACAAGTACTTCGTTACGGTACCAAATCACACCAAAACGGTACAATACCGTACGAGTACTTCGTTACGGTACCAAACCAAACCAAAACGGTGCAATACCGTACGAGTACATCCATACGGTACCAAACCACACCAAAAAAGGTGCAATACCGTACGAGTACTTCGTTACGGTACAAAACCACACCAAAACGGTACAATAGCATTCGAGTACTTCGTTACGGTACCAAACAAAACCAAACCAAAACGGTGCAATACCGTACGAGTACATCCATACGGTACAAAACCACACCAAAACGGTGCAATACAGTACGAGTACTTCGTTACGGTACCAAACCACACCAAAACGGTGCAATACCGTACGAGTACATCCATACGGTACCCAACCACACTAAAACGGTGCAATACCGTAGGAGTACATCCATACGGAACCAAACCACACCAAAACGGTGCAATACCGTACGAGTACTTCGTTATGGTACCAAACCAAACCAAACCAAACCAAAACGGTGCAATACCGTACGACTAATTCCATACGGTACCAAACCACACCAAAACGGTGCAATACCGTACGAGTACATCCATACAGTACCAAACCACACCAAAACGGTACAATACCGTGCCAAACCACACAAAAACGGTCTAATACCGTACGAGTACATCCATACGGTACCAAACCACACCAAAACGGTGCAATACCGTACGAGTACTTCGTTACGGTACCAAACCAAACCAAAACGGTGCAATACCGTACGAGTACATCCATACGGTACAAAACCACACCAAAACGGTGCTATACCGTACGAGTACTTCGTTACGGTACCAAACCACACCAAAACGGTGCAATACCATACGAGTACATCCATACGGTACCAAACCACACTACTAAAACGGTGCAATACCGTAGGAGTACATCCATACGGAACCAAACCACACCAAAACGGTGCAATACCGTACGAGTACTTCGTTACGGTACCAAACCAAACCAAACCAAACCAAAACGGTGCAATACCGTACGACTAATTCCATACGGTACCAAACCACACCAAAACGGTGCAATACCGTACGAGTACATCCATACGGTACAAAACCACACCAAAACGGTACAATACCGTACCAAACCACACCAAAACGGTACAATACCGTACGAGTACATCCATACGGTACCAAACCACACCAAAACGGTGCAATACCGTACGAATACTTCGTTACGGTACCAAACCACACCAAAACGGTGCAATACCGTACGAGTACATCCATACGGTACCAAACCACACCAAAACGGTGCAATACCGTACGAGTACTTCGTTACGGTACCAAACCACACCAAAACGGTGCAATACCGTACGAGTACATCCATACGGTACCAAACCACACCAAAAAGGTGCAATACCGTACGAGTACATCCATAGGGTACCAAACCACACCAAAACGGTGCAATACCGTACAAGTACTTCGTTACGGTACCAAATCACACCAAAACGGTACAATACCGTACGAGTACTTCGTTACGGTACCAAACCACACCAAAACGGTGCAATACCGTACGAGTACATCCATAGGGTACCAAACCACACCAAAACGGTGCAATACCGTACAAGTACTTCGTTACGGTACCAAATCACACCAAAACGGTACAATACCGTACGAGTACTTCGTTACGGTACCAAACCACACCAAAACGGTACAATAGCGTACGAGTACTTCGTTACGGTACAAAACCAAACCAAAACGGTGCAATTCCGTACGAGTACATCCATACGGTACCAAACCACACCAAAACGGTGCAATACCGTACGAGTACATCCATAGGGTACCAAACCACACCAAAACGGTGCAATACCGTACAAGTACTTCGTAACGGTACCAAATCACACCACAACGGTACAATACGTACGAGTACTTCGTTACGGTACCAAACCACACCAAAACGGTGCAATACCGTACGAGTACATCCATACGGTACCAAACAACACCAAAACGGTGCAATACCGTACGAGTACTTCGTTACGGTACCAAACCACACCAAAACGGTACAATAGCGTACGAGTACTTCGTTACGGTACAAAACCAAACCAAAACGGTGCAATTCCGTACGAGTACATCCATACGGTACCAAACCACACCAAAACGGTGCAAGACCGTACAAGTACTTCGTTACGGTACCAAATCACACCAAAACGGTACAATACCGTACGAGTACTTCGTTACGGTACCAAACCAAACCAAAACGGTGCAATACCGTACGAGTACATCCATACGGTACCAAACCACACCAAAACGGTGCAATACCGTACGAGTACTTCGTTACGGTACCAAACCACACCAAAACGGTACAATAGCGTACGAGTATTTCGTTACGGTACAAAACCAAACCAAAACGGTGCAATTCCGTACGAGTACATCCATACGGTACCAAACCACACCAAAACGGTGCAATACCGTACGAGTACATCCATAGGGTACCAAACCACACCAAAACGGTGCAATACCGTACAAGTACTTCGTAACGGTACCAAATCACACCAAAACGGTACAATACCGTACGAGTACTTCGTTACGGTACCAAACCACACCAAAACGGTGCAATACCGTACAAGTACATCCATACGGTACCAAACCACACCAAAACGGTGCAATACCGTACGAGTACATCCATACGGTACCAAACCACACCAAAACGGTGCAATACCGTACGAGTACTTCGTTACGGTACCAAACCACACCAAAACGGTATAATAGCGTACGAGTACTTCGTTACGGTACAAAACAAAACCAAAACGGTGCAATTCCGTACGAGTACATCCATACGGTACCAAACCACACCAAAAAAGGTGCAATACCGTACGAGTACTTCGTTACGGTACCAAACCACACCAAAACGGTACAATAGCATACGAGTACTTCGTTACGGTACCAAACCAAACCAAAACGGTGCAATACCGTACGAGTACATCCATGCGGTACAAAACCACACCAAAACGGTGCAATACCGTACGAGTACTTCGTTACGGTACCAAACCACACCAAAACGGTGCAATACCGTACGAGTACATCCATACAGTACCAAACCACACTAAAACGGTGCAATACCGTAGGAGTACATCCATACGGAACCAAACCACACCAAAACGGTGCAATACCGTACGAGTACTTCGTTACGGTACCAAACCAAAACAAACCAAACCAAAACGGTGCAATACCGTACGACTAATTCCATACGGTACCTAACCACACCAAAACGGTGCAATACCGTACGAGTACATCCATACGGTACCAAACCACACCAAAACGGTACAATACCGTACGAGTACATCCATACGGTACCAAACCACACCAAAACGGTGCAATACCGTACGAGTACTTCGTTACGGTACCAAACCACACCAAAACGGTGCAATACCGTACGAGTACATCCATACGGTACCAAACCACACCAAAACGGTGCAATACCGTACGAGTACTTCGTTACGGTACCAAACCACACCAAAACGGTACAATAGCGTACGAGTACTTCGTTACGGTACAAAACCAAACCAAAACGGTGCAATTCCGTATGAGTACATCCATACGGTACCAAACCACACCAAAACGGTGCAAGACCGTACAAGTACTTCGTTACGGTACCAAATCACACCAAAACGGTACAATACCGTACGAGTACTTCGTTACGGTACCAAACCAAACCAAAACGGTGCAATACCGTACGAGTACATCCATACGGTACCAAACCACACCAAAACGGTGCAATACCGTACGAGTACATCCATACGGTACCAATCCACACCAAAAAAGGTGCAATACCGTACGAGTACTTCGTTACGGTACAAAACCACACCAAAACGGTACAATAGCATACGAGTACTTCGTTACGGTACCAAACAAAACCAAACCAAAACGGTGCAATACCGTACGAGTACATCCATACGGTACAAAACCACACCAAAACGGTGCAATACCGTACGAGTACTTCGTTACGGTACCAAACCACACCAAAACGGTGCAATACCGTACGAGTACATCCATACGGTACCAAACCACACTAAAACGGTGCAATACCGTAGGAGTACATCCATACGGAACCAAACCACACCAAAACGGTGCAATACCGTACGAGTACTTCGTTATGGTACCAAACCAAACCAAACCAAACCAAAACGGTGCAATACCGTACGACTAATTCCATACGGTACCAAACCACACCAAAACGGTGCAATACCGTACGAGTACATCCATACGGTACAAAACCACACCGAAACGGTACAATACCGTACCAAACCACACCAAAACGGTACAATACCGTACGAGTACATCCATACGGTACCAAACCACACCAAAACGGTGCAATACCGTACGAATACTTCGTTACGGTACCAAACCACACCAAAACGGTGCAATACCGTACGAGTACATCCATACGGTACCAAACCACACCAAAACGGTGCAATACCGTACGAGTACTTCGTTACGGTACCAAACCACACCAAAACGGTGCAATACCGTACGAGTACATCCATACAGTACCAAACCACACTAAAACGGTGCATTACCGTAGGAGTACATCCATACGGAACCAAACCACACCATAACGGTGCAATACCGTACGAGTACTTCGTTACGGTACCAAACCAAACCAAACCAAACCAAAACGGTGCAATACCGTACGACTAATTCCATACGGTACCTAACCACACCAAAACGGTGCAATACCGTACGAGTACATCCATACGGTACCAAACCACACCAAAACGGTACAATACCGTACCAAACCACACCAAAACGGTACAATACCGTACGAGTACATCCATACGGTACCAAACCACACCAAAACGGTGCAATACCGTACGAGTACTTCGTTACGGTACCAAACCACACCAAAACGGTGCAATACCGTACGAGTACATCCATACGGTACCAAAGCACACCAAAACGGTGCAATACCGTACGAGTACTTCGTTACGGTACCAAACCACACCAAAACGGTACAATAGCGTACGAGTACTTCGTTACGGTACAAAACCAAACCAAAACGGTGCAATTCCGTACGAGTACATCCATACGGTACCAAACCACACCAAAACGGTGCAAGACCGTACAAGTACTTCGTTACGGTACCAAATCACACCAAAACGGTACAATACCGTACGAGTACTTCGTTACGGTACCAAACCAAACCAAAACGGTGCAATACCGTACGAGTACATCCATACGGTACCAAACCACACCAAAACGGTGCAATACCGTACGAGTACATCCATACGGTACCAAACCACACCAAAAAAGGTGCAATACCGTACGAGTACTTCGTTACGGTACAAAACCACACCAAAACGGTACAATAGCATACGAGTACTTCGTTACGGTACCAAACAAAACCAAACCAAAACGGTGCAATACCGTACGAGTACATCCATACGGTACAAAACCACACCAAAACGGTGCAATACCGTACGAGTACTTCGTTATGGTACTAAACCACACCAAAACGGTGCAATACCGTACGAGTACATCCATACGGTACCAAACCACACTAAAACGGTGCAATACCGTAGGAGTACATCCATACGGAACCAAACCACACCAAAACGGTGCAATACCGTACGAGTACTTCGTTATGGTACCAAACCAAACCAAACCAAACCAAAACGGTGCAATACCGTACGACTAATTCCATACGGTACCAAACCACACCAAAACGGTGCAATACCGTACGAGTACATCCATACGGTACCAAACCACACCAAAAAAGGTGCAATACCGTACGAGTACTTCGTTACGGTACCAAACCACACCAAAACGGTACAATAGCATACGAGTACTTCGTTACGGTACCAAACCAAACCAAAACGGAGCAATACCGTACGAGTACATCCATACGGTACAAAACCACACCAAAACGGTGCAATACCGTACGAGTACTTCGTTACGGTACCAAACCACACCAAAACGGTGCAATACCGTACGAGTACATCCATACAGTACCAAACCACACTAAAACGGTGCAATACCGTAGGAGTACATCCATACGGAACCAAACCACACCAAAACGGTGCAATACCGTACGAGTACTTCGTTACGGTACCAAACAAAACCAAACCAAACCAAAACGGTGCAATACCGTACGACTAATTCCATACGGTACCTAACCACACCAAAACGGTGCAATACCGTACGAGTACTTCGTTACGGTACCAAACCACACCAAAACGGTACAATAGCGTACGAGTATTTCGTTACGGTACAAAACCAAACCAAAACGGTGCAATTCCGTACGAGTACATCCATACGGTACCAAACCACACCAAAACGGTGCAATACCGTACGAGTACATCCATAGGGTACCAAACCACACCAAAACGGTGCAATACCGTACAAGTACTTCGTAACGGTACCAAATCACACCAAAACGGTACAATACCGTACGAGTACTTCGTTACGGTACCAAACCACACCAAAACGGTGCAATACCGTACAAGTACATCCATACGGTACCAAACCACACCAAAACGGTGCAATACCGTACGAGTACATCCATACGGTACCAAACCACACCAAAACGGTGCAATACCGTACGAGTACTTCGTTACGGTACCAAACCACACCAAAACGGTACAATAGCGTACGAGTACTTCGTTACGGTACAAAACCAAACCAAAACGGTGCAATTCCGTACGAGTACATCCATACGGTACCAAACCACACCAAAAAAGGTGCAATACCGTACGAGTACTTCGTTACGGTACCAAACCACACCAAAACGGTACAATAGCATACGAGTACTTCGTTACGGTACCAAACCAAACCAAAACGGTGCAATACCGTACGAGTACATCCATGCGGTACAAAACCACACCAAAACGGTGCAATACCGTACGAGTACTTCGTTACGGTACCAAACCACACCAAAACGGTGCAATACCGTACGAGTACATCCATACAGTACCAAACCACACTAAAACGGTGCAATACCGTAGGAGTACATCCATACGGAACCAAACCACACCAAAACGGTGCAATACCGTACGAGTACTTCGTTACGGTACCAAACCAAACCAAACCAAACCAAAACGGTGCAATACCGTACGACTAATTCCATACGGTACCTAACCACACCAAAACGGTGCAATACCGTACGAGTACATCCATACGGTACCAAACCACACCAAAACGGTACAATACCGTACGAGTACATCCATACGGTACCAAACCACACCAAAACGGTGCAATACCGTACGAGTACTTCGTTACGGTACCAAACCACACCAAAACGGTGCAATACCGTACGAGTACATCCATACGGTACCAAACCACACCAAAACGGTGCAATACCGTACGAGTACTTCGTTACGGTAGCAAACCACACCAAAACGGTACAATAGCGTACGAGTACTTCGTTACGGTACAAAACCAAACCAAAACGGTGCAATTCCGTACGAGTACATCCATACGGTACCAAACCACACCAAAACGGTGCAAGACCGTACAAGTACTTCGTTACGGTACCAAATCACACCAAAACGGTACAATACCGTACGAGTACTTCGTTACGGTACCAAACCAAACCAAAACGGTGCAATACCGTACGAGTACATCCATACGGTACCAAACCACACCAAAACGGTGCAATACCGTACGAGTACATCCATACGGTACCAAACCACACCAAAAAAGGTGCAATACCGTACGAGTACTTCGTTACGGTACAAAACCACACCAAAACGGTACAATAGCATACGAGTACTTCGTTACGGTACCAAACAAAACCAAACCAAAACGGTGCAATACCGTACGAGTACATCCATACGGTACAAAACCACACCAAAACGGTGCAATACCGTACGAGTACTTCGTTACGGTACCAAACCACACCAAAACGGTGCAATACCGTACGAGTACATCCATACGGTACCAAACCACACTAAAACGGTGCAATACCGTAGGAGTACATCCATACGGAACCAAACCACACCAAAACGGTGCAATACCGTACGAGTACTTCGTTATGGTACCAAACCAAACCAAACCAAACCAAAACGGTGCAATACCGTACGACTAATTCCATACGGTACCAAACCACACCAAAACGGTGCAATACCGTACGAGTACATCCATACGGTACCAAACCACACCAAAACGGTACAATACCGTGCCAAACCACACCAAAACGGTCTAATACCGTACGAGTACATCCATACGGTACCAAACCACACCAAAACGGTGCAATACCGTACGAGTACTTCGTTACGGTACCAAACCACACCAAAACGGTGCAATACCGTACGAGTACATCCATACGGTACCAAACCACACCAAAACGGTGCAATACCGTACGAGTACTTCGTTACTGTACCAAACCACACCAAAACGGTGCAATACCGTACGAGTACTTCGTTACGGTACCAAACCACACCAAAATGGGGCAATACCGTACGAGTACTTCGTTACGGTACCAAACCACACCAAAACGGTGCAATACCGTACGAGTACATCCATACGGTACCAAACCACACCAAAACGGTGCAATACCGTACGAGTACATCCATACGGTACCAAACCACACCAAAAAAGGTGCAATACCGTACGAGTACTTCGTTACGGTACCAAACCACACCAAAACGGTACAATAGCATACGAGTACTTCGTTACGGTACCAAACCAAACCAAAACGGAGCAATACCGTACGAGTACATCCATACGGTACAAAACCACACCAAAACGGTGCAATACCGTACGAGTACTTCGTTACGGTACCAAACCACACCAAAACGGTGCAATACCGTACGAGTACATCCATACAGTACCAAACCACACTAAAACGGTGCAATACCGTAGGAGTACATCCATACGGAACCAAACCACACCAAAACGGTGCAATACCGTACGAGTACTTCGTTACGGTACCAAACAAAACCAAACCAAACCAAAACGGTGCAATACCGTACGACTAATTCCATACGGTACCTAACCACACCAAAACGGTGCAATACCGTACGAGTACTTCGTTACGGTACCAAACCACACCAAAACGGTACAATAGCGTACGAGTATTTCGTTACGGTACAAAACCAAACCAAAACGGTGCAATTCCGTACGAGTACATCCATACGGTACCAAACCACACCAAAACGGTGCAATACCGTACGAGTACTTCGTTACGGTACCAAACCACACCAAAACGGTACAATAGCGTACGAGTACTTCGTTACGGTACATAACCAAACCAAAACGGTGCAATTCCGTACGAGTACATCCATACGGTACCAAACCACACAAAAACGGTGCAAGACCGTACAAGTACTTCGTTACGGTACCAAATCACACCAAAACGGTACAATACCGTACGAGTACTTCGTTACGGTACCAAACCAAACCAAAACGGTGCAATACCGTACGAGTACATCCATACGGTACCAAACCACACCAAAAAAGGTGCAATACCGTCCGAGTACTTCGTTACGGTACCAAACCACACCAAAACGGTGCAATACCGTACGAGTACATCCATACAGTACCAAACCACACTAAAACGGTGCATTACCGTAGGAGTACATCCATACGGAACCAAACCACACCATAACGGTGCAATACCGTACGAGTACTTCGTTACGGTACCAAACCAAACCAAACCAAACCAAAACGGTGCAATACCGTACGACTAATTCCATACGGTACCTAACCACACCAAAACGGTGCAATACCGTACGAGTACATCCATACGGTACCAAACCACACCAAAACGGTACAATACCGTACCAAACCACACCAAAACGGTACAATACCGTACGAGTACATCCATACGGTACCAAACCACACCAAAACGGTGCAATACCGTACGAGTACATCCATACGGTACCAAACCACACCAAAACGGTGCAATACCGTACGAGTACATCCATACGGTACCAAACCACACCAAAAAAGGTGCAATACCGTCCGAGTACTTCGTTACGGTACAAAACCACACCAAAAAGGTACAATAGCATACGAGTACTTCGTTACGGTACCAAACAAAACCAAACCAAAACGGTGCAATACCGTACGAGTACATCCATACGGTACAAAACCACACCAAAACGGTGCAATACCGTACGAGTACTTCGTTACGGTACCAAACAACACCAAAACGGTGCAATACCGTACGAGTACATCCATACGGTACCAAACCACACTAAAACGGTGCAATACCGTAGGAGTACATCCATACGGAACCAAACCACACCAAAACGGTGCAATACCGTACGAGTACTTCGTTATGGTACCAAACCAAACCAAACAAAACAAAAACGGTGCAATACAGTACGACTAATTCCATACGGTACCAAACCATACCAAAACGGTGCAATACCGTACGAGTACATCCATACGGTACCAAACCACACCAAAACGGTACAATACCGTGCCAAACCACACCAAAACGGTCTAATACCGTACGAGTACATCCATACGGTACCAAACCACACCAAAACGGTGCAATACCGTACGAGTACTTCGTTACGGTACCAAACCACACCAAAACGGTGCAATACCGTACGAGTACATCCATACGGTACCAAACCACACCAAAACGGTGCAATACCGTACGAGTACTTCGTTACTGTACCAAACCACACCAAAACGGTGCAAGACCGTACAAGTACTTCGTTACGGTACCAAATCACACCAAAACGGTACAATACCGTACGAGTACTTCGTTACGGTACCAAACCAAACCAAAACGGTGCAATACCGTACGAGTACATCCATACGGTACCAAACCACACCAAAACGGTGCAATACCGTACGAGTACATCCATACGGTACCAAACCACACCAAAAAAGGTGCAATACCGTCCGAGTACTTCGTTACGGTACAAAACCACACCAAAACGGTACAATAGCATACGAGTACTTCGTTACGGTACCAAACAAAACCAAACCAAAACGGTGCAATACCGTACGAGTACATCCATACGGTACAAAACCACACCAAAACGGTGCAATACCGTACGAGTACTTCGTTACGGTACCAAACAACACCAAAACGGTGCAATACCGTACGAGTACATCCATACGGTACCAAACCACACTAAAACGGTGCAATACCGTAGGAGTACATCCATACGGAACCAAACCACACCAAAACGGTGCAATACCGTACGAGTACTTCGTTATGGTACCAAACCAAACCAAACAAAACAAAAACGGTGCAATACCGTACGACTAATTCCATACGGTACCAAACCACACCAAAACGGTGCAATACCGTACGAGTACATCCATACGGTACCAAACCACACCAAAACGGTACAATACCGTGCCAAACCACACCAAAACGGTCTAATACCGTACGAGTACATCCATACGGTACCAAACCACACCAAAACGGTGCAATACCGTACGAGTACTTCGTTACGGTACCAAACCACACCAAAACGGTGCAATACCGTACGAGTACATCCATACGGTACCAAACCACACCAAAACGGTGCAATACCGTACGAGTACTTCGTTACTGTACCAAACCACACCAAAACGGTGCAATACCGTACGAGTACTTCGTTACGGTACCAAACCACACCAAAATGGGGCAATACCGTACGAGTACTTCGTTACGGTACCAAACCACACCAAAACGGTGCAATACCGTACGAGTACATCCATACGGTACCAAACCACACCAAAACGGTGCAATACCGTACGAGTACTTCGTTACGGTACCAAACCACACCAAAACGGTGCAATACCGTACGAGTACATCCATACGGTACCAAACCACACCAAAACGGTGCAATACCGTACGAGTACTTCGTTACGGTACCAAACCACACCAAAACGGTACAATAGCGTACGAGTACTTCGTTACGGTACAAAACCAAACCAAAACGGTGCAATTCCGTACGAGTACATCCATACGGTACCAAACCACACCAAAACGGTGCAAGACCGTACAAGTACTTCGTTACGGTACCAAATCACACCAAAACGGTACAATACCGTACGAGTACTTCGTTACGGTACCAAACCAAACCAAAACGGTGCAATACCGTACGAGTACATCCATACGGTACCAAACCACACCAAAACGGTGCAATACCGTACGAGTACATCCATACGGTACCAAACCACACCAAAAAAGGTGCAATACCGTACGAGTACTTCGTTACGGTACAAAACCACACCAAAACGGTACAATAGCATACGAGTACTTCGTTACGGTACCAAACAAAACAAAACCAAAACGGTGCAATACCGTACGAGTACATCCATACGGTACAAAACCACACCAAAACGGTGCAATACCGTACGAGTACTTCGTTACGGTACCAAACCACACCAAAACGGTGCAATACCGTACAATTACATCCATACGGTACCAAACCACACTAAAACGGTGCAATACCGTAGGAGTACATCCATACGGAACCAAACCACACCAAAACGGTGCAATACCGTACGAGTACTTCGTTATGGTACCAAACCAAACCAAACCAAACCAAAACGGTGCAATACCGTACGACTAATTCCATACGGTACCAAACCACACCAAAACGGTGCAATACCGTACAAGTACATCCATACGGTACCAAACCACACCAAAACGGTACAATACCGTGCCAAACCACACCAAAACGGTCTAATACCGTACGAGTACATCCATACGGTACCAAACCACACCAAAACGGTGCAATACCGTACGAGTACTTCGTTACGGTACAAAACCAAACCAAAACGGTGCAATTCCGTACGAGTACATCCATACGGTACCAAACCACACCAAAACGGTGCAAGACCGTACAAGTACTTCGTTACGGTACCAAATCACACCAAAACGGTACAATACCGTACGAGTACTTCGTTACGGTACCAAACCAAACCAAAACGGTGCAATACCGTACGAGTACATCCATACGGTACCAAACCACACCAAAACGGTGCAATACCGTACGAGTACATCCATACGGTACCAAACCACACCAAAAAAGGTGCAATACCGTCCGAGTACTTCGTTACGGTACAAAACCACACCAAAACGGTACAATAGCATACGAGTACTTCGTTACGGTACCAAACAAAACCAAACCAAAACGGTGCAATACCGTACGAGTACATCCATACGGTACAAAACCACACCAAAACGGTGCAATACCGTACGAGTACTTCGTTACGGTACCAAACAACACCAAAACGGTGCAATACCGTACGAGTACATCCATACGGTACCAAACCACACTAAAACGGTGCAATACCGTAGGAGTACATCCATACGGAACCAAACCACACCAAAACGGTGCAATACCGTACGAGTACTTCGTTATGGTACCAAACCAAACCAAACAAAACAAAAACGGTGCAATACCGTACGACTAATTCCATACGGTACCAAACCACACCAAAACGGTGCAATACCGTACGAGTACATCCATACGGTACCAAACCACACCAAAACGGTACAATACCGTGCCAAACCACACCAAAACGGTCTAATACCGTACGAGTACATCCATACGGTACCAAACCACACCAAAACGGTGCAATACCGTACGAGTACTTCGTTACGGTACCAAACCACACCAAAACGGTGCAATACCGTACGAGTACATCCATACGGTACCAAACCACACCAAAACGGTGCAATACCGTACGAGTACTTCGTTACTGTACCAAACCACACCAAAACGGTGCAATACCGTACGAGTACTTCGTTACGGTACCAAACCACACCAAAATGGGGCAATACCGTACGAGTACTTCGTTACGGTACCAAACCACACCAAAACGGTGCAATACCGTACGAGTACATCCATACGGTACCAAACCACACCAAAACGGTGCAATACCGTACGAGTACTTCGTTACGGTACCAAACCACACCAAAACGGTGCAATACCGTACGAGTACATCCATACGGTACCAAACCACACCAAAACGGTGCAATACCGTACGAGTACTTCGTTACGGTACCAAACCACACCAAAACGGTACAATAGCGTACGAGTACTTCGTTACGGTACAAAACCAAACCAAAACGGTGCAATTCCGTACGAGTACATCCATACGGTACCAAACCACACCAAAACGGTGCAAGACCGTACAAGTACTTCGTTACGGTACCAAATCACACCAAAACGGTACAATACCGTACGAGTACTTCGTTACGGTACCAAACCAAACCAAAACGGTGCAATACCGTACGAGTACATCCATACGGTACCAAACCACACCAAAACGGTGCAATACCGTACGAGTACATCCATACGGTACCAAACCACACCAAAAAAGGTGCAATACCGTACGAGTACTTCGTTACGGTACAAAACCACACCAAAACGGTACAATAGCATACGAGTACTTCGTTACGGTACCAAACAAAACAAAACCAAAACGGTGCAATACCGTACGAGTACATCCATACGGTACAAAACCACACCAAAACGGTGCAATACCGTACGAGTACTTCGTTACGGTACCAAACCACACCAAAACGGTGCAATACCGTACAATTACATCCATACGGTACCAAACCACACTAAAACGGTGCAATACCGTAGGAGTACATCCATACGGAACCAAACCACACCAAAACGGTGCAATACCGTACGAGTACTTCGTTATGGTACCAAACCAAACCAAACCAAACCAAAACGGTGCAATACCGTACGACTAATTCCATACGGTACCAAACCACACCAAAACGGTGCAATACCGTACAAGTACATCCATACGGTACCAAACCACACCAAAACGGTACAATACCGTGCCAAACCACACCAAAACGGTCTAATACCGTACGAGTACATCCATACGGTACCAAACCACACCAAAACGGTGCAATACCGTACGAGTACTTCGTTACGGTACAAAACCAAACCAAAACGGTGCAATTCCGTACGAGTACATCCATACGGTACCAAACCACACCAAAACGGTGCAAGACCGTACAAGTACTTCGTTACGGTACCAAATCACACCAAAACGGTACAATACCGTACGAGTACTTCGTTACGGTACCAAACCAAACCAAAACGGTGCAATACCGTACGAGTACATCCATACGGTACCAAACCACACCAAAACGGTGCAATACCGTACGAGTACATCCATACGGTACCAAACCACACCAAAAAAGGTGCAATACCGTCCGAGTACTTCGTTACGGTACAAAACCACACCAAAACGGTACAATAGCATACGAGTACTTCGTTACGGTACCAAACAAAACCAAACCAAAACGGTGCAATACCGTACGAGTACATCCATACGGTACAAAACCACACCAAAACGGTGCAATACCGTACGAGTACTTCGTTACGGTACCAAACAACACCAAAACGGTGCAATACCGTACGAGTACATCCATACGGTACCAAACCACACTAAAACGGTGCAATACCGTAGGAGTACATCCATACGGAACCAAACCACACCAAAACGGTGCAATACCGTACGAGTACTTCGTTATGGTACCAAACCAAACCAAACAAAACAAAAACGGTGCAATACCGTACGACTAATTCCATACGGTACCAAACCACACCAAAACGGTGCAATACCGTACGAGTACATCCATACGGTACCAAACCACACCAAAACGGTACAATACCGTGCCAAACCACACCAAAACGGTCTAATACCGTACGAGTACATCCATACGGTACCAAACCACACCAAAACGGTGCAATACCGTACGAGTACTTCGTTACGGTACCAAACCACACCAAAACGGTGCAATACCGTACGAGTACATCCATACGGTACCAAACCACACCAAAACGGTGCAATACCGTACGAGTACTTCGTTACTGTACCAAACCACACCAAAACGGTGCAATACCGTACGAGTACTTCGTTACGGTACCAAACCACACCAAAATGGGGCAATACCGTACGAGTACTTCGTTACGGTACCAAACCACACCAAAACGGTGCAATACCGTACGAGTACATCCATACGGTACCAAACCACACCAAAACGGTGCAATACCGTACGAGTACTTCGTTACGGTACCAAACCACACCAAAACGGTGCAATACCGTACGAGTACATCCATACGGTACCAAACCACACCAAAACGGTGCAATACCGTACGAGTACTTCGTTACGGTACCAAACCACACCAAAACGGTACAATAGCGTACGAGTACTTCGTTACGGTACAAAACCAAACCAAAACGGTGCAATTCCGTACGAGTACATCCATACGGTACCAAACCACACCAAAACGGTGCAAGACCGTACAAGTACTTCGTTACGGTACCAAATCACACCAAAACGATACAATACCGTACGAGCACTTCGTTACGGTACCAAACCAAACCAAAACGGTGCAATACCGTACGAGTACATCCATACGGTACCAAACCACACCAAAACGGTGCAATACCGTACGAGTACATCCATACGGTACCAAACCACACCAAAAAAGGTGCAATACCGTACGAGTACTTCGTTACGGTACAAAACCACACCAAAACGGTACAATAGCATACGAGTACTTCGTTACGGTACCAAACAAAACCAAACCAAAACGGTGCAATACCGTACGAGTACATCCATACGGTACAAAACCACACCAAAACGGTGCAATACCGTACGAGTACTTCGTTACGGTACCAAACCACACCAAAACGGTGCAATACCGTACAATTACATCCATACGGTACCAAACCACACTAAAACGGTGCAATACCGTAGGAGTACATCCATACGGAACCAAACCACACCAAAACGGTGCAATACCGTACGAGTACTTCGTTATGGTACCAAACCAAACCAAACCAAACCAAAACGGTGCAATACCGTACGACTAATTCCATACGGTACCAAACCACACCAAAACGGTGCAATACCGTACGAGTACATCCATACGGTACCAAACCACACCAAAACGGTACAATACCGTGCCAAACCACACCAAAACGGTCTAATACCGTACGAGTACATCCATACGGTACCAAACCACACCAAAACGGTGCAATACCGTACGAGTACTTCGTTACGGTACCAAACCACACCAAAACGGTGCAATACCGTACGAGTACATCCATACGGTACCAAACCACACCAAAACGGTGCAATACCGTACGAGTACTTCGTTACTGTACCAAACCACACCAAAACGGTGCAATACCGTACGAGTACTTCGTTACGGTACCAAACCACACCAAAATGGGGCAATACCGTACGAGTACTTCGTTACGGTACCAAACCACACCAAAACGGTGCAATACCGTACGAGTACATCCATACGGTACCAAACCACACCAAAACGGTGCAATACCGTACGAGTACATCCATACGGTACCAAACCACACCAAAAAAGGTGCAAAACCGTACGAGTAATTCGTTACGGTACCAAACCACACCAAAACGGTACAATAGCATACGAGTACTTCGTTACGGTACCAAACCAAACCAAAACGGTGCAATACCGAACGAGTACATCCATACGGTACAAAACCACACCAAAACGGTGCAATACCGTACGAGTACTTCGTTACGGTACCAAACCACACCAAAACGGTGCAATACCGTACGAGTACATCCATACAGTACCAAACCACACTAAAACGGTGCATTACCGTAGGAGTACATCCATACGGAACCAAACCACACCATAACGGTGCAATACCGTACGAGTACTTCGTTACGGTACCAAACCAAACCAAACCAAACCAAAACGGTGCAATACCGTACGACTAATTCCATACGGTACCTAACCACACCAAAACGGTGCAATACCGTACGAGTACATCCATACGGTACCAAACCACACCAAAACGGTACAATACCGTACCAAACCACACCAAAACGGTACAATACCGTACGAGTACATCCATACGGTACCAAACCACACCAAAACGGTGCAATACCGTACGAGTACTTCGTTACGGTACCAAACCACACCAAAACGGTGCAATACCGTACGAGTACATCCATACGGTACCAAACCACACCAAAACGGTGCAATACCGTACGAGTACTTCGTTACGGTACCAAACCACACCAAAACGGTACAATAGCGTACGAGTACTTCGTTACGGTACAAAACCAAACCAAAACGGTGCAATTCCGTACGAGTACATCCATACGGTACCAAACCACACCAAAACGGTGCAAGACCGTACAAGTACTTCGTTACGGTACCAAATCACACCAAAACGGTACAATACCGTACGAGTACTTCGTTACGGTACCAAACCAAACCAAAACGGTGCAATACCGTACGAGTACATCCATACGGTACCAAACCACACCAAAACGGTGCAATACCGTACGAGTACATCCATACGGTACCAAACCACACCAAAAAAGGTGCAATACCGTACGAGTACTTCGTTACGGTACAAAACCACACCAAAACGGTACAATAGCATACGAGTACTTCGTTACGGTACCAAACAAAACCAAACCAAAACGGTGCAATACCGTACGAGTACATCCATACGGTACAAAACCACACCAAAACGGTGCAATACCGTACGAGTACTTCGTTACGGTACCAAACCACACCAAAACGGTGCAATACCGTACGAGTACATACATACGGTACCAAACCACACTAAAACGGTGCAATACCGTAGGAGTACATCCATACGGAACCAAACCACACCAAAACGGTGCAATACCGTACGAGTACTTCGTTATGGTACCAAACCAAACCAAACCAAACCAAAACGGTGCAATACCGTACGACTAATTCCATACGGTACCAAACCACACTAAAACGGTGCAATACCGTACGAGTACATCCATACGGTACCAAACCACACCAAAACGGTACAATACCGTGCCAAACCACACCAAAACGGTCTAATACCGTACGAGTACATCCATACGGTACAAAACCACACCAAAACGGTGCAATACCGTACGAGTACTTCGTTACGGTACCAAACCACACCAAAACGGTGCAATACCGTACGAGTACATCCATACGGTACCAAACCACACCAAAACGGTGCAATACCGTACGAGTACTTCGTTACTGTACCAAACCACACCAAAACGGTGCAATACCGTACGAGTACTTCGTTACGGTACCAAACCACACCAAAATGGGGCAATACCGTACGAGTACTTCGTTACGGTACCAAACCACACCAAAACGGTGCAATACCGTACGAGTACATCCATACGGTACCAAACCACACCAAAACGGTGCAATACCGTACGAGTACATCCATACGGTACCAAACCACACCAAAACAGTGCAATACCGTACGAGTACTTCGTTACGGTACCAAACCACACCAAAACGGTGCAATACCGTACGAGTACATCCATACGGTACCAAACCACACTAAAACGGTGCAATACCGTAGGAGTACATCCATACGGAACCAAACCACACCAAAACGGTGCAATACCGTACGAGTACTTCGTTATGGTACCAAACCAAACCAAACCAAACCAAAACGGTGCAATACCGTACGACTAATTCCATACGGTACCAAACCACACTAAAACGGTGCAATACCGTACGAGTACATCCATACGGTACCAAACCACACCAAAACGGTACAATACCGTGCCAAACCACACCAAAACGGTCTAATACCGTACGAGTACATCCATACGGTACCAAACCACACCAAAACGGTGCAATACCGTACGAGTACTTCGTTACGGTACCAAACCACACCAAAACGGTGCAATACCGTACGAGTACATCCATACGGTACCAAACCACACCAAAACGGTGCAATACCGTACGAGTACTTCGTTACTCTACCAAACCGCACCAAAACGGTGCAATACCGTACGAGTACTTCGTTACGGTACCAAACCACACCAAAATGGGGCAATACCGTACGAGTACTTCGTTACGGTACCAAACCACACCAAAACGGTGCAATACCGTACGAGTACTTCGTTACGGTACCAAACCACACCAAAACGGTGCAATACCGTACGAGTACATCCATACGGTACCAAACCACACCAAAACGGTGCAATACCGTACGAGTACATCCATACGGTACCAAACCACACCAAAAAAGGTGCAATACCGTACGAGTACTTCGTTACGGTACCAAACCACACCAAAACGGTACAATAGCATACGAGTACTTCGTTACGGTACCAAACCAAACCAAAACGGTGCAATACCGTACGAGTACATCCATACGGTACAAAACCACACCAAAACGGTGCAATACCGTACGAGTACTTCGTTACGGTACCAAACCACACCAAAACGGTGCAATACCGTACGAGTACATCCATACAGTACCAAACCACACTAAAACGGTGCAATACCATAGGAGTACATCCATACGGAACCAAACCACACCAAAACGGTGCAATACCGTACGAGTACTTCGTTACGGTACCAAACCAAACCAAACCAAACCAAAACGGTGCAATACCGTACGACTAATTCCATACGGTACCTAACCACACCAAAACGGTGCAATACCGTACGAGTACATCCATACGGTACCAAACCACACCAAAACGGTACAATACCGTACCAAACCACACCAAAACGGTACAATACCGTACGAGTACATCCATACGGTACCAAACCACACCAAAACGGTGCAATACCGTACGAATACTTCGTTACGGTACCAAACCACACCAAAACGGTGCAATACCGTACGAGTACATCCATACGGTACCAAACCACACCAAAACGGTGCAATACCATACGAGTACATCCATACGGTACCAAACCACACCAAAACGGTGCAATACCGTACGAGTACTTCGTTACGGTACCAAACCACACCAAAACGGTGCAATACCGTACGAGTACATCCATACGGTACCAAACCACACCAAAAAGGTGCAATACCGTACGAGTACATACATAGGGTACCAAACCACACCAAAACGGTGCAATACCGTACAAGTACTTCGTTACGGTACCAAATCACACCAAAACGGTACAATATTGTACGAGTACTTCGTTACGGTACCAAACCACACCAAAACGGTGCAATACCGTACGAGTACATCCATAGGGTACGAAACCACACCAAAACGGTGCAATACCGTACAAGTACTTCGTTACGGTACCAAATCACACCAAAACGGTACAATACCGTACGAGTACTTCGTTACGGTACCAAACCACACCAAAACGGTACAATAGCGTACGAGTACTTCGTTACGGTACAAAACCAAACCAAAACGGTGCAATTCCGTACGAGTACATCCATACGGTACCAAACCACACCAAAACGGTGCAATACCGCACGAGTACATCCTTACGGTACCAAACCACACCAAAAAGGTGCAATACCGTACAAGTACATCCATAGGGTACCAAACCACACCAAAACGGTGCAATACCGTACAAGTACTTCGTTACGGTACCAAATCACACCAAAACGGTACAATACCGTACGACTACTTCGTTACGGTACAAAACCACACCAAAACGGTGCAATACCGTACGAGTACATCCATAGGGTACCAAACCACACCAAAACGGTGCAATACCGTACAAGTACTTCGTTACGGTACCAAATCACACCAAAACGGTACAATACCGTACAAGTACTTCGTTACGGTACCAAACCAAACCAAAACGGTGCAATACCGTACGAGTACATCCATACGGTACCAAACCACACCAAAACGGTGCAATACCGTACGAGTACATCCATACGGTACCAAACCACACCAAAAAAGGTGCAATACCGTACGAGTACTACGTTACGGTACAAAACCACACCAAAACGGTACAATAGCATACGAGTACTTCGTTACGGTACCAAACAAAACCAAACCAAAACGGTGCAATACCGTACGAGTACATCCATACGGTACAAAACCACACCAAAACGGTGCAATACCGTACGAGTACTTCGTTACGGTACCAAACCACACCAAAACGGTGCAATACCGTACGAGTACATCCATACGGTACCAAACCACACTAAAACGGTGCAATACCGTAGGAGTACATCCATACGGAACCAAACCACACCAAAACGGTGCAATACCGTACGAGTACTTCGTTACGGTACCAAACCAAACCAAACCAAACCAAAACGGTGCAATACCGTACGACTAATTGCATACGGTACCTAACCACACCAAAACGGTGCAATACCGTACGAGTACATCCATACGGTACCAAACCACACCAAAACGGTACAATACCGTACCAAACCACACCAAAACGGTACAATACCGTACGAGTACATCCATACGGTACCAAACCACACCAAAACGGTGCAATACCGTACGAATACTTCGTTACGGTACCAAACCACACCAAAACGGTGCAATACCGTACGAGTACATCCATACGGTACCAAACCACACCAAAACGGTGCAATACCATACGAGTACATCCATACGGTACCAAACCACACCAAAACGGTGCAATACCGTACGAGTACTTCGTTACGGTACCAAACCACACCAAAACGGTGCAATACCGTACGAGTACATCCATACGGTACCAAACCACACCAAAAAGGTGCAATACCGTACGAGTACATACATAGGGTACCAAACCACACCAAAACGGTGCAATACCGTACAAGTACTTCGTTACGGTACCAAATCACACCAAAACGGTACAATATTGTACGAGTACTTCGTTACGGTACCAAACCACACCAAAACGGTGCAATACCGTACGAGTACATCCATAGGGTACGAAACGACACCAAAACGGTGCAATACCGTACAAGTACTTCGTTACGGTACCAAATCACACCAAAGTGGTACAATACCGTACGAGTACTTCGTTACGGTACCAAACCACACCAAAACGGTACAATAGCGTACGAGTACTTCGTTACGGTACAAAACCAAACCAAAACGGTGCAATTCCGTACGAGTACATCCATACGGTACCAAACCACACCAAAACGGTGCAATACCGTACGAGTACATCCTTACGGTACCAAACCACACCAAAAAGGTGCAATACCGTACAAGTACATCCATAGGGTACCAAACCACACCAAAACGGTGCAATACCGTACAAGTACTTCGTTACGGTACCAAATCACACCAAAACGGTACAATACCGTACGACTACTTCGTTACGGTACAAAACCACACCAAAACGGTGCAATACCGTACGAGTACATCCATAGGGTACCAAACCACACCAAAACGGTGCAATACCGTACAAGTACTTCGTTACGGTACCAAATCACACCAAAACGGTACAATACCGTACAAGTACTTCGTTACGGTACCAAACCAAACCAAAACGGTGCAATACCGTACGAGTACATCCATACGGTACCAAACCACACCAAAACGGTGCAATACCGTACGAGTACATCCATACGGTACCAAACCACACCAAAAAAGGTGCAATACCGTACGAGTACTACGTTACGGTACAAAACCACACCAAAACGGTACAATAGCATACGAGTACTTCGTTACGGTACCAAACAAAACCAAACCAAAACGGTGCAATACCGTACGAGTACATCCATACGGTACAAAACCACACCAAAACGGTGCAATACCGTACGAGTACTTCGTTACGGTACCAAACCACACCAAAACGGTGCAATACCGTACGAGTACATACATACGGTACCAAACCACACTAAAACGGTGCAATACCGTAGGAGTACATCCATACGGAACCAAACCACACCAAAACGGTGCAATACCGTACGAGTACTTCGTTATGGTACCAAACCAAACCAAACCAAACCAAAACGGTGCAATACCGTACGACTAATTCCATACGGTACCAAACCACACTAAAACGGTGCAATACCGTACGAGTACATCCATACGGTACCAAACCACACCAAAACGGTACAATACCGTGCCAAACCACACCAAAACGGTCTAATACCGTACGAGTACATCCATACGGTACCAAACCACACCAAAACGGTGCAATACCGTACGAGTACTTCGTTACGGTACCAAACCACATCAAAACGGTGCAATACCGTACGAGTACATCCATACGGTACCAAACCACACCAAAACGGTGCAATACCGTACGAGTACTTCGTTACTGTACCAAACCACACCAAAACGGTGCAATACCGTACGAGTACTTCGTTACGGTACCAAACCACACCAAAATGGGGCAATACCGTACGAGTACTTCGTTACGGTACCAAACCACACCAAAACGGTGCAATACCGTACGAGTACATCCATACGGTACCAAACCACACCAAAACGGTGCAATACCGTACGAGTACATCCATACGGTACCAAACCACACCAAAACAGTGCAATACCGTACGAGTACTTCGTTACGGTACCAAACCACACCAAAACGGTGCAATACCGTACGAGTACATCCATACGGTACCAAACCACACTAAAACGGTGCAATACCGTAGGAGTACATCCATACGGAACCAAACCACACCAAAACGGTGCAATACCGTACGAGTACTTCGTTATGGTACCAAACCAAACCAAACCAAACCAAAACGGTGCAATACCGTACGACTAATTCCATACGGTACCAAACCACACTAAAACGGTGCAATACCGTACGAGTACATCCATACGGTACCAAACCACACCAAAACGGTACAATACCGTGCCAAACCACACCAAAACGGTCTAATACCGTACGAGTACATCCATACGGTACCAAACCACACCAAAACGGTGCAATACCGTACGAGTACTTCGTTACGGTACCAAACCACACCAAAACGGTGCAATACCGTACGAGTACATCCATACGGTACCAAACCACACCAAAACGGTGCAATACCGTACGAGTACTTCGTTACTCTACCAAACCGCACCAAAACGGTGCAATACCGTACGAGTACTTCGTTACGGTACCAAACCACACCAAAATGGGGCAATACCGTACGAGTACTTCGTTACGGTACCAAACCACACCAAAACGGTGCAATACCGTACGAGTACTTCGTTACGGTACCAAACCACACCAAAACGGTGCAATACCGTACGAGTACATCCATACGGTACCAAACCACACCAAAACGGTGCAATACCGTACGAGTACATCCATACGGTACCAAACCACACCAAAAAAGGTGCAATACCGTACGAGTACTTCGTTACGGTACCAAACCACACCAAAACGGTACAATAGCATACGAGTACTTCGTTACGGTACCAAACCAAACCAAAACGGTGCAATACCGTACGAGTACATCCATACGGTACAAAACCACACCAAAACGGTGCAATACCGTACGAGTACTTCGTTACGGTACCAAACCACACCAAAACGGTGCAATACCGTACGAGTACATCCATACAGTACCAAACCACACTAAAACGGTGCAATACCGTAGGAGTACATCCATACGGAACCAAACCACACCAAAACGGTGCAATACCGTACGAGTACTTCGTTACGGTACCAAACCAAACCAAACCAAACCAAAACGGTGCAATACCGTACGACTAATTCCATACGGTACCTAACCACACCAAAACGGTGCAATACCGTACGAGTACATCCATACGGTACCAAACCACACCAAAACGGTACAATACCGTACCAAACCACACCAAAACGGTACAATACCGTACGAGTACATCCATACGGTACCAAACCACACCAAAACGGTGCAATACCGTACGAATACTTCGTTACGGTACCAAACCACACCAAAACGGTGCAATACCGTACGAGTACATCCATACGGTACCAAACCACACCAAAACGGTGCAATACCATACGAGTACATCCATACGGTACCAAACCACACCAAAACGGTGCAATACCGTACGAGTACTTCGTTACGGTACCAAACCACACCAAAACGGTGCAATACCGTACGAGTACATCCATACGGTACCAAACCACACCAAAAAGGTGCAATACCGTACGAGTACATACATAGGGTACCAAACCACACCAAAACGGTGCAATACCGTACAAGTACTTCGTTACGGTACCAAATCACACCAAAACGGTACAATATTGTACGAGTACTTCGTTACGGTACCAAACCACACCAAAACGGTGCAATACCGTACGAGTACATCCATAGGGTACGAAACCACACCAAAACGGTGCAATACCGTACAAGTACTTCGTTACGGTACCAAATCACACCAAAACGGTACAATACCGTACGAGTACTTCGTTACGGTACCAAACCACACCAAAACGGTACAATAGCGTACGAGTACTTCGTTACGGTACAAAACCAAACCAAAACGGTGCAATTCCGTACGAGTACATCCATACGGTACCAAACCACACCAAAACGGTGCAATACCGTACGAGTACATCCTTACGGTACCAAACCACACCAAAAAGGTGCAATACCGTACAAGTACATCCATAGGGTACCAAACCACACCAAAACGGTGCAATACCGTACAAGTACTTCGTTACGGTACCAAATCACACCAAAACGGTACAATACCGTACGACTACTTCGTTACGGTACAAAACCACACCAAAACGGTGCAATACCGTACGAGTACATCCATAGGGTACCAAACCACACCAAAACGGTGCAATACCGTACAAGTACTTCGTTACGGTACCAAATCACACCAAAACGGTACAATACCGTACAAGTACTTCGTTACGGTACCAAACCACACCAAAACGGTGCAATACCGTACGAGTACATCCATAAGGTACCAAACCACACCAAAACGGTGCAATACCGTACGAGTACTTCGTTACTGTACCAAACCACACCAAAACGGTGCAATACCGTACGAGTACTTCGTTACGGTGCCAAACCACACCAAAATGGGGCAATACCGTACGAGTACTTCGTTACGGTACCAAACCACACCAAAACGGTGCAATACCGTACGAGTACATCCATACGGTACCAAACCACACCAAAACGGTGCAATACCGTACGAGTACATCCATACGGTACCAAACCACACCAAAAAAGGTGCAATACCGTACGAGTATTTCGTTACGGTACCAAACCAAACCAAAACGGTGCAATACCGTACGAGTACATCCATACGGTACAAAACCACACCAAAACGTTGCAATACCGTACGAGTACTTCGTTACGGTACCAAACCACACCAAAACGGTGCAATACCATACGAGTACATCCATATGGTAACAAACCACACTAAAACGGTGCAATACCGTAGGAGTACATCCATACGGAACCAAACCACACCAAAACGGTGCAATACCGTACGAGTACTTCGTTACGGTACCAAACCAAACCAAACCAAACCAAAACGGTGCAATACCGTACGACTAATTCCATACGGTACCAAACCACACCAAAACGGTGCAATACCGTACGAGTACATCCATACGGTACAAAACCACACCAAAACGGTACAATACCGTACCAAACCACAGCAAAACGGTACAATACCGTACGAGTACATCCATACGGTACCAAACCACACTAAAACGGTGCAATACCGTACGAGTACTTCGTTACGGTACCAAACCACACCAAAACGGTGCAATACCATACGAGTACATCCATACGGTACCAAACAACACTAAAACGGTGCAATACCGTAGGAGTACATCCATACGGAACCAAACCACACCAAAACGGTGCAATACCGTACGAGTACTTCGTTACGGTACCAAACCAAACCAAACCAAACCAAAACGGTGCAATACCGTACGACTAATTCCATACGGTACCAAACCACACCAAAACGGTGCAATACCGTACGAGTACATCCATACGGTACAAAACCACACCAAAACGGTACAATACCGTACCAAACCACACCAAAACGGTACAATACCGTACGAGTACATCCATACGGTACCAAACCACACCAAAACGGTTCAATACCGTACGAGTACTTCGTTACGGTACCAAACCACACCAAAACGGTACAATAGCGTACGAGTACTTCGTTACGGTACAAAACCAAACCAAAACGGTGCAATTCCGTACGAGTACATCCATACGGTACCAAACCACACCAAAACGGTGCAATACCGTACGAGTACATCCATAGGGTACCAAACCACACCAAAACGGTGCAATACCGTACAAGTACTTCGTAACGGTACCAAATCACACCAAAACGGTACAATACCGTACGAGTACTTCGTTACGGTACCAAACCACACCAAAACGGTGCAATACCGTACAAGTACATCCATACGGTACAAAACCACACCAAAACGGTGCAATACCGTACGAGTACTTCGTTACGGTACCAAACCACACCAAAACGGTACAATAGCGTACGAGTACTTCGTTACGGTACAAAACCAAACCAAAACGGTGCAATTCCGTACGAGTACATCCATACGGTACCAAACCACACCAAAACGGTGCAAGACCGTACGAGTACTTCGTTACGGTACCAAATCACACCAAACCAAAACGGTGCAATACCGTACGAGTACATCCATACGGTACCAAACCACACCAAAACGGTGCAATACCGTACGAGTACATCCATACGGTACCAAACCACACCAAAACGGTGCAATACCGTACGAGTACTTCGTTACGGTACCAAACCACACCAAAACGGTGCAATACCGTACGAGTACATCCATACGGTACCAAACCACACCAAAAAGGTGCAATACCGTACGAGTACATCCATAGGGTACCAAACCACACCAAAACGGTGCAATACCGTACAAGTACTTCGTTACGGTACCAAATCACACCAAAACGGTACAATACTGTACGAGTACTTCGTTACGGTACCAAACCACACCAAAACGGTGCAATACCGTACGAGTACATCCATAGGGTACCAAACCACACCAAAACGGTGCAATACCGTACAAGTACTTCGTTACGGTACCAAATCACACCAAAACGGTACAATACCGTACGAGTACTTCGTTACGGTACCAAACCACACCAAAACGGTACAATAGCGTACGAGTACTTCGTTACGGTACAAAACCAAACCAAAACGGTGCAATTCCGTACGAGTACATCCATACGGTACCAAACCACACCAAAACGGTGCAATACCGTACGAGTACATCCTTACGGTACCAAACCACACCAAAAAGGTGCAATACCGTACAAGTACATCCATAGAGTACCAAACCACACCAAAACGGTGCAATACCGTACAAGTACTTCGTTACGGTACCAAATCACACCAAAACGGTACAATACCGTACGACTACTTCGTTACGGTACCAAACCACACCAAAACGGTGCAATACCGTACGAGTACATCCATAGGGTACCAAACCACACCAAAACGGTGCAATACCGTACAAGTACTTCGTTACGGTACCAAATCACACCAAAACGGTACAATACCGTACAAGTACTTCGTTACGGTACCAAACCACACCAAAACGGTGCAATACCGTACGAGTACATCCATACGGTACCAAACCACACCAAAACGGTGCAATACCGTACGAGTACTTCGTTACTGTACCAAACCACACCAAAACGGTGCAATACCGTACGAGTACTTCGTTACGGTGCCAAACCACACCAAAATGGGGCAATACCGTACGAGTACTTCGTTACGGTACCAAACCACACAAAAACGGTGCAATACCGTACGAGTACATCCATACGGTACCAAACCACACCAAAACGGTGCAATACCGTACGAGTACATCCATACGGTACCAAACCACACCAAAAAAGGTGCAATACCGTACGAGTACTTCGTTACGGTACCAAACCAAACCAAAACGGTGCAATACCGTACGAGTACATCCATACGGTACAAAACCACACCAAAACGTTGCAATACCGTACGAGTACTTCGTTACGGTACCAAACCACACCAAAACGGTGTTATACCATACGAGTACATCCATACGGTACCAAACCACACTAAAACGGTGCAATACCGTAGGAGTACATCCGTACGGAACCAAACCACACCAAAACGGTGCAATACCGTACGAGTACTTCGTTACGGTACCAAACCAAACCAAACCAAACCAAAACGGTGCAATACCGTACGACTAATTCCATACGGTACCAAACCACACCAAAACGGTGCAATACCGTACGAGTACATCCATACGGTACAAAACCACACCAAAACGGTACAATACCGTACCAAACCACACCAAAACGGTACAATACCGTACGAGTACATCCATACGGTACCAAACCACACCAAAACGGTGCAATACCGTACGAGTACTTCGTCACGGTACCAAACCACACCAAAACGGTGCAATACCATACGAGTACATCCATACGGTACCAAACCACACTAAAACGGTGCAATACCGTAGGAGTACATCCATACGGAACCAAACCACACCAAAACGGTGCAATACCGTACGAGTACTTCGTTACGGTACCAAACCAAACCAAACCAAACCAAAACGGTGCAATACCGTACGACTAATTCCATACGGTACCAAACCACACCAAAACGGTGCAATACCGTACGAGTACATCCATACGGTACAAAACCACACCAAAACGGTACAATACCGTACCAAACCACAGCAAAACGGTACAATACCGTACGAGTACATCCATACGGTACCAAACCACACCAAAACGGTGCAATACCGTACGAGTACTTCGTTACGGTACCAAACCACACCAAAACGGTACAATAGCGTACCAGTACTTCGTTACAGTACAAAACCAAACCAAAACGGTGCAATTCCGTACGAGTACATCCATACGGTACCAAACCACACCAAAACGGTGCAATACCGTACGAGTACATCCATAGGGTACCAAACCACACCAAAACGGTGCAATACCGTACAAGTACTTCGTAACGGTACCAAATCACACCAAAACGGTACAATACCGTACGAGTACTTCGTTACGGTACCAAACCACACCAAAACGGTGCAATACCGTACAAGTACATCCATACGGTACCAAACCACACCAAAACGGTGCAATACCGTACGAGTACATCCATACGGTACCAAACCACACCAAAACGGTGCAATACCGTACGAGTACTTCGTTACGGTACCAAACCACACATAAACGGTACAATAGCGCACGAGTACTTCGTTACGGTACAAAACCAAACCAAAACGGTGCAATTCCGTACGAGTACATCCATACGGTACCAAACCACACCAAAACGGTGCAAGACCGTACAAGTACTTCGTTACGGTACCAAATCACACCAAAACGGTGCAATACCGTACGAGTACTTCGTTACGGTACCAAACCAAACCAAAACGGTGCAATACCGTACGAGTACATCCATACGGTACCAAACCACACCAAAACGGTGCAATACCGTACGAGTACATCCATACGGTACCAAACCACACCAAAACGGTGCAATACCGTACGAGTACTTCTTTACGGTACCAAACCACACCAAAACGGTGCAATACCGTACGAGTACATCCATACGGTACCAAACCACACCAAAACGGTGCAATACCGTACAAGTACTTCGTTACGGTACCAAATCACACCAAAACGGTACAATACCGTACGACTACTTCGTTACGGTACCAAACCACACCAAAACAGTGCAATACCGTACGAGTACATCCATAGGGTACCAAACCACACCAAAACGGTGCAATACCGTACAAGTACTTCGTTACGGTACCAAATCACACCAAAACGGTACAATACCGTACGAGTACTTCGTTACGGTACCAAACCACAACAAAACGGTACAATAGCGTACGAGTACTTCGTTACGGTACAAAACCAAACCAAAACGGTGCAATTCCGTACGAGTACATCCATACGGTACCAGACCACACCAAAACGGTGCAATACCGTACGAGTACATCCTTACGGTACCAAACCACACCAAAAAGGTGCAATACCGTACAAGTACATCCATAGGGTACCAAACCACACCAAAACGGTGCAATACCGTACGAGTACTTCGTTACGGTACCAAACCACACCAAAATGGGGCAATACCGTACGAGTACTTCGTTACGGTACCAAACCACACCAAAACGGTGCAATACCGTACGAGTACTTCGTTACGGTACCAAACCACACCAAAACGGTGCAATACCGTACGAGTACATCCATACGGTACCAAACCACACCAAAACGGTGCAATACCGTACGAGTACATCCATACGGTACCAAACCACACCAAAAAAGGTGCAATACCGTACGAGTACTTCGTTACGGTACCAAACCACACCAAAACGGTACAATAGCATACGAGTACTTCGTTACGGTACCAAACCAAACCAAAACGGTGCAATACCGTACGAGTACATCCATACGGTACAAAACCACACCAAAACGGTGCAATACCGTACGAGTACTTCGTTACGGTACCAAACCACACCAAAACGGTGCAATACCGTACGAGTACATCCATACAGTACCAAACCACACTAAAACGGTGCAATACCGTAGGAGTACATCCATACGGAACCAAACCACACCAAAACGGTGCAATACCGTACGAGTACTTCGTTACGGTACCAAACCAAACCAAACCAAACCAAAACGGTGCAATACCGTACGATTAATTCCATACGGTACCTAACCACACCAAAACGGTGCAATACCGTACGAGTACATCCATACGGTACCAAACCACACCAAAACGGTACAATACCGTACCAAACCACACCAAAACGGTACAATACCGTACGAGTACATCCATACGGTACCAAACCACACCAAAACGGTGCAATACCGTACGAATACTTCGTTACGGTACCAAACCACACCAAAACGGTGCAATACCGTACGAGTACATCCATACGGTACCAAACCACACCAAAACGGTGCAATACCGTACGAGTACATCCATACGGTACCAAACCACACCAAAACGGTGCAATACCGTACGAGTACTTCGTTACGGTACCAAACCACACCAAAACGGTGCAATACCGTACGAGTACATCCATACGGTACCAAACCACACCAAAAAGGTGCAATACCGTACGAGTACATCCATAGGGTACCAAACCACACCAAAACGGTGCAATACCGTACAAGTACTTCGTTACGGTACCAAATCACACCAAAACGGTACAATACTGTACGAGTACTTCGTTACGGTACCAAACCACACCAAAACGGTGCAATACCGTACGAGTACATCCATAGGGTACCAAACCACACCAAAACGGTGCAATACCGTACAAGTACTTCGTTACGGTACCAAATCACACCAAAACGGTACAATACCGTACGAGTACTTCGTTACGGTACCAAACCACACCAAAACGGTACAATAGCGTACGAGTACTTCGTTACGGTACAAAACCAAACCAAAACGGTGCAATTCCGTACGAGTACATCAATACGGTACCAAACCACACCAAAACGGTGCAATACCGTACGAGTACATCCTTACGGTACCAAACCACACCAAAAAGGTGCAATACCGTACAAGTACATCCATAGAGTACCAAACCACACCAAAACGGTGCAATACCGTACAAGTACTTCGTTACGGTACCAAATCACACCAAAACGGTACAATACCGTACGACTACTTCGTTACGGTACCAAACCACACCAAAACGGTGCAATACCGTACGAGTACATCCATAGGGTACCAAACCACACCAAAACGGTGCAATACCGTACAAGTACTTCGTTACGGTACCAAATCACACCAAAACGGTACAATACCGTACAAGTACTTCGTTACGGTACCAAACCACACCAAAACGGTGCAATACCGTACGAGTACATCCATACGGTACCAAACCACACCAAAACGGTGCAATACCGTACGAGTACTTCGTTACTGTACCAAACCACACCAAAACGGTGCAATACCGTACGAGTACTTCGTTACGGTGCCAAACCACACCAAAATGGGGCAATACCGTACGAGTACTTCGTTACGGTACCAAACCACACAAAAACGGTGCAATACCGTACGAGTACATCCATACGGTACCAAACCACACCAAAACGGTGCAATACCGTACGAGTACATCCATACGGTACCAAACCACACCAAAAAAGGTGCAATACCGTACGAGTACTTCGTTACGGTACCAAACCAAACCAAAACGGTGCAATACCGTACGAGTACATCCATACGGTACAAAACCACACCAAAACGTTGCAATACCGTACGAGTACTTCGTTACGGTACCAAACCACACCAAAACGGTGTTATACCATACGAGTACATCCATACGGTACCAAACCACACTAAAACGGTGCAATACCGTAGGAGTACATCCGTACGGAACCAAACCACACCAAAACGGTGCAATACCGTACGAGTACTTCGTTACGGTACCAAACCAAACCAAACCAAACCAAAACGGTGCAATACCGTACGACTAATTCCATACGGTACCAAACCACACCAAAACGGTGCAATACCGTACGAGTACATCCATACGGTACAAAACCACACCAAAACGGTACAATACCGTACCAAACCACACCAAAACGGTACAATACCGTACGAGTACATCCATACGGTACCAAACCACACCAAAACGGTGCAATACCGTACGAGTACTTCGTCACGGTACCAAACCACACCAAAACGGTGCAATACCATACGAGTACATCCATACGGTACCAAACCACACTAAAACGGTGCAATACCGTAGGAGTACATCCATACGGAACCAAACCACACCAAAACGGTGCAATACCGTACGAGTACTTCGTTACGGTACCAAACCAAACCAAACCAAACCAAAACGGTGCAATACCGTACGACTAATTCCATACGGTACCAAACCACACCAAAACGGTGCAATACCGTACGAGTACATCCATACGGTACAAAACCACACCAAAACGGTACAATACCGTACCAAACCACAGCAAAACGGTACAATACCGTACGAGTACATCCATACGGTACCAAACCACACCAAAACGGTGCAATACCGTACGAGTACTTCGTTACGGTACCAAACCACACCAAAACGGTACAATAGCGTACCAGTACTTCGTTACAGTACAAAACCAAACCAAAACGGTGCAATTCCGTACGAGTACATCCATACGGTACCAAACCACACCAAAACGGTGCAATACCGTACGAGTACATCCATAGGGTACCAAACCACACCAAAACGGTGCAATACCGTACAAGTACTTCGTAACGGTACCAAATCACACCAAAACGGTACAATACCGTACGAGTACTTCGTTACGGTACCAAACCACACCAAAACGGTGCAATACCGTACAAGTACATCCATACGGTACCAAACCACACCAAAACGGTGCAATACCGTACGAGTACATCCATACGGTACCAAACCACACCAAAACGGTGCAATACCGTACGAGTACTTCGTTACGGTACCAAACCACACATAAACGGTACAATAGCGCACGAGTACTTCGTTACGGTACAAAACCAAACCAAAACGGTGCAATTCCGTACGAGTACATCCATACGGTACCAAACCACACCAAAACGGTGCAAGACCGTACAAGTACTTCGTTACGGTACCAAATCACACCAAAACGGTGCAATACCGTACGAGTACTTCGTTACGGTACCAAACCAAACCAAAACGGTGCAATACCGTACGAGTACATCCATACGGTACCAAACCACACCAAAACGGTGCAATACCGTACGAGTACATCCATACGGTACCAAACCACACCAAAACGGTGCAATACCGTACGAGTACTTCGTTACGGTACCAAACCACACCAAAACGGTGCAATACCGTACGAGTACATCCATACGGTACCAAACCACACCAAAACGGTGCAATACCGTACAAGTACTTCGTTACGGTACCAAATCACACCAAAACGGTACAATACCGTACGACTACTTCGTTACGGTACCAAACCACACCAAAACGGTGCAATACCGTACGAGTACATCCATAGGGTACCAAACCACACCAAAACGGTGCAATACCGTACAAGTACTTCGTTACGGTACCAAATCACACCAAAACGGTACAATACCGTACGAGTACTTCGTTACGGTACCAAACCACAACAAAACGGTACAATAGCGTACGAGTACTTCGTTACGGTACAAAACCAAACCAAAACGGTGCAATTCCGTACGAGTACATCCATACGGTACCAGACCACACCAAAACGGTGCAATACCGTACGAGTACATCCTTACGGTACCAAACCACACCAAAAAGGTGCAATACCGTACAAGTACATCCATAGGGTACCAAACCACACCAAAACGGTGCAATACCGTACGAGTACTTCGTTACGGTACCAAACCACACCAAAATGGGGCAATACCGTACGAGTACTTCGTTACGGTACCAAACCACACCAAAACGGTGCAATACCGTACGAGTACTTCGTTACGGTACCAAACCACACCAAAACGGTGCAATACCGTACGAGTACATCCATACGGTACCAAACCACACCAAAACGGTGCAATACCGTACGAGTACATCCATACGGTACCAAACCACACCAAAAAAGGTGCAATACCGTACGAGTACTTCGTTACGGTACCAAACCACACCAAAACGGTACAATAGCATACGAGTACTTCGTTACGGTACCAAACCAAACCAAAACGGTGCAATACCGTACGAGTACATCCATACGGTACAAAACCACACCAAAACGGTGCAATACCGTACGAGTACTTCGTTACGGTACCAAACCACACCAAAACGGTGCAATACCGTACGAGTACATCCATACAGTACCAAACCACACTAAAACGGTGCAATACCGTAGGAGTACATCCATACGGAACCAAACCACACCAAAACGGTGCAATACCGTACGAGTACTTCGTTACGGTACCAAACCAAACCAAACCAAACCAAAACGGTGCAATACCGTACGACTAATTCCATACGGTACCTAACCACACCAAAACGGTGCAATACCGTACGAGTACATCCATACGGTACCAAACCACACCAAAACGGTACAATACCGTACCAAACCACACCAAAACGGTACAATACCGTACGAGTACATCCATACGGTACCAAACCACACCAAAACGGTGCAATACCGTACGAATACTTCGTTACGGTACCAAACCACACCAAAACGGTGCAATACCGTACGAGTACATCCATACGGTACCAAACCACACCAAAACGGTGCAATACCATACGAGTACATCCATACGGTACCAAACCACACCAAAACGGTGCAATACCGTACGAGTACTTCGTTACGGTACCAAACCACACCAAAACGGTGCAATACCGTACGAGTACATCCATACGGTACCAAACCACACCAAAAAGGTGCAATACCGTACGAGTACATACATAGGGTACCAAACCACACCAAAACGGTGCAATACCGTACAAGTACTTCGTTACGGTACCAAATCACACCAAAACGGTACAATATTGTACGAGTACTTCGTTACGGTACCAAACCACACCAAAACGGTGCAATACCGTACGAGTACATCCATAGGGTACGAAACCACACCAAAACGGTGCAATACCGTACAAGTACTTCGTTACGGTACCAAATCACACCAAAACGGTACAATACCGTACGAGTACTTCGTTACGGTACCAAACCACACCAAAACGGTACAATAGCGTACGAGTACTTCGTTACGGTACAAAACCAAACCAAAACGGTGCAATTCCGTACGAGTACATCCATACGGTACCAAACCACACCAAAACGGTGCAATACCGTACGAGTACATCCTTACGGTACCAAACCACGCCAAAAAGGTGCAATACCGTACAAGTACATCCATAGGGTACCAAACCACACCAAAACGGTGCAATACCGTACAAGTACTTCGTTACGGTACCAAATCACACCAAAACGGTACAATACCGTACGACTACTTCGTTACGGTACAAAACCACACCAAAACGGTGCAATACCGTACGAGTACATCCATAGGGTACCAAACCACACCAAAACGGTGCAATACCGTACAAGTACTTCGTTACGGTACCAAATCACACCAAAACGGTACAATACCGTACAAGTACTTCGTTACGGTACCAAACCACACCAAAACGGTGCAATACCGTACGAGTACATCCATAAGGTACCAAACCACACCAAAACGGTGCAATACCGTACGAGTACTTCGTTACTGTACCAAACCACACCAAAACGGTGCAATACCGTACGAGTACTTCGTTACGGTGCCAAACCACACCAAAATGGGGCAATACCGTACGAGTACTTCGTTACGGTACCAAACCACACCAAAACGGTGCAATACCGTACGAGTACATCCATACGGTACCAAACCACACCAAAACGGTGCAATACCGTACGAGTACATCCATACGGTACCAAACCACACCAAAAAAGGTGCAATACCGTACGAGTATTTCGTTACGGTACCAAACCAAACCAAAACGGTGCAATACCGTACGAGTACATCCATACGGTACAAAACCACACCAAAACGTTGCAATACCGTACGAGTACTTCGTTACGGTACCAAACCACACCAAAACGGTGCAATACCATACGAGTACATCCATATGGTAACAAACCACACTAAAACGGTGCAATACCGTAGGAGTACATCCATACGGAACCAAACCACACCAAAACGGTGCAATACCGTACGAGTACTTCGTTACGGTACCAAACCAAACCAAACCAAACCAAAACGGTGCAATACCGTACGACTAATTCCATACGGTACCAAACCACACCAAAACGGTGCAATACCGTACGAGTACATCCATACGGTACAAAACCACACCAAAACGGTACAATACCGTACCAAACCACAGCAAAACGGTACAATACCGTACGAGTACATCCATACGGTACCAAACCACACTAAAACGGTGCAATACCGTACGAGTACTTCGTTACGGTACCAAACCACACCAAAACGGTGCAATACCATACGAGTACATCCATACGGTACCAAACCACACTAAAACGGTGCAATACCGTAGGAGTACTTCCATACGGAACCAAACCACACCAAAACGGTGCAATACCGTACGAGTACTTCGTTACGGTACCAAACCAAACCAAACCAAACCAAAACGGTGCAATACCGTACGACTAATTCCATACGGTACCAAACCACACCAAAACGGTGCAATACCGTACGAGTACATCCATACGGTACAAAACCACACCAAAACGGTACAATACCGTACCAAACCACACCAAAACGGTACAATACCGTACGAGTACATCCATACGGTACCAAACCACACCAAAACGGTTCAATACCGTACGAGTACTTCGTTACGGTACCAAACCACACCAAAACGGTACAATAGCGTACGAGTACTTCGTTACGGTACAAAACCAAACCAAAACGGTGCAATTCCGTACGAGTACATCCATACGGTACCAAACCACACCAAAACGGTGCAATACCGTACGAGTACATCCATAGGGTACCAAACCACACCAAAACGGTGCAATACCGTACAAGTACTTCGTAACGGTACCAAATCACACCAAAACGGTACAATACCGTACGAGTACTTCGTTACGGTACCAAACCACACCAAAACGGTGCAATACCGTACAAGTACATCCATACGGTACAAAACCACACCAAAACGGTGCAATACCGTACGAGTACATCCATACGGTACCAAACCACACCAAAACGGTGCAATACCGTACGAGTACTTCGTTACGGTACCAAACCACACCAAAACGGTACAATAGCGTACGAGTACTTCGTTACGGTACAAAACCAAACCAAAACGGTGCAATTCCGTACGAGTACATCCATACGGTACCAAACCACACCAAAACGGTGCAAGACCGTACAAGTACTTCGTTACGGTGCCAAATCACACCAAAACGGTACAATACCGTACGAGTACTTCGTTACGGTACCAAACCAAACCAAAACGGTGCAATACCGTACGAGTACATCCATACGGTACCAAACCACACCAAAACGGTGCAATACCGTACGAGTACATCCATACGGTACCAAACCACACCAAAACGGTGCAATACCGTACGAGTACTTCGTTACGGTACCAAACCACACCAAAACGGTGCAATACCGTACGAGTACATCCATACGGTACCAAACCACACCAAAAAGGTGCAATACCGTACGAGTACATCCATAGGGTACCAAACCACACCAAAACGGTGCAATACCGTACAAGTACTTCGTTACGGTACCAAATCACACCAAAACGGTACAATACTGTACGAGTACTTCGTTACGGTACCAAACCACACCAAAACGGTGCAATACCGTACGAGTACATCCATAGGGTACCAAACCACACCAAAACGGTGCAATACCGTACAAGTACTTCGTTACGGTACCAAACCACACCAAAACGGTACAATAGCGTACGAGTACTTCGTTACGGTACAAAACCAAACCAAAACGGTGCAATTCCGTACGAGTACATCCATACGGTACCAAACCACACCAAAACGGTGCAATACCGTACGAGTACATCCTTACGGTACCAAACCACACCAAAAAGGTGCAATACCGTACAAGTACATCCATAGAGTACCAAACCACACCAAAACGGTGCAATACCGTACAAGTACTTCGTTACGGTACCAAATCACACCAAAACGGTACAATACCGTACGACTACTTCGTTACGGTACCAAACCACACCAAAACGGTGCAATACCGTACGAGTACATCCATAGGGTACCAAACCACACCAAAACGGTGCAATACCGTACAAGTACTTCGTTACGGTACCAAATCACACCAAAACGGTACAATACCGTACAAGTACTTCGTTACGGTACCAAACCACACCAAAACGGTGCAATACCGTACGAGTACATCCATACGGTACCAAACCACACCAAAACGGTGCAATACCGTACGAGTACTTCGTTACTGTACCAAACCACACCAAAACGGTGCAATACCGTACGAGTACTTCGTTACGGTGCCAAACCACACCAAAATGGGGCAATACCGTACGAGTACTTCGTTACGGTACCAAACCACACAAAAACGGTGCAATACCGTACGAGTACATCCATACGGTACCAAACCACACCAAAACGGTGCAATACCGTACGAGTACATCCATACGGTACCAAACCACACCAAAAAAGGTGCAATACCGTACGAGTACTTCGTTACGGTACCAAACCAAACCAAAACGGTGCAATACCGTACGAGTACATCCATACGGTACAAAACCACACCAAAACGTTGCAATACCGTACGAGTACTTCGTTACGGTACCAAACCACACCAAAACGGTGTTATACCATACGAGTACATCCATACGGTACCAAACCACACTAAAACGGTGCAATACCGTAGGAGTACATCCGTACGGAACCAAACCACACCAAAACGGTGCAATACCGTACGAGTACTTCGTTACGGTACCAAACCAAACCAAACCAAACCAAAACGGTGCAATACCGTACGACTAATTCCATACGGTACCAAACCACACCAAAACGGTGCAATACCGTACGAGTACATCCATACGGTACAAAACCACACCAAAACGGTACAATACCGTACCAAACCACACCAAAACGGTACAATACCGTACGAGTACATCCATACGGTACCAAACCACACCAAAACGGTACAATACCGTACCAAACCACACCAAAACGGTACAATACCGTACGAGTACATCCATACGGTACCAAACCACACCAAAACGGTGCAATACCGTACGAGTACTTCGTCACGGTACCAAACCACACCAAAACGGTGCAATACCATACGAGTACATCCATACGGTACCAAACCACACTAAAACGGTGCAATACCGTAGGAGTACATCCATACGGAACCAAACCACACCCAAACGGTGCAATACCGTACGAGTACTTCGTTACGGTACCAAACCAAACCAAACCAAACCAAAACGGTGCAATACCGTACGACTAATTCCATACGGTACCAAACCACACCAAAACGGTGCAATACCGTACGAGTACATCCATACGGTACAAAACCACACCAAAACGGTACAATACCGTACCAAACCACAGCAAAACGGTACAATACCGTACGAGTACATCCATACGGTACCAAACCACACCAAAACGGTGCAATACCGTACGAGTACTTCGTTACGGTACCAAACCACACCAAAACGGTACAATAGCGTACCAGTACTTCGTTACAGTACAAAACCAAACCAAAACGGTGCAATTCCGTACGAGTACATCCATACGGTACCAAACCACACCAAAACGGTGCAATACCGTACGAGTACATCCATAGGGTACCAAACCACACCAAAACGGTGCAATACCGTACAAGTACTTCGTAACGGTACCAAATCACACCAAAACGGTACAATACCGTACGAGTACTTCGTTACGGTACCAAACCACACCAAAACGGTGCAATACCGTACAAGTACATCCATACGGTACCAAACCACACCAAAACGGTGCAATACCGTACGAGTACATCCATACGGTACCAAACCACACCAAAACGGTGCAATACCGTACGAGTACTTCGTTACGGTACCAAACCACACATAAACGGTACAATAGCGCACGAGTACTTCGTTACGGTACAAAACCAAACCAAAACGGTGCAATTCCGTACGAGTACATCCATACGGTACCAAACCACACCAAAACGGTGCAAGACCGTACAAGTACTTCGTTACGGTACCAAATCACACCAAAACGGTGCAATACCGTACGAGTACTTCGTTACGGTACCAAACCAAACCAAAACGGTGCAATACCGTACGAGTACATCCATACGGTACCAAACCACACCAAAACGGTGCAATACCGTACGAGTACATCCATACGGTACCAAACCACACCAAAACGGTGCAATACCGTACGAGTACTTCGTTACGGTACCAAACCACACCAAAACGGTGCAATACCGTACGAGTACATCCATACGGTACCAAACCACACCAAAACGGTGCAATACCGTACAAGTACTTCGTTACGGTACCAAATCACGCCAAAACGGTACAATACCGTACGACTACTTCGTTACGGTACCAAACCACACCAAAACGGTGCAATACCGTACGAGTACATCCATAGGGTACCAAACCACACCAAAACGGTGCAATACCGTACAAGTACTTCGTTACGGTACCAAATCACACCAAAACGGTACAATACCGTACGAGTACTTCGTTACGGTACCAAACCACAACAAAACGGTACAATAGCGTACGAGTACTTCGTTACGGTACAAAACCAAACCAAAACGGTGCAATTCCGTACGAGTACATCCATACGGTACCAGACCACACCAAAACGGTGCAATACCGTACGAGTACATCCTTACGGTACCAAACCACACCAAAAAGGTGCAATACCGTACAAGTACATCCATAGGGTACCAAACCACACCAAAACGGTGCAATACCGTACAAATACTTCGTTACGGTACCAAATCACACCAAAACGGTACAATACCGTATGCCTACTTCGTTACGGTACCAAACCACACCAAAACGGTGCAATACCGTACGAGTACATCCATAGGGTACCAAACCACACCAAAACGGTGCAATACCGTACAAGTACTTCGTTACGGTACCAAATCACACCAAAACGGTACAATACCGTACGAGTACTTCGTTACGGTACCAAACCACACCAAAACGGTGCAATACCGTACGAGTACATCCATACGGTACCAAACCACACCAAAACGGTGCAATACCGTACGAGTACTTCGTTACTGTACCAAACCACACCAAAACGGTGCAATACCGTACGAGTACTTCGTTACGGTGCCAAACCACACCAAAATGGGGCAATACCGTACGAGTACTTCGTTACGGTACCAAACCACACCAAAACGGTGCAATACCGTACGAGTACATCCATACGGTACCAAACCACACCAAAACGGTGCAATACCGTACGAGTACATCCATACGGTACCAAACCACACAAAAAAAGGTGCAATACCGTACGAGTACTTCGTTACGGTACCTAACCACACCAAAACGGTACAATAGCATACGAGTACTTCGTTACGGTACCAAACCAAACCAAAACGGTGCAATACCGTACGAGTACATCCATACGGTACAAAACCACACCAAAACGGTGCAATACCGTACGAGTACTTCGTTACGGTACCAAACCACACCAAAACGGTGCAATACCATACGAGTACATCCATACGGTACCAAACCACACTAAAACGGTGCAATACCGTAGGAGTACATCCATACGGAACCAAACCACACCAAAACGGTGCAATACCGTACGAGTACTTCGTTACGGTACCAAACCAAACCAAACCAAACCAAAACGGTGCAATACCATACGACTAATTCCATATGGTACCAAACCACACCAAAACGGTGCTATACCGTACGAGTACATCCATACGGTACAAAACCACACCAAAACGGTACAATACCGTACCAAACCACACCAAAACGGTACAATACCGTACGAGTACATCCTTACGGTACCAAACCACACCAAAACGGTGCAATACCATATGAATACTTCGTTACGGTACCAAACCACACCAAAACTGTGCAATACCGTACGAGTACATCCATACGGTACAAAACCACACCAAAACGGTGCAATACCGTACGAGTACTTCGTTACGGTACCAAACCACACCAAAACGGTGCAATACCATACGAGTACATCCATAGGGTACCAAACCACACCAAAACGGTGCAATACCGTACAAGTACTTCGTTACGGTACCAAATCACACCAAAACGGTACAATACCGTACGAGTACTTCGTTACGGTACCAAACCACACCAAAACGGTGCAATACCGTACGAATACATCCATAGGGTACCAAACCACACCAAAACGGTGCAATACCGTACAAGTACTTCGTTACGGTACCAAATCACACCAAAACGGTACAATACCGTACGAGTACTTCGTTACGGTACCAAATCACACCAAAACGGTACAATAGCGTACGAGTACTTCGTTACGGTAAAAAACCAAACCAAAACGGTGCAATTCCGTACGAGTACATCCATACGGTACCAAACCACACCAAAACGGTGCAATACCGTACGAGTACATCCATAGGGTACAAAACCACACCAAAACGGTGCAATACCGTACAAGTACTTCGTAACGGTACCAAATCACACCAAAACGGTACAATACCATACGAGTACTTCGTTACGGTACCAAACCACACCAAAATGGTGCAATACCGTACGAGTACATCCATACGGTACCAAACCACACCAAAACGGTGCAATACCGTACGAGTACATCCATACGGTACCAAACCACACCAAAACGGTGCAATACCGTACGAGTACTTCGTTACGGTACCAAACCACACCAAAACGGTGCAATACCATACGAGTACATCCATACGGCACCAAACCACACTAAAACGGTGCAATACCGTAGGAGTACATCCATACGGAACCAAACCACACCAAAACGGTGCAATACCGTACGAGTACTTCGTTACGGTACCAAACCACACCAAAACGGTGCAATACCGTACGAGTACATCCATACGGTACCAAACCACACCAAAACGGTGCAATACCGTACGAGTACTTTGTTACGGTACCAAACCACACCAAAACGGTACAATAGCGTACGAGTACTTCGTTACGGTACAAAACCAAACCAAAACGGTGCAATTCCGTACGAGTACATCCATACGGTACCAAACCACACCAAAACGGTGCAAGACCGTACAAGTACTTCGTTACGGTACCAAATCACACCAAAACGGTACAATACCGTACGAGTACTTCGTTACGGTACCAAACCAAACCAAAACGGTGCAATACCGTACGAGTACATCCATACGGCACCAAACCACACCAAAACGGTGCAATACCGTACGAGTACTTCGTTACGGTACCAAACCACACCAAAACGGTACAACAGCGTACGAGTATTTCGTTACGGTACACAACCAAACCAAAACGGTGCAATTCCGTACGAGTACATCCATACGGTACCAAACCACACCAAAACGGTTCAATGCCGTACGAGTACATCCATAGGGTACCAAACCACACCAAAACGGTGCAATACCGTACAAGTACTTCGTAACGGTACCAAATGACACCAAAACGGTACAATACCGTACGAGTACTTCGTTACGGTACCGAACCACACCAAAACGGTGCAATACCGTACGAGTACATCCATACGGTACCAAACCACACCAAAACGGTGCAATACCGTACGAGTACATCCATACGGTACCAAACCACACCAAAACGGTGCAATACCGTACGAGTACTTCGTTACTGTACCAAACCACACCAAAACGGTACAATAGCGTACGAGTACTTCGTTACGGTACAAAACCAAACCAAAACGGTGCAATTCCGTACGAGTACATCCATACAGTACCAAACCACACCAAAACGGTGCAAGACCGTACAAGTACTTCGTTACGGTACCAAATCACACCAAAACGGTACAATACCGTACGAGTACTTCGTTACGGTACCAAACCAAACCAAAACGGTGCAATACCGTACGAGTACATCCATACGGTACCAAACCACACCAAAACGGTGCAATACTGTACGAGTACTTCGTTACGATACCAAACCACACCAAAACGGTACAATAGCGTACGAGTATTTCGTTACGGTACAAAACCAAACCAAAACGGTGCAATTCCGTACGAGTACATCCATACGGTACCAAACCACACCAAAACGGTGCAATACCGTACGAGTACATCCATACGGTACCAAACCACACCAAAACGGTGCAATACCGTACAAGTACTTCGTAACGGTACCAAATCACACCAAAACGGTACAATACCGTACGAGTACTTCGTTACGGTACCAAACCACACCAAAACGGTGCAATACCGTACGAGTACATCCATACGGTACCAAACCACACCAAAACGGTGCAATACCGTACGAGTACTTTGTTACGGTACCAAACCACACCAAAACGGTACAATAGCGTACGAGTACTTCGTTACGGTACAAAACCAAACCAAAACGGTGCAATTCCGTACGAGTACATCCATACGGTACCAAACCACACCAAAACGGTGCAAGACCGTACAAGTACTTCGTTACGGTACCAAATCACACCAAAACGGTACAATACCGTACGAGTACTTCGTTACGGTACCAAACCAAACCAAAACGGTGCAATACCGTACGAGTACATCCATACGGCACCAAACCACACCAAAACGGTGCAATACCGTACGAGTACTTCGTTACGGTACCAAACCACACCAAAACGGTACAACAGCGTACGAGTATTTCGTTACGGTACACAACCAAACCAAAACGGTGCAATTCCGTACGAGTACATCCATACGGTACCAAACCACACCAAAACGGTGCAATGCCGTACGAGTACATCCATAGGGTACCAAACCACACCAAAACGGTGCAATACCGTACAAGTACTTCGTAACGGTACCAAATGACACCAAAACGGTACAATACCGTACGGGTACTTCGTTACGGTACCGAACCACACCAAAACGGTGCAATACCGTACGAGTACATCCATACGGTACCAAACCACACCAAAACGGTGCAATACCGTACGAGTACATCCATACGGTACCAAACCACACCAAAACGGTGCAATACCGTACGAGTACTTCGTTACTGTACCAAACCACACCAAAACGGTACAATAGCGTACGAGTACTTCGTTACGGTACAAAACCAAACCAAAACGGTGCAATTCCGTACGAGTACATCCATACAGTACCAAACCACACCAAAACGGTGCAAGACCGTACAAGTACTTCGTTACGGTACCAAATCACACCAAAACGGTACAATACCGTACGAGTACTTCGTTACGGTACCAAACCAAACCAAAACGGTGCAATACCGTACGAGTACATCCATACGGTACCAAACCACACCAAAACGGTGCAATACTGTACGAGTACTTCGTTACGATACCAAACCACACCAAAACGGTACAATAGCGTACGAGTATTTCGTTACGGTACAAAACCAAACCAAAACGGTGCAATTCCGTACGAGTACATCCATACGGTACCAAACCACACCAAAACGGTGCAATACCGTACGAGTACATCCATACGGTACCAAACCACACCAAAACGGTGCAATACCGTACAAGTACTTCGTAACGGTACCAAATCACACCAAAACGGTACAATACCGTACGAGTACTTCGTTACGGTACCAAACCACACCAAAACGGTGCAATACCGTACGAGTACATCCATACGGTACCAAACCACACCAAAACGGTGCAATACCGTACGAGTACATCCATACGGTACCAAACCACACCAAAACGGTGCAATACCGTACGAGTACTTCGTTACGGTACCAAACCACACCAAAACGGTGCAATACCGTACGAGTACATCCATACGGTACCAAACCACACCAAAAAGGTGCAATACCGTACGAGTACATCCATAGGGTACCAAACCACACCAAAACGGTGCAATACCGTACAAGTACTTCGTTACGGTACCAAATCACACCAAAACGGTACAATACCGTACGACTACTTCGTTACGGTACCAAACCACACCAAAACGGTGCAATACCGTACGAGTACATCCTTACGGTACCAAACCACACCAAAAAGGTGCAATACCGTACAAGTACATCCATAGGGTACCAAACCACACCAAAACGGTGCAATACCGTACAAATACTTCGTTACGGTACCAAATCACACCAAAACGGTACAATACCGTACGCCTACTTCGTTACGGTACCAAACCACACCAAAACGGTGCAATACCGTACGAGTACATCCATAGGGTACCAAACCACACCAAAACGGTGCAATACCGTACAAGTACTTCGTTACGGTACCAAATCACACCAAAACGGTACAATACCGTACGAGTACTTCGTTACGGTACCAAACCACACCAAAACGGTGCAATACCGTACGAGTACATCCATACGGTACCAAACCACACCAAAACGGTGCAATACCGTACGAGTACTTCGTTACTGTACCAAACCACACCAAAACGGTGCAATACCGTACGAGTACTTCGTTACGGTGCCAAACCACACCAAAATGGGGCAATACCGTACGAGTAATTCGTTATGGTACCAAACCATACCAAAACGGTGCAATACCGTACGAGTACATCCATACGGTACCAAACCACACCAAAACGGTGCAATACCGTACGAGTACATCCATACGGTACCAAACCACACCAAAAAAGGTGCAATACCGTACGAGTACTTCGTTACGGTACCAAACCACACCAAAACGGTACAATAGCATACGAGTACTTCGTTACGGTACCAAACCAAACCAAAACGGTGCAATACCTTACGAGTACATCCATACGGTACAAAACCACACCAAAACGGTGCAATACCGTACGAGTACTTCGTTACGGTACCAAACCACACCAAAACGGTGCAATACCATACGAATACATCCATACGGTACCAAACCACACTAAAACGGTGCAATACCGTAGGAGTACATCCATACGGAACCAAACCACACCAAAACGGTGCAATACCGTACGAGTACTTCGTTACGGTACCAAACCAAACCAAACCAAACCAAAACGGTGCAATACCATACGACTAATTCCATACGGTACCAAACCACACCAAAACGGTGCTATACCGTACGAGTACATCCATACGGTACAAAACCACACCAAAACGGTACAATACCGTACCAAACCACACCAAAACGGTACAATACCGTACGAGTACATCCTTACGGTACCAAACCACACCAAAACGGTGCAATACCGTACGAATACTTCGTTACGGTACCAAACCACACCAAAACGGTGCAATACCGTACGAGTACATCCATACGGTACAAAACCACACCAAAACGGTGCAATACCGTACGAGTACTTCGTTACGGTACCAAACCACACCAAAACGGTGCAATACCATACGAGTACATCCATAGGGTACCAAACCACACCAAAACGGTGCAATACCGTACAAGTACTTCGTTACGGTACCAAATCACACCAAAACGGTACAATACCGTACGAGTACTTCGTTACGGTACCAAACCACACCAAAACGGTGCAATACCGTACGAGTACATCCATAGGGTACCAAACCACACCAAAACGGTGCAATACCGTACAAGTACTTCGTTACGGTACCAAATCACACCAAAACGGTACAATACCGTACGAGTACTTCGTTACGGTACCAAATCACACCAAAACGGTACAATAGCGTACGAGTACTTCGTTACGGTACAAAACCAAACCAAAACGGTGCAATTCCGTACGAGTACATCCATACGGTACCAAACCACACCAAAACGATGCAATACCGTACGAGTACATCCATAGGGTACAAAACCACACCAAAACGGTGCAATACCGTACAAGTACTTCGTAACGGTACCAAATCACACCAAAACGGTACAATACCATACGAGTACTTCGTTACGGTACCAAACCACACCAAAATGGTGCAATACCGTACGAGTACATCCATACGGTACCAAACCACACCAAAACGGTGCAATACCGTACGAGTACATCCATACGGTACCAAACCACACCAAAACGGTGCAATACCGTACGAGTACTTCGTTACGGTACCAAACCACACCAAAACGGTGCAATACCATACGAGTACATCCATACGGCACCAAACCACACTAAAACGGTGCAATACCGTAGGAGTACATCCATACGGAACCAAACCACACCAAAACGGTGCAATACCGTACGAGTACTTCGTTACGGTACCAAACCACACCAAAACGGTGCAATACCGTACGAGTACATCCATACGGTACCAAACCACACCAAAACGGTGCAATACCGTACGAGTACTTTGTTACGGTACCAAACCACACCAAAACGGTACAATAGCGTACGAGTACTTCGTTACGGTACAAAACCAAACCAAAACGGTGCAATTCCGTACGAGTACATCCATACGGTACCAAACCACACCAAAACGGTGCAAGACCGTACAAGTACTTCGTTACGGTACCAAATCACACCAAAACGGTACAATACCGTACGAGTACTTCGTTACGGTACCAAACCAAACCAAAACGGTGCAATACCGTACGAGTACATCCATACGGCACCAAACCACACCAAAACGGTGCAATACCGTACGAGTACTTCGTTACGGTACCAAACCACACCAAAACGGTACAACAGCGTACGAGTATTTCGTTACGGTACACAACCAAACCAAAACGGTGCAATTCCGTACGAGTACATCCATACGGTACCAAACCACACCAAAACGGTGCAATGCCGTACGAGTACATCCATAGGGTACCAAACCACACCAAAACGGTGCAATACCGTACAAGTACTTCGTAACGGTACCAAATGACACCAAAACGGTACAATACCGTACGAGTACTTCGTTACGGTACCGAACCACACCAAAACGGTGCAATACCGTACGAGTACATCCATACGGTACCAAACCACACCAAAACGGTGCAATACCGTACGAGTACATCCATACGGTACCAAACCACGCCAAAACGGTGCAATACCGTACGAGTACTTCGTTACTGTACCAAACCACACCAAAACGGTACAATAGCGTACGAGTACTTCGTTACGGTACAAAACCAAACCAAAACGGTGCAATTCCGTACGAGTACATCCATACAGTACCAAACCACACCAAAATGGTGCAAGACCGTACAAGTACTTCGTTACGGTACCAAATCACACCAAAACGGTACAATACCGTACGAGTACTTCGTTACGGTACCAAACCAAACCAAAACGGTGCAATACCGTACGAGTACATCCATACGGTACCAAACCACACCAAAACGGTGCAATACTGTACGAGTACTTCGTTACGATACCAAACCACACCAAAACGGTACAATAGCGTACGAGTATTTCGTTACGGTACAAAACCAAACCAAAACGGTGCAATTCCGTACGAGTACATCCATACGGTACCAAACCACACCAAAACGGTGCAATACCGTACGAGTACATCCATACGGTACCAAACCACACCAAAACGGTGCAATACCGTACAAGTACTTCGTAACGGTACCAAATCACACCAAAACGGTACAATACCGTACGAGTACTTCGTTACGGTACCAAACCACACCAAAACGGTGCAATACCGTACGAGTACATCCATACGGTACCAAACCACACCAAAACGGTGCAATACCGTACGAGTACATCCATACGGTACCAAACCACACCAAAACGGTGCAATACCGTACGAGTACTTCGTTACGGTACCAAACCACACCAAAACGGTGCAATACCGTACGAGTACATCCATACGGTACCAAACCACACCAAAAAGGTGCAATACCGTACGAGTACATCCATAGGGTACCAAACCACACCAAAACGGTGCAATACCGTACAAGTACTTCGTTACGGTACCAAATCACACCAAAACGGTACAATACCGTACGACTACTTCGTTACGGTACCAAACCACACCAAAACGGTGCAATACCGTACGAGTACATCCTTACGGTACCAAACCACACCAAAAAGGTGCAATACCGTACAAGTACATCCATAGGGTACCAAACCACACCAAAACGGTGCAATACCGTACGAGTACTTCGTTACGGTGCCAAACCACACCAAAATGGGGCAATACCGTACGAGTAATTCGTTATGGTACCAAACCACACCAAAACGGTGCAATACCGTACGAGTACATCCATACGGTACCAAACCACACCAAAACGGTGCAATACCGTACGAGTACATCCATACGGTACCAAACCACACCAAAAAAGGTGCAATACCGTACGAGTACTTCGTTACGGTACCAAACCACACCAAAACGGTACAATAGCATACGAGTACTTCGTTACGGTACCAAACCAAACAAAAACGGTGCAATACCTTACGAGTACATCCATACGGTACAAAACCACACCAAAACGGTGCAATACCGTACGAGTACTTCGTTACGGTACCAAACCACACCAAAACGGTGCAATACCATACGAATACATCCATACGGTACCAAACCACACTAAAACGGTGCAATACCGTAGGAGTACATCCATACGGAACCAAACCACACCAAAACGGTGCAATACCGTACGAGTACTTCGTTACGGTACCAAACCAAACCAAACCAAACCAAAACGGTGCAATACCATACGACTAATTCCATACGGTACCAAACCACACCAAAACGGTGCTATACCGTACGAGTACATCCATACGGTACAAAACCACACCAAAACGGTACAATACCGTACCAAACCACACCAAAACGGTACAATACCGTACGAGTACATCCTTACGGTACCAAACCACACCAAAACGGTGCAATACCGTACGAGTACATCCATACGGTACCAAACCACACCAAAACGGTGTTATACCGTACGAGTACTTCGTTACTGTACCAAACCACACCAAAACGGTACAATAGCGTACGAGTACTTCGTTACGGTACAAAACCAAACCAAAACGGTGCAATTCCGTACGAGTACATCCATACGGTACCAAACCACACCAAAACGGTGCAAGACCGTACAAGTACTTCGTTACGGTACCAAATCACACCAAAACGGTACAATACCGTACGAGTACTTCGTTACGGTACCAAACCAAACCAAAACGGTGCAATACCGTACGAGTAAATCCATACGGTACCAAACCACACCAAAACGGTGCAATACCGTACGAGTACTTCGTTACGATACCAAACCACACCAAAACGGTACAATAGCGTACGAGTATTTCGTTACGGTACAAAACCAAACCAAAACGGTGCAATTCCATACGAGTACATCCATACGGTACCAAACCACACCAAAACGGTGCAATACCGTACGAGTACATCCATACGGTACCAAACCACACCAAAACGGTGCAATACCGTACAAGTACTTCGTAACGGTACCAAATCACACCAAAACGGTACAATACCGTACGAGTACTTCGTTACGGTACCAAACCACACCAAAACGGTGCAATACCGTACGAGTACATCCATACGGTACCAAACCACACCAAAACGGTGCAATACCGTACGAGTACATCCATACGGTACCAAACCACACCAAAAAAGGTGCAATACCGTACGAGTACTTCGTTACGGTACCAAACCACACCAAAACGGTACAATAGCATATGAGTACTTCGTTACGGTACCAAACAAAACCAAAACGGTGTAATACCGTACGAGTACATCCATACGGTACAAAACCACACCAAAACGGTGCAATACCGTACGAGTACTTCGTTACGGTACCAAACCACACCAAAACGGTGCAATACCATACGAGTACATCCATACGGCACCAAACCACACTAAAACGGTGCAATACCGTAGGAGTACATCCATACGGAACCAAACCACACCAAAACGGTGCAATACCGTACGAGTACATCGTTACGGTACCAAACCACACCAAAACGGTGCAATACCGTACGAGTACATCCATACGGTACCAAACCACACCAAAACGGTGCAATACCGTACGAGTACTTTGTTACGGTACCAAACCACACCAAAACGGTACAATAGCGTACGAGTACTTCGTTACGGTACAAAACCAAACCAAAACGGTGCAATTCCGTACGAGTACATCCATACGGTACCAAACCACACCAAAACGGTGCAAGACCGTACAAGTACTTCGTTACGGTACCAAATCACACCAAAACGGTACAATACCGTACGAGTACTTCGTTACGGTACCAAACCAAACCAAAACGGTGCAATACCGTACGAGTACATCCATACGGCACCAAACCACACCAAAACGGTGCAATACCGTACGAGTACTTCGTTACGGTACCAAACCACACCAAAACGGTACAATAGCGTACGAGTATTTCGTTACGGTACACAATTAAACCAAAACGGTGCAATTCCGTACGAGTACATCCATACGGTACCAAACCACACCAAAACGGTGCAATACCGTACGAGTACATCCATAGGGTACCAAACCACACCAAAACGGTGCAATACCGTACAAGTACTTCGTAACGGTACCAAATCACACCAAAACGGTACAATACCGTACGAGTACTTCGTTACGGTACCAAACCACACCAAAACGGTGCAATACCGTACGAGTACATCCATACGGTACCAAACCACACCAAAACGGTGCAATACCGTACGAGTACATCCATACGGTACCAAACCACACCAAAAAAGGTGCAATACCGTACGAGTACTTCGTTACGGTACCAAACCACACCAAAACGGTACAATAGCATACGAGTACTTCGTTACGGTACCAAACCAAACCAAAACGGTGTAATACCGTACGAGTACATCCATACGGTACAAAACCACACCAAAACGGTACAATACCGTACGAGTACATCCATACGGTACCAAACCACACCAAAACGGTGCAATTCCGTACAAGTACTTCGTAACGGTACCAAATCACACCAAAACGGTACAATACCGTACGAGTACTTCGTTACGGTACCAAACCACACCAAAACGGTGCAATACCGTACGAGTTCATCCATACGGTACCAAACCACACCAAAACGGTGCAATACCGTACGAGTACATCCATACGGTACCAAACCACACCAAAAAGGTGAAATACCGAACGAGTACTTCGTTACGGTACCAAACCACACCAAAACGGTACAATAGCGTACGAGTACTTCGTTACGGTACAAAACCAAACCAAAACGGTGCAATTCCGTACGAGTACATCCATACGGTACCAAACCACACCAAAACGGTGCAAGACCGTACAAGTACTTCGTTACGGTACCAAATCACACCAAAACGGTACAATACCGTACGAGTACTTCGTTACGGTACCAAACCACACCAAAACGGTGCAATACCGTACGAGTACATCCATACGGTACCAAACCACACCAAAACGGTGCAATACCGTTCGAGTACATCCATACGGTACCAAACCACACCAAAAAAGGTGCAATACCGTACGAGTACTTCGTTACGGTACCAAACCACACCAAAACGGTACAATAGCATATGAGTACTTCGTTACGGTACCAAACAAAACCAAAACGGTGTAATACCGTACGAGTACATCCATACGGTACAAAACCACACCAAAACGGTGCAATACCGTACGAGTACTTCGTTACGGTACCAAACCACACCAAAACGGTGCAATACCATACGAGTACATCCATACGGCACCAAACCACACTAAAACGGTGCAATACCGTAGGAGTACATCCATACGGAACCAAACCACACCAAAACGGTGCAATACCGTACGAGTACTTCGTTACGGTACCAAACCACACCAAAACGGTGCAATACCGTACGAGTACATCCATACGGTACCAAACCACACCAAAACGGTGCAATACCGTACGAGTACTTTGTTACGGTACCAAACCACACCAAAACGGTACAATAGCGTACGAGTACTTCGTTACGGTACAAAACCAAACCAAAACGGTGCAATTCCGTACGAGTACATCCATACGGTACCAAACCACACCAAAACGGTGCAAGACCGTACAAGTACTTCGTTACGGTACCAAATCACACCAAAACGGTACAATACCGTACGAGTACTTCGTTACGGTACCAAACCAAACCAAAACGGTGCAATACCGTACGAGTACATCCATACGGCACCAAACCACACCAAAACGGTGCAATACCGTACGAGTACTTCGTTACGGTACCAAACCACACCAAAACGGTACAATAGCGTACGAGTATTTCGTTACGGTACACAATTAAACCAAAACGGTGCAATTCCGTACGAGTACATCCATACGGTACCAAACCACACCAAAACGGTGCAATACCGTACGAGTACATCCATAGGGTACCAAACCACACCAAAACGGTGCAATACCGTACAAGTACTTCGTAACGGTACCAAATCACACCAAAACGGTACAATACCGTACGAGTACTTCGTTACGGTACCAAACCACACCAAAACGGTGCAATACCGTACGAGTACATCCATACGGTACCAAACCACAACAAAACGGTGCAATACCGTACGAGTACATCCATACGGTACCAAACCACACCAAAAAAGGTGCAATACCGTACGAGTACTTCGTTACGGTACCAAACCACACCAAAACGGTACAATAGCATACGAGTACTTCGTTACGGTACCAAACCAAACCAAAACGGTGTAATACCGTACGAGTACATCCATACGGTACAAAACCACACCAAAACGGTACAATACCGTACGAGTACATCCATACGGTACCAAACCACACCAAAACGGTGCAATTCCGTACAAGTACTTCGTAACGGTACCAAATCACACCAAAACGGTACAATACCGTACGAGTACTTCGTTACGGTACCAAACCACACCAAAACGGTGCAATACCGTACGAGTTCATCCATACGGTACCAAACCACACCAAAACGGTGCAATACCGTACGAGTACATCCATACGGTACCAAACCACACCAAAAAGGTGAAATACCGAACGAGTACTTCGTTACGGTACCAAACCACACCAAAACGGTACAATAGCGTACGAGTACTTCGTTACGGTACAAAACCAAACCAAAACGGTGCAATTCCGTACGAGTACATCCATACGGTACCAAACCACACCAAAACGGTGCAAGACCGTACAAGTACTTCGTTACGGTACCAAATCACACCAAAACGGTACAATACCGTACGAGTACTTCGTTACGGTACCAAACCAAACCAAAACGGTGCAATACCGTACGAGTACATCCATACGGTACCAAACCACACCAAAACGGTGCAATACCGTACGAGTACATCCATACGGTACCAAACCACACCAAAAAAGGTGCAATACCGTACGAGTACTTCGTTACGGTACAAAACCACACCAAAACGGTACAATAGCATACGAGTACTTCGTTACGGTACCAAACCAAACCAAAACGGTGCAATACCGTACGAGTACATCCATACGGTACAAAACCACACCACAACGGTGCAATACTTTACGAGTACTTCGTTACGGTACCAAACCACACAAAAACGGTGCAATACCGTACGAGTACATCCATACGGTACCAAACCACACTAAAATGGTGCAATACCGTAGGAGTACATCCATACGGAACCAAACCACACCAAAACGGTGCAATACCGTACGAGTACTTCGTTACGGTACCAAACCAAACCAAAACGGTGCAATACCGTACGACTAATTCCATACGGTACCAAACCACACCAAAACGGTGCAATACCGCACGAGTACATCCATACGGTTCCAAACCACACCAAAACGGTACAATACCGTACCAAACCACACCAAAACGGTACAATACCGTACGAGTACATCCATACGGTACCAAACCACACCAAAACGGTGCAATACCGTACGAGTACTTCGTTACGGTACCAAACCACACCAAAACGGTGCAATACCGTACGAGTACATCCATACGGTACCAAACCACACCAAAAAGGTGCAATACCGTACGAGTACATCCATAGGGTACCAAACCACACCAAAACGGTGCAATACCGTACAAGTACTTCGTTACGGTACCAAATCACACCAAAACGGTACAATACCGTACGAGTACTTCGTTACGGTACCAAACCACACCAAAACGGTGCAATACCGTACGAGTACTTCGTTACGGTACCAAACCACACCAAAACGGTGCAATACCGTACGAGTACATCCATACGGTACCAAACCACACCAAAACGGTGCAATACCGTACGAGTACTTCGTTACGGTACCAAACCAAACCAAACCAAACCAAAACGGTGCAATACCGTACGACTAATTCCATACGGTACCAAACCACACCAAAATGGTGCAATACCGTACGAGTACATCCATACGGTACAAAACCACACCAAAACGGTACAATACCGTACCAAACCACACCAAAACGGTACAATACCGTACGAGTACATCCATACGGTACCAAACCACACCAAAACGGTGCAATACCGTACGAGTACATCCATACGGTACCAAACCACACCAAAAAAGGTGCAATACCGTATGAGTACTTCGTTACGGTACCAAACCACACCAAAACGGTACAATAGCATACGAGTACTTCGTTACGGTACCAAACCAAACCAAAACGGTGCAATACCGTACGAGTACATCCATACGGTACAAAACCACACCAAAACGGTACAATACCGTACGAGTACTTCGTTACGGTACCAAACCACACCAAAACGGTGCAATACCGTACGAGTTCATCCATACGGTACCAAACCACACCAAAACGGTGCAATACCGTACGAGTACATCCATACGGTACCAAACCACACCAAAAAGGTGAAATACCGAACGAGTACTTCGTTACAGTACCAAACCACACCAAAACGGTACAATAGCGTACGAGTACTTCGTTACGGTACAAAACCAAACCAAAACGGTGCAATTCCGTACGAGTACATCCATACGGTACCAAACCACACCAAAACGGTGCAAGACCGTACAAGTACTTCGTTACGGTACCAAATCACACCAAAACGGTACAATACCGTACGAGTACTTCATTACGGTACCAAACCAAACCAAAACGGTGCAATACCGTACGAGTACATCCATACGGTACCAAACCACACCAAAACGGTGCAATACCGTACGAGTACATCCATACGGTACCAAACCACACCAAAAAAGGTGCAATACCGTACGAGTACTTCGTTACGGTACAAAACCACACCAAAATGGTACAATAGCATACGAGTACTTCGTTACGGTACCAAACCAAACCAAAACGGTGCAATACCGTACGAGTACATCCATACGGTACAAAACCACACCACAACGGTGCAATACTGTACGAGTACTTCGTTACGGTACCAAACCACACCAAAACGGTGCAATACCGTACGAGTACATCCATACGGTACCAAACCACACCAAAACGGTGCAATACCGTACGAGTACATCCATACGGTACCAAACCACACCAAAACGGTGCAATACCGTACGAGTACATCCATACGGTACCAAACCACACCAAAAAAGGTGCAATACCGTACGAGTACTTCGTTACGGTACCAAACCACACCAAAACGGTACAATAGCATACGAGTACTTCGTTACGGTACCAAACCAAACCAAAACGGTGCAATACCGTACGAGTACATCCATACGGTACAAAACCACACCAAAACGGTGCAATACCGTACGAGTACTTCGTTACGGTACCAAACCACACCAAAACGGTGCAATACCATACGAGTACATCCATACGGTACCAAACCACACTAAAACGATGCAATACCGTAGGAGTACATCCATACGGAACCAAACCACACCAAAACGGTGCAATACCGTACGAGTACTTCGTTACGGTACCAAACCAAACCAAACCAAACCAAAACGGTGCAATACCATACGACTAATTCCATATGGTACCAAACCACACCAAAACGGTGCTATACCGTACGAGTACATCCATACGGTACAAAACCACACCAAAACGGTACAATACCGTACCAAACCACACCAAAACGGTACAATACCGTACGAGTACATCCTTACGGTACCAAACCACACCAAAACGGTGCAATACCGTATGAATACTTCGTTACGGTACCAAACCACACCAAAACGGTGCAATACCGTACGAGTACATCCATACGGTACAAAACCACACCAAAACGGTGCAATACCGTACGAGTACTTCGTTACGGTACCAAACCACACCAAAACGGTGCAATACCATACGAGTACATCCATAGGGTACCAAACCACACCAAAACGGTGCAATACCGTACAAGTACTTCGTTACGGTACCAAATCACACCAAAACGGTACAATACCGTACGAGTACTTCGTTACGGTACCAAACCAAACCAAAACGGTGCAATACCGTACGAGTACATCCATACGGTACCAAACCACACCAAAACGGTGCAATACCGTACGAGTACATCCATACGGTACCAAACCACACCAAAAAAGGTGCAATACCATACGAGTACTTCGTTACGGTACCAAACCACACCAAAACGGTGCAATACCGTACAAGTACTTCGTTACGGTACCAAATCACACCAAAACGGTACAATACCGTACGAGTACTTCGTTACGGTACCAAACCACACCAAAACGGTGCAATACCGTACGAGTACATCCATAGGGTACAAAACCACACCAAAACGGTGCAATACCGTACAAGTACTTCGTAACGGTACCAAATCACACCAAAACGGTACAATACCATACGAGTACTTCGTTACGGTACCAAACCACACCAAAATGGTGCAATACCGTACGAGTACATCCATACGGTACCAAACCACACCAAAACGGTGCAATACCGTACGAGTACATCCATACGGTACCAAACCACACCAAAACGGTGCAATACCGTACGAGTACTTCGTTACGGTACCAAACCACACCAAAACGGTTCAATACCATACGAGTACATCCATACGGCACCAAACCACACTAAAACGGTGCAATACCGTAGGAGTACATCCATACGGAACCAAACCACACCAAAACGGTGCAAGACCGTACAAGTACTTCGTTACGGTACCAAATCACACCAAAACGGTACAATACCGTACGAGTACTTCGTTACGGTACCAAACCAAACAAAAACGGTGCAATACCGTACGAGTACATCCATACGGTACCAAACCACACCAAAACGGTGCAATACCGTACGAGTACTTCGTTACGGTACCAAACCACACCAAAAAGGTACAATAGCGTACGAGTATTTCGTTACGGTACAAAACCAAACCAAAACGGTGCAATTCCGTACGAGTACATCCATACGGTACCAAACCACACCAAAACGGTGCAATAACGTACGAGTACATCCATTGGGTACCAAACCACACCAAAACGGTGCAATACCGTACAAGTACTTCGTAACGGTACCAAACCACACCAAAACGGTGCAATACCGTACGAGTACATCCATACGGTACCAAACCACACCAAAACGGTGCAATACCGTACGAGTACATCCATACGGTACCAAACCACACCAAAACGGTGCAATACCGTACGAGTACATCCATACGGTACCAAACCACACCAAAACGGTACAATAGCATACGAGTACTTCTTTACGGTACCAAACCAAACCAAAACGGTGCAATACCGTACGAGTACATCCATACGGTACCAAACCACACCAAAACGGTGCAATACCGTACGAGTACATCCATACGGTACCAAACCACACCAAAAAAGGTGCAATACCATACGAGTACTTCGTTACGGTACCAAACCACACCAAAACGGTGCAATACCGTACAAGTACTTCGTTACGGTACCAAATCACACCAAAACGGTACAATACCGTACGAGTACTTCGTTACGGTACCAAACCACACCAAAACGGTGCAATACCGTACGAGTACATCCATAGGGTACCAAACCACACCAAAACGGTGGAATACCGTACAAGTACTTCGTTACGGTACCAAATCACACGAAAACGGTACAATACCGTACGAGTACTTCGTTACGGTACCAAACTACACCAAAACGGTGCAATACCGTACGAGTACATCCATACGGTACCAAACCACACCAAAACGGTGCAATACCGTACGAGTACTTCGTTACTGTACCAAACCACACCAAAACGGTGCAATACCGTACGAGTACTTCGTTACGGTACCAAACCAAACTAAAACGGTGCAATACCGTACGAGTACTTCGTTACTGTACCAAACAACACCAAAACGGTGCAATACCATACGAGTACTTCGTTACGGTACCAAACCACACCAAAATGGGGCAATACCGTACGAGTACTTCGTTACGGTACCAAACCACACCAAAACGGTGCAATACCGTACGAGTACATCCATACGGTACCAAACCACACCAAAAAAGGTGCAATACCGTACGAGTACTTCGTTACGGTACCAAAACCACACCAAAACGGTACAATAGCATACGAGTACTTCGTTACGGTACCAAACCAAACAAAAACGGTGCAATACCGTACGAGTACATCCATACGGTACAAAACCACACCAAAACGGTGCAATACCGTACGAGTACTTCGTTACGGTACCAAACCAAACAAAAACGGTGCTATAGCGTACGAGTACATCCATACGGTACCAAACCACACCAAAACGATACAATACCGTACGAGTACATCCATACGGTACCAAACCACACCAAAAAAGGTGCAATACCGTACGAGTACTTCGTTACGGTACCAAACCAAACCAAAACGATACAATACCGTACGAGTACATCCATACGGTACCAAACCACACCAAAAAAGGTGCAATACCGTACGAGTACTTCGTTACGGTACCAAACCACACCAAAACGGTACAATAGCATACGAGTACTTCGTTACGGTACCAAACCAAACCAAAACGGTGCAATACCGTACGAGTACATCCATACGGTACAAAACCACACCAAAACGGTGCAATACCGTACGAGTACTTCGTTACGGTACCAAACCACACCAAAACGGTGCAATACCATACGAGTACATCCATACGGTACCAAACCACACTAAAACGGTGCAATACCGTAGGAGTACATCCATACGGAACCAAACCACACCAAAACGGTGCAATACCGTACGAGTACTTCGTTACGGTACCAAACCACACCAAAACGATACAATACCGTACGAGTACATCCATACGGTACCAAACCACACCAAAAAAGGTGCAATACCGTACGAGTACTTCGTTACGGTACCAAACCACACCAAAACGGTACAATAGCATACGAGTACTTCGTTACGGTACCAAACCAAACCAAAACGGTGCAATACCGTACGAGTACATCCATACGGTACAAAACCACACCAAAACGGTGCAATACCGTACGAGTACTTCGTTACGGTACCAAACCACACCAAAACGGTGCAATACCATACGAGTACATCCATACGGTACCAAACCACACTAAAACGGTGCAATACCGTAGGAGTACATCCATACGGAACCAAACCACACCAAAACGGTGCAATACCGTACGAGTACTTCGTTACGGTACCAAACCAAACCAAACCAAACCAAAACGGTGCAATACCGTACGACTAATTCCATACGGTACCAAACCACACAAAAATGGTGCAATACCGTACGAGTACATCCATACGGTACAAAACCTCACCAAAACGGTACAATACCGTACCAAACCACACCAAAACGGTACAATACCGTACGAGTACATCCATACGGTACCAAACCACACCAAAACCGTGCAATACCGTAAGAATACTTCGTTACGGTACCAAACCACACCAAAACGGTGCAATACCGTACGAGTACATCCATACGGTACCAAACCACACCAAAACGGTGCAATACCGTACGAGTACTTCGTTACGGTACCAAACCACACCAAAACGGTGCAATACCGTACGAGTACATCCATACGGTACCAAACCACACCAAAAAGGTGCAATACCATACGAGTACATCCATAGGGTACCAAACCACACCAAAACGGTGCAATACCGTACAAGTACTTCGTTACGGTACCAAATCACACCAAAACGGTACAATACCGTACGAGTACTTCGTTACGGTACCAAACCACACCAAAACGGTGCAATACCGTACGAGTACATCCGTAGGGTACCAAACCACACCAAAACGGTGCAATACCGTACAAGTACTTCGTTACGGTACCAAATCACACCAAAACGGTACAATACAGTACGAGTACTTCGTTACGGTACCAAACCACACCAAAACGGTACAATAGCGTACGAGTATTTCGTTATGGTACAAAACCAAACCAAAACGGTGCAATTCCGTACGAGTACATCCATACGGTACAAACCACACCAAAACGGAGCAATACCGTACGAGTACATCCATAGGGTACCAAACCACACCAAAACGGTGCAATTCCGTACAAGTACTTCGTAACGGTACCAAATCACACCAAAACGGTACAATACCGTACGAGTACTTCGTTACGGTACCAAACCACACCAAAACGGTGCAATACCGTACGAGTACATCCATACGGTACCAAACCACACCAAAAAGGTGAAATACCGAACGAGTACTTCGTTACGGTACCAAACCACACCAAAACGGTACAATAGCGTACGAGTACTTCGTTACGGTACAAAACCAAACCAAAACGGTGCAATTCCGTACGAGTACATCCATACGGTACCAAACCACACCAAAACGGTGCAAGACCGTACAAGTACTTCGTTACGGTACCAAATAACACCAAAACGGTACAATACCGTACGAGTACTTCGTTACGGTACCAAACCAAACCAAAACGGTGCAATACCGTACGAGTACATCCATACGGTACCAAACCACACCAAAACGGTGCAATACCGTACGAGTACATCCATACGGTACCAAACCACACCAAAAAAGGTGCGATACCGTACGAGTACTTCGTTACGGTACAAAACCACACCAAAACGGTACAATAGCATACGAGTACTTCGTTACGGTACCAAACCAAACCAAAACGGTGCAATACCGTACGAGTACATCCATACGGTACAAAACCACACCACAACGGTGCAATACTTTACGAGTACTTCGTTACGGTACCAAACCACACCAAAACGGTGCAATACCGTACGAGTACATCCATACGGTACCAAACCACACTAAAATGGTGCAATACCGTAGGAGTACATCCATACGGAACCAAACCACACCAAAACGGTGCAATACCGTACGAGTACTTCGTTACGGTACCAAACCAAACCAAACCTAACCAAAACGGTGCAATACCGTACGACTAATTCCATACGGTACCAAACCACACCAAAACGGTGCAATACCGCACGAGTACATCCATACGGTACCAAACCACACCAAAACGGTACAATACCGTACCAAACCACACCAAAACGGTACAATACCGTACGAGTACATCCATACGGTACCAAACCACACCAAAACGGTGCAATACCGTACGAGTACTTCGTTACGGTACCAAACCACACCAAAACGGTGCAATACCGTACGAGTACATCCATACGGTACCAAACCACACCAAAAAGGTGCAATACCGTACGAGTACATCCATAGGGTACCAAACCACACCAAAACGGTGCAATACCGTACGAGTACTTCGTTACGGTACCAAACCACACCAAAACGGTGCAATACCGTACGAGTACATCCATAGGGTACCAAACCACACCAAAACGGTGCAATACCGTACAAGTACTTCGTTACGGTACCAAATCACACCAAAACGGTGCAATACCGTACGAGTACTTCGTTACGGTACCAAACCACACCAAAACGGTGCAATACCGTACGAGTACATCCATACGGTACCAAACCACACCAAAACGGTGCAATATCGTACGAGTACTTCGTTACGGTACCAAACCACACCAAAACGGTGCAATACCGTACGAGTACATCCATACGGTACCAAACCACACCAAAACGGTGCAATACCGTACAAGTACTTCGTTACGGTACCAAATCACACCAAAACGGTGCAATACCGTACGAGTACTTCGTTACGGTACCAAACCACACCAAAACGGTGCAATACCGTACGAGTACATCCATACGGTACCAAACCACACCAAAACGGTGCAATACCGTACGAGTACATCCATACGGTACCAAACCACACCAAAAAAGGTGCAATACCGTACGAGTACTTCGTTACGGTACCAAACCACACCAAAACGGTACAATAGCATACGAGTACTTCGTTACGGTACCAAACCAAACCAAAACGGTGCAATACCGTACGAGTACATCCATACGGTACAAAACCACACCAAAACAGTGCAATACCGTACGAGTACTTCGTTACGGTACCAAACCACACCAAAACGGTGCAATACCGTACGAGTACATCCATACGGAACCAAACCACACTAAAACGGTGCAATACCGTAGGAGTACATCCATACGGAACCAAACCACACCAAAACGGTGCAATACCGTACGAGTACTTCGTTACGGTACCAAACCAAACCAAACCAAACCAAAACGGTGCAATACCGTACGACTAATTCCATACAGTACCAAACCACACCAAAACGGTGCAATACCGTACGAGTACATCCATACGGTACCAAACCACACCGAAACGGTACAATACGGTACCAAACCACACCAAAACGGTGCAATACCGTACGAGTACATCCATACGGTACCAAACCACACCAAAAAGGTGAAATACCGAACGAGTACTTCGTTACGGTACCAAACCACACCAAAACGGTACAATAGCGTACGAGTACTTCGTTACGGTACAAAACCAAACCAAAACGGTGCAATTCCGTACGAGTACATCCATACGGTACCAAACCACACCAAAACGGTGCAAGACCGTACAAGTACTTCGTTACGGTACCAAATAACACCAAAACGGTACAATACAGTACGAGTACTTCGTTACGGTACCAAACCAAACCAAAACGGTGCAATACCGTACGAGTACATCCATACGGTACCAAACCACACCAAAACGGTGCAATACCGTACGAGTACATCCATACGGTACCAAACCACACCAAAAAAGGTGCGATACCGTACGAGTACTTCGTTACGGTACAAAACCACACCAAAACGGTACAATAGCATACGAGTACTTCGTTACGGTACCAAACCAAACCAAAACGGTGCAATACCGTACGAGTACATCCATACGGTACAAAACCACACCACAACGGTGCAATACTTTACGAGTACTTCGTTACGGTACCAAACCACACCAAAACGGTGCAATACCGTACGAGTACATCCATACGGTACCAAACCACACTAAAATGGTGCAATACCGTAGGAGTACATCCATACGGAACCAAACCACACCAAAACGGTGCAATACCGTACGAGTACTTCGTTACGGTACCAAACCAAACCAAACCTAACCAAAACGGTGCAATACCGTACGACTAATTCCATACGGTACCAAACCACACCAAAACGGTGCAATACCGTACGAGTACTTCGTTACGGTACCAAACCACACCAAAACGGTGCAATACCGTACGAGTACATCCATACGGTACCAAACCACACCAAAAAGGTGCAATACCGTACGAGTACATCCATAGGGTACCAAACCACACCAAAACGGTGCAATACCGTACAAGTACTTCGTTACGGTACCAAATCACACCAAAACGGTACAATACCGTACGAGTACTTCGTTACGGTACCAAACCACACCAAAACGGTGCAATACCGTACGAGTATATCCATAGGGTACCAAACCACACCAAAACGGTGCAATACCGTACAAGTACTTCGTTACGGTACCAAATCACACCAAAACGGTGCAATACCGTACGAGTACTTCGTTACGGTACCAAACCACACCAAAACGGTACAATAGCATACGAGTACTTCGTTACGGTACCAAACCAAACCAAAACGGTGCAATACCGTACGAGTACATCCATACGGTACAAAACCACACCAAAACGGTACAATACCGTACGAGTACTTCGTTACGGTACCAAACCAAACCAAAACGGTGCAATACCGTACGAGTACATCCATACGGTACCAAACCACACCAAAACGGTGCAATACCGTACGAGTACTTCGTTACGGTACCAAACCAAACCAAACCAAACCAAAACGGTGCAATACCGTACGACTAATTCCATACGGTACCAAACCACACCAAAATGGTGCAATACCGTACGAGTACATCCATACGGTACAAAACCACACCAAAACGGTACAATACCGTACCAAACCACACCAAAACGGTACAATACCGTACGAGTACATCCATACGGTACCAAACCACACCAAAACGGTGCAATACCGTACGAGTACATCCATACGGTACCAAACCACACCAAAAAAGGTGCAATACCGTATGAGTACTTCGTTACGGTACCAAACCACACCAAAACGGTACAATAGCATACGAGTACTTCGTTACGGTACCAAACCAAACCAAAACGGTGCAATACCGTACGAGTACATCCATACGGTACAAAACCACACCAAAACGGTACAATACCGTACGAGTACTTCGTTACGGTACCAAACCACACCAAAACGGTGCAATACCGTACGAGTTCATCCATACGGTACCAAACCACACCAAAACGGTGCAATACCGTACGAGTACATCCATACGGTACCAAACCACACCAAAAAGGTGAAATACCGAACGAGTACTTCGTTACGGTACCAAACCACACCAAAACGGTACAATAGCGTACGAGTACTTCGTTACGGTACAAAACCAAACCAAAACGGTGCAATACCGTACGAGTACATCCATACGGTACCAAACCACACCAAAACGGTGCAATACCGTACGAGTACATCCATACGGTACCAAACCACACCAAAAAAGGTGCAATACCGTACGAGTACTTCGTTACGGTACAAAACCACACCAAAATGGTACAATAGCATACGAGTACTTCGTTACGGTACCAAACCAAACCAAAACGGTGCAATACCGTACGAGTACATCCATACGGTACCAAACCACACCAAAACGGTGCAATACCGTACGAGTACATCCATACGGTACCAAACCACACCAAAAAAGGTGCAATACCGTACGAGTACTTCGTTACGGTACAAAACCACACCAAAATGGTACAATAGCATACGAGTACTTCGTTACGGTACCAAACCAAACCAAAACGGTGCAATACCGTACGAGTACATCCATACGGTACAAAACCACACCACAACGGTGCAATACCGTCCCAAACCACACCAAAACGGTACAATACCGTACGAGTACATCCATACGGTACCAAACCACACCAAAACTGTGCAATACCGTACGAGTACTTCGTTACGGTACCAAACCACACCAAAACGGTGCAATACCGTACGAGTACATCCATACGGTACCAAACCACACCAAAAAGGTGCAATACCGTACGAGTACATCCATAGGGTACCAAACAACACCAAAACGGTGGAATACCGTACAAGTACTTCGTTACGGTACCAAATCACACCAAAACGGTACAATACCGTACGAGTACTTCGTTACGGTACCAAACCACACCAAAACGGTGCAATACCGTACGAGTACATCCATAGGGTACCAAACCACACCAAAACGGTGCAATACCGTACAAGTACTTCGTTACGGTACCAAATCACACCAAAACGGTGCAATACCGTACGAGTACTTCGTTACGGTACCAAACCACACCAAAACGGTGCAATACCGTACGAGTACATCCATACGGTACCAAACCACACCAAAACGGTGCAATACCGTACGAGTACATCCATACGGTACCAAACCACACCAAAAAAGGTGCAATACCGTATGAGTACTTCGTTACGGTACCAAACCACACCAAAACGGTTCAATAGCATACGAGTACTTCGTTACGGTACCAAACCAAACCAAAACGGTGCAATACCGTACGAGTACATCCATACGGTACAAAACCACACCAAAACGGTGCAATACCGTACGAGTACTTCGTTACGGTACCAAACCACACCAAAACGGTGCAATACCGTACGAGTACATCCATACGGTACCAAACCACACTAAAACGGTGCAATAGCGTAGGAGTACATCCATACGGAACCAAACCACACCAAAACGGTGCAATACCGTACGAGTACTTCGTTACGGTACCAAACCAAACCAAAACGGTGCAATACCGTACGACTAATTCCATACGGTACCAAACAACACCAAAACGGTGCAATACCGTACGAGTACATCCATACGGTACCAAACCACACCAAAACGGTACAATACCGTACCAAACCACACCAAAACGGTACAATACCGTACGAGTACATCCATACGGTACCAAACCACACCAAAATGGTGCAATACCGTACGAATACTTCGTTACGGTACCAAACCACACCAAAACGGTGCAATACCGTACGAGTACATCCATACGGTACCAAACCACACCAAAACAGTGCAATACCGTACGAGTACATCCATACGGTACCGAACCACACCAAAACGGTGCAATACCGTACGAGTACTTCGTTACGGTACCAAACCACACCAAAACGGTGCAATACCGTACGAGTACATCCATACGGTACCAAACCACACCAAAACGGTGCAATATCGTACGAGTACTTCGTTACGGTACCAAACCTCACCAAAACGGTGCAATACCGTACGAGTACATCCATACGGTACCAAACCACACCAAAACGGTGCAATACCGTACGAGTACATCCATACGGTACCAAACCACACCAAAAAAGGTGCAATACCGTACGAGTACTTCGTTACGGTACCAAACCACACCAAAACGGTACAATAGCATACGAGTACTTCGTTACGGTACCAAACCAAACCAAAACGGTGCAATACCGTACGAGTAAATCCATACGGTACCAAACCACACCAAAACGATACAATACCGTACGAGTACATCCATACGGTACCAAACCACACCAAAACGGTGCAATACCGTACGAGTACTTCGTTACGGTACCAAATTACACCAAAACGGTGCAATACCGTACGAGTACATCCATACGGTACCAAACCACACCAAAAAGGTGCAATACCGTACAAGTACATCCATAGGGTACCAAACCACACCAAAACGGTGCAATACCGTACAAGTACTTCGTTACGGTACCAAATCACACCAAAATGGTACAATACCGTACGAGTACTTCGTTACGGTACCAAACCACACCAAAACGGTGCAATACCGTACGAGTACATCCATAGGGTACCAAACCACACCAAAACGGTGCAATACCGTACAAGTACTTCGTTACGGTACCAAATCACACCAAAACGGTGCAATACCGTACGAGTACTTCGTTACGGTACCAAACCACACCAAAACGGTGCAATACCGTACGAGTACATCCATACGGTACCAAACCACACCAAAACGGTGCAATACCGTACGAGTACTTCGTTACGGTACCAAACCAAACCAAACCAAACCAAAACGGTGCAATACCGTACGACTTATTCCATACGGTACCAAACCACACCAAAATGGTGCAATACCGTACGAGTACATCCATACGGTACAAAACCACACCAAAACGGTACAATACCGTACCAAACCACACCAAAACGGTACAATACCGTACGAGTACATCCATACGGTACCAAACCACACCAAAACGGTGCAATACCGTACGAGTACATCCATACGGTACCAAACCACACCAAAAAAGGTGCAATACCGTATGAGTACTTCGTTACGGTACCAAACCACACCAAAACGGTACAATAGCATACGAGTACTTCGTTACGGTACCAAACCAAACCAAAACGGTGCAATACCGTACGAGTACATCCATACGGTACAAAACCACACCAAAACGGTACAATACCGTACGAGTACTTCGTTACGGTACCAAACCACACCAAAACGGTGCAATACCGTACGAGTTCATCCATACGGTACCAAACCACACCAAAACGGTGCAATACCGTACGAGTACATCCATACGGTACCAAACCACACCAAAAAGGTGAAATACCGAACGAGTATTTCGTTACGGTACCAAACCACACCAAAACGGTACAATAGCGTACGAGTACTTCGTTACGGTACAAAACCAAACCAAAACGGTGCAATTCCGTACGAGTACATCCATACGGTACCAAACCACACCAAAACGGTGCAAGACCGTACAAGTACTTCGTTACGGTACCAAATCACACCAAAACGGTACAATACCGTACGAGTACTTCGTTACGGTACCAAACAAAACCAAAACGGTGCAATACCGTACGAGTACATCCATACGGTACCAAACCACACCAAAACGGTGCAATACCGTACGAGTACATCCATACGGTACCAAACCACACCAAAAAAGTTGCAATACCGTATGAGTACTTCGTTACGGTACAAAACCACACCAAAATGGTACAATAGCATACGAGTACTTCGTTACGGTTCCAAACCAAACCAAAACGGTGCAATACCGTACGAGTACATCCATACGGTACAAAACCACACCACAACGGTGCAATACCGTCCCAAACCACACCAAAACGGTACAATACCGTACGAGTACATCCATACGGTACCAAACCACACCAAAACGGTGCAATACCGTACGAGTACTTCGTTACGGTACCAAACCACACCAAAACGGTGCAATACCGTACGAGTACATCCATACGGTACCAAACCACACCAAAAAGGTGCAATACCGTACGAGTACATCCATAGGGTACCAAACAACACCAAAACGGTGCAATACCGTACAAGTACTTCGTTACGGTACCAAATCACACCAAAACGGTACAATACCGTACGAGTACTTCGTTACGGTACCAAACCACACCAAAACGGTGCAATACCGTACGAGTACATCCATAGGGTACCAAACCACACCAAAACGGTGCAATACCGTACAAGTACTTCGTTACGGTACCAAATCACACCAAAACGGTGCAATACCGTACGAGTACTTCGTTACGGTACCAAACCACACCAAAACGGTGCAATACCGTACGAGTACATCCATACGGTACCAAACCACACCAAAACGGTGCAATACCGTACGAGTACATCCATACGGTACCAAACCACACCAAAAAAGGTGCAATACCGTATGAGTACTTCGTTACGGTACCAAACCACACCAAAACGGTTCAATAGCATACGAGTACTTCGTTACGGTACCAAACCAAACCAAAACGGTGCAATACCGTACGAGTACATCCATACGGTACAAAACCACACCAAAACGGTGCAATACCGTACGAGTACTTCGTTACGGTACCAAACCACACCAAAACGGTGCAATACCGTACGAGTACATCCATACGGTACCAAACCACACTAAAACGGTGCAATAGCGTAGGAGTACATCCATACGGAACCAAACCACACCAAAACGGTGCAATACCGTACGAGTACTTCGTTACGGTACCAAACCAAACCAAAACGGTGCAATACCGTACGACTAATTCCATACGGTACCAAACAACACCAAAACGGTGCAATACCGTACGAGTACATCCATACGGTACCAAACCACACCAAAACGGTACAATACCGTACCAAACCACACCAAAACGGTACAATACCGTACGAGTACATCCATACGGTACCAAACCACACCAAAATGGTGCAATACCGTAAGAATACTTCGTTACGGTACCAAACCACACCAAAACGGTGCAATACCGTACGAGTACATCCATACGGTACCAAACCACACCAAAACAGTGCAATACCGTACGAGTACATCCATACGGTACCGAACCACACCAAAACGGTGCAATACCGTACGAGTACTTCGTTACGGTACCAAACCACACCAAAACGGTGCAATACCGTACGAGTACATCCATACGGTACCAAACCACACCAAAACGGTGCAATATCATACGAGTACTTCGTTACGGTACCAAACCACACCAAAACGGTGCAATACCGTACGAGTACATCCATACGGTACCAAACCACACCAAAACGGTGCAATACCGTACGAGTACATCCATACGGTACCAAACCACACCAAAAAAGGTGCAATACCGTACGAGTACTTCGTTACGGTACCAAACCACACCAAAACGGTACAATAGCTTACGAGTACTTCGTTACGGTACCAAACCAAACCAAAACGGTGCAATACCGTACGAGTAAATCCATACGGTACCAAACCACACCAAAACGATACAATACCGTACGAGTACATCCATACGGTACCAAACCACACCAAAACGGTGCAATACCGTACGAGTTTTTCGTTACGGTACCAAATTACACCAAAACGGTGCAATACCGTACGAGTACATCCATACGGTACCAAACCACACCAAAAAGGTGCAATACCGTACAAGTACATCCATAGGGTACCAAACCACACCAAAACGGTGCAATACCGTACAAGTACTTCGTTACGGTACCAAATCACACCAAAACGGTACAATACCGTACGAGTACTTCGTTACGGTACCAAACCACACCAAAACGGTGCAATACCGTACGAGTACATCCATACGGTACCAAACCACACCAAAACGGTGCAATACCGTACGAGTACATCCATAGGGTACCAAACCACACCAAAACGGTGCAATACCGTACAAGTACTTCGTTACGGTACCAAATCACACCAAAACGGTGCAATACCGTACGAGTACTTCGTTACGGTACCAAACCACACCAAAACGGTGCAATACCGTACGAGTACATCCATACGGTACCAAACCACACCAAAACGGTGCAATACCGTACGAGTACATCCATACGGTACCAAACCACACCAAAAAAGGTGCAATACCGTACGAGTACTTCGTTACGGTACCAAACCACACCAAAACGGTACAATAGCATACGAGTACTTCGTTACGGTACCAAACCAAACCAAAACGGTGCAATACCGTACGAGTACATCCATACGGTACAAAACCACACCAAAACAGTGCAATACCGTACGAGTACTTCGTTACGGTACCAAACCACACCAAAACGGTGCAATACCGTACGAGTACATCCATACGGAACCAAACCACACTAAAACGGTGCAATACCGTAGGAGTACATCCATACGGAACCAAACCACACCAAAACGGTGCAATACCGTACGAGTACTTCGTTACGGTACCAAACCAAACCAAACCAAACCAAAACGGTGCAATACCGTACGACTAATTCCATACAGTACCAAACCACACCAAAACGGTGCAATACCGTACGAGTACATCCATACGGTACCAAACCACACCGAAACGGTACAATACGGTACCAAACCACACCAAAACGGTACAATACCGTACGAGTACATCCATACGGTACCAAACCACACCAAAACGGTGCAATACCGTACGAATACTTCGTTACGGTACCAAACCACACCAAAACGGTGCAATACCGTACGAGTACATCCATACGGTACCAAACCACACCAAAACAGTGCAATACCGTACGAGTACATCCATACGGTACCGAACCACACCAAAACGGTGCAATACCGTACGAGTACTTCGTTACGGTACCAAACCACACCAAAACGGTGCAATACCGTACGAGTACATCCATACGGTACCAAACCACACCAAAAAGGTGCAATACCGTACGAGTACATCCATAGGGTACCAAACCACACCAAAACGGTGCAATACCGTACAAGTACTTCGTTACGGTACCAAATCACACCAAAACGGTACAATACCGTACGAGTACTTCGTTACGGTACCAAACCACACCAAAACGGTGCAATACCGTACGAGTACATCCATAGGGTAGCAAACCACACCAAAACGGTGCAATACCGTACAAGTACTTCGTTACGGTACCAAACCACACCAAAACGATACAATACCGTACGAGTACTTCGTTACGGTACCAAACCACACCAAAACGGTGCAATACCGTACGAGTACATCCATACGGTACCAAACCACACCAAAACGGTGCAATACCGTACGAGTACATCCATACGGTACCAAACCACACCAAAACGGTACAATACCATACCAAACCACACCAAAACGGTACAATACCGTACGAGTACATCCATACGGTACCAAACCACACCAAAACGGTTCAATACCGTACGAATACTTCGTTACGGTACCAAACCACACCAAAACGGTGCAATACCGTACGAGTACATCCATACGGTACCAAACCACACCAAAACAGTGCAATACCGTACGAGTACATCCATACGGTACCAAACCACACCAAAACGGTGCAATACCGTACGAGTACTTCGTTACGGTACCAAACCACACCAAAACGGTGCAATACCGTACGAGTACATCCATACGGTACCAAACCACACCAAAAAGGTGCAATACCGTACGAGTACATCCATAGGGTACCAAACCACACCAAAACGGTGCAATACCGTACAAGTACTTCGTTACGGTACCAAATCACACCAAAACGGTACAATACCGTACGAGTACTTCGTTACGGTACCAAACCACACCAAAACGGTGCAATACCGTACGAGTACATCCATAGGGTAGCAAACCACACCAAAACGGTGCAATACCGTACAAGTACTTCGTTACGGTACCAAACCACACCAAAATGGTACAATACCGTACGAGTACTTCGTTACGGTACCAAACCACACCAAAACGGTGCAATACCGTACGAGTACTTCGTTACGGTACCAAACCACACCAAAACGGTGCAATACCGTACGAGTACATCCATAGGGTACCAAACCACACCAAAACGGTGCAATACCGTACAAGTACTTCGTTACGGTACCAAATCAAACTAAAACGGTACAATACCGTACGAGTACTTCGTTACGGTACCAAACCACACCAAAACGGTGCAATACCGTACGAGTACATCCATAGGGTAGCAAACCACACCAAAACGGTGCAATACCGTACAAGTACTTCGTTACGGTACCAAACCACAGCAAAACGGTACAATACCGTACGAGTACTTCGTTACGGTACCAAACCACACCAAAACGGTGCAATACCGTACGAGTACATCCATACGGCACCAAACCACACCAAAACGGTGCAATACCGTACGAGTACTTCGTTACTGTACCAAAACACACCAAAACGGTGCAATACCGTACGAGTACATCCATAGGGTACCAAACCACACCAAAACGGTGCAATACCGTACAAGTACTTCGTTACGGTACCAAATCAAACTAAAACGGTACAATACCGTACGAGTACTTCGTTACGGTACCAAACCACACCAAAACGGTGCAATACCGTACGAGTACTTCGTTACGGTACCAAACCACACCAAAATGGGGCAATACCGTACGAGTACTTCGTTACGGTACCAAACCACACCAAAACGGTGCAATACCGTACGAGTACATCCATACGGTACCAAACCACACCAAAACGGTGCAATACCGTACGAGTACTTCGTTACAGTACCAAACTAAACAAAAACGGTGCAATAGCGTACGAGTACATCCATACGGTACCAAACCACACCAAAACGATACAATACCGTACGAGTACATCCATACGGTACCAAACCACACCAAAAAAGGTGCAATACCGTACGAGTACTTCGTTACGGTACCAAACCACACCAAAACGGTACAATAGCATACGAGTACTTCGTTACGGTACCAAACCAAACCAAAACGGGGCAATACCGTACGAGTACATCCATACGGTACAAACCACACCAAAACGGTGCAATACCGTACGAGTACATCCATAGGGTACCAAACCACACCAAAACGGTGCAATACCGTACAAGTACTTCGTAACGGTACCAAATCACACCAAAACGGTGCAATACCGTACGAGTACTTCGTTACGGTACCAAACCACACCAAAACGGTGCAATACCGTACGAGTACATCCATAGGGTACCAAACCACACCAAAACGGTGCAATACCGTACAAGTACTTCGTTACGGTACCAAATCAAACTAAAACGGTACAATACCGTACGAGTACTTCGTTACGGTACCAAACCACACCAAAACGGTGCAATACCGTACGAGTACATCCATAGGGTAGCAAACCACACCAAAACGGTGCAATACCGTACAAGTACTTCGTTACGGTACCAAACCACAGCAAAACGGTACAATACCGTACGAGTACTTCGTTACGGTACCAAACCACACCAAAACGGTGCAATACCGTACGAGTACATCCATACGGCACCAAACCACACCAAAACGGTGCAATACCGTACGAGTACTTCGTTACTGTACCAAAACACACCAAAACGGTGCAATACCGTACGAGTACATCCATAGGGTACCAAACCACACCAAAACGGTGCAATACCGTACAAGTACTTCGTTACGGTACCAAATCAAACTAAAACGGTACAATACCGTACGAGTACTTCGTTACGGTACCAAACCACACCAAAACGGTGCAATACCGTACGAGTACTTCGTTACGGTACCAAACCACACCAAAATGGGGCAATACCGTACGAGTACTTCGTTACGGTACCAAACCACACCAAAACGGTGCAATACCGTACGAGTACATCCATACGGTACCAAACCACACCAAAACGGTGCAATACCGTACGAGTACTTCGTTACAGTACCAAACTAAACAAAAACGGTGCAATAGCGTACGAGTACATCCATACGGTACCAAACCACACCAAAACGATACAATACCGTACGAGTACATCCATACGGTACCAAACCACACCAAAAAAGGTGCAATACCGTACGAGTACTTCGTTACGGTACCAAACCACACCAAAACGGTACAATAGCATACGAGTACTTCGTTACGGTACCAAACCAAACCAAAACGGGGCAATACCGTACGAGTACATCCATACGGTACAAACCACACCAAAACGGTGCAATACCGTACGAGTACATCCATAGGGTACCAAACCACACCAAAACGGTGCAATACCGTACAAGTACTTCGTAACGGTACCAAATCACACCAAAACGGTACAATACCGTACGAGTACTTCGTTACGGTACCAAACCACACCAAAACGGTGCAATACCGTACGAGTTCATCCATACGGTACCAGACCACACCAAAACGGTGCAATACCGTACGAGTACATCCATACGGTACCAAACCACACCAAAACGGTGCAATACCGAACGAGTACTTCGTTACGGTTCCAAACCACACCAAAACGGTACAATAGCGTACGAGTACTTCGTTACGGTACAAAACAAAACCAAAACGGTGCAATTCCGTACGAGTACATCCATACGGTACCAAACCACACCAAAACGGTGCAAGACCGTACAAGTACTTCGTTACGGTACCAAATCACACCAAAACGGTACAATACCGTACGAGTACTTCGTTACGGTACCAAACCAAACCAAAACGGTGCAATACCGTACGAGTACATCCATACGGTACCAAACCACACCAAAACGGTGCAATACCGTACGAGTACATCCATACGGTACCAAACCACACCAAAAAAGGTGCAATACCGTACGAGTACTTCGTTACGGTACAAAACCACACCAAAACGGTACAATAGCATACGAGTACTTCGTTACGGTACCAAACCAAACCAAAACGGCGCAATACCGTACGAGTACATCCATACGGTACAAAACCACACCAAAACGGTGCAATACCGTACGAGTACTTCGTTACGGTACCAAACCACACCAAAACGGTGCAATACCGTACGAGTACATCCATACGGTACCAAACCACACTAAAACGGTGCAATACCGTAGGAGTACATCCATACGGAACCAAACCACACCAAAACGGTGCAATACCGTACGAGTACTTCGTTACGGTACCAAACCAAACCAAACCAAACCAAAACGGTGCAATACCGTACGACTAATTCCATACGGTTCCAAACCACACCAAAACGGTGCAATACCGCACGAGTACATCCATACGGTACCAAACCACACCAAAACGGTACAATACCGTACCAAACCACACAAAAACGGTACAATACCGTACGAGTACATCCATACGGTACCAAACCACACCAAAACGGTGCAATACCGTACGAGTACTTCGTTACGGTACCAAACCACACCAAAACGGTGCAATACCGTACGAGTACATCCATACGGTACCAAACCACACCAAAAAGGTGCAATACCGTACGAGTACATCCATAGGGTACCAAACCACACCAAAACGGTGCAATACCGTACAAGTACTTCGTTACGGTACCAAATCACACCAAAACGGTACAATACCGTACGAGTACTTCGTTACGGTACCAAACCACACCAAAACGGTGCAATACCGTACGAGTACATCCATAGGGTACCAAACCACACCAAAACGGTGCAATACCGTACAAGTACTTCGTTACGGTACCAAATCACACCAAAACGGTGCAATACCGTACGAGTACTTCGTTACGGTACCAAACCACACCAAAACGGTTCAATACCGTACGAGTACATCCATACGGTACCAAACCACACCAAAACGGTGCAATACCGTACGAGTACATCCATACGGTACCAAACCACACCAAAAAAGGTGCAATACCGTACGAGTACTTCGTTACGGTACCAAACCACACCAAAACGGTACAATAGCATACGAGTACTTCGTTACGGTACCAAACCAAACCAAAACGGTGCAATACCGTACGAGTACATCCATACGGTACAAAACCACACCAAAACGGTGCAATACCGTACGAGTACTTCGTTACGGTACCAAACCACACCAAAACGGTGCAATACCGTACGAGTACATCCATACGGTACCAAACCACACTAAAACGGTGCAATACCGTAGGAGTACATCCATACGGAACCAAACCACACGAAAACGGTGCAATACCGTACGAGTACTTCGTTACGGTACCAAACCAAACCAAACCAAACCAAAACGGTGCAATACCGTACGACTAATTCCATACGGTACCAAACCACACCAAAACGGTGCAATACCGTACGAGTACGTCCATACGGTACCAAACCACACCAAAACGGTACAATACCATACCAAACCACACCAAAACGGTACAATACCGTACGAGTACATCCATACGGTACCAAACCACACCAAAACGGTGCAATACCGTACGAATACTTCGTTACGGTACCAAACCACACCAAAACGGTGCAATACCGTACGAGTACATCCATACGGTACCAAACCACACCAAAACAGTGCAATACCGTACGAGTACATCCATACGGTACCAAACCACACCAAAACGGTGCAATACCGTACGAGTACTTCGTTACGGTACCAAACCACACCAAAACGGTGCAATACCGTACGAGTACATCCATAGGGTACCAAACCACACCAAAACGGTGCAATACCGTACAAGTACTTCGTTACGGTACCAAATCACACCAAAACGGTACAATACCGTACGAGTACTTCGTTACGGTACCAAACCACACCAAAACGGTGCAATACCGTACGAGTACATCCATAGGGTAGCAAACCACACCAAAACGGTGCAATACCGTACAAGTACTTCGTTACGGTACCAAACCACACCAAAATGGTACAATACCGTACGAGTACTTCTTTACGGTACCAAACCACACCAAAACGGTGCAATACCGTACGAGTACATCCATACGGTACCAAACCACACCAAAACGGTGCAATACCGTACGAGTACTTCGTTACTGTACCAAAACACACCAAAACGGTGCAAATACCGTATGAGTACTTCGTTACGGTACCAAACCACACCAAAACGGTGCAATACCGTACGAGTACTTCGTTACTGTACCAAACAACACCAAAACGGTGCAATACCGTACGAGTACTTCGTTACGGTACCAAACCACACCAAAATGGGGCAATACCGTACGAGTACTTCGTTACGGTACCAAACCACACCAAAACGGTGCAATACCGTACGAGTACATCCATAAGGTACCAAACCACACAAAAACGGTGCAATACCGTACAAGTACTTCGTTACGGTACCAAACTAAACAAAAACGGTGCAATAGCGTACGAGTACATCCATACGGTACCAAACCACACCAAAACGATACAATACCGTACGAGTATATCCATACGGTACCAAACCAGACCAAAAAAGGTGCAATACTGTACGAGTACTTCGTTACGGTACCAAACCACACCAAAACGGTACAATAGCATACGAGTACTTCGTTACGGTACCAAACCAAACCAAAACGGTGCAATACCGTACGAGTACATCCATACGGTACAAAACCACACCAAAACGGTGCAATACCGTACGAGTACTTCGTTACGGTACCAAACCACACCAAAACGGTGCAATACCATACGAGTACATCCATACGGTACCAAACCACACTAAAACGGTGCAATACCGTAGGAGTACATCCATACGGAACCAAACCACACCAAAACGGTGCAATACCGTACGAGTACTTCGTTACGGTACCAAACCAAACCAAACCAAACCAAAACGGTGCAATACCGTACGACTAATTCCATACGGTACCAAACCACACCAAAACGGTGCAATACCGTACGAGTACATCCATACGGTACAAAACCACACCAAAACGGTACAATACCGTACGAGTACATCCATACGGTACCAAACCACACCAAAACGGTGCAATACCGTACGAATACTTCGTTACGGTACCAAACCACACCAAAACGGTGCAATACCGTACGAGTACATCCATACGGTACCAAAGCACACCAAAACGGTGCAATACCGTACGAGTACTTCGTTACGGTACCAAACCACACCAAAACGGTGCAATACCGTACGAGTATATCCATACGGTACCAAACCACACCAAAAAGGTGCAATACCGTACGAGTACATCCATAGGGTACCAAACCACACCAAAACGGTGCAATACCGTACAAGTACTTCGTTACGGTACCAAATCACACCAAAACGGTACAATACCGTACGAGTACTTCGTTACGGTACCAAACCACACCAAAACGGTGCAATACCGTACGAGTACATCCATAGGGTACCAAACCACACCAAAACGGTGCAATACCGTACTAGTACTTCGTTACGGTACCAAATCACACCAAAACGGTACAATACCGTACCAGTACTTCGTTATGGTACCAAACCACACCAAAACGGTACAATAGCGTACGAGTACTTCGTTACGGTACAAAACCAAACCAAAACGGTGCAATTCCGTACGAGTACATCCATACGGTACCAAACCACACCTAAACGGTGCAATACCGTACGAGTACATCCATAGGGTACCAAACCACACCAAAACGGTGCAATACCGTACAAGTACTTCGTAACGGTACCAAATCACACCAAAACGGTACAATACCGTACGAGTACTTCGTTACGGTACCAAACCACACCAAAATGGTGAAATACCGTACGAGTACATCCATACGGTACCAAACCACACCAAAACGGTGCAATACCGTACGAGTACATCCATACGGTACCAAACCACACCAAAACGGTGCAATACCGTACGAGTACTTCGTTACGGTACCAAACCACACCAAAACGGTACAATAGCGTACGAGTACTTCGTTACGGTACAAAACCAAACCAAAACGGTGCAATTCCGTACGAGTACATCCATACGGTACCAAACCACACCAAAACGGTGCAAGACCGTACAAGTACTTCGTTACGGTACCAAATCACACCAAAACAGTACAATACCGTACGAGTACTTCGTTACGGTACCAAACCAAACCAAAACGGTGCAATACCGTACGAGTACATCCATACGGTACCAAACCACACCAAAACGGTGCAATACCGTACGAGTACTTCGTTACGGTACCAAACCACACCAAAACGGTACAATAGCGTACGAGTATTTCGTTACGGTACAAAACCAAACCAAAACGGTGCAATTCCGTACGAGTACATCCATACGGTACCAAACCACACCAAAACGGTGCAATACCGTACGAGTACATCCATAGGGTACCAAACCACACCAAAACGGTGCAATACCGTACAAGTACTTCGTAACGGTACCAAATCACACCAAAACGGTACAATACCGTACGAGTACTTCGTGACGGTACCAAACCACACCAAATCGGTGCAATACCGTACGAGTACATCCATACGGTACCAAACCACACCAAAACGGTGCAATACCGTACGAGTACATCCATACGGTACCAAACCACACCAAAAAAGGTGCAATACCGTACGAGTACTTCGCTACGGTACCAAACCACACCAAAACGGTACAATAGCATACGAGTACTTCGTTACGGTACCAAACCAAACCAAAACGGTGTAATACCGTACGAGTACATACATACAGTACAAAACCACACCAAAACGGTGCAATACCGTACGAGTACTTCGTTACGGTACCAAACCACACCAAAACGGTGCAATACCATACGAGTACATCCATACGGTACCAAACCACACTAAAACGGTGCAATACCGTAGGAGTACATCCATACGGAACCAAACCACACCAAAACGGTGCAATACCGTACAAGTACTTCGTAACGGTACCAAATCACACTAAAACGGTACAATACCGTATGAGTACTTCGTTACGGTACCTAACCACACCAAAACGGTGCAATACCGTACGAGTACATCCATACGGTACCAAACCACACCAAAACGGTGCAATACCGTACGAGTACATCCATACGGTACCAAACCACACCAAAAAAGGTGCAATACCGTACGAGTACTTCGTTACGGTACCAAACCAAACCAAAACGGTGTAATACCGTACGAGTACATCCATACGGTACAAAACCACACCAAAACGGTGCAATACCGTACGAGTACTTCGTTACGGTACCAAACCACACCGAAACGGTGCAATACCATACGAGTACATCCATACGGTCTCAAACCACACTAAAACGGTGCAATACCGTAGGAGTACATCCATACGGAACCAAACCACACCAAAACGGTGCAATACCGTACGAGTACTTCGTTACGGTACCAAACCAAACCAAACCAAACCAAAACGGTGCAATACCGTACGACTAATTCCATACGGTACCAAACCACACCAAAACGGTGCAATACCGTACGAGTACATCCATACGGTACCAAACCACACCAAAACGGTACAATACCGTACCAAACGACACCAAAACGGTACAATACCGTACGAGTATATCCATACGGTACCAAACCACACCAAAACGGTGCAATACCGTACGAATACTTCGTTACGGTACCAAACCACCCCAAAACGGTGCAATACCATACGAGTACATCCATACGGTACCAAACCACACCAAAACGGTGCAATACCGTACGAGTACATCCATACGGTACCAAACCACACCAAAACGGTGCAATACCGTACGAGTACTTCGTTACGGTACCAAACCACACCAAAACGGTGCAATACCGTACGAGTACATCCATAAGGTACCAAACCACACCAAAAAGGTGCAATACCGTACGAGTACATCCATAGGGTACAAAACCACACCAAAACGGTGCAATACCGTACAAGTACTTCGTTACGGTACCAAATCTCACCAAAACGGTACAATACCGTACGAGTACTTCGTTACGGTACCAAACCACACCAAAACGGTGCAATACCGTACGAGTACATCCATAGGGTACCAAACCACACCAAAACGGTGCAATACCGTACAAGTACTTCGTTACGGTACCAAATCACACCAAAACGGTACAATAACGTACGAGTACTTCGTTACGGTACCAAACCACACCAAAACGGTGCAATACCGTACGAGTACATCCATACGGTACCAAACCACACCAAAACGGTGCAATACCGTACGAGTACTTCGTTACGGTACCAAACCACACCAAAACGGTACAATAGCGTACGAGTATTTCGTTACGGTACAAAACCAAACCAAAACGGTGCAATTCCGTACGAGTACATCCATACGGTACCAAACCACACCAAAACGGTGCAATACCGTACGAGTACATCCATAGGGTACCAAGCCACACCAAAACGGTGCAATACCGTACAAGTACTTCGTAACGGTACCAAATCACACCAAAACGGTACAATACCGTACGAGTACTTCGTTACGGTACCAAACCACACCAAAACGGTGCAATAACGTACGAGTACATCTATACGGTACCAAACCACACCAAAACGGTGCAATACCGTACGAGTACATCCATACGGTACCAAACCACACCAAAATGGTGCAATACCGTACGAGTACTTCGTTACGGTACCAAACCACACCAAAACGGTACAATAGCGTACGAGTACTTCGTTACGGTACAAAACCAAACCAAAACGGTGCAATTCCGTACGAGTACATCCATACGGTACCAAACCACACCAAAACGGTGCAAGACCGTACAAGTACTTCGTTACGGTACCAAATCACACCAAAACAGTACAATACCGTACGAGTACTTCGTTACGGTACCAAACCAAACCAAAACGGTGCAATACCGTACGAGTACATCCATACGGTACCAAACCACACCAAAACGGTGCAATACCGTACGAGTACTTCGTTACGGTACCAAACCACACCAAAACGGTACAATAGCGTACGAGTATTTCGTTACGGTACAAAACCAAACCAAAACGGTGCAATTCCGTACGAGTACATCCATACGGTACCAAACCACACCAAAACGGTGCAATACCGTACGAGTACATCCATAGGGTACCAAACCACACCAATACAGTGCAATACCGTACAAGTACTTCGTAACGGTACCAAATCACCCCAAAACGGTACAATACCGTACGAGTACTTCGTTACGGTACCAAACCACACCAAATCGGTGCAATACCGTACGAGTACATCCATACGGTACCAAACCACACCAAAACGGTGCAATACCGTACGAGTACATCCATACGGTACCAAACCACACCAAAAAAGGTGCAATACCGTACGAGTACTTCGCTACGGTACCAAACCACACCAAAACGGTACAATAGCATACGAGTACTTCGTTACGGTACCAAACCAAACCAAAACGGTGTAATACCGTACGAGTACATCCATACAGTACAAAACCACACCAAAACGGTGCAATACCGTACGAGTACTTCGTTACGGTACCAAACCACACCAAAACGGTGCAATACCATACGAGTACATCCATACGGTACCAAACCACACTAAAACGGTGCAATACCGTAGGAGTACATCCATACGGAACCAAACCACACCAAAACGGTGCAATACCGTACAAGTACTTCGTAACGGTACCAAATCACACCAAAACGGTACAATACCGTACGAGTACTTCGTTACGGTACCTAACCACACCAAAACGGTGCAATACCGTACGAGTACATCCATACGGCACCAAACCACACCAAAACGGTGCAATACCGTACGAGTACATCCATACGGTACCAAACCACACCAAAAAAGGTGCAATACCGTACGAGTACTTCGTTACGGTACCAAACAAAACCAAAACGGTGTAATACCGTACGAGTACATCCATACGGTACAAAACCACACCAAAACGGTGCAATACCGTACGAGTACTTCGTTACGGTACCAAACCACACCGAAACGGTGCAATACCATACGAGTACATCCATACGGTACCAAACCACACTAAAACGGTGCAATACCGTAGGAGTACATCCATACGGAACCAAACCACACCAAAACGGTGAAATACCGTACGAGTACTTCGTTACGGTACCAAACCAAACCAAACCAAACCAAAACGGTGCAATGCCGTACGACTAATTCCATACGGTACCAAACCACACCAAAACGGTGCAATACCGTACGAGTACATCCATACGGTACCAAACCACACCAAAACGGTACAATACCGTACCAAACCACACCAAAACGGTACAATACCGTACGAGTACATCCATACGGTACCAAACCACACCAAAACGGTGCAATACCGTACGAATACTTCGTTACGGTACCAAACCACCCCAAAACGGTGCAATACCATACGAGTACATCCATACGGTACCAAACCACACCAAAACGGTGCAATACCGTACGAGTACATCCATACGGTACCAAACCATACCAAAACGGTGCAATACCGTACGAGTACTTCGTTACGGTACCAAACCACACCAAAACGGTGCAATACCGTACGAGTACATCCATAAGGTACCAAACCACACCAAAAAGGTGCAATACCGTACGAGTACATCCATAGGGTACCAAACCACACCAAAACGGTGCAATACCGTACAAGTACTTCGTTACGGTACCAAATCACACCAAAACGGTACAATACCGTACGAGTACTTCGTTACGGTACCAAACCACACCAAAACGGTGCAATACAGTACGAGTACATCCATAGGGTACCAAACCACACCAAAACGGTGCAATACCGTACAAGTACTTCGTTACGGTACCAAATCACACCAAAACGGTACAATACCGTACGAGTACTTCGTTACGGTACCAAACCACACCAAAACGGTGCAATACCGTACGAGTACATCCATACGGTACCAAACCACACCAAAACGGTGCAATACCGTACGAGTACTTCGTTACGGTACCAAACCACACCAAAACGGTACAATAGCGTACGAGTATTTCGTTACGGTACAAAACCAAACCAAAACGGTGCAATTCCGTACGAGTACATCCATACGGTACCAAACCACACCAAAACGGTGCAATACCGTACGAGTACATCCATAGGGTACCAAACCACACCAAAACGGTGCAATACCGTACAAGTACTTCGTAACGGTACCAAATCACACCAAAACGGTACAATACCGTACGAGTACTTCGTTACGGTACCAAACCACACCAAAACGGTGCAATACCGTACGAGTACATCTATACGGTACCAAACCACACCAAAACGGTGCAATACCGTACGAGTACATCCATACGGTACCAAACCACACCAAAACGGGGCAATACCGTACGAGTACTTCGTTACGGTACCAAACCACACCAAAACGGTACAATAGCGTACGAGTACTTCGTAACGGTACAAAACCAAACCAAAACGGTGCAATTCCGTACGAGTACATCCATACGGTACCAAACCACACCAAAACGGTGCAAGACCGTACAAGTACTTCGTTACGGTACCAAATCACACCAAAACGGTACAATACCGTACGAGTACTTCGTTACGGTACCAAACCAAACCAAAACGGTGCAATACCGTACGAGTACATCCATACGGTACCAAACCACACCAAAACGGTGCAATACCGTACGAGTACTTCGTTACGGTACCAAACCACACCAAAACGGTACAATAGCGTACGAGTACTTCGTTACGGTACCAAACCAAACCAAAACGGTGCAATACCGTACGAGTACATCCATACGGTACCAAACCACACCAAAACGGTGCAATACCGTACGAGTACTTCGTTACGGTACCAAACCACACAAAAACGGTACAATAGCGTACGAGTATTTCGTTACGGTACAAAACCAAACCAAAACGGTGCAATTCCGTACGAGTACATCCATACGGTACCAAACCACACCAAAACGGTGCAATACCGTACGAGTACATCCATAGGGTACCAAACCACACCAAAACGGTGCAATACCGTACAAGTACTTCGTAACGGTACCAAATCACACCAAAACGGTACAATACGGTACGAGTACTTCGTTACGGTACCAAACCACACCAAAACGGTGCAATACCGTACGAGTACATCCATACGGTACCAAACCACACCAAAACGGTGCAATATCGTACGAGTACATCCATACGGTACCAAACCACACCAAAACGGTGCAATACCGGACGAGTACTTCGTTACGGTACCAAACCACACCAAAACGGTACAATAGCGTACGAGTACTTCGTTACGGTACAAAACAAAACCAAAACGGTGCAATTCCGTACGAGTACATCCATACGGTACCAAACCACACCAAAACGGTGCAAGACCGTACAAGTACTTCGTTACGGTACCAAATCACACCAAAACGGTACAATACCGTACGAGTACTTCGTTACGGTACCAAACCAAACCAAAACGGTGCAATACCGTACGAGTACATCCATACGGTACCAAACCAAACCAAAACGGTGCAATACCGTACGAGTACATCCATACGGTACCAAACCACACCAAAAAAGGTGCAATACCGTACGAGTACTTCGTTACGGTACAAAACCACACCAAAACGGTACAATAGCATACGAGTACTTCGTTACGGTACCAAACCAAACCAAAACGGTGCAATACCGTACGAGTACATCCATACGGTACAAAACCACACCAAAACGGTGCAATACCGTGCGAGTACTTCGTTACGGTACCAAACCACACCAAAACGGTGCAATACCGTACGAGTACATCCATACGGTACCAAACCACACTAAAACGGTGCAATACCGTAGGAGTACATCCATCGGAACCAAACCACACCAAAACGGTGCAATACCGTACGAGTACTTCGTTACGGTACCAAACCAAACCAAACCAAACCAAAACGGTGCAATACCGTACAACTAATTCCATACGGTACCAAACCACACCAAAACGGTGCAATACGGTACGAGTACATCCATACGGTACCAAACCACACCAAAACGGTACAATACCGTACCAAACCACACCAAAACGGTACAATACCGTACGAGTACATCCATACGGTACCAAACCACGCCAAAACGGTGCAATACCGTACGAGTACATCCATAGGGTACCAAACCACACCAAAACGGTGCAATACCGTACAAGTACTTCGTTACGGTACCAAATCACACCAAAACGGTACAATACCGTACGAGTACTTCGTTATGGTACCAAACCACACCAAAACGGTGCAATACCGTACGAGTACATCCATACGGTACCAAACCACACCAAAACGGTGCAATACCGTACGAGTACTTCGTTACGGTACCAAACCACACCAAAACGGTACAATAGCGTACGAGTATTTCGTTACGGTACAAAACCAAACCAAAACGGTGCAATTCCGTACGAGTACATCCATACGGTACCAAACCACACCAAAACGGTGCAATACCGTACGAGTACATCCATAGGGTACCAAACCACACCAAAACGGTGCAATACCGTACAAGTACTTCGTAACGGTACCAAATCACACCAAAACGGTACAATACGGTACGAGTACTTCGTTACGGTACCAAACCACACCAAAACGGTGCAATACCGTACGAGTACATCCATACGGTACCAAACCACACCAATACGGTGCAATATCGTACGAGTACATCCATACGGTACCAAACCACACCAAAACGGTGCAATACCGGACGAGTACTTCGTTACGGTACCAAACCACACCAAAACGGTACAATAGCGTACGAGTACTTCGTTACGGTACAAAACAAAACCAAAACGGTGCAATTCCGTACGAGTACATCCATACGGTACCAAACCACACCAAAACGGTGCAAGACCGTACAAGTACTTCGTTACGGTACCAAATCACACCAAAACGGTACAATACCGTACGAGTACTTCGTTACGGTACCAAACCAAACCAAAACGGTGCAATACCGTACGAGTACATCCATACGGTACCAAACCAAACCAAAACGGTGCAATACCGTACGAGTACATCCATACGGTACCAAACCACACCAAAAAAGGTGCAATACCGTACGAGTACTTCGTTACGGTACAAAACCACACCAAAACGGTACAATAGCATACGAGTACTTCGTTACGGTACCAAACCAAACCAAAACGGCTCAATACCGTACGAGTACATCCATACGGTACAAAACCACACCAAAACGGTGCAATACCGTGCGAGTACTTCGTTACGGTACCAAACCACACCAAAACGGTGCAATACCGTACGAGTACATCCATACGGTACAAAACCACACTAAAACGGTGCAATACCGTAGGAGTACATCCATCGGAACCAAACCACACCAAAACGGTGCAATACCGTACGAGTACTTCGTTACGGTACCAAACCAAACCAAACCAAACCAAAACGGTGCAATACTGTACGACTAATTCCATACGGTACCAAACCACACCAAAACGGTGCAATACGGTACGAGTACATCCATACGGTACCAAACCACACCAAAACGGTACAATACCGTACCAAACCACACCAAAACGGTACAATACCGTACGAGTACATCCATACAGTACCAAACCACGCCAAAACGGTGCAATACCGTACGAGTACTTCGTTACGGTACCAAACCACACCAAAACGGTGCAATACCGTACGAGTACATCCATACGGTACCAAACCACACCAAAAAGGTGCAATACCGTACGAGTACATCCATAGGGTACCAAACCACACCAAAACGGTGCAATACCGTACCAGTACTTCGTTACGGTACCAAATCACACCAAAACGGTACAATACCGTACGAGTACTTCGTTACGGTACCAAACCACACCAAAACGGTGCAATACCGTACGAGTACATCCATAGGGTACCAAACCACACCAAAACGGTGCAATACCGTACAAGTACTTCGTTACGGTACCAAATCACACCAAAACGGTACAATACCGTACGAGTACTTCGTTACGGTACCAAACCACACCAAAACGGTGCAATACCGTACGAGTACATCCATACGGTACCAAACCACACCAAAACGGTGCAATACCGTACGAGTACTTCGTTACGGTACCAAACCACACCAAAACGGTACAATAGCGTACGAGTATTTCGTTACGGTACAAAACCAAACCAAAACGGTGCAATTCCGTACGAGTACATCCATACGGTACCAAACCACACCAAAACGGTGCAATACTGTACGAGTACATCCATAGGGTACCAAACCACACCAAAACGGTGCAATACCGTACAAGTACTTCGTAACGGTACCAAATCACACCAAAACGGTACAATACCGTACGAGTACTTCGTTACGGTACCAAACCACACCAAAACGGTGCAATACCGTACGAGTACATCCATACGGTACCAAACCACACCAAAACGGTGCAATACCGTACGAGTACATCCATACGGTACCAAACCACACCAAAACGGTGCAATATCTTACGAGTACATCCATACGGTACCAAACCACACCAAAACGGTGCAATACCGTACGAGTACTTCGTTACGGTACCAAACCACACCAAAACGGTACAATAGCGTACGAGTACTTCGTTACGGTACAAAACAAAACCAAAACGGTGCAATTCCGTACGAGTACATCCATACGGTACCAAACCACACCAAAACGGTGCAAGACCGTACAAGTACTTCGTTACGGTACCAAATCACACCCAAACGGTACAATACCGTACGAGTACTTCGTTACGGTACCAAACCAAACCAAAACGGTGCAATAACGTACGAGTACATCCATACGGTACCAAACCAAACCAAAACGGTGCAATACCGTACGAGTACATCCATACGGTACCAAACCACACCAAAAAAGGTGCAATACCGTACGAGTACTTCGTTACGGTAAAAACCACACCAAAACGGTACAATAGCATACGAGTACTTCGTTACGGTACCAAACCAAACCAAAACGGTGCAATACCGTACGAGTACATCCATACGGTACAAAACCACACCAAAACGGTGCAATACCGTGCGAGTACTTCGTTACGGTACCAAACCACACCAAAACGGTGCAATACCGTACGAGTACATCCATACGGTACCAAACCACACAAAAACGGTGCAATACCGTAGGAGTACATCCATACGGAACCAAACCACACCAAAACGGTGCAATACCGTACGAGTACTTCGTTACGGTACCAAACCACACCAAAACGGTGCAATACCGTACGAGTACATCCATACGGTACCAAACCACACTAAAACGGTGCAATACCGTAGGAGTACATCCATCGGAACCAAACCACACCAAAACGGTGCAATACCGTACGAGTACTTCGTTACGGTACCAAACCAAACCAAACCAAACCAAAACGGTGCAATACTGTACGACTAATTCCATACGGTACCAAACCACACCAAAACGGTGCAATACGGTACGAGTACATCCATACGGTACCAAACCACACCAAAACGGTACAATACCGTACCAAACCACACCAAAACGGTACAATACCGTACGAGTACATCCATACAGTACCAAACCACGCCAAAACGGTGCAATACCGTACGAGTACTTCGTTACGGTACCAAACCACACCAAAACGGTGCAATACCGTACGAGTACATCCATACGGTACCAAACCACACCAAAAAGGTGCAATACCGTACGAGTACATCCATAGGGTACCAAACCACACCAAAACGGTGCAATACCGTACCAGTACTTCGTTACGGTACCAAATCACACCAAAACGGTACAATACCGTACGAGTACTTCGTTACGGTACCAAACCACACCAAAACGGTGCAATACCGTACGAGTACATCCATAGGGTACCAAACCACACCAAAACGGTGCAATACCGTACAAGTACTTCGTTACGGTACCAAATCACACCAAAACGGTACAATACCGTACGAGTACTTCGTTACGGTACCAAACCACACCAAAACGGTGCAATACCGTACGAGTACATCCATACGGTACCAAACCACACCAAAACGGTGCAATACCGTACGAGTACTTCGTTACGGTACCAAACCACACCAAAACGGTACAATAGCGTACGAGTATTTCGTTACGGTACAAAACCAAACCAAAACGGTGCAATTCCGTACGAGTACATCCATACGGTACCAAACCACACCAAAACGGTGCAATACTGTACGAGTACATCCATAGGGTACCAAACCACACCAAAACGGTGCAATACCGTACAAGTACTTCGTAACGGTACCAAATCACACCAAAACGGTACAATACCGTACGAGTACTTCGTTACGGTACCAAACCACACCAAAACGGTGCAATACCGTACGAGTACATCCATACGGTACCAAACCACACCAAAACGGTGCAATACCGTACGAGTACATCCATACGGTACCAAACCACACCAAAACGGTGCAATATCTTACGAGTACATCCATACGGTACCAAACCACACCAAAACGGTGCAATACCGTACGAGTACTTCGTTACGGTACCAAACCACACCAAAACGGTACAATAGCGTACGAGTACTTCGTTACGGTACAAAACAAAACCAAAACGGTGCAATTCCGTACGAGTACATCCATACGGTACCAAACCACACCAAAACGGTGCAAGACCGTACAAGTACTTCGTTACGGTACCAAATCACACCAAAACGGTACAATACCGTACGAGTACTTCGTTACGGTACCAAACCAAACCAAAACGGTGCAATAACGTACGAGTACATCCATACGGTACCAAACCAAACCAAAACGGTGCAATACCGTACGAGTACATCCATACGGTACCAAACCACACCAAAAAAGGTGCAATACCGTACGAGTACTTCGTTACGGTAAAAACCACACCAAAACGGTACAATAGCATACGAGTACTTCGTTACGGTACCAAACCAAACCAAAACGGTGCAATACCGTACGAGTACATCCATACGGTACAAAACCACACCAAAACGGTGCAATACCGTGCGAGTACTTCGTTACGGTACCAAACCACACCAAAACGGTGCAATACCGTACGAGTACATCCATACGGTACCAAACCACACAAAAACGGTGCAATACCGTAGGAGTACATCCATACGGAACCAAACCACACCAAAACGGTGCAATACCGTACGAGTACTTCGTTACGGTACCAAACCAAACCAAACCAAACCAAAACGGTGCAATACCGTACGACTAATTCCATACGGTACCAAACCACACCAAAACGGTGCAATACGGTACGAGTACATCCATACGGTACCAAACCACACCAAAACGGTACAATACCGTACCAAACCACACCAAAACGGTACAATACCGTACGAGTACATCCATACGGTACCAAACCACGCCAAAACGGTGCAATACCGTACGAGTACTTCGTTACGGTACCAAACCACACCAAAACGGTGCAATACCGTACGAGTACATCCATACGGTACCAAACCACACCAAAAAGGTGCAATACCGTACGAGTACATCCATAGGGTACCAAACCACACCAAAACGGTGCAATACCGTACAAGTACTTCGTTACGGTACCAAATCACACAAAAACGGTACAATACCGTACGAGTACTTCGTTACGGTACCAAACCACACCAAAACGGTGCAATACCGTACGAGTACATCCATAGGGTACCTAACCACACCAAAACGGTGCAATACCGTACGAGTACTTCGTAACGGTACCAAATCACACCAAAACGGTACAATACCGTACGAGTACGTCGTTACGGTACCAAACCACACCAAAACGGTGCAATACCGTACGAGTACATCCATACGGTACCAAACCACACCAAAACGGTGCAATACCAAACGAGTACTTCGTTACGGTACCAAACCACACCAAAACGGTACAATAGCGTACGAGTACTTCGTTACGGTACAAAACCAAACCAAAACGGTGCAATTCCGTACGAGTACATCCATACGGTACCAAACCACACCAAAACGGTGCAAGACCGTACAAGTACTTCGTTACGGTACCAAATCACACCAAAACGGTACAATACCGTACGAGTACTTCGTTACGGTACCAAACCAAACCAAAACGGTGCAATACCGTACGAGTACATCCATACGGTACCAAACCACACCAAAACGGTGCAATACCGTACGAGTACATCCATACGGTACCAAACCACACCAAAAAAGGTGCAATACCGTACGAGTACTTCGTTACGGTACAAAACCACACCAAAACGGTACAATAGCATACGAGTACTTCGTTACGGTACCAAACCAAACCAAAACGGTGCAATACCGTACGCGTACATCCATACGGTACAAAACCACACCAAAACGGTGCAATACGTGCGAGTACTTCGTTACGGTACCAAACCACACCAAAACGGTGCAATACCGTACGAGTACATCCATACGGTACCAAACCACACTAAAACGGTGCAATACCGTAGGAGTACATCCATACGGAACAAAACCACACCAAAACGGTGCAATACCGTACGAGTACTTCGTTACGGTACCAAACCAAACCAAACCAAACCAAAACGGTGCAATACCGTACGAGTACTTCGTTACGGTACCAAACCAAACCAAACCAAACCAAAACGGTGCAATACCGTACGACTAATTCCATACGGTACCAAACCACACCAAAACGGTGCAATACAGTACGAGTACATCCATACGGTACCAAACCACACCAAAACGGTACAATACCGTACCAAACCACACCAAAACGGTACAATACCGTACGAGTACATCCATACGGTACCAAACCACACCAAAACGGTGCAATACCGTACGAATACTTCGTTACGGTACCAAACCACACCAAAACGGTGCAATACCATACGAGTACATCCATACGGTACCAAACCACACCAAAACGGTGCAATACCGTACGAGTACATCCATACGGTACCAAACCACACCAAAACGGCGCAATACCGTACGAGTACTTCGTTACGGTACCAAACCACACCAAAACGGTGCAATACCGTACGAGTACATCCATAAGGTACCAAACCACACCAAAAAGGTGCAATACCGTACGAGTACATCCATAGGGTACCAAACCACACCAAAACGGTGCAATACCGTACAAGTACTTCGTTACGGTACCAAATCACACCAAAACGGTACAATACCGTACGAGTACTTCGTTACGGTACCAAACCACACCAAAACGGTGCAATACCGTACGAGTACATCCATAGGGTGCAAAACCACACCAAAACGGTGCAATACCGTGCAAGTACTTCGTTACGGTACCAAATCACACCAAAACGGTACAATACCGTACGAGTACTTCGTTACGGTACCAAACCACACCAAAACGGTACAATAGCGTACGAGTACTTCGTTACGGTACAAAACCAAACCAAAACGGTGCAATTCCGTACGAGTACATCCATACGGTACCAAACCACACCAAAACGGTGCAATACCGTACGAGTACATCCATAGGGTACCAAACCACACCAAAACGTTCCAATACCGTACAAGTACTTCGTAACGGTACCAAATCACACCAAAACGGTACAATACCGTACGAGTACTTCGTTACGGTACCAAACCACACCAAAACGGTGCAATACCGTACGAGTACATCCATACGGTACCAAACCACACCAAAACGGTGCAATACCGTACGAGTACTTCGTTACGGTACCAAACCACACCAAAACGGTACAATAGCGTACGAGTACTTCGTAACGGTACAAAACCAAACCAAAACGGTGCAATTCCGTACGAGTACATCCATACGGTACCAAAGCACACCAAAACGGTGCAAGACCGTACAAGTACTTCGTTACGGTACCAAATCACACCAAAACAGTACAATACCGTACGAGTACTTCGTTACGGTACCAAACCAAACCAAAACGGTGCAATACCGTACGAGTACATCCATACGGTTCCAAACCACACCAAAACGGTGCAATACCGTACGAGTACTTCGTTACGGTACCAAACCACACCAAAACGGTACAATAGCGTACGAGTACTTCGTAACGGTACGAAACCAAACCAAAACGGTGCAATTCCGTACGAGTACATCCATACGGTACCAAACCACACCAAAACGGTGCAAGACCGTACAAGTACTTCGTTACGGTACCAAATCACACCAAAACGGTACAATACCGTACGAGTACTTCGTTACGGTACCAAACCAAACCAAAACGGTGCAATACCGTACGAGTACATCCATACGGTACCAAACCACACCAAAACGGTGCAATACCGTACGAGTACATCCACACGGTACCAAACCACACCAAAAAGGTGCAATACCGTACGAGTACATCCATAGGGTACCAAACCACACCAAAACGGTGCAATACCGTACAAGTACTTCGTTACGGTACCAAACCACACCAAAACGGTGCAATACCGTACGAGTACTACGTTACTGTACCAAACCACACCAAAACGGTGCAATACCGTACGAGTACTACGTTACTGTACCAAACCACACCAAAACGGTGCAATACCGTACGAGTACTTCGTTACGGTACCAAACCACACCAAAATGGGGCAATACCGTACGAGTACTTCGTTACGGTACCAAACCACACCAAAACGGTGCAATACCGTACGAGTACATCCATACGGTACCAAACCACACCAAAACGGTTCAATACCGTACGAGTACATCCATACGGTACCAAACCACACCAAAAAAGGTGCAATACCATACGAGTACTTCGTTACGGTACCAAACCACACCAAAACGGTACAATAGCATACGAGTACTTCGTTACGGTACCAAACCAAACCAAAACGGTGCAATACCGTACGAGTACATCCATACGGTACAAAACCACACCAAAACGGTGCAATACCGTACGAGTACTTCGTGACGGTACCAAACCACACCAAAACGGTGCAATACCGTACGAGTACATCCATACGGTACCAAACCACACCAAAACGGTGCAATACCGTACGAGTACATCCATACGGTACCAAACCACACCAAAACGGTGCAATACCGTACGAGTACTTCGTTACGGTACCAAACCACACCAAAACGGTGCAATACCGTACGAGTACATCCATACGGTACCAGACCACGCCAAAACGGAGCAATACCGTACGAGTACATCCATACGGTACCAAACCACGCCAAAACGGTGCAATACCGTACGAGTACTTCGTTACGGTACCAAACCACACCAAAACGGTGCAATACCGTACGAGTACATCCATACGGTACCAAACCACACCAAAAAGGTGCAATACCGTACGAGTACATCCATAGGGTACCAAACCACACCAAAACGGTGCAATACCGTACAAGTACTTCGTTACGGTACCAAACCACACCAAAACGGTGCAATACCGTACGAGTACTTCGTGACGGTACCAAACCACACCAAAACGGTGCAATACCGTACGAGTACATCCATACGGTACCAAACCACACCAAAACGGTGCAATACCGTACGAGTACATCCATACGGTACCAAACCACACCAAAACGGTGCAATACCGTACGAGTACATCCATACGGTACCAAACCACACCAAAACGGTGCAATACCGTACGAGTACATCCATACGGTACCAGACCACGCCAAAACGGTGCAATACCGTACGAGTACATCCATACGGTACCAAACCACGCCAAAACGGTGCAATACCGTACGAGTACTTCGTTACGGTACCAAACCACACCAAAACGGTGCAATACCGTACGAGTACATCCATACGGTACCAAACCACACCAAAACGGTGCAATACCGTACGAGTACATCCATACGGTACCAAACCACACCAAAAAAGGTGCAATACCGTACGAGTACATCCATAGGGTACCAAACCACACCAAAACGGTGCAATACCGTACAAGTACTTCGTTACGGTACCAAATCACACCAAAACGGTACAATACCGTACGAGTACTTCGTTACGGTACCAAACCACACCAAAACGGTGCAATACCGTACGAGTACATCCATACGGTACCAAACCACACCAAAACGGTGCAATACCGTACGAGTACTTCGTTACAGTACCAAACTAAACAAAAACGGTGCAATAGCGTACGAGTACATCCATACGGTACCAAACCACACCAAAACGATACAATACCGTACGAGTACATCCATACGGTACCAAACCACACCAAAAAAGGTGCAATACCGTACGAGTACTTCGTTACGGTACCAAACCACACCAAAACGGTACAATAGCATACGAGTACTTCGTTACGGTACCAAACCAAACCAAAACGGGGCAATACCGTACGAGTACATCCATACGGTACAAACCACACCAAAACGGTGCAATACCGTACGAGTACATCCATAGGGTACCAAACCACACCAAAACGGTGCAATACCGTACAAGTACTTCGTAACGGTACCAAATCACACCAAAACGGTACAATACCGTACGAGTACTTCGTTACGGTACCAAACCACACCAAAACGGTGCAATACCGTACGAGTTCATCCATACGGTACCAAACCACACCAAAACGGTGCAATACCGTACGAGTACATCCATACGGTACCAAACCACACCAAAACGGTGCAATACCGAACGAGTACTTCGTTACGGTTCCAAACCACACCAAAACGGTACAATAGCGTACGAGTACTTCGTTACGGTACAAAACCAAACCAAAACGGTGCAATTCCGTACGAGTACATCCATACGGTACCAAACCACACCAAAACGGTGCAAGACCGTACAAGTACTTCGTTACGGTACCAAATCACACCAAAACGGTACAATACCGTACGAGTACTTCGTTACGGTACCAAACCAAACCAAAACGGTGCAATACCGTACGAGTACATCCATACGGTACCAAACCACACCAAAACGGTGCAATACCGTACGAGTACATCCATACGGTACCAAACCACACCAAAAAAGGTGCAATACCGTACGAGTACTTCGTTACGGTACAAAACCACACCAAAACGGTACAATAGCATACGAGTACTTCGTTACGGTACCAAACCAAACCAAAACGGCGCAATACCGTACGAGTACATCCATACGGTACAAAACCACACCAAAACGGTGCAATACCGTACGAGTACTTCGTTACGGTACCAAACCACACCAAAACGGTGCAATACCGTACGAGTACATCCATACGGTACCAAACCACACTAAAACGGTGCAATACCGTAGGAGTACATCCATACGGAACCAAACCACACCAAAACGGTGCAATACCGTACGAGTACTTCGTTACGGTACCAAACCAAACCAAACCAAACCAAAACGGTGCAATACCGTACGACTAATTCCATACGGTTCCAAACCACACCAAAACGGTGCAATACCGCACGAGTACATCCATACGGTACCAAACCACACCAAAACGGTACAATACCGTACCAAACCACACAAAAACGGTACAATACCGTACGAGTACATCCATACGGTACCAAACCACACCAAAACGGTGCAATACCGTACGAGTACTTCGTTACGGTACCAAACCACACCAAAACGGTGCAATACCGTACGAGTACATCCATACGGTACCAAACCACACCAAAAAGGTGCAATACCGTACGAGTACATCCATAGGGTACCAAACCACACCAAAACGGTGCAATACCGTACAAGTACTTCGTTACGGTACCAAATCACACCAAAACGGTACAATACCGTACGAGTACTTCGTTACGGTACCAAACCACACCAAAACGGTGCAATACCGTACGAGTACATCCATAGGGTACCAAACCACACCAAAACGGTGCAATACCGTACAAGTACTTCGTTACGGTACCAAATCACACCAAAACGGTGCAATACCGTACGAGTACTTCGTTACGGTACCAAACCACACCAAAACGGTGAAATACCGTACGAGTACATCCATACGGTACCAAACCACACCAAAACGGTGCAATACCGTACGAGTACATCCATACGGTACCAAACCACACCAAAAAAGGTGCAATACCGTACGAGTACTTCGTTACGGTACCAAACCACACCAAAACGGTACAATAGCATACGAGTACTTCGTTACGGTACCAAACCAAACCAAAACGGTGCAATACCGTACGAGTACATCCATACGGTACAAAACCACACCAAAACGGTGCAATACCGTACGAGTACTTCGTTACGGTACCAAACCACACCAAAACGGTGCAATACCGTACGAGTACATCCATACGGTACCAAACCACACTAAAACGGTGCAATACCGTAGGAGTACATCCATACGGAACCAAACCACACGAAAACGGTGCAATACCGTACGAGTACTTCGTTACGGTACCAAACCAAACCAAACCAAACCAAAACGGTTCAATACCGTACGACTAATTCCATACGGTACCAAACCAAACCAAAACGGTGCAATACCGTACGAGTACGTCCATACGGTACCAAACCACACCAAAACGGTACAATACCATACCAAACCACACCAAAACGGTACAATACCGTACGAGTACATCCATACGGTACCAAACCACACCAAAACGGTGCAATACCGTACGAATACTTCGTTACGGTACCAAACCACACCAAAACGGTGCAATACCGTACGAGTACATCCATACGGTACCAAACCACACCAAAACAGTGCAATACCGTACGAGTACATCCATACGGTACCAAACCACACCAAAACGGTGCAATACCGTACGAGTACTTCGTTACGGTACCAAACCACACCAAAACGGTGCAATACCGTACGAGTACATCCATACGGTACCAAACCACACCAAAAAGGTGCAATACCGTACGAGTACATCCATAGGGTACCAAACCACACCAAAACGGTGCAATACCGTACAAGTACTTCGTTACGGTACCAAATCACACCAAAACGGTACAATACCGTACGAGTACTTCGTTACGGTACCAAACCACACCAAAACGGTGCAATACCGTACGAGTACATCCATAGGGTAGCAAACCACACCAAAACGGTGCAATACCGTACAAGTACTTCGTTACGGTACCAAACCACACCAAAATGGTACAATACCGTACGAGTACTTCTTTACGGTACCAAACCACACCAAAACGGTGCAATACCGTACGAGTACATCCATACGGTACCAAACCACACCAAAACGGTGCAATACCGTACGAGTACTTCGTTACTGTACCAAAACACACCAAAACGGTGCAAATACCGTACGAGTACTTCGTTACGGTACCAAACCACACCAAAACGGTGCAATACCGTACGAGTACTTCGTTACTGTACCAAACAACACCAAAACGGTGCAATACCGTACGAGTACTTCGTTACGGTACCAAACCACACCAAAATGGGGCAATACCGTACGAGTACTTCGTTACGGTACCAAACCACACCAAAACGGTGCAATACCGTACGAGTACATCCATAAGGTACCAAACCACACAAAAACGGTGCAATACCGTACAAGTACTTCGTTACGGTACCAAACTAAACAAAAACGGTGCAATAGCGTACGAGTACATCCATACGGTACCAAACCACACCAAAACGATACAATACCGTACGAGTATATCCATACGGTACCAAACCAGACCAAAAAAGGTGCAATACTGTACGAGTACTTCGTTACGGTACCAAACCACACCAAAACGGTACAATAGCATACGAGTACTTCGTTACGGTACCAAACCAAACCAAAACGGCGCAATACCGTACGAGTACATCCATACGGTACAAAACCACACCAAAACGGTGCAATACCGTACGAGTACTTCGTTACGGTACCAAACCACACCAAAACGGTGCAATACCATACGAGTACATCCATACGGTACCAAACCACACTAAAACGGTGCAATACCGTAGGAGTACATCCATACGGAACCAAACCACACCAAAACGGTGCAATACCGTACGAGTACTTCGTTACGGTACCAAACCAAACCAAACCAAACCAAAACGGTGCAATACCGTACGACTAATTCCATACGGTACCAAACCACACCAAAACGGTGCAATACCGTACGAGTACATCCATACGGTACAAAACCACACCAAAACGGTACAATACCGTACGAGTACATCCATACGGTACCAAACCACACCAAAACGGTGCAATACCGTACGAATACTTCGTTACGGTACCAAACCACACCAAAACGGTGCAATACCGTACGAGTACATCCATACGGTACCAAAGCACACCAAAACGGTGCAATACCGTACGAGTACTTCGTTACGGTACCAAACCACACCAAAACGGTGCAATACCGTACGAGTATATCCATACGGTACCAAACCACACCAAAAAGGTGCAATACCGTACGAGTACATCCATAGGGTACCAAACCACACCAAAACGGTGCAATACCGTACAAGTACTTCGTTACGGTACCAAATCACACCAAAACGGTACAATACCGTACGAGTACTTTGTTACGGTACCAAACCACACCAAAACGGTGCAATACCGTACGAGTACATCCATAGGGTACCAAACCACACCAAAACGGTGCAATACCGTACTAGTACTTCGTTACGGTACCAAATCACACCAAAACGGTACAATACCGTACGAGTACTTCGTTATGGTACCAAACCACACCAAAACGGTACAATAGCGTACGAGTACTTCGTTACGGTACAAAACCAAACCAAAACGGTGCAATTCCGTACGAGTACATCCATACGGTACCAAACCACACCTAAACGGTGCAATACCGTACGAGTACATCCATAGGGTACCAAACCACACCAAAACGGTGCAATACCGTACAAGTACTTCGTAACGGTACCAAATCACACCAAAACGGTACAATACCGTACGAGTACTTCGTTACGGTACCAAACCACACCAAAATGGTGAAATACCGTACGAGTACATCCATACGGTACCAAACCACACCAAAACGGTGCAATACCGTACGAGTACATCCATACGGTACCAAACAACACCAAAACGGTGCAATACCGTACGAGTACTTCGTTACGGTACCAAACCACACCAAAACGGTACAATAGCGTACGAGTACTTCGTTACGGTACAAAACCAAACCAAAACGGTGCAATTCCGTACGAGTACATCCATACGGTACCAAACCACACCAAAACGGTGCAAGACCGTACAAGTACTTCGTTACGGTACCAAATCACACCAAAACAGTACAATACCGTACGAGTACTTCGTTACGGTACCAAACCAAACCAAAACGGTGCAATACCGTACGAGTACATCCATACGGTACCAAACCACACCAAAACGGTGCAATACCGTACGAGTACTTCGTTACGGTACCAAACCACACCAAAACGGTACAATAGCGTACGAGTATTTCGTTACGGTACAAAACCAAACCAAAACGGTGCAATTCCGTACGAGTACATCCATACGGTACCAAACCACACCAAAACGGTGCAATACCGTACGAGTACATCCATAGGGTACCAAACCACACCAAAACGGTGCAATACCGTACAAGTACTTCGTAACGGTACCAAATCACACCAAAACGGTACAATACCGTACGAGTACTTCGTGACGGTACCAAACCACACCAAATCGGTGCAATACCGTACGAGTACATCCATACGGTACCAAACCACACCAAAACGGTGCAATACCGTACGAGTACATCCATACGGTACCAAACCACACCAAAAAAGGTGCAATACCGTACGAGTACTTCGCTACGGTACCAAACCACACCAAAACGGTACAATAGCATACGAGTACTTCGTTACGGTACCAAACCAAACCAAAACGGTGTAATACCGTACGAGTACATACATACAGTACAAAACCACACCAAAACGGTGCAATACCGTACGAGTACTTCGTTACGGTACCAAACCACACCAAAACGGTGAATACCATACGAGTACATCCATACGGTACCAAACCACACTAAAACGGTACAATACCGTAGGAGTACATCCATACGGAACCAAACCACACCAAAACGGTGCAATACCGTACAAGTACTTCGTAACGGTACCAAATCACACTAAAACGGTACAATACCGTATGAGTACTTCGTTACGGTACCTAACCACACCAAAACGGTGCAATACCGTACGAGTACATCCATACGGTACCAAACCACACCAAAACGGTGCAATACCGTACGAGTACATCCATACGGTACCAAACCACACCAAAAAAGGTGCAATACCGTACGAGTACTTCGTTACGGTACCAAACCAAACCAAAACGGTGTAATACCGTACGAGTACATCCATACGGTACAAAACCACACCAAAACGGTGCAATACCGTACGAGTACTTCGTTACGGTACCAAACCACACCGAAACGGTGCAATACCATACGAGTACATCCATACGGTCTCAAACCACACTAAAACGGTGCAATACCGTAGGAGTACATCCATACGGAACCAAACCACACCAAAACGGTGCAATACCGTACGAGTACTTCGTTACGGTACCAAACCAAACCAAACCAAACCAAAACGGTGCAATACCGTACGACTAATTCCATACGGTACCAAACCACACCAAAACGGTGCAATACCGTACGAGTACATCCATACGGTACCAAACCACACCAAAACGGTACAATACCGTACCAAACGACACCAAAACGGTACAATACCGTACGAGTATATCCATACGGTACCAAACCACACCAAAACGGTGCAATACCGTACGAATACTTCGTTACGGTACCAAACCACCCCAAAACGGTGCAATACCATACGAGTACATCCATACGGTACCAAACCACACCAAAACGGTGCAATACCGTACGAGTACATCCATACGGTACCAAACCACACCAAAACGGTGCAATACCGTACGAGTACTTCGTTACAGTACCAAACCACACCAAAACGGTGCAATACCGTACGAGTACATCCATAAGGTACCAAACCACACCAAAAAGGTGCAATACCGTACGAGTACATCCATAGGGTACAAAACCACACCAAAACGGTGCAATACCGTACAAGTACTTCGTTACGGTACCAAATCTCACCAAAACGGTACAATACCGTACGAGTACTTCGTTACGGTACCAAACCACACCAAAACGGTGCAATACCGTACGAGTACATCCATAGGGTACCAAACCACACCAAAACGGTGCAATACCGTACAAGTACTTCGTTACGGTACCAAATCACACCAAAACGGTACAATAACGTACGAGTACTTCGTTACGGTACCAAACCACACCAAAACGGTGCAATACCGTACGAGTACATCCATACGGTACCAAACCACACCAAAACGGTGCAATACCGTACGAGTACTTCGTTACGGTACCAAACCACACCAAAACGGTACAATAGCGTACGAGTATTTCGTTACGGTACAAAACCAAACCAAAACGGTGCAATTCCGTACGAGTACATCCATACGGTACCAAACCACACCAAAACGGTGCAATACCGTACGAGTACATCCATAGGGTACCAAGCCACACCAAAACGGTGCAATACCGTACAAGTACTTCGTAACGGTACCAAATCACACCAAAACGGTACAATACCGTACGAGTACTTCGTTACGGTACCAAACCACACCAAAACGGTGCAATAACGTACGAGTACATCTATACGGTACCAAACCACACCAAAACGGTGCAATACCGTACGAGTACATCCATACGGTACCAAACCACACCAAAATGGTGCAATACCGTACGAGTACTTCGTTACGGTACCAAACCACACCAAAACGGTACAATAGCGTACGAGTACTTCGTTACGGTACAAAACCAAACCAAAACGGTGCAATTCCGTACGAGTACATCCATACGGTACCAAACCACACCAAAACGGTGCAAGACCGTACAAGTACTTCGTTACGGTACCAAATCACACCAAAACAGTACAATACCGTACGAGTACTTCGTTACGGTACCAAACCAAACAAAAACGGTGCAATACCGTACGAGTACATCCATACGGTACCAAACCACACCAAAACGGTGCAATACCGTACGAGTACTTCGTTACGGTACCAAACCACACCAAAACGGTACAATAGCGTACGAGTATTTCGTTACGGTACAAAACCAAACCAAAACGGTGCAATTCCGTACGAGTACATCCATACGGTACCAAACCACACCAAAACGGTGCAATACCGTACGAGTACATCCATAGGGTACCAAACCACACCAAAACAGTGCAATACCGTACAAGTACTTCGTAACGGTACCAAATCACCCCAAAACGGTACAATACCGTACGAGTACTTCGTTACGGTACCAAACCACACCAAATCGGTGCAATACCGTACGAGTACATCCATACGGTACCAAACCACACCAAAACGGTGCAATACCGTACGAGTACATCCATACGGTACCAAACCACACCAAAAAAGGTGCAATACCGTACGAGTACTTCGCTACGGTACCAAACCACACCAAAACGGTACAATAGCATACGAGTACTTCGTTACGGTACCAAACCAAACCAAAACGGTGTAATACCGTACGAGTACATCCATACAGTACAAAACCACACCAAAACGGTGCAATACCGTACGAGTACTTCGTTACGGTACCAAACCACACCAAAACGGTGCAATACCATACGAGTACATCCATACGGTACCAAACCACACTAAAACGGTGCAATACCGTAGGAGTACATCCATACGGAACCAAACCACACCAAAACGGTGCAATACCGTACAAGTACTTCGTAACGGTACCAAATCACACCAAAACGGTACAATACCGTACGAGTACTTCGTTACGGTACCTAACCACACCAAAACGGTGCAATACCGTACGAGTACATCCATACGGCACCAAACCACACCAAAACGGTGCAATACCGTACGAGTACATCCATACGGTACCAAACCACACCAAAAAAGGTGCAATACCGTACGAGTACTTCGTTACGGTACCAAACAAAACCAAAACGGTGTAATACCGTACGAGTACATCCATACGGTACAAAACCACACCAAAACGGTGCAATACCGTACGAGTACTTCGTTACGGTACCAAACCACACCGAAACGGTGCAATACCATACGAGTACATCCATACGGAACCAAACCACACCAAAACGGTGAAATACCGTACGAGTACTTCGTTACGGTACCAAACCAAACCAAACCAAACCAAAACGGTGCAATGCCGTACGACTAATTCCATACGGTACCAAACCACACCAAAACGGTGCAATACCGTACGAGTACATCCATACGGTACCAAACCACACCAAAACGGTACAATACCGTACCAAACCACACCAAAACGGTACAATACCGTACGAGTACATCCATACGGTACCAAACCACACCAAAACGGTGCAATACCGTACGAATACTTCGTTACGGTACCAAACCACCCCAAAACGGTGCAATACCATACGAGTACATCCATACGGTACCAAACCACACCAAAACGGTGCAATACCGTACGAGTACATCCATACGGTACCAAACCATACCAAAACGGTGCAATACCGTACGAGTACTTCGTTACGGTACCAAACCACACCAAAACGGTGCAATACCGTACGAGTACATCCATAAGGTACCAAACCACACCAAAAAGGTGCAATACCGTACGAGTACATCCATAGGGTACCAAACCACACCAAAACGGTGCAATACCGTACAAGTACTTCGTTACGGTACCAAATCACACCAAAACGGTACAATACCGTACGAGTACTTCGTTACGGTACCAAACCACACCAAAACGGTGCAATACAGTACGAGTACATCCATAGGGTACCAAACCACACCAAAACGGTGCAATACCGTACAAGTACTTCGTTACGGTACCAAATCACACCAAAACGGTACAATACCGTACGAGTACTTCGTTACGGTACCAAACCACACCAAAACGGTGCAATACCGTACGAGTACATCCATACGGTACCAAACCACACCAAAACGGTGCAATACCGTACGAGTACTTCGTTACGGTACCAAACCACACCAAAACGGTACAATAGCGTACGAGTATTTCGTTACGGTACAAAACCAAACCAAAACGGTGCAATTCCGTACGAGTACATCCATACGGTACCAAACCACACCAAAACGGTGCAATACCGTACGAGTACATCCATAGGGTACCAAACCACACCAAAACGGTGCAATACCGTACAAGTACTTCGTAACGGTACCAAATCACACCAAAACGGTACAATACCGTACGAGTACTTCGTTACGGTACCAAACCACACCAAAACGGTGCAATACCGTACGAGTACATCTATACGGTACCAAACCACACCAAAACGGTGCAATACCGTACGAGTACATCCATACGGTACCAAACCACACCAAAACGGGGCAATACCGTACGAGTACTTCGTTACGGTACCAAACCACACCAAAACGGTACAATAGCGTACGAGTACTTCGTAACGGTACAAAACCAAACCAAAACGGTGCAATTCCGTACGAGTACATCCATACGGTACCAAACCACACCAAAACGGTGCAAGACCGTACAAGTACTTCGTTACGGTACCAAATCACACCAAAACGGTACAATACCGTACGAGTACTTCGTTACGGTACCAAACCAAACCAAAACGGTGCAATACCGTACGAGTACATCCATACGGTACCAAACCACACCAAAACGGTGCAATACCGTACGAGTACTTCGTTACGGTACCAAACCACACCAAAACAGTGCAATACCGTACAAGTACTTCGTAACGGTACCAAATCACCCCAAAACGGTACAATACCGTACGAGTACTTCGTTACGGTACCAAACCACACCAAATCGGTGCAATACCGTACGAGTACATCCATACGGTACCAAACCACACCAAAACGGTGCAATACCGTACGAGTACATCCATACGGTACCAAACCACACCAAAAAAGGTGCAATACCGTACGAGTACTTCGCTACGGTACCAAACCACACCAAAACGGTACAATAGCATACGAGTACTTCGTTACGGTACCAAACCAAACCAAAACGGTGTAATACCGTACGAGTACATCCATACAGTACAAAACCACACCAAAACGGTGCAATACCGTACGAGTACTTCGTTACGGTACCAAACCACACCAAAACGGTGCAATACCATACGAGTACATCCATACGGTACCAAACCACACTAAAACGGTGCAATACCGTAGGAGTACATCCATACGGAACCAAACCACACCAAAACGGTGCAATACCGTACAAGTACTTCGTAACGGTACCAAATCACACCAAAACGGTACAATACCGTACGAGTACTTCGTTACGGTACCTAACCACACCAAAACGGTGCAATACCGTACGAGTACATCCATACGGCACCAAACCACACCAAAACGGTGCAATACCGTACGAGTACATCCATACGGTACCAAACCACACCAAAAATGGTGCAATACCGTACGAGTACTTCGTTACGGTACCAAACAAAACCAAAACGGTGTAATACCGTACGAGTACATCCATACGGTACAAAACCACACCAAAACGGTGCAATACCGTACGAGTACTTCGTTACGGTACCAAACCACACCGAAACGGTGCAATACCATACGAGTACATCCATACGGTACCAAACCACACTAAAACGGTGCAATACCGTAGGAGTACATCCATACGGAACCAAACCACACCAAAACGGTGAAATACCGTACGAGTACTTCGTTACGGTACCAAACCAAACCAAACCAAACCAAAACGGTGCAATGCCGTACGACTAATTCCATACGGTACCAAACCACACCAAAACGGTGCAATACCGTACGAGTACATCCATACGGTACCAAACCACACCAAAACGGTACAATACCGTACCAAACCACACCAAAACGGTACAATACCGTACGAGTACATCCATACGGTACCAAACCACACCAAAACGGTGCAATACCGTACGAATACTTCGTTACGGTACCAAACCACCCCAAAACGGTGCAATACCATACGAGTACATCCATACGGTACCAAACCACACCAAAACGGTGCAATACCGTACGAGTACATCCATACGGTACCAAACCATACCAAAACGGTGCAATACCGTACGAGTACTTCGTTACGGTACCAAACCACACCAAAACGGTGCAATACCGTACGAGTACATCCATAAGGTACCAAACCACACCAAAAAGGTGCAATACCGTACGAGTACATCCATAGGGTACCAAACCACACCAAAACGGTGCAATACCGTACAAGTACTTCGTTACGGTACCAAATCACACCAAAACGGTACAATACCGTACGAGTACTTCGTTACGGTACCAAACCACACCAAAACGGTGCAATACAGTACGAGTACATCCATAGGGTACCAAACCACACCAAAACGGTGCAATACCGTACAAGTACTTCGTTACGGTACCAAATCACACAAAAACGGTACAATACCGTACGAGTACTTCGTTACGGTACCAAACCACACCAAAACGGTGCAATACCGTACGAGTACATCCATACGGTACCAAACCACACCAAAACGGTGCAATACCGTACGAGTACTTCGTTACGGTACCAAACCACACCAAAACGGTACAATAGCGTACGAGTATTTCGTTACGGTACAAAACCAAACCAAAACGGTGCAATTCCGTACGAGTACATCCATACGGTACCAAACCACACCAAAACGGTGCAATACCGTACGAGTACATCCATAGGGTACCAAACCACACCAAAACGGTGCAATACCGTACAAGTACTTCGTAACGGTACCAAATCACACCAAAACGGTACAATACCGTACGAGTACTTCGTTACGGTACCAAACCACACCAAAACGGTGCAATACCGTACGAGTACATCTATACGGTACCAAACCACACCAAAACGGTGCAATACCGTACGAGTACATCCATACGGTACCAAACCACACCAAAACGGGGCAATACCGTACGAGTACTTCGTTACGGTACCAAACCACACCAAAACGGTACAATAGCGTACGAGTACTTCGTAACGGTACAAAACCAAACCAAAACGGTGCAATTCCGTACGAGTACATCCATACGGTACCAAACCACACCAAAACGGTGCAAGACCGTACAAGTACTTCGTTACGGTACCAAATCACACCAAAACGGTACAATACCGTACGAGTACTTCGTTACGGTACCAAACCAAACCAAAACGGTGCAATACCGTACGAGTACATCCATACGGTACCAAACCACACCAAAACGGTGCAATACCGTACGAGTACTTCGTTACGGTACCAAACCACACCAAAACGGTACAATAGCGTACGAGTACTTCGTTACGGTACCAAACCAAACCAAAACGGTGCAATACCGTACGAGTACATCCATACGGTACCAAACCACACCAAAACGGTGCAATACCGTACGAGTACTTCGTTACGGTACCAAACCACACAAAAACGGTACAATAGCGTACGAGTATTTCGTTACGGTACAAAACCAAACCAAAACGGTGCAATTCCGTACGAGTACATCCATACGGTACCAAACCACACCAAAACGGTGCAATACCGTACGAGTACATCCATAGGGTACCAAACCACACCAAAACGGTGCAATACCGTACAAGTACTTCGTAACGGTACCAAATCACACCAAAACGGTACAATACGGTACGAGTACTTCGTTACGGTACCAAACCACACCAAAACGGTGCAATACCGTACGAGTACATCCATACGGTACCAAACCACACCAAAACGGTGCAATATCGTACGAGTACATCCATACGGTACCAAACCACACCAAAACGGTGCAATACCGGACGAGTACTTCGTTACGGTACCAAACCACACCAAAACGGTACAATAGCGTACGAGTACTTCGTTACGGTACAAAACAAAACCAAAACGGTGCAATTCCGTACGAGTACATCCATACGGTACCAAACCACACCAAAACGGTGCAAGACCGTACAAGTACTTCGTTACGGTACCAAATCACACCAAAACGGTACAATACCGTACGAGTACTTCGTTACGGTACCAAACCAAACCAAAACGGTGCAATACCGTACGAGTACATCCATACGGTACCAAACCAAACCAAAACGGTGCAATACCGTACGAGTACATCCATACGGTACCAAACCACACCAAAAAAGGTGCAATACCGTACGAGTACTTCGTTACGGTACAAAACCACACCAAAACGGTACAATAGCATACGAGTACTTCGTTACGGTACCAAACCAAACCAAAACGGTGCAATACCGTACGAGTACATCCATACGGTACAAAACCACACCAAAACGGTGCAATACCGTGCGAGTACTTCGTTACGGTACCAAACCACACCAAAACGGTGCAATACCGTACGAGTACATCCATACGGTACCAAACCACACTAAAACGGTGCAATACCGTAGGAGTACATCCATCGGAACCAAACCACACCAAAACGGTGCAATACCGTACGAGTACTTCGTTACGGTACCAAACCAAACCAAACCAAACCAAAACGGTGCAATACCGTACAACTAATTCCATACGGTACCAAACCACACCAAAACGGTGCAATACGGTACGAGTACATCCATACGGTACCAAACCACACCAAAACGGTACAATACCGTACCAAACCACACCAAAACGGTACAATACCGTACGAGTACATCCATACGGTACCAAACCACGCCAAAACGGTGCAATACCGTACGAGTACATCCATAGGGTACCAAACCACACCAAAACGGTGCAATACCGTACAAGTACTTCGTTACGGTACCAAATCACACCAAAACGGTACAATACCGTACGAGTACTTCGTTATGGTACCAAACCACACCAAAACGGTGCAATACCGTACGAGTACATCCATACGGTACCAAACCACACCAAAACGGTGCAATACCGTACGAGTACTTCGTTACGGTACCAAACCACACCAAAACGGTACAATAGCGTACGAGTATTTCGTTACGGTACAAAACCAAACCAAAACGGTGCAATTCCGTACGAGTACATCCATACGGTACCAAACCACACCAAAACGGTGCAATACCGTACGAGTACATCCATAGGGTACCAAACCACACCAAAACGGTGCAATACCGTACAAGTACTTCGTAACGGTACCAAATCACACCAAAACGGTACAATACGGTACGAGTACTTCGTTACGGTACCAAACCACACCAAAACGGTGCAATACCGTACGAGTACATCCATACGGTACCAAACCACACCAAAACGGTGCAATATCGTACGAGTACATCCATACGGTACCAAACCACACCAAAACGGTGCAATACCGGACGAGTACTTCGTTACGGTACCAAACCACACCAAAACGGTACAATAGCGTACGAGTACTTCGTTACGGTACAAAACAAAACCAAAACGGTGCAATTCCGTACGAGTACATCCATACGGTACCAAACCACACCAAAACGGTGCAAGACCGTACAAGTACTTCGTTACGGTACCAAATCACACCAAAACGGTACAATACCGTACGAGTACTTCGTTACGGTACCAAACCAAACCAAAACGGTGCAATACCGTACGAGTACATCCATACGGTACCAAACCAAACCAAAACGGTGCAATACCGTACGAGTACATCCATACGGTACCAAACCACACCAAAAAAGGTGCAATACCGTACGAGTACTTCGTTACGGTACAAAACCACACCAAAACGGTACAATAGCATACGAGTACTTCGTTACGGTACCAAACCAAACCAAAACGGCTCAATACCGTACGAGTACATCCATACGGTACAAAACCACACCAAAACGGTGCAATACCGTGCGAGTACTTCGTTACGGTACCAAACCACACCAAAACGGTGCAATACCGTACGAGTACATCCATACGGTACCAAACCACACTAAAACGGTGCAATACCGTAGGAGTACATCCATCGGAACCAAACCACACCAAAACGGTGCAATACCGTACGAGTACTTCGTTACGGTACCAAACCAAACCAAACCAAACCAAAACGGTGCAATACTGTACGACTAATTCCATACGGTACCAAACCACACCAAAACGGTGCAATACGGTACGAGTACATCCATACGGTACCAAACCACACCAAAACGGTACAATACCGTACCAAACCACACCAAAACGGTACAATACCGTACGAGTACATCCATACGGTACCAAACCACGCCAAAACGGTGCAATACCGTACGAGTACTTCGTTACGGTACCAAACCACACCAAAACGGTGCAATACCGTACGAGTACATCCATACGGTACCAAACCACACCAAAAAGGTGCAATACCGTACGAGTACATCCATAGGGTACCAAACCACACCAAAACGGTGCAATACCGTACCAGTACTTCGTTACGGTACCAAATCACACCAAAACGGTACAATACCGTACGAGTACTTCGTTACGGTACCAAACCACACCAAAACGGTGCAATACCGTACGAGTACATCCATAGGGTACCAAACCACACCAAAACGGTGCAATACCGTACAAGTACTTCGTTACGGTACCAAATCACACCAAAACGGTACAATACCGTACGAGTACTTCGTTACGGTACCAAACCACACCAAAACGGTGCAATACCGTACGAGTACATCCATACGGTACCAAACCACACCAAAACGGTGCAATACCGTACGAGTACTTCGTTACGGTACCAAACCACACCAAAACGGTACAATAGCGTACGAGTATTTCGTTACGGTACAAAACCAAACCAAAACGGTGCAATTCCGTACGAGTACATCCATACGGTACCAAACCACACCAAAACGGTGCAATACTGTACGAGTACATCCATAGGGTACCAAACCACACCAAAACGGTGCAATACCGTACAAGTACTTCGTAACGGTACCAAATCACACCAAAACGGTACAATACCGTACGAGTACTTCGTTACGGTACCAAACCACACCAAAACGGTGCAATACCGTACGAGTACATCCATACGGTACCAAACCACACCAAAACGGTGCAATACCGTACGAGTACATCCATACGGTACCAAACCACACCAAAACGGTGCAATATCTTACGAGTACATCCATACGGTACCAAACCACACCAAAACGGTGCAATACCGTACGAGTACTTCGTTACGGTACCAAACCACACCAAAACGGTACAATAGCGTACGAGTACTTCGTTACGGTACAAAACAAAACCAAAACGGTGCAATTCCGTACGAGTACATCCATACGGTACCAAACCACACCAAAACGGTGCAAGACCGTACAAGTACTTCGTTACGGTACCAAATCACACAAAAACGGTACAATACCGTACGAGTACTTCGTTACGGTACCAAACCAAACCAAAACGGTGCAATAACGTACGAGTACATCCATACGGTACCAAACCAAACCAAAACGGTGCAATACCGTACGAGTACATCCATACGGTACCAAACCACACCAAAAAAGGTGCAATACCGTACGAGTACTTCGTTACGGTAAAAACCACACCAAAACGGTACAATAGCATACGAGTACTTCGTTACGGTACCAAACCAAACCAAAACGGTGCAATACCGTACGAGTACATCCATACGGTACAAAACCACACCAAAACGGTGCAATACCGTGCGAGTACTTCGTTACGGTACCAAACCACACCAAAACGGTGCAATACCGTACGAGTACATCCATACGGTACCAAACCACACAAAAACGGTGCAATACCGTAGGAGTACATCCATACGGAACCAAACCACACCAAAACGGTGCAATACCGTACGAGTACTTCGTTACGGTACCAAACCAAACCAAACCAAACCAAAACGGTGCAATACCGTACGACTAATTCCATACGGTACCAAACCACACCAAAACGGTGCAATACGGTACGAGTACATCCATACGGTACCAAACCACACCAAAACGGTACAATACCGTACCAAACCACACCAAAACGGTACAATACCGTACGAGTACATCCATACGGTACCAAACCACGCCAAAACGGTGCAATACCGTACGAGTACTTCGTTACGGTACCAAACCACACCAAAACGGTGCAATACCGTACGAGTACATCCATACGGTACCAAACCACACCAAAAAGGTGCAATACCGTACGAGTACATCCATAGGGTACCAAACCACACCAAAACGGTGCAATACCGTACAAGTACTTCGTTACGGTACCAAATCACACCAAAACGGTACAATACCGTACGAGTACTTCGTTACGGTACCAAACCACACCAAAACGGTGCAATACCGTACGAGTACATCCATAGGGTACCTAACCACACCAAAACGGTGCAATACCGTACGAGTACTTCGTAACGGTACCAAATCACACCAAAACGGTACAATACCGTACGAGTACGTCGTTACGGTACGAAACCACACCAAAACGGTGCAATACCGTACGAGTACATCCATACGGTACCAAACCACACCAAAACGGTGCAATACCGTACGAGTACATCCATACGGTACCAAACCACACCAAAACGGTGCAATACCAAACGAGTACTTCGTTACGGTACCAAACCACACCAAAACGGTACAATAGCGTACGAGTACTTCGTTACGGTACAAAACCAAACCAAAACGGTACAATTCCGTACGAGTACATCCATACGGTACCAAACCACACCAAAACGGTGCAAGACCGTACAAGTACTTCGTTACGGTACCAAATCACACCAAAACGGTACAATACCGTACGAGTACTTCGTTACGGTACCAAACCAAACCAAAACGGTGCAATACCGTACGAGTACATCCATACGGTACCAAACCACACCAAAACGGTGCAATACCGTACGAGTACATCCATACGGTACCAAACCACACCAAAAAAGGTGCAATACCGTACGAGTACTTCGTTACGGTACAAAACCACACCAAAACGGTACAATAGCATACGAGTACTTCGTTACGGTACCAAACCAAACCAAAACGGTTCAATACCGTACGCGTACATCCATACGGTACAAAACCACACCAAAACGGTGCAATACCGTGCGAGTACTTCGTTACGGTACCAAACCACACCAAAACGGTGCAATACCGTACGAGTACATCCATACGGTACCAAACCACACTAAAACGGTGCAATACCGTAGGAGTACATCCATACGGAACAAAACCACACCAAAACGGTGCAATACCGTACGAGTACTTCGTTACGGTACCAAACCAAACCAAACCAAACCAAAACGGTGCAATACCGTACGAGTACTTCGTTACGGTACCAAACCAAACCAAACCAAACCAAAACGGTGCAATACCGTACGACTAATTCCATACGGTACCAAACCACACCAAAACGGTGCAATACAGTACGAGTACATCCATACGGTACCAAACCACACCAAAACGGTACAATACCGTACCAAACCACACCAAAACGGTACAATACCGTACGAGTACATCCATACGGTACCAAACCACACCAAAACGGTGAAATACCGTACGAATACTTCGTTACGGTACCAAACCACACCAAAACGGTGCAATACCATACGAGTACATCCATACGGTACCAAACCACACCAAAACGGTGCAATACCGTACGAGTACATCCATACGGTACCAAACCACACCAAAACGGCGCAATACCGTACGAGTACTTCGTTACGGTACCAAACCACACCAAAACGGTGCAATACCGTACGAGTACATCCATAAGGTACCAAACCACACCAAAAAGGTGCAATACCGTACGAGTACATCCATAGGGTACCAAACCACACCAAAACGGTGCAATACCGTACAAGTACTTCGTTACGGTACCAAATCACACCAAAACGGTACAATACCGTACGAGTACTTCGTTACGGTACCAAACCACACCAAAACGGTGCAATACCGTACGAGTACATCCATAGGGTGCAAAACCACACCAAAACGGTGCAATACCGTGCAAGTACTTCGTTACGGTACCAAATCACACCAAAACGGTACAATACCGTACGAGTACTTCGTTACGGTACCAAACCACACCAAAACGGTACAATAGCGTACGAGTACTTCGTTACGGTACAAAACCAAACCAAAACGGTGCAATTCCGTACGAGTACATCCATACGGTACCAAACCATACCAAAACGGTGCAATACCGTACGAGTACATCCATAGGGTACCAAACCACACCAAAACGTTCCAATACCGTACAAGTACTTCGTAACGGTACCAAATCACACCAAAACGGTACAATACCGTACGAGTACTTCGTTACGGTACCAAACCACACCAAAACGGTGCAATACCGTACGAGTACATCCATACGGTACCAAACCACACCAAAACGGTGCAATACCGTACGAGTACTTCGTTACGGTACCAAACCACACCAAAACGGTACAATAGCGTACGAGTACTTCGTAACGGTACAAAACCAAACCAAAACGGTGCAATTCCGTACGAGTACATCCATACGGTACCAAAGCACACCAAAACGGTGCAAGACCGTACAAGTACTTCGTTACGGTACCAAATCACACCAAAACAGTACAATACCGTACGAGTGCTTCGTTACGGTACCAAACCAAACCAAAACGGTGCAATACCGTACGAGTACATCCATACGGTTCCAAACCACACCAAAACGGTGCAATACCGTACGAGTACTTCGTTACGGTACCAAACCACACCAAAACGGTACAATAGCGTACGAGTACTTCGTAACGGTACGAAACCAAACCAAAACGGTGCAATTCCGTACGAGTACATCCATACGGTACCAAACCACACCAAAACGGTGCAAGACCGTACAAGTACTTCGTTACGGTACCAAATCACACCAAAACGGTACAATACCGTACGAGTACTTCGTTACGGTACCAAACCAAACCAAAACGGTGCAATACCGTACGAGTACATCCATACGGTACCAAACCACACCAAAACGGTGCAATACCGTACGAGTACATCCACACGGTACCAAACCACACCAAAAAGGTGCAATACCGTACGAGTACATCCATAGGGTACCAAACCACACCAAAACGGTGCAATACCGTACAAGTACTTCGTTACGGTACCAAACCACACCAAAACGGTGCAATACCGTACGAGTACTACGTTACTGTACCAAACCACACCAAAACGGTGCAATACCGTACGAGTACTTCGTTACGGTACCAAACCACACCAAAATGGGGCAATACCGTACGAGTACTTCGTTACGGTACCAAACCACACCAAAACGGTGCAATACCGTACGAGTACATCCATACGGTACCAAACCACACCAAAACGGTTCAATACCGTACGAGTACATCCATACGGTACCAAACCACACCAAAAAAGGTGCAATACCATACGAGTACTTCGTTACGGTACCAAACCACACCAAAACGGTACAATAGCATACGAGTACTTCGTTACGGTACCAAACCAAACCAAAACGGTGCAATACCGTACGAGTACATCCATACGGTACAAAACCACACCAAAACGGTGCAATACCGTACGAGTACTTCGTGACGGTACCAAACCACACCAAAACGGTGCAATACCGTACGAGTACATCCATACGGTACCAAACCACACCAAAACGGTGCAATACCGTACGAGTACATCCATACGGTACCAAACCACACCAAAACGGTGCAATACCGTACGAGTACTTCGTTACGGTACCAAACCACACCAAAACGGTGCAATACCGTACGAGTACATCCATACGGTACCAGACCACGCCAAAACGGAGCAATACCGTACGAGTACATCCATACGGTACCAAACCACGCCAAAACGGTGCAATACCGTACGAGTACTTCGTTACGGTACCAAACCACACCAAAACGGTGCAATACCGTACGAGTACATCCATACGGTACCAAACCACACCAAAAAGGTGCAATACCGTACGAGTACCTCCATAGGGTACCAAACCACACCAAAACGGTGCAATACCGTACAAGTACTTCGTTACGGTACCAAACCACACCAAAACGGTGCAATACCGTACGAGTACTTCGTGACGGTACCAAACCACACCAAAACGGTGCAATACCGTACGAGTACATCCATACGGTACCAAACCACACCAAAACGGTGCAATACCGTACGAGTACATCCATACGGTACCAAACCACACCAAAACGGTGCAATACCGTACGAGTACATCCATACGGTACCAAACCACACCAAAACGGTGCAATACCGTACGAGTACATCCATACGGTACCAGACCACGCCAAAACGGTGCAATACCGTACGAGTACATCCATACGGTACCAAACCACGCCAAAACGGTGCAATACCGTACGAGTACTTCGTTACGGTACCAAACCACACCAAAACGGTGCAATACCGTACGAGTACATCCATACGGTACCAAACCACACCAAAACGGTGCAATACCGTACGAGTACATCCATACGGTACCAAACCACACCAAAAAAGGTGCAATACCGTACGAGTACTTCGCTACGGTACCAAACCACACCAAAACGGTACAATAGCATACGAGTACTTCGTTACGGTACCAAACCGAACCAAAACGGTGTAATACCGTACGAGTACATCCATACAGTACAAAACCACACCAAAATGGTGCAATACCGTACGAGTACTTCGTTACGGTACCAAACCACACCAAAACGGTGCAATACCATACGAGTACATCCATACGGTACCAAACCACACTAAAACGGTGCAATACCGTAGGAGTACATCCATACGGAACCAAACCACACCAAAACGGTGCAATACCGTACAAGTACTTCGTAACGGTACCAAATCACACCAAAACGGTACAATACCGTACGAGTACTTCGTTACGGTACCTAACCACACCAAAACGGTGCAATACCGTACGAGTACATCCATACGGTACCAAACCACACCAAAACGGTGCAATACCGTACGAGTACATCCATACGGTACCAAACCACACCAAAAAAGGTGCAATACCGTACGAGTACTTCGTTACGGTACCAAACAAAACCAAAACGGTGTAATACCGTACGAGTACATCCATACGGTACAAAACCACACCAAAACGGTGCAATACCGTACGAGTACTTCGTTACGGTACCAAACCACACCGAAACGGTGCAATACCATACGAGTACATCCATACGGTACCAAACCACACTAAAACGGTGCAATACCGTAGGAGTACATCCATACGGAACCAAACCACACCAAAACGGTGCAATACCGTACGAGTACTTCGTTACGGTACCAAACCAAACCAAACCAAACCAAAACGGTGCAATGCCGTACGACTAATTCCATACGGTACCAAACCACACCAAAACGGTGCAATACCGTACGAGTACATCCATACGGTACCAAACCACACCAAAACGGTACAATACCGTACCAAACCACACCAAAACGGTACAATACCGTACGAGTACATCCATACGGTACCAAACCACGCCAAAACGGTGCAATACCGTACGAGTACTTCGTTACGGTACCAAACCACACCAAAACGGTGCAATACCGTACGAGTACATCCATAGGGTACCAAACCACACCAAAACGGTGCAATACCGTACCAGTACTTCGTTACGGTACCAAATCACACCAAAACGGTACAATACCGTACGAGTACTTCGTTACGGTACCAAACCACACCAAAACGGTGCAATACCGTACGAGTACATCCATAGGGTACCAAACCACACCAAAACGGTGCAATACCGTACAAGTACTTCGTTACGGTACCAAATCACACCAAAACGGTACAATACCGTACGAGTACTTCGTTACGGTACCAAACCACACCAAAACGATGCAATACCGTACGAGTACATCCATACGGTACCAAACCACACCAAAACGGTGCAATACCGTACGAGTACTTCGTTACGGTACCAAACCACACCAAAACGGTACAATAGCGTACGAGTATTTCGTTACGGTACAAAACCAAACCAAAACGGTGCAATTCCGTACGAGTACATCCATACGGTACCAAACCACACCAAAACGGTGCAATACCGTACGAGTACATCCATAGGGTACCAAACCACACCAAAACGGTGCAATACCGTACAAGTACTTCGTAACGGTACCAAATCACACCAAAACGGTACAATACCGTACGAGTACTTCGTTACGGTACCAAACCACACCAAAACGGTGCAATACGTACGAGTACATCCATACGGTACCAAACCACACCAAAACGGTGAAATATCGTACGAGTACATCCATACGGTACCAAACCACACCAAAACGGTGCAATACCGTACGAGTACTTCGTTACGGTACCAAACCACACCAAAACGGTACAATAGCGTACGAGTACTTCGTTACGGTACAAAACAAAACCAAAACGGTGCAATTCCGTACGAGTACATCCATACGGTACCAAACCACACCAAAACGGTGCAAGACCGTACAAGTACTTCGTTACGGTACCAAATCACACCAAAACGGTACAATACCGTACGAGTACTTCGTTACGGTACCAAACCAAACCAAAACGGTGCAATACCGTACGAGTACATCCATACGGTACCAAACCAAACCAAAACGGTGCAATACCGTACGAGTACATCCATACGGTACCAAACCACACCAAAAAAGGTGCAATACCGTACGAGTACTTCGTTACGGTACAAAACCACACCAAAACGGTACAATAGCATACGAGTACTTCGTTACGGTACCAAACCAAACCAAAACGGTGCAATACCGTACGAGTACATCCATACGGTACAAAACCACACCAAAACGGTGCAATACCGTGCGAGTACTTCGTTACGGTACCAAACCACACCAAAACGGTGCAATACCGTACGAGTACATCCATACGGTACCAAACCACACTAAAACGGTGCAATACCGTAGGAGTACATCCATCGGAACCAAACCACACCAAAACGGTGCAATACCGTACGAGTACTTCGTTACGGTACCAAACCAAACCAAACCAAACCAAAACGGTGCAATACCGTACGACTAATTCCATACGGTACCAAACCACACCAAAACGGTGCAATACGGTACGAGTACATCCATACGGTACCAAACCACACCAAAACGGTACAATACCGTACCAAACCACACCAAAACGGTACAATACCGTACGAGTACATCCATACGGTACCAAACCACGCCAAAACGGTGCAATACCGTACGAGTACTTCGTTACGGTACCAAACCACACCAAAACGGTGCAATACCGTACGAGTACATCCATACGGTACCAAACCACACCAAAAAGGTGCAATACCGTACAAGTACTTCGTTACGGTACCAAATCACACCAAAACGGTACAATACCGTACGAGTACTTCGTTACGGTACCAAACCACACCAAAACGGTGCAATACCGTACGAGTACATCCATAGGGTACCAAACCACACCAAAACGGTGCAATACCGTACGAGTACTTCGTAACGGTACCAAATCACACCAAAACGGTACAATACCGTACGAGTACGTCGTTACGGTACCAAACCACACCAAAACGGTGCAATACCGTACGAGTACATCCATACGGTACCAAACCACACCAAAACGGTGCAATACCGTACGAGTACATCCATACGGTACCAAACCACACCAAAACGGTGCAATACCAAACGAGTACTTCGTTACGGTACCAAACCACACCAAAACGGTACAATAGCGTACGAGTACTTCGTTACGGTACAAAACCAAACCAAAACGGTGCAATTCCGTACGAGTACATCCATACGGTACCAAACCACACCAAAACGGTGCAAGACCGTACAAGTACTTCGTTACGGTACCAAATCACACCAAAACGGTACAATACCGTACGAGTACTTCGTTACGGTACCAAACCAAACCAAAACGGTGCAATACCGTACGAGTACATCCATACGGTACCAAACCACACCAAAACGGTGCAATACCGTACGAGTACATCCATACGGTACCAAACCACACCAAAAAAGGTGCAATACCGTACGAGTACTTCGTTACGGTACAAAACCACACCAAAACGGTACAATAGCATACGAGTACTTCGTTACGGTACCAAACCAAACCAAAACGGTGCAATACCGTACGAGTACATCCATACGGTACAAAACCACACCAAAACGGTGCAATACCGTGCGAGTACTTCGTTACGGTACCAAACCACACCAAAACGGTGCAATACCGTACGAGTACATCCATACGGTACCAAACCACACTAAAACGGTGCAATACCGTAGGAGTACATCCATACGGAACAAAACCACACCAAAACGGTGCAATACCGTACGAGTACTTCGTTACGGTACCAAACCAAACCAAACCAAACCAAAACGGTGCAATACCGTACGAGTACTTCGTTACGGTACCAAACCACACCAAAACGGTGCAATTCCGTACGAGTACATCCATACGGTACCAAACCACACCAAAACGGTGCAATACCGCACGAGTACATCCATAGGGTACCAAACCACACCAAAACGGTGCAATACCGTACAAGTACTTCGTTACGGTACCAAATCACACCAAAACGGTACAATACCGTACGAGTACTTCGTTACGGTACCAAACCAAACCAAAACGGTGCAATACCGTACGAGTACATCCATACGGTACCAAACCAAACCAAAACGGTGCAATACCGTACGAGTACATCCATACGGTACCAAACCACACCAAAAAAGGTGCAATACCGTACGAGTACTTCGTTACGGTACAAAACCACACCAAAACGGTACAATAGCATACGAGTACTTCGTTACGGTACCAAACCAAACCAAAACGGTGCAATACCCTACGAGTACATCCATACGGTACAAAACCACACCAAAACGGTGCAATACCGTGCGAGTACTTCGTTACGGTACCAAACCACACCAAAACGGTGCAATACCGTACGAGTACATCCATACGGTACCAAACCACACTAAAACGGTGCAATACCGTAGGAGTACATCCATACGGAACCAAACCACACCAAAACGGTGCAATACCGTACGAGTACTTCGTTACGGTACCAAACCAAACCAAACCAAACCAAAACGGTGCAATACCGTACGACTAATTCCATACGGTACCAAACCACACCAAAACGGTGCAATACGGTACGAGTACATCCATACGGTACCAAACCACCCCAAAACGGTACAATACCGTACCAAACCACACCAAAACGGTACAATACCGTACGAGTACATCCATACGGTACCAAACCACGCCAAAACGGTGCAATACCGTACGAGTACTTCGTTACGGTACCAAACCACACCAAAACGGTGCAATACCGTACGAGTACATCCATACGGTACCAAACCACACCAAAAAGGTGCAATACCGTACGAGTACATCCATAGGGTACCAAACCAAACCAAAACGGTGCAATACCGTACAAGTACTACGTTACGGTACCAAATCACACCAAAACGGTACAATACCGTACGAGTACTTCGTTACGGTACCAAACCACACCAAAACGGTGCAATACCGTACGAGTACATCCATAGGGTACCAAACCACACCAAAACGGTGCAATACCGTACAAGTACTTCGTTACGGTACCAAATCACACCAAAACGGTACAATACCGTACGAGTACTTCGTTACGGTACCAAACCACACCAAAACGGTGCAATACCGTACGAGTACATCCATACGGTACCAAACCACACCAAAACGGTGCAATACCGTACGAGTACTTCGTTACTGTACCAAACCACACCAAAACGGTGCAATACCGTACGAGTACTTCGTTACGGTACCAAACCACACCAAAATGGGGCAATACCGTACGATTACTTCGTTACGGTACCAAACCACACCAAAACGGTGCAATACCGTACGAGTACATCCATACGGTACCAAACCACACCAAAACGGTGCAATACCGTACGAGTACATCCATACGGTACAAAACCACACCAAAAAAGGTGCAATACCATACGAGTACTTCGTTACGGTACCAAACCACACCAAAACGGTACAATAGCATACGAGTACTTCGTTACGGTACCAAACCAAACCAAAACGGTGCAATACCGTACGAGTACATCCATACGGTACAAAACCACACCAAAACGGTGCAATACCGTACGAGTACTTCGTTACGGTACCAAACCACACCAAAACGGTGCAATACCGTACGAGTACATCCATACGGTACCAAACCACACTAAAACGGTGCAATACCGTAGGAGTACATCCATACGGAACCAAACCACACCAAAACGGTGCAATACCGTACGAGTACTTCGTTACGGTACCAAACCAAACCAAACCAAACCAAAACGGTGCAATACCGTACGACTAATTCCATACGGTACCAAACCACACCAAAACGTTGCAATACCGTACGAGTACATCCATACGGTACCAAACCACACCAAAACGGTACAATACCGTACCAAACCACACCAAAACGGTACAATACCGTACGAGTACATCCATACGGTACCAAACCACACCAAAACGGTGCAATACCGTACGAATACTTCGTTACGGTACCAAACCACACCAAAACGGTGCAATACCGTACGAGTACATCCATACGGTACCAAACCACACCAAAACGGTGCAATACCGTACGAGTACTTCGTTACGGTACCAAACCACACCAAAACGGTGCAATACCGTACGAGTACTTCGTTACGGTACCAAACCACACCAAAACGGTGCAATACCGTACGAGTACATCCATACGGTACCAAACCACACCAAAACGGTGCAATACCGAACGAGTACATCCATACGGTACCAAACCACACCAAAACGGTGCAATACCGTACGAGTACTTCGTTACGGTACCAAACCACACCAAAACGGTGCAATACCGTACGAGTACATCCATACGGTACCAGACCACACGAAAAAGGTGCAATACCGTACGAGTACATCCATAGGGTACCAAACCACACCAAAACGGTGCAATACCGTACAAGTACTTCGTAACGGTACCAAATCACACCAAAACGGTACAATACCGTACGAGTACTTCGTTACGGTACCAAACCACACCAAAACGGTACAATAGCGTACGAGTATTTCGTTACGGTACAAAACCAAACCAAAACGGTGCAATTCCGTACGAGTACATCCATACGGTACCAAACCACACCAAAACGGTGCAATACCGTACGAGTACATCCATAGGGTACCAAACCACACCAAAACGGTGCAATACCGTACAAGTACTTCGTAACGGTACCAAATCACACCAAAACGGTACAATACCGTACGAGTACTTCGTTACGGTACCAAACCACACCAAAACGGTGCAATACCGTACGAGTACATTCATACGGTACCAAACCACACCAAAACGGTGCAATACCGTACGAGTACTTCGTTACGGTACCAAACCACACCAAAACGGTACAATAGCGTACGAGTATTTCGTTACGGTACAAAACCAAACCAAAACGGTGCAATTCCGTACGAGTACATCCATACGGTACCAAACCACACCAAAACGGTGCAATACCGTACGAGTACATCCATAGGGTACCAAACCAACCAAAACGGTACAATAGCATACGAGTACTTCGTTACGGTACCAAACCAAACCAAAACGGTGCAATACCGTACGAGTACATCCATACGGTACAAAACCACACCAAAACGGTGCAATACCGTGCGAGTACTTCGTTACGGTACCAAACCACACCAAAACGGTGCAATACCGTACGAGTACATCCATACGGTACCAAACCACACTAAAACGGTGCAATACCGTAGGAGTACATCCATACGGAACCAAACCACACCAAAACGGTGCAATACCGTACGAGTACTTCGTTACGGTACCAAACCAAACCAAACCAAACCAAAACGGTGCAATACCGTACGACTAATTCCATACGGTACCAAACCACACCAAAACGGTGCAATACCGTACGAGTACATCCATACGGTACCAAACCACACCAAAACGGTACAATACCGTACCAAACCACACCAAAACGGTACAATACCGTACGAGTACATCCATACGGTACCAAACCACACCAAAACGGTGCAATACCGTACGAATACTTCGTTACGGTACCAAACCACACCAAAACGGTGCAATACCGTACGAGTACATCCATACGGTACCAAACCACACCAAAACGGTGCAATACCGTACGAGTACATCCATACGGTACCAAACCACACCAAAACGGTGCAATACCGTACGAGTACTTCGTTACGGTACCAAACCACACCAAAACGGTGCAATACCGTACGAGTACATCCATACGGTACCAGACCACACCAAAAAGGTGCAATACCGTACGAGTACATCCATAGGGTACCAAACCACACCAAAACGGTGCAATACCGTACAAGTACTTCGTAACGGTACCAAATCACACCAAAACGGTACAATACCGTACGAGTACTTCGTTACGGTACCAAACCACACCAAAACGGTACAATAGCGTACGAGTATTTCGTTACGGTACAAAACCAAACCAAAACGGTGCAATTCCGTACGAGTACATCCATACGGTACCAAACCACACCAAAACGGTGCAATACCGTACGAGTACATCCATAGGGTACCAAACCACACCAAAACGGTGCAATACCGTACAAGTACTTCGTAACGGTACCAAATCACACCAAAACGGTACAATACCGTACGAGTACTTCGTTACGGTACCAAACCACACCAAAACGGTGCAATAGCGTACGAGTACATCCATACGGTACCAAACCACACCAAAACGGTGCAATACCGTACGAGTACTTCGTTACGGTACCAAACCACACCAAAACGGTACAATAGCGTACGAGTATTTCGTTACGGTACAAAACCAAACCAAAACGGTGCAATTCCGTACGAGTACATCCATACGGTACCAAACCACACCAAAACGGTGCAATACCGTACGAGTACATCCATAGGGTACAAAACCACACCAAAACGGTACAATAGCATACGAGTACTTCGTTACGGTACCAAACCAAACAAAAACGGTTCAATACCGTACGAGTACATCCATAGGGTACCAAACCACACCAAAACGGTGCAATACCGTACAAGTACTTCGTAACGGTACCAAATCACACCAAAACGGTACAATACCGTACGAGTACTTCGTTACGGTACCAAACCACACCAAAACGGTACAATAGCGTACGAGTATTTCGTTACGGTACAAAACCAAACCAAAACGGTGCAATTCCGTACGAGTACATCCATACGGTACCAAACCACACCAAAACGGTGCAATACCGTACGAGTACATCCATAGGGTACCAAACCACACCAAAACGGTGCAATACCGTACAAGTACTTCGTAACGGTACCAAATCACACCAAAACGGTACAATACCGTACGAGTACTTCGTTACGGTACCAAACCACACCAAAACGGTGCAATACCGTACGAGTACATTCATACGGTACCAAACCACACCAAAACGGTGCAATACCGTACGAGTACTTCGTTACGGTACCAAACCACACCAAAACGGTACAATAGCGTACGAGTATTTCGTTACGGTACAAAACCAAACCAAAACGGTGCAATTCCGTACGAGTACATCCATACGGTACCAAACCACACCAAAACGGTGCAATACCGTACGAGTACATCCATAGGGTACCAAACCAACCAAAACGGTACAATAGCATACGAGTACTTCGTTACGGTACCAAACCAAACCAAAACGGTGCAATACCGTACGAGTACATCCATACGGTACAAAACCACACCAAAACGGTGCAATACCGTGCGAGTACTTCGTTACGGTACCAAACCACACCAAAACGGTGCAATACCGTACGAGTACATCCATACGGTACCAAACCACACTAAAACGGTGCAATACCGTAGGAGTACATCCATACGGAACCAAACCACACCAAAACGGTGCAATACCGTACGAGTACTTCGTTACGGTACCAAACCAAACCAAACCAAACCAAAACGGTGCAATACCGTACGACTAATTCCATACGGTACCAAACCACACCAAAACGGTGCAATACCGTACGAGTACATCCATACGGTACCAAACCACACCAAAACGGTACAATACCGTACCAAACCACACCAAAACGGTACAATACCGTACGAGTACATCCATACGGTACCAAACCACACCAAAACGGTGCAATACCGTACGAATACTTCGTTACGGTACCAAACCACACCAAAACGGTGCAATACCGTACGAGTACATCCATACGGTACCAAACCACACCAAAACGGTGCAATACCGTACGAGTACATCCATACGGTACCAAACCACACCAAAACGGTGCAATACCGTACGAGTACTTCGTTACGGTACCAAACCACACCAAAACGGTGCAATACCGTACGAGTACATCCATACGGTACCAGACCACACCAAAAAGGTGCAATACCGTACGAGTACATCCATAGGGTACCAAACCACACCAAAACGGTGCAATACCGTACAAGTACTTCGTAACGGTACCAAATCACACCAAAACGGTACAATACCGTACGAGTACTTCGTTACGGTACCAAACCACACCAAAACGGTACAATAGCGTACGAGTATTTCGTTACGGTACAAAACCAAACCAAAACGGTGCAATTCCGTACGAGTACATCCATACGGTACCAAACCACACCAAAACGGTGCAATACCGTACGAGTACATCCATAGGGTACCAAACCACACCAAAACGGTGCAATACCGTACAAGTACTTCGTAACGGTACCAAATCACACCAAAACGGTACAATACCGTACGAGTACTTCGTTACGGTACCAAACCACACCAAAACGGTGCAATAGCGTACGAGTACATCCATACGGTACCAAACCACACCAAAACGGTGCAATACCGTACGAGTACTTCGTTACGGTACCAAACCACACCAAAACGGTACAATAGCGTACGAGTATTTCGTTACGGTACAAAACCAAACCAAAACGGTGCAATTCCGTACGAGTACATCCATACGGTACCAAACCACACCAAAACGGTGCAATACCGTACGAGTACATCCATAGGGTACAAAACCACACCAAAACGGTACAATAGCATACGAGTACTTCGTTACGGTACCAAACCAAACAAAAACGGTTCAATACCGTACGAGTACATCCATAGGGTACCAAACCACACCAAAACGGTGCAATACCGTACAAGTACTTCGTAACGGTACCAAATCACACCAAAACGGTACAATACCGTACGAGTACTTCGTTACGGTACCAAACCACACCAAAACGGTACAATAGCGTACGAGTATTTCGTTACGGTACAAAACCAAACCAAAACGGTGCAATTCCGTACGAGTACATCCATACGGTACCAAACCACACCAAAACGGTGCAATACCGTACGAGTACATCCATAGGGTACCAAACCACACCAAAACGGTGCAATACCGTACAAGTACTTCGTAACGGTACCAAATCACACCAAAACGGTACAATACCGTACGAGTACTTCGTTACGGTACCAAACCACACCAAAACGGTGCAATACCGTACGAGTACATTCATACGGTACCAAACCACACCAAAACGGTGCAATACCGTACGAGTACTTCGTTACGGTACCAAACCACACCAAAACGGTACAATAGCGTACGAGTATTTCGTTACGGTACAAAACCAAACCAAAACGGTGCAATTCCGTACGAGTACATCCATACGGTACCAAACCACACCAAAACGGTGCAATACCGTACGAGTACATCCATAGGGTACCAAACCAACCAAAACGGTACAATAGCATACGAATACTTCGTTACGGTACCAAACCAAACCAAAACGGTGCAATACCGTACGAGTACATCCATACGGTACAAAACCACACCAAAACGGTGCAATACCGTGCGAGTACTTCGTTACGGTACCAAACCACACCAAAACGGTGCAATACCGTACGAGTACATCCATACGGTACCAAACCACACTAAAACGGTGCAATACCGTAGGAGTACATCCATACGGAACCAAACCACACCAAAACGGTGCAATACCGTACGAGTACTTCGTTACGGTACCAAACCAAACCAAACCAAACCAAAACGGTGCAATACCGTACGACTAATTCCATACGGTACCAAACCACACCAAAACGGTGCAATACCGTACGAGTACATCCATACGGTACCAAACCACACCAAAACGGTACAATACCGTACCAAACCACACCAAAACGGTACAATACCGTACGAGTACATCCATACGGTACCAAACCACACCAAAACGGTGCAATACCGTACGAATACTTCGTTACGGTACCAAACCACACCAAAACGGTGCAATACCGTACGAGTACATCCATACGGTACCAAACCACACCAAAACGGTGCAATACTGTACGAGTACATCCATACGGTACCAAACCACACCAAAACGGTGCAATACCGTACGAGTACTTCGTTACGGTACCAAACCACACCAAAACGGTGCAATACCGTACGAGTACATCCATACGGTACCAGACCACACCAAAAAGGTGCAATACCGTACGAGTACATCCATAGGGTACCAAACCACACCAAAACGGTGCAATACCGTACAAGTACTTCGTAACGGTACCAAATCACACCAAAACGGTACAATACCGTACGAGTACTTCGTTACGGTACCAAACCACACCAAAACGGTACAATAGCGTACGAGTATTTCGTTACGGTACAAAACCAAACCAAAACGGTGCAATTCCGTACGAGTACATCCATACGGTACCAAACCACACCAAAACGGTGCAATACCGTACGAGTACATCCATAGGGTACCAAACCACACCAAAACGGTGCAATACCGTACAAGTACTTCGTAACGGTACCAAATCACACCAAAACGGTACAATACCGTACGAGTACTTCGTTACGGTACCAAACCACACCAAAACGGTGCAATAGCGTACGAGTACATCCATACGGTACCAAACCACACCAAAACGGTGCAATACCGTACGAGTACTTCGTTACGGTACCAAACCACACCAAAACGGTACAATAGCGTACGAGTATTTCGTTACGGTACAAAACCAAACCAAAACGGTGCAATTCCGTACGAGTACATCCATACGGTACCAAACCACACCAAAACGGTGCAATACCGTACGAGTACATCCATAGGGTACAAAACCACACCAAAACGGTACAATAGCATACGAGTACTTCGTTACGGTACCAAACCAAACAAAAACGGTTCAATACCGTACGAGTACATCCATACGGTACAAAACCACACCAAAACGGTGCAATACCGTGCGAGTACTTCGTTACGGTACCAAACCACACCAAAACGGTGCAATACCGTACGAGTACATCCATACGGTACCAAACCACACTAAAACGGTGCAATACCGTAGGAGTACATCCATACAGAACCAAACCACACCAAAACGGTGCAATACCGTACGAGTACTTCGTTACGGTACCAAACCAAACCAAACCAAACCAAAACGGTGCAATACCGTACGACTAATTCCATACGGTACCAAACCACACCAAAACGGTGCAATACGGTACGAGTACATCCATACGGTACCAAACCACACCAAAACGGTACAATACCGTACCAAACCACACCAAAACGGTACAATACCGTACGAGTACATCCATACGGTACCAAACCACGCCAAAACGGTGCAATACCGTACGAGTACTTCGTTACGGTACCAAACCACACCAAAATTGTGCAATACCGTACGAGTACATCCATACGGTACCAAACCACACCAAAAAGGTGCAATACCGTACGAGTACATCCATAGGGTACCAAACCACACCAAAACGGTGCAATACCGTACAAGTACTACGTTACGGTACCAAATCACACCAAAACGGTACAATACCGTACGAGTACTTCGTTACGGTACATAACCACACCAAAACGGTGCAATACCATACGAGTACATCCATAGGGTACCAAACCACACCAAAACGGTGCAATACCGTACAAGTACTTCGTTACGGTACCAAATCACACCAAAACGGTACAATACCGTACGAGTACTTCGTTACGGTACCAAACCACACCAAAACGGTGCAATACCGTACGAGTACATCCATACGGTACCAAACCACACCAAAACGGTGCAATACCGTACGAGTACTTCGTTACTGTACCAAACCACACCAAAACGGTGCAATACCGTACGAGTACTTCGTTACGGTACCAAACCACACCAAAATGGGGCAATACCGTACGATTACTTCGTTACGGTACCAAACCACACCAAAACGGTGCAATACCGTACGAGTACATCCATACGGTACCAAACCACACCAAAACGGTGCAATACCGTACGAGTACATCCATACGGTACCAAACGACACCAAAAAAGGTGCAATACCATACGAGTACTTCGTTACGGTACCAAACCACACCAAAACGGTACAATAGCATACGAGTACTTCGTTACGGTACCAAACTAAACAAAAACGGTGCAATACCGTACGAGTACATCCATACGGTACAAAACCACACCAAAACGGTGCAATACCGTACGAGTACTTCGTTACGGTACCAAACCACACCAAAACGGTGCAATACCGTACGAGTACATCCATACGGTACCAAACCACACTAAAACGGTGCAATACCGTAGGAGTACATCCATACGGAACTAAACCACACCAAAACGGTGCAATACCGTACGAGTACTTCGTTACGGTACCAAACCAAACCAAACCAAACCAAAACGGTGCAATACCGTACGACTAATTCCATACGGTACCAAACCACACCAAAACGGTGCAATACCGTACGAGTACATCCATACGGTACCAAACCACACCAAAACGGTACAATACCGTACCAAACCACACCAAAACGGTACAATACCGTACGAGTACATCCATACGGTACCAAACCACACCAAAACGGTGCAATACCGTACGAATACTTCGTTACGGTACCAAACCACACCAAAACGGTGCAATACCGTACGAGTACATCCATACGGTACCAAACCACACCAAAACGGTGCAATACCGTACGAGTACTTCGTTACGGTACCAAACCACACCAAAACGGTGCAATACCGTACGAGTACATCCATACGGTACCAAACCACACCAAAAAGGTGCAATACCGTACGAGTACATCCATAGGGTACCAAACCACACCAAAACGGTGCAATACCGTACAAGTACTTCGTTACGGTACCAAATCACACCAAAACGGTACAATACCGTACGAGTACTTCGTTACGGTACCAAACCACACCAAAACGGTGCAATACCGTACGAGTACATCCATAGGGTACCAAACCACACCAAAACGGTGCAATACCGTACAAGTACTTCGTTACGGTACCAAATCACACCAAAACGGTACAATACCGTGTGAGTACTTCGTTACGGTACCAAACCACACCAAAACGGTGCAATACCATACGAGTACATCCATACGGTACCAAACCACACCAAAACGGTGCAATACCGTACGAGTACTTCCTTACTGTACCAAACCACACCAAAACGGTGCAATACCGTACGAGTACTTCGTTACGGTACCAAACCACACCAAAATGGGGCAATACCGTACGAGTACTTCGTTACGGTACCAAACCACACCAAAACGGTGCAATACCGTACGAGTACATCCATACGGTACCAAACCACACCAAAACGGTGCAATACCGTACGAGTACATCCATACGGTACCAAACCACACCAAAAAAGGTGCAATACCATACGAGTACTTCGTTACGGTACCAAACCACACCAAAACGGTACAATAGCATACGAGTACTTCGTTACGGTACCAAACGAAACCAAAACGGTGCAATACCTTACGAGTACATCCATACGGTAAAAAACCACACCAAAACGGTGCAATACCGTACGAGTACTTCGTTACGGTACCAAACCACACCAAAACGGTGCAATACCGTACGAGTACATCCATACGGTACCAAACCACACCAAAACGGTGCAATACCGTACGAGTACATCCATACGGTACCAAACCACACCAAAACGGTGCAATACCGTACGAGTACTTCGTTACGGTACCAAACCACACCAAAACGGTGCAATACCGTACGAGTACATCCATACGGTACCAGACCACACCAAAAAGGTGCAATACCGTACGAGTACATCCATAGGGTACCAAACCACACCAAAACGGTGCAATACCGTACAAGTACTTCGTTACGGTACCAAATCACACCAAAACGGTACAATACCGTACGAGTACTTCGTTACGGTACCAAACCACACCAAAACGGTGCAATACCGTACGAGTACATCCATAGGGTACCAAACCACACCAAAACGGTGCAATACCGTACAAGTACTTCGTTACGGTACCAAATCACACCAAAACGGTACAATACCGTACGAGTACTTCGTTACGGTACCAAACCACACCAAAACGGTGCAATACCGTACGAGTACATCCATAGGGTACCAAACCACACCAAAACGGTGCAATACCGTACAAGTACTTCGTTACGGTACCAAATCACACCAAAACGGTACAATACCGTACGAGTACTTCGTTACGGTACCAAACCACACCAAAACGGTGCAATACCGTACGAGTACATCCATACGGTACCAAACCACACCAAAACGGTGCAATAACCACACCAAAACGGTGCAATACCGTACGAGTACTTCGTTACTGTACCAAACCACACCAAAACGGTGCAATACCGTACGAGTACTTCGTTACGGTACCAAACCACACCAAAATGGGGCAATACCGTACGAGTACTTCGTTACGGTACCAAACCACACCAAAATGGGGCAATACCGTACGAGTACTTCGTTACGGTACCAAACCACACCAAAACGGTGCAATACCGTACGAGTACATCGATACGGTACCAAACCACACCAAAACGGTGCAATACCGTACGAGTACATCCATACGGTACCAAACCACACCCAAAAAGGTGCAATACCGTACGAGTACTTCGTTACGGTACCAAACCACACCAAAACGGTACAATAGCATACGAGTACTTCGTTACGGTACCATACCAAACCAAAACGGTGCAATACCGTACGAGTACATCCATACGGTACAAAACCACACCAAAACGGTGCAATACCGTACGAGTACTTCGTTACGGTACCAAACCACACCAAAACGGTGCAATACCGTACGAGTACATCCATACGGTACCAAACCACACTAAAACGGCGCAATACCGTAGGAGTACATCCATACGGAACCAAACCACACCAAAACGGTGCAATACCGTACGAGTACTTCGTTACGGTACCAAACCAAACCAAACCAAACCAAAACGGTGCAATACCGTACGACTAATTCCATACGGTACCAAACCACACCAAAACGGTGAAATACCGTACGAGTACATCCATACGGTTCCAAACCACACCAAAACGGTACAATACCGTACCAAACCTCACCAAAACGGTACAATACCGTACGAGTACATCCATACGGTACCAAACCACACCAAAACGGTGCAATACCGTACGAATACTTCGTTACGGTACCAAACCACACCAAAACGGCGCAATACCGTACGAGTACATCCATACGGTACCAAACCACACCAAAACGGTGCAATACCGTACGAGTACATCCATACGGTACCAAACCACACCAAAACGGTGCAATACCGTACGAGTACTTCGTTACGGTACCAAACCACACCAAAACGGTGCAATACTGTACGAGTACATCCATACGGTACCAAACCACACCAAAAAGGTGCAATACCGTACGAGTACATCCATAGGGTACCAAACCACACCAAAACCGTGCAATACCGTACAAGTACTTCGTTACGGTACCAAATCACACAAAAACGGTACAATACCGTACGAGTACTTCGTTACGGTACCAAACCACACCAAAACGGTGCAATACCGTACGAGTACATCCATACGGTACCAAACCACACCAAAACGGTGCAATACCGTACGAGTACTTCGTTACTGTACCAAACCACACCAAAACGGTGCAATACCGTACGAGTACTTCGTTACGGTACCAAACCACACCAAAATGGGGCAATACCGTACGAGTACTTCGTTACGGTACCAAACCACACCAAAACGGTGCAATACCGTACGAGTACTTCGTTACTGTACCAAACCACACCAAAACGGTGCAATACCGTATGAGTACTTCGTTACGGTACCAAACCACACCAAAACGGTGCAATACCGTACGAGTACTTCGTTACTGTACCAAACAACGCCAAAACGGTGCAATACCGTACGAGTACTTCGTTACGGTACCAAACCACACCAAAATGGGGCAATACCGTACGAGTACTTCGTTACGGTACCAAACCACACCAAAACGGTGCAATACCGTACGAGTACATCGATACGGTACCAAACCACACCAAAACGGTGCAATACCGTATGAGTACTTCGTTACGGTACCAAACCAAACAAAAACGGTGCAATAGCGTACGAGTACATCCATACGGTACCAAACCACACCAAAACGATACAATACCGTACGAGTACATCCATACGGTACCAAACCACACCAAAAAAGGTGCAATACCGTACGAGTACTTCGTTACGGTACCAAACCACACCAAAACGGTACAATAGCATACGAGTACTTCGTTACGGTACCAAACCAAACAAAAACGGTGCAATACCGTACGAGTGCATCCATACGGTACAAAACCACACCAAAACGGTGCAATACCGTACGAGTACTTCGTTACGGTACATAACCACACCAAAACGGTGCAATACCGTACGAGTACATCCATACGGTACCAAACCACACCAAAACGGTGCAATACCGTAGGAGTACATCCATACGGAACCAAACCACACCAAAACGGTGCAATACCGTACGAGTACTTCGTTACGGTACCAAACCAAACCAAACCAAACCAAAACGGTGCAATACCGTACGACTAATTCCATACGGTACCTAACCACACCAGAACGGTGCAATACCGTACGAGTACATCCATACGGTACCAAACCACACTAAAACGGCGCAATACCGTAGGAGTACATCCATACGGAACCAAACCACACCAAAACGGTGCAATACCGTACGAGTACTTCGTTACGGTACCAAACCAAACCAAACCAAACCAAAACGGTGCAATACCGTACGACTAATTCCATACGGTACCAAACCACACCAAAACGGTGAAATACCGTACGAGTACATCCATACGGTTCCAAACCACACCAAAACGGTACAATACCGTACCAAACCTCACCAAAACGGTACAATACCGTACGAGTACATCCATACGGTACCAAACCACACCAAAACGGTGCAATACCGTACGAATACTTCGTTACGGTACCAAACCACACCAAAACGGCGCAATACCGTACGAGTACATCCATACGGTACCAAACCACACCAAAACGGTGCAATACCGTACGAGTACATCCATACGGTACCAAACCACACCAAAACGGTGCAATACCGTACGAGTACTTCGTTACGGTACCAAACCACACCAAAACGGTGCAATACTGTACGAGTACATCCATACGGTACCAAACCACACCAAAAAGGTGCAATACCGTACGAGTACATCCATAGGGTACCAAACCACACCAAAACGGTGCAATACCGTACAAGTACTTCGTTACGGTACCAAATCACACAAAAACGGTACAATACCGTACGAGTACTTCGTTACGGTACCAAACCACACCAAAACGGTGCAATACCGTACGAGTACATCCATACGGTACCAAACCACACCAAAACGGTGCAATACCGTACGAGTACTTCGTTACTGTACCAAACCACACCAAAACGGTGCAATACCGTACGAGTACTTCGTTACGGTACCAAACCACACCAAAATGGGGCAATACCGTACGAGTACTTCGTTACGGTACCAAACCACACCAAAACGGTGCAATACCGTACGAGTACTTCGTTACTGTACCAAACCACACCAAAACGGTGCAATACCGTATGAGTACTTCGTTACGGTACCAAACCACACCAAAACGGTGCAATACCGTACGAGTACTTCGTTACTGTACCAAACAACGCCAAAACGGTGCAATACCGTACGAGTACTTCGTTACGGTACCAAACCACACCAAAATGGGGCAATACCGTACGAGTACTTCGTTACGGTACCAAACCACACCAAAACGGTGCAATACCGTACGAGTACATCGATACGGTACCAAACCACACCAAAACGGTGCAATACCGTATGAGTACTTCGTTACGGTACCAAACCAAACAAAAACGGTGCAATAGCGTACGAGTACATCCATACGGTACCAAACCACACCAAAACGATACAATACCGTACGAGTACATCCATACGGTACCAAACCACACCAAAAAAGGTGCAATACCGTACGAGTACTTCGTTACGGTACCAAACCACACCAAAACGGTACAATAGCATACGAGTACTTCGTTACGGTACCAAACCAAACAAAAACGGTGCAATACCGTACGAGTGCATCCATACGGTACAAAACCACACCAAAACGGTGCAATACCGTACGAGTACTTCGTTACGGTACATAACCACACCAAAACGGTGCAATACCGTACGAGTACATCCATACGGTACCAAACCACACCAAAACGGTGCAATACCGTAGGAGTACATCCATACGGAACCAAACCACACCAAAACGGTGCAATACCGTACGAGTACTTCGTTACGGTACCAAACCAAACCAAACCAAACCAAAACGGTGCAATACCGTACGACTAATTCCATACGGTACCTAACCACACCAGAACGGTGCAATACCGTACGAGTACATCCATACGGTACCAAACCACACCAAAACGGTACAATACCGTACCAAACCACACCAAAACGGTACAATACCGTACGAGTACATCCATACGGTACCAAACCACACCAAAACGGTGCAATACCGTACGAATACTTCGTTACGGTACCAAACCACACCAAAACGGTGCAATACCTTACGAGTACATCCATACGGTACCAAACCACACCAAAACGGTGCAATACCGTACGAGTACATCCATACGGTACCAAACCACACCAAAACGGTGCAATACCGTACGAGTACATCCATAGGGTACCAAACCACACCAAAACGGTGCAATACCGTACAAGTACTTCGTTACGGTACCAAATCACACCAAAACGGTACAATACCGTACGAGTACTTCGTTACGGTACCAAACCACACCAAAACGGTACATTAGCGTACGAGTACTTCGTTACGGTACAAAACCAAACCAAAACGGTGCAATTCCGTACAAGTACATCCATACGGTACCAAACCACACCAAAACGGTGCAATACCGTACGAGTACATCCATACGGTACCAAACCACACCAAAAAGGTGCAATACCATACGAGTACATCCATAGGGTACCAAACCACACCAAAACGGTGCAATACCGTACAAGTACTTCGTTACGGTACCAAATCACACCAAAACGGTACAATACCGTACGAGTACTTCGTTACGGTACCAAACTACACCAAAACGGTGCAATACCGTACGAGTACATCCATAGGGTACCAAACCACACCAAAACAGTGCAAAACCGTACAAGTACTTCGTTACGGTACCAAATCACACCAAAACGGTACAATACCATACGAGTACTTCGTTACGGTACCAAACCACACCAAAACGGTGCAATACCGTACGAGTACATCCATACGGTACCAAACCACACCAAAACGGTGCAATACCGTACGAGTACTTCGTTACTGTACCAAACCACACCAAAACGGTGCAATACCGTACGAGTACTTCGTTACGGTACCAAACCTCACCAAAATGGGGCAATACCGTACGAGTACTTCGTTACGGTACCAAACCACACCAAAACGGTGCAATACCGTACGAGTACATCCATACGGTACCAAAGCACACCAAAACGGTGCAATACCGTAAGAGTACATCCATACGGTACCAAACCACACCAAAAAAGGTGCAATACCGTACGAGTACTTCGTTACGGCACCAAACCACACCAAAACGGTACAATAGCATACGAGTACTTCGTTACGGTACCAAACCAAACCAAAACGGTGCAATACCGTACGAGTACATCCATACGGTACAAAACCACACCAAAACGGTGCAATACCGTACAAGTACTTCGTTACGGTACCAAACCAAACCAAACCAAACCAAAACGGTGCAATACCGTACGACTAATTCCATACGGTACCTAACCACACCAAAACGGTGCAATACCGTACGAGTACATCCATACGGTACCAAACCACACCAAAACGGTACAATACCGTACCAAACCACACCAAAACGGTACAATACCGTACGAGTACATCCATACGGTACCAAACCACACCAAAACGGTGCAATACCGTACGAATACTTCGTTACGGTACCAAACCACACCAAAACGGTGCAATACCGTACGAGTACATCCATACGGTACCAAACCACACCAAAACGGTGCAATACCGTACGAGTACATCCATACGGTACCAAACCACACCAAAACGGTGCAATACCGTACGAGTACATCAATAGGGTACCAAACCACACCAAAACGGTGCAATACCGTACAAGTACTTCGTTACGGTACCAAATCACACAAAAACGGTACAATACCGTACGAGTACTTCGTTACGGTACCAAACCACACCAAAACGGTGCAATACCGTACGAGTACATCCATAGGGTACCAAACCACACCAAAACGGTGCAATACCGTACAAGTACTTCGTTATGGTACCAAATCACACCAAAACGGAACAATACCGTACGAGTACTTCGTTACGGTACCAAACCACACCAAAACGGTGCAATACCGTACGAGTACATCCATACGGTACCAAACCACACCAAAACGGTGCAATACCGTACGAGTACTTCGTTACTGTACCAAACCACACAAAAACGGTGCAATACCGTACGAGTACTTCGTTACGGTACCAAACCACACCAAAATGGGGCAATACCGTAAGAGTACTTCGTTACGGTACCAAACCACACCAAAACGGTGCAATACCATACGAGTACATCCATACGGTACCAAAGCACACCAAAACGGTGCAATACCATACGAGTACATCCATACGGTACCAAACCACACCAAAAAAGGTGCAATACCGTACGAGTACTTCGTTACGGTACCAAACCACACCAAAACGGTACAATAGCATACGAGTACTTCGTTACGGTACCAAACCAAACCAAAACGGTGCAATACCGTACGAGTACATCCATACGGTCCAAAACCACACCAAAACGGTACAATACCGTACGAGTACTTCGTTACGGTACCAAACCACACCAAAACGGTGCAATACCGTACGAGTACATCCATGTGGTACCAAACCACACCAAAACGGTGCAATACCGTACGAGTACTTCGTTACGGTACCAAACCACACCAAAACGGTGCAATACCGTACGAGTACATCCATACGGTACCAAACCACACCAAAAAGGTGCAATACCGTACGAGTACATCCATAGGGTACCAAACCACACCAAAACGGTGCAATACCGTACAAGTACTTCGTTACGGTACCAAATCACACCAAAACGGTACAATACCGTACGAGTACTTCGTTACGGTACCAAACCACACCAAAACGGTACAATAGCGTACGAGTACTTCGTTACGGTACAAAACCAAACCAAAACGGTGCAATTCCGTACGAGTACATCCATACGGTACCAAACCACACCAAAACGGTGCAATACCGTACGAGTACATCCATAGGGTACCAAACCACACCAAAACGGTGCAATACCGTACAAGTACTTCGTTACGGTACCAAATCACACCAAAACGGTACAATACCGTACGAGTACTTCGTTACGGTACCAAACCACACCAAAACGGTACAATAGCGTACGAGTACTTCGTTACGGTACAAAACCAAACCAAAACGGTGCAATTCCGTACAAGTACATCCATACGGTACCAAACAACACCAAAACGGTGCAATACCGTACGAGTACATCCATACGGTACCAAACCACACCAAAAAGGTGCAATACCATACGAGTACATCCATAGGGTACCAAACCACACCAAAACGGTGCAATACCGTACAAGTACTTCGTTACGGTACCAAATCACACCAAAACGGTACAATACCGTACGAGTACTTCGTTACGGTACCAAACTACACCAAAACGGTGCAATACCGTACGAGTACATCCATAGGGTACCAAACCACACCAAAACAGTGCAAAACCGTACAAGTACTTCGTTACGGTACCAAATCACACCAAAACGGTACAATACCATACGAGTACTTCGTTACGGTACCAAACCACACCAAAACGGTGCAATACCGTACGAGTACATCCATACGGTACCAAACCACACCAAAACGGTGCAATACCGTACGAGTACTTCGTTACTGTACCAAACCACACCAAAACGGTGCAATACCGTACGAGTACTTCGTTACGGTACCAAACCTAACCAAAATGGGGCAATACCGTACGAGTACTTCGTTACGGTACCAAACCACACCAAAACGGTGCAATACCGTACGAGTACATCCATACGGTACCAAAGCACACCAAAACGGTGCAATACCGTAAGAGTACATCCATACGGTACCAAACCACACCAAAAAAGGTGCAATACCGTACGAGTACTTCGTTACGGCACCAAACCACACCAAAACGGTACAATAGCATACGAGTACTTCGTTACGGTACCAAACCAAACCAAAACGGTGCAATACCGTACGAGTACATCCATACGGTACAAAACCACACCAAAACGGTGCAATACCGTACGAGTACTTCGTTACGGTACCAAACCACACCAAAACGGTGCAATACCATACGAGTACATCCATACGGTACCAAACCACACTAAAACGGTGCAATACCGTAGGAGTACATCCATACGGAACCAAACCACACCAAAACGGTGCAATACCGTACGAGTACTTCGTTACGGTACCAAACCAAACCAAACCAAACCAAAACGGTGCAATACCGTACGACTAATTCCATACGGTACCAAACCACACCAAAACGGTGCAATACCGTACGAGTACATCCATACGGTACAAAACCACACCAAAACGGTACAATACCGTACCAAACCACACCAAAATGGTACAATACCGTACGAGTACATCAACACGGTACCAAACCACACCAAAACGGTGCAATACTGTACGAATACTTCGTTACGGTACCAAACCACACCAAAACGGTTCAATACCGTACGAGTACATCCATACGGTACCAAACCACACCAAAACGGTGCAATACCGTACGAGTACTTCGTTACGGTACCAAACCACACCAAAACGGTGCAATACCGTACGAGTACATCCATACGGTACCAAACCACACCAAAAAGGTGCAATACCGTACGAGTACATCCATAGGGTACCAAACCACACCAAAACGGTGCAATACCGTACAAGTACTTCGTTACGGTACCAAATCACACCAAAACGGTACAATACCGTACGAGTACTTCGTTACGGTACCAAACCACACCAAAACGGTACAATAGCGTACGAGTACTTCATTACGGTACAAGACCAAACCAAAACGGTGCAATTCCGTACGAGTACATCCATACGGTACCAAACCACACCAAAACGGTGCAATACCGTACGAGTACATCCATAGGGTACCAAACCACACCAAAACGGTGCAATACCGTACAAGTACTTCGTTACGGTACCAAATCACACCAAAACGGTACAATACCGTACGAGTACTTCGTTACGGTACCAAACCACACCAAAACGGTACAATAGCGTACGAGTACTTCGTTACGGTACAAAACCAAACCAAAACGGTGCAATTCCGTACAAGTACATCCATACGGTACCAAACCACACCAAAACGGTGCAATACCGTACGAGTACATCCATACGGTACCAAACCACACCAAAAAGGTGCAATACCATACGAGTACATCCATAGGGTACCAAACCAAACCAAAACGGTGCAATACCGTACAAGTACTTCGTTACGGTACCAAATCACACCAAAACGGTACAATACCGTACGAGTACTTCGTTACGGTACCAAACTACACCAAAACGGTGCAATACCGTACGAGTACATCCATAGGGTACCAAACCACACCAAAACAGTGCAAAACCGTACAAGTACTTCGTTACGGTACCAAATCACACCAAAACGGTACAATACCATACGAGTACTTTTGTACGGTACCAAACCACACCAAAACGGTGCAATACCGTACGAGTACATCCATAGGGTACCAAACCACACCAAAACGGTGCAATACCGTACAAGTACTTCGTTACGGTACCAAATCACACCAAAACGGTACAATACCGTACGAGTACTTTGTTACGGTACCAAACCACACCAAAACGGTGCAATACCGTACGAGTACATCCATAGGGTACAAAACCACACCAAAACGGTGCAATACCGTACGAGTACTTCGTTACGGTACCAAACCACACCAAAACAGTACAATAGCGTACGAGTATTTCGTTACGGTACAAAACCAAACCAAAACGGTGCAATTCCGTAGGAGTACATCCATACGGTACCAAACCACACCAAAACGGTGCAATACCGTACGAGTACATCCATAGGGTACCAAACCACACCAAAACGGTGCAATACCGTACAAGTACTTCGTAACGGTACCAAATCACACCAAAACGGTACAATACCGTACGAGTACTTCGTTACGGTACCAAACCACACCAAAACGGTGCAATACCGTACGAGTACATCCATACGGTACCAAACCACACCAAAACGGTGCAATACCGTACGAGTACATCCATACGGTACCAAACCACACCAAAAAAGGTGCAATACCGTACGAGTACTTCGTTACGGTACCAAACCACACCAAAACGGTACAATAGCATACGCGTACTTCGTTACGGTACCAAACCAAACCAAAACGGTGTAATACCGTACGAGTAAATCCATACGGTACAAAACCACACCGAAACGGTGCAATACCGTACGAGTACTTCGTTACCGTACCAAACCACACCAAAACGGTGCAATACCATACGAGTACATCCATACGGTACCAAACCACACTAAAACGGTGCAATACTGTAGGAGTACATCCATACGGAACCAAACCACACCAAAACGGTGCAATACCGTACGAGTACTTCGTTACGGTACCAAACCACACCAAAACGGTGCAATACCGTACGAGTACATCCATACGGTACCGAACCACACCAAAACGGTACAATACCGTACCAAACCACACCAAAACGGTACAATACTGTACGAGTACATCCATACGGTACCAAACCACACCAAAACGGTGCAATACCGTACGAATACTTCGTTACGGTACCAAACCTCACCAAAACGGTGCAATACCGTACGAGTACATCCATACGGTACCAAACCACACCAAAACGGTGCAATACCGTACGAGTACATCCATACGGTACCAAACCACACCAAAACGGTGCAATACCGTACGAGTACTTCGTTACGGTACCAAACCACACCAAAACGGTGCAATACCGTACGAGTACATCCATACGGTACCAAACCACACCAAAAAGGTGCAATACCGTACGAGTACATTCATAGGGTACCAAACCACACCAAAACGGTGCAATACCGTACAAGTACTTCGTTACGGTACCAAATCACACCAAAACGGTACAATACCGTACGAGTACTTCGTTACGGTACCAAACCACACCAAAACGGTACAATAGCGTACGAGTACTTCGTTACGGTACAAAACCAAACCAAAACGGTGCAATTCCGTACGAGTACATCCATACGGTACCAAACCACACCAAAACGGTGCAATACCGTACGAGTACATCCATAGGGTACCAAACCACACCAAAACGGTGCAATACCGTACAAGTACTTCGTAACGGTACCAAATCACACCAAAACGGTACAATACCGTACGAGTACTTTGTTACGGTACCAAACCACACCAAAACGGTGCAATACCGTACGAGTACATCCATACGGTACCAAACCACACCAAAACGGTGCAATACCGTACGAGTACATCCATACGGTACCAAACCACACCAAAACGGTGCAATACCGTACGAGTACTTCGTTACGGTACCAAACCACACCAAAACGGTACAATAGCGTACGAGTACTTCGTTACGGTACAAAACCAAACCAAAACGGTGCAATTCCGTACGAGTACGTCCATACGGTACCAAACCACACCAAAACGGTGCAAGACCGTACAAGTACTTCGTTACCGTACCAAATCACACCAAAACGGTACAATACCGTACGAGTACTTCGTTACGGTACCAAACCAAACCAAAACGGTGCAATACCGTACGAGTACTTCGTTACGGTACCAAACCAAACCAAAACGGTGCAATACCGTACGAGTACATCGATACGGTACCAAACCACACCAAAACGGTGCAATACCGTACGAGTACTTCGTTACGGTACCAAACCACACCAAAACGGTACAATACCGTACGAGTACTTCGTTACGGTACCAAACCAAACCAAAACGGTGCAATACCGTACGAGTACATCCATACGGTACAAAACCACACCAAAACGGTGCAATACCGTACGAGTACTTCGTTACGGTACCAAACCACACCAAAACGGTGCAATACCGTACGAGTACATCCATACGGTACCAAACCACACTAAAACGGTGCAATACCGTAGGAGTACATCCATACGGAACCAAACCACACCAAAACGGTGCAATACCGTACGAGTACTTCGTTACGGTACCAAACCAAACCAAACCAAACCAAAACGGTGCAATACCGTACGACTAATTCCATACGGTACCAAACCACACCAAAACGGTGCAATACCGTACGAGTACATCCATACGGTACCAAACCACACCAAAACGGTACAATACCGTACGAGTATATCCATACGGTACCAAACCACACCAAAACGGTGCAATACCGTACGAATACTTCGTTACGGTACCAAACCACACCAAAACGGTGCAATACCGTACGAGTACATCCATACGGTACCAAACCACACCAAAACGGTGCAATACCGTACGAGTACATCCATACGGTACCAAACCACACCAAAACGGTGCAATACCGTACGAGTACTTCCTTACTGTACCAAACCACCCCAAAACGGTGCAATATCGTACGAGTACTTCGTTACGGTACCAAACCACACCAAAATGGGGCAATACCGTACGAGTACTTCGTTACGGTACCAAACCCCACCAAAACGGTGCAATACCGTACGAGTACATCCATACGGTACCAAACCACACCAAAACGGTGCAATACCGTACGAGTACTTCGTTACGGTACCAAACCACACCAAAACGGTGCAATACCGTACGAGTACATCCATACGGTACCAAACCACACCAAAAAGGTGCAATACCGTACGAGTACATCCATAGGGTACCAAACCACACCAAAACGGTGCAATACCGTACAAGTACTTCGTTACGGTACCAAATCACACCAAAACGGTACAATACCGTACGAGTACTTCGTTACGGTACCAAACCACACCAAAACGGTGCAATACCGTACGAGTACATCCATAGGGTACCAAACCACACCAAAACGGTGCAATACCGTACAAGTACTTCGTTACGGTACCAAATCACACCAAAACGGTACAATACCGTACGAGTACTTTGTTACGGTACCAAACCACACCAAAACGGTGCAATACCGTACGAGTACATCCATAGGGTACAAAACCACACCAAAACGGTGCAATACCGTACGAGTACTTCGTTACGGTACCAAATCACACCAAAACGGTACAATACCGTACGAGTACTTCGTTACGGTACCAAACCACACCAAAACGGTGCAATACCGTACGAGTACATCCATACGGTACCAAACCACACCAAAACGGTTCAATACCGTACGAGTACTTCGTTACTGTACCAAACCACACCAAAACGGTGCAATACCGTACGAGTACTTCGTTACGGTACCAAACCACACCAAAATGGGGCAATACCGTACGAGTACTTCGTTACGGTACCAAACCACACCAAAACGGTGCAATACCGTACGAGTACATCCATACGGTACCAAACCACACCAAAACGGTGCAATACCGTACGAGTACTTCGTTACGGTACCAAACCACACCAAAACGGTGCAATACCGTACGAGTACATCCATACGGTACCAAACCACACCAAAAAGGTGCAATACCGTACGAGTACATCCATAGGGTACCAAACCACACCAAAACGGTGCAATACCGTACAAGTACTTCGTTACGGTACCAAATCACACCAAAACGGTACAATACCGTACGAGTACTTCGTTACGGTACCAAACCACACCAAAACGGTGCAATACCGTACGAGTACATCCATAGGGTACCAAACCACACCAAAACGGTGCAATACCGTACAAGTACTTCGTTACGGTACCAAATCACACCAAAACGGTACAATACCGTACGAGTACTTTGTTACGGTACCAAACCACACCAAAACGGTGCAATACCGTACGAGTACATCCATAGGGTACAAAACCACACCAAAACGGTGCAATACCGTACGAGTACTTCGTTACGGTACCAAATCACACCAAAACGGTACAATACCGTACGAGTACTTCGTTACGGTACCAAACCACACCAAAACGGTGCAATACCGTACGAGTACATCCATACGGTACCAAACCACACCAAAACGGTGCAATACCGTACGAGTACTTCGTTACTGTACCAAACCACACCAAAACGGTGCAATACCGTACGAGTACTTCGTTACGGTACCAAACCACACCAAAATGGGGCAATACCGTACGAGTACTTCGTTACGGTACCAAACCACACCAAAACGGTGCAATACCGTACGAGTACATCCATACGGTACCAAACCACACCAAAACGGTGCAATACCGTACGAGCACATCCATACGGTACCAAACCACACCAAAAAAGGTGCAATACCGTACGAGTACTTCGTTACGGTACCAAACCACACCAAAACGGTACTATAGCATACGAGTACTTCGTTACGGTACTAAACCAAACCAAAACGGTGCAATACCGTATGAGTACATACATACGGTACAAAACCACACCAAAACGGTGCAATACCGTACGAGTACTTCGTTACGGTACCAAACCACACCAAAACGGTGCAATACCGTACGAGTACATCCATACGGTACCAAACCACACTAAAACAGTGCAATACCGTAGGAGTACATCCATACGGAACCAAACCACACCAAAACGGTGCAATACCGTACGAGTACTTCGTTACGGTACTAAACCAAACCAAACCAAACCAAAACGGTGCAATACCGTACGACTAATTCCATACGGTACCAAACCACACCAAAACGGTGCAATACCGTACGAGTACATCCATACGGTACCAAACCACACCAAAACGGTACAATACCGTACCAAACCACTCCAAAACGGTACAATACCGTACGAGTACATCCATACGGTACCAAACCACACCAAAACGGTGCAATACCGTACGAATACTTCGTTACGGTACCAAACCACACCAAAACGGTGCATTACCGTACGAGTACATCCATACGGTACCAAACCACACCAAAACGGTGCAATACCGTACGAGTACATCCATACGGTACCAAACCACACCAAAACGGTGCAATACCGTACGAGTACTTCGTTACGGTACCAAACCACACCAAAACGGTCCAATACCGTACGAGTACATCCATACGGTACCAAACCACACTAAAACGGTGCAATACCGTAGGAGTACATCCATACGGAACCAAACCACACCAAAACGGTGCAATACCGTACGAGTACTTCGTTACGGTACCAAACCAAACTAAACCAAACCAAAACGGTGCAATACCGTACGACTAATTCCATACGGTACCAAACCACACCAAAACGGTGCAATACCGTACGAGTACATCCATACGGAACCAAACCACACCAAAACGGTACAATACCGTACCAAACCACACCAAAACGGTACAATACCGTACGAGTACATCCATACGGTACCAAACCACACCAAAACGGTGCAATACCGTACGAATACTTCGTTACGGTACCAAACCACACCAAAACGGTGCAATACCGTACGAGTACATCCATACGGTACCAAACCACACCAAAACGGTGCAATACCGTACGAGTACATCCATACGGTACCAAACCACACCAAAACGGTGCAATACCGTACGAGTACTTCGTTACGGTACCAAACCACACCAAAACGGTGCAATACCGTACGAGTACATCCATACGGTACCAAACCACACCAAAAAGGTGCAATACCGTACGAGTACATCCATAGGGTACCAAACCACACCAAAACGGTGTAATACCGTACAAGTACTTCGTTACGGTACCAAATCAAACCAAAACGGTACAATACCATACGAGTACTTTTGTACGGTACCAAACCACACCAAAACGGTGCAATACCGTACGAGTACATCCATAGGGTACCAAACCACACCAAAACGGTGCAATACCGTACAAGTACTTCGTTACGGTACCAAATCACACCAAAACGGTGCAATACCGTACGAGTACATCCATACGGTACCAAACCACACCAAAACGGTGCAATACCGTACGAGTACTTCGTTACGGTACCAAACCACACCAAAACGGTGCAATACCGTACGAGTACTTCGTTACGGTACCAAACCACACCAAAATGGGGCAATACCGTACGAGTACTTCGTTACGGTACCAAACCACACCAAAACGGTGCAATACCGTACGAGTACATCCATACGGTACCAAACCACACCAAAAAAGGTGCAATACCGTACGAGTACTTCGTTACGGTACCAAACCACACCAAAACGGTACAATAGCATACGAGTACTTTGTTATGGTACCAAACCAAACCAAAACGGTGCAATACCGTACGAGTACATCCATACGGTACCAAACCACACTAAAACGGTGCAATACCGTAGGAGTACATCCATACGGAACCAAACCACACCAAAACGGTGCAATACCGTACGAGTACTTCGTTACGGTACCAAACCAAACCAAACCAAAACGGTGCAATACCGTACGAGTACTTCGTTACGGTACCAAACCAAACCAAACCAAAACGGTGCAATACCGTACGACTAATTCCATACGGTACCAAACCACACCAAAACGGTGCAATACCGTACGAGTACATCCATACGGTACCAAACAACACCAAAACGGTACAATACCGTACGAGTACTTCGTTACGGTACCAAACCACACCAAAACGGTGCAATACCGTACGAGTGCATCCATACGGTACCAAACCACACCAAAACGGTGCAATACCGTACGAGTACTTCTTTACGGTACCAAACCACACCAAAACGATGCAATACCGGACGAGTACTTCGTTACGGTACCAAGCCACACCAAAAGGGTACAATACCGTACGAGTATATCCATACGGTACCAAACCACACCAAAACGGTGCAATACCGTACGAGTACATCCGTACGGTACCAAACCACACCAAAACGGTGCTATACCGTACGAGTACATCCATACGGTACCAAACCACACAAAAACGGTGCAATACCGTACGAGTACTTCGTTACGGTACCAAACCACACCAAAACGGTACAATAGCATACGAGTACTTCGTTATGGTACCAAACCAAACCAAAACGGTGCAATACCGTACGAGTACATCCATAGGGTACCAAACCACACCAAAACGGTGCAATACCGTACAAGTACTTCGTTACGGTACCAAATCACACCAAAACGGTACAATACCGTACGAGTACTTCGTTACGGTACCAAACCACACCAAAACGGTGCAATACCGTACGAGTACATCCATATGGTACCAAACCACACCAAAACGGTGCAATACCGTACGAGTACTTCGTTACTGTACCAAACCACACCAAAACGGTGCAACACCGTACGAGTACTTCGTTACTGTACCAAACCACACCAGAACGGTGCAATACCGTACGAGTACTTCGTTACGGTACCAAACCACACCAAAAGGGTACAATACCGTACGAGTATATCCATACGGTACCAAACCACACCAAAACGGTGCAATACCGTACGAGTACATCCGTACGGTACCAAACCACACCAAAACGGTGCTATACCGTACGAGTACATCCATACGGTACCAAACCACACAAAAACGGTGCAATACCGTACGAGTACTTCGTTACGGTACCAAACCACACCAAAACGGTGCAATACCGTACGAGTACATCCATACGGTACCAAACCACACCAAAACGGTGCAACACCGTACGAGTACTTCGTTACGGTACCAAACCACACCAAAACGATGCAATACCGGACGAGTACTTCGTTACGGTACCAAACCACACCAAAAGGGTACAATACCGTACGAGTATATCCATACGGTACCAAACCACACCAAAACGGTGCAATACGGTACGAGTACTTCCATACGGTACCAAACCACACCAAAACGGTCAAATACCGTAGGAGTACTTCGTTACGGTACCAAAGCACACCAAAACGGGGCAATACCGTACAAGTACTTCGTTACGGTACCAAACCATACAAAAACGGTGCAATACCGTACGAGTACATCCATACGGCACCAAACCACACGAAAACGGTTCAATACCGTACGAGTACTTCGTTACGGTACCAAACCACACCAAAACGATGCAATACCGTACGAGTACTTCGTTACGGTACCAAACCACACCAAAAGGGTACAATACCGTACGAGTATATCCATACGGTACCAAACCACACCAAAACGGTGCAATACCGTACGAGTACATCCATACGGTACAAAACCACACCAAAACGGTCAAATACCGTACGAGTACCTCGTTACGGTACCAAACCACACCAAAACGGGGCAATACCGTACGAGTACTTCGTTACGGTACCAAACCACACCAAAACGGTGCAATACCGTACGAGTACATCCATACGGTACCAAACCAAACCAAAACCGTGCAATACCGTACGAGTACTTCGTTACGGTACTAAACCACACCAAAATGGGGCAATACCGTACGAGTACTTCGTTACGGTACCAAACCACACCAAAACGGTGCAATACCGTACGAGTACATCCATACGGTACCAAAACACACCAAAACTGTGCAATACCGTACGAGTACATCCATACTTCCCAAACCACACAAAAACAGTGCAATACCATACGAGTACATCCATACGGTACCAAACCACACCAAAACGGTGCAATACCGTACGAGTACTTCGTTACGGTACCAAACCACACCAAAACGGTACAATAGCGTACGAGTACTTCGTTACGGTATCAAACCAAACCAAAACGGTGCAATACCATACGAGTACATTTATACGGTACAAAACCACACCAAAGCGGTGCAATACCGTACGAGTACTTCGTTACGGTACCAAACCACACCAACACGGTGCAATACCGGACGAGTACATCCATACGGTACCATACCACACCAAAACGGTGCAATACCGTACGAGTACTTCGTTACGGTACCAAACCAAACCAAAACGGTGCAATACCGCCCGACTAATTCCATACGATACCAAACCAAACCAAAACGGTGCAATACCGTTCGAGTACATCCATACGGTTCCAAACCACATCAAAACGGTTCAATACCTTACGACTAATTCCATACGGTACCAAACCACACCAAAACGGTGCAATACCGTACGAGTACATCCATACGGTATCAAACCACACCAAAACGATGCAATACCGTACGAGTACATCCATACGGTACCAAACCACACCAAAACGGTTCAATACTGTACGAGTACATCCATACGGTACCAAACCACACCAAAACGGCGCAATACCGTATGAGTACATCCATACGGTACCAAACCACACCAAAACGTTGCAATACCGTACGAGTACTTCGTTACGGTACCAAACCACACCAAAACAGGGCAATACCGTACGAGTACTTCGTTACGGTACCAAACCATACCAGAACCGTGCAATACCGTACGAGTACATCCATAAGGTACCAAACCACACCAAAACCGTGCAATACCGTACGAGTACATCCATACGGTACCAAACCACACCAAAACGGTGCAATACCGTACGAGTACATCCATACGGTACCAAACCACACCAAAAAGGTGCAATACCGTACGAGTACATCCATAGGGTACCAAACCACCCCAAAACGGTGCAATACCGTACAAGTACTTCGTTACGGTACCAAATCACACCAAAACTGTACAATGCCGTACGAGTACTTTGTTACGGTACCAAACCACACCAAAACGGTGCAATACCGTACGAGTACATCCATACGGTACCAAACCACACCAAAACGGTGCAATACCGTACGAGTACATCCATACGGTACCAAACCACACCAAAACGGTGCAATACGGTACGAGTACTTCGTTACGGTACCAAACCACACCAAAACGGTACGATAGCGTACGAGTACTTCGTTACGGTACAAAACCAAACCAAAACGGTGCAATTCCGTACGACTACATCGATACGGTACCAAACCACACCAAAACGGTGCAAGACCGTACAAGTACTTCGTTACGGTACCAAATCACACCAAAACGGTACAATACCGTACGAGTACTTCGTTACGGTACCAAACCAAACCAAAACGGTGCAATACCGTACGAGTACATCCATACGGTACCAAACCACACCAAAACGGTGCAATACCGTACGAGTACATCCATACGGTACCAAACCACACCAAAATGGTGCAATACCGTACGAGTACATCCATACGGTACCAAACCACACCAAAACTGTGCAATACCGTACGAGTACATCCATACTTCCCAAACCACACCAAAACGGTGCAATACCATACGAGTACATCCATACGGTACCAAACCACACCAAAACGGTGCAATACCGTACGAGTACTTCGTTACGGTACCAAACCACACCAAAACGGTACAATAGCGTACGAGTACTTCGTTACGGTACCAAACCAAACCAAAACGGTGCAATACCATACGAGTACATCCATACGGTACAAAACCACACCAAAACGGTGCAATACCGTACGAGTACTTCGTTACGGTACCAAACCACACCAACACGGTGCAATACCGTACGAGTACATCCATACGGTACCAAACCACACTAAAACGGTGCAATACCGTACGAGTACATCCATACGGTACCATACCACACCAAAACGGTGCAATACCGTACGAGTACTTCGTTACGGTACCAAACCAAACCAAAACGGTGCAATACCGCACGACTAATTCCATACGATACCAAACCACACCAAAACGGTGCAATACCGTACGAGTACATCCATACGGTACCAAACCACACCAAAACGGTGCAATACCGTACGAGTACTTCGTTACAGTACCAAACCACACCAAACCAAAACGGTGCAATACCGTACGACTAATTCCATACGGAACCAAACCACACCAAAACGGTGCAATAACGTACGAGTACATCCATACGGTACCAAACCACACCAAAACGGTACAAGACCGTACCAAACCACACAAAAAGGGTACAATACCGTACGAGAACATCCATACGGTACCAAACCACACCAAAACGGTGCAATACTGTACGAGTACATCCATACGGTACCAAACCACACCAAAACTGTGCAATACCGTACGAGTACATCCATACTTCCCAAACCACACCAAAACGGTGCAATACCATACGAGTACATCCATACGGTACCAAACCACACCAAAACGGTGCAATACCGTACGAGTACTTCGTTACGGTACCAAACCACACCAAAACGGTACAATAGCGTACGAGTACTTCGTTACGGTACCAAACCAAACCAAAACGGTTCAATACCATACGAGTACATCCATACGGTACAAAACCACACCAAAACGGTGCAATACCGTACGAGTACTTCGTTACGGTACCAAACCACACCAACACGGTGCAATACCGTACGAGTACATCCATACGGTACCAAACCACACTAAAACGGTGCAATACCGTACGAGTACATCCATACGGTACCATACCACACCAAAACGGTGCAATACCGTACGAGTACTTCGTTACGGTACCAAACCAAACCAAAACGGTGCAATACCGCACGACTAATTCCATACGATACCAAACCACACCAAAAAGGTGCAATACCGTACGAGTACATCCATAGGGAACCAAACCACACCAAAACGGTGCAATACCGTACAAGTACTTCGTTACGGTACCAAATCACACCAAAACTGTACAATACCGTACGAGTACTTTGTTACGGTACCAAACCACACCAAAACGGTGCAATACCGTACGAGTACATCCATACGGTACCAAACCACACCAAAACGGTGCAATACCGTATGAGTACTTCGTTACGGTACCAAACCACACAAAAACGGTACAATAGCGTACGCGTACTTCGTTACGGTACCAAACCAAACCAAAACGGTGCAATACCGTACGAGTACATCCATACGGTACAAAACCACACCAAAACGGTGCAATACCGTACGAGTACTTCGTTACGGTACCAAACCACACCAAAACGGTGCAATACCGTACGAGTACATCCATACGGTACCAAACCACACTAAAACGGTGCAATACCGTACGAGTACATCCATACGTCCCAAACCACACCAAAACGGTGCAATACCGTACGAGTACTTCGTTACGGTACCAAACCAAACCAAAACGGTGCAATACCGTACGACTAATTCCATACGGTACCAAACCACACCAAAACGGTGCAATACCGTACGAGTACATCCATACGGTACCAAACCACATCAAAACGGTGCAATACCTTACGACTAATTCCATACGGTACCAAACCACACCAAAACAGTGCAATAACGTACGAGTACATCCATACGGTATCAAACCACAACAAAACGATGCAATACCGTACGAGTACATCCATACGGTACCAAACCACACCAAAACGGTTCAATACTGTACGAGTACATCCATACGGTACAAAACCACACCTGAACGGTGCAATACCGTACGAGTACTTCGTTACGGTACCAAATCAAACCAAAACAGTGCAATACCGTACGACTAATTCCATACGGTACCAAACCACACAAAAACGGTGCAATACCGTACGAGTACATCCATACGGTACAAAACCACACCAAAACGGTGCAATACCGTACGAGTACTTCGTTACGGTACCAAACCACACCAAAACGGTGCAATACCGTACGAGTACATCCATACGGTACCAAACCAAAATAAAACGGTGCAATACCGTACGAGTACATCCATACTTCCTAAACCACACCAAAACGGTGCAATACCGTACGAGTACTTCGTTACGGTACCAAATCAAACCAAAACGGTGCAATACCGTACGACTAATTCCATACGGTACCAAACCAAACCAAAACGGTGCAATACCGTACGAGTACATCCATACGGTACAAAACCACACCAAAACGGTGCAATACCGTACGAGTACTTCGTTACGGTACCAAACCACACCAAAACGGTGCAATACCGTACGAGTACATCCATACGGTACCAAACCACACTAAAACGGTGCAATACCGTACGAGTACATCCATACGTCCCAAACCACACCAAAACGGTGCAATACCGTACGAGTACTTCGTTACGGTACCAAACCAAACCAAAACGGTGCAATACCGTACGACTAATTCCATACGGTACCAAACCACACCAAAACGGTGCAATACCGTACGAGTACATCCATACGGTACCAAACCACATCAAAACGGTGCAATACCTTACGACTAATTCCATACGGTACCAAACCACACCAAAACAGTGCAATAACGTACGAGTACATCCATACGGTATCAAACCACAACAAAACGATGCAATACCGTACGAGTACATCCATACGGTACCAAACCACACCAAAACGGTTCAATACTGTACGAGTACATCCATACGGTACAAAACCACACCTGAACGGTGCAATACCGTACGAGTACTTCGTTACGGTACCAAATCAAACCAAAACAGTGCAATACCGTACGACTAATTCCATACGGTACCAAACCACACCAAAACGGTGCAATACCGTACGAGTACATCCATACGGTACAAAACCACACCAAAACGGTGCAATACCGTACGAGTACTTCGTTACGGTACCAAACCACACCAAAACGGTGCAATACCGTACGAGTACATCCATACGGTACCAAACCAAAATAAAACGGTGCAATACCGTACGAGTACATCCATACTTCCTAAACCACACCAAAACGGTGCAATACCGTACGAGTACTTCGTTACGGTACCAAATCAAACCAAAACGGTGCAATACCGTACGACTAATTCCATACGGTACCAAACCACACCAAAACGGTGCAATACCGTACGAGTACATCCATACGGTACCAAACCACACCAAAACGGTTCAATACCGTACGAGTACTTCGTTACGGTACCAAACCACACCAAAACGGTGCAATACCGTACGAGTACATCGATACGGTACCAAACCACACCAAAACGGTCCAATACTGTACGAGTACATCCATACGGTACCAAACCTCACCAAAACGGTACAATACCGTACGAGTACATCCATACGGTACCAAACCACACCAAAACGGTACAATACCGTACGAGTACATCCATACGGTACCAAACCACACCAAAACGGTGCAATACCGTACGAGTACATCCATACGGTACCAAACCACACCAAAACGGTGCAATACCGTACGAGTACTTCGTTACGGTACCAAACCACACCAAAAGGGTACAATACCGTACGAGTACTTCGTTACGGTACCAAACCGCACCAAAACGGTGCAATACCGTACGAGTACATCCATACGGTACCAAACCACACCAAAACGGTGCAATACGGTACGAGTACATCCATACGGTACCAAACCACACCAAAACGGTTCAATACCGTACGAGTACTTCGTGACGGTACCAAATCACACCAAAACGGTGCAATACCGTACGAGTACATCCATACGGTACCAAACCACACCAAAACGGTGCAATACCGTACGAGTACATCCATACGGTACCAAACCACACCAAAACGGTACAATACCTTACGAGTACATCCATACGGTACCAAACCAAACCAAAACGGTGCAATACCGTACGAGTACATCCATACGGTACCAAACCACATCAAAACGGTTCAATACTTTACGACTAATTCCATACGGTACCAAACCACACCAAAACGGTGCAATACCGTACGAGTACATCCATACGGTATCAAACCACACCAAAACGATGCAATACCGTACGAGTACATCCATACGGTACCAAACCACACCAAAACGGTTTAATACTGTACGAGTACATCCATATGGTACCAAACTACACCAAAACGAAGCAATACCGTATGAGTACTTCGTTACGGTACCAAACCACACCAAAACGGTACAATAGCGTACGAGTACTTCGTTACGGTACCAAACCACACCAAAAGAGTACAAGACCGTACGAGAACATCCATACGGTACCAAACCACACCAAAACGGTGCAATACCGTACGAGTACTTCGTTACGGTACCAAACCACACCAAAACAGGGCAATACCGTACGAGTACTTCGTTACGGTACCAAACCACACCAGAACCGTGCAATACCGTACGAGTACATCCATAAGGTACCAAACCACACCAAAACCGTGCAATACCGTACGAGTACATCCATATGGTACCAAACCACAAGAAAACGGTGCAATACCGTACGAGTACGTCCATACGGTACCAAACCACACCAAAACGGTGCAATACCGTACGAGTACATCCATACGGTACCAAACCACACCAAAACGGTTCAATACTGTACGAGTACATCCATACGGTAGCAAACCACACCAAAACGAAGCAATACCGTATGAGTACTTCGTTACGGTACCAAACCACACCAAAACGGTACAATAGCGTACGAGTACTTCGTTACGGTACCAAACCACACCAAAAGGGTACAATACCGTACGAGTATATCCATACGGTACCAAACCACACCAAAACGGTGCAATACCGTACGAGTACATCTATACGCTACCAAACCACACCAAAACAGTGCAATACCGTACGAGTACTTCGTTACTGTACCAAACCACACCAAAACGGTGCAATACCGTACGAGTACTTCGTTACGGTACCAATCCACACCAAAAGGGTACAATACCGTACGAGTACTTCGTTACGGTACAAAACCACACCAAAACGGTGCAATACCGTACGAGTACATCCATACGGTACCAAACCACACCAAAACGGTGCAATACCGTACGAGTACATCCATACGGTACCAAACCAAACCAAAACGGTGCAATACCGTACGAGTACTTCGTTACGGTACCAAACCAAAGCAAACCAAAACGGTGCAATACCGTACGACTAATTCCATACGGTACCAAACCACACCAAAACGGTGCAATACCGTACGAGTACTTCGTTACGGTACCAAACCACACGAAAACGGTGCAATACCGTACGAGTACATCCATACGGTACAAAATCACACAAAAAACGGTGCAATACCGTACGAGTACTTCGTTACGGTACCAAACCACACCAAAACGGTGCAATACCGTACGAGTACATCCATACGGTACCAAACCACACCAAAACGGTGCAATACGGTACGAGTACATCCATACGGTACCAAACCACACCAAAACGGTTCAATACCGTACGAGTACTTCGTGACGGTACCAAATCACACCAAAACGGTGCAATACAGTACGAGTACATCCATACGGTACCAAACCACACCAAAACGGTGCAATACCGTACGAGTACATCCATATGGTACCAAACCACACCAAAACGGTACAATACCTTACGATTACATCCATACGGTACCAAACCACACCAAAACGGTGCAATACCGTACGAGTACATCCATACGGTACCAAACCACACCAAAACGGTGCAATACCGTACGAGTACATCCATACCGTATCAAACCACACCAAAACGGTGCAATACCGTACGAGTACATCCATACGGTACCAAACCACATCAAAACGGTTCAATACTTTACGACTAATTCCATACGGTACCAAACCACACCAAAACGGTGCAATACCGTACGAGTACATCCATACGGTATCAAACCACACCAAAACGATGCAATACCGTACGAGTACATCCATACGGTACCAAACCACACCAAAACGGTTTAATACTGTACGAGTACATCCATATGGTACCAAACTACACCAAAACGAAGCAATACCGTATGAGTACTTCGTTACGGTACCAAACCACACCAAAACGGTACAATAGCGTACGAGTACTTCGTTACGGTACCAAACCACACCAAAAGAGTACAAGACCGTACGAGAACATCCATACGGTACCAAACCACACCAAAACGGTGCAATACCGTACGAGTACTTCGTTACGGTACCAAACCACACCAAAACAGGGCAATACCGTACGAGTACTTCGTTACGGTACCAAACCACACCAGAACCGTGCAATACCGTACGAGTACATCCATAAGGTACCAAACCACACCAAAACCGTGCAATACCGTACGAGTACATCCATATGGTACCAAACCACAAGAAAACGGTGCAATACCGTACGAGTACATCCATACGGTACCAAACCACACCAAAACGGTGCAATACCGTACGAGTACATCCATACGGTACCAAACCACACCAAAACGGTTCAATACTGTACGAGTACATCCATACGGTAGCAAACCACACCAAAACGAAGCAATACCGTATGAGTACTTCGTTACGGTACCAAACCACACCAAAACGGTACAATAGCGTACGAGTACTTCGTTACGGTACCAAACCACACCAAAAGGGTACAATACCGTACGAGTATATCCATACGGTACCAAACCACACCAAAACGGTGCAATACCGTACGAGTACATCCATACGCTACCAAACCACACCAAAACAGTGCAATACCGTACGAGTACTTCGTTACTGTACCAAACCACACCAAAACGGTGCAATACCGTACGAGTACTTCGTTACGGTACCAAACCACACCAAAAGGGTACAATACCGTACGAGTACTTCGTTACGGTACAAAACCACACCAAAACGGTGCAATACCGTACGAGTACATCCATACGGTACCAAACCACACCAAAACGGTGCAATACCGTACGAGTACATCCATACGGTACCAAACCAAACCAAAACGGTGCAATACCGTACGAGTACTTCGTTACGGTACCAAACCAAAGCAAACCAAAACGGTGCAATACCGTACGACTAATTCCATACGGTACCAAACCACACCAAAACGGTGCAATACCGTACGAGTACTTCGTTACGGTACCAAACCACACGAAAACGGTGCAATACCGTACGAGTACATCCATACGGTACAAAATCACACCAAAACGGTGCAATACCGTACGAGTACTTCGTTACGGTACCAAACCACACCAAAACGGTGCAATACCGTACGAGTACATCCATACGGTACCAAACCACACCAAAAAGGTGCAATACCGTACGAGTACATCCATAGGGTACCAAACCACACCAAAACGGTGCAATACCGTACAAGTACTTCGTTACGGTACCAAATCACAGCAAAACTGTACAATACCGTACGAGTACTTTGTTACGGTACCAAACCACACCAAAACGGTGCAATACCGTACGAGTACATCCATACGGTACCAAACCACACCAAAACGGTGCAATACCGTACGAGTACATCCATACGGTACCAAACCACACCAAAACGGTGCAATACGGTACGAGTACTTCGTTACGGTACCAAACCACACCAAAACGGTACGATAGCGTACGAGTACTTCGTTACGGTACAAAACCAAACCAAAACGGTGCAATTCCGTACGACTACATCGATACGGTACCAAACCACACCAAAACGGTGCAAGACCGTACAAGTATTTCGTTACGGTACCAAATCACACCAAAACGGTACAATACCGTACGAGTACTTCGTTACGGTACCAAACCAAACCAAAACGGTGCAATACCGTACGAGTACATCCATACGGTACCAAACCACACCAAAACGGTGCAATACCGTACGAGTACATCCATACGGTACCAAACCACACCAAAAAAGGTGCAATACCGTACGAGTACTTCGTTACGGTACCAAACCACACCAAAACGGTACAATAGCATACTAGTACTTCGTTACGGTACCAAACCAAACCAAAACGGTGCAATACCGTACGAGTACATCCATACGGTACAAAACCACACCAAAACGGTGCAATACCGTACGAGTAGTTCGTTACGGTACCAAACCACACCAAAACGGTGCAATACCGTACGAGTACATCCATAGGGTACCAAACCACACTAAAACAGTGCAATACCGTAGGAGTACATCCATACGGAACCAAACCACACCAAAACGGTGCAATACCGTACGAGTACTTCGTTACGGTACCAAACCAAACCAAACCAAAACGGTGCAATACCGTACGACTAATTCCATACGGAACCAAACCACACCAAAACGGTGCAATACCGTACGAGTACATCCATACGGTACCAAACCACACCAAAATGGTACAATACCGTACCAAACCACACAAAAAGGGTACAATACCGTACGAGAACATCCATACGGTACCAAACCACACCAAAACGGTGCAATACCGTACGAGTACATCCATACGGTACCAAACCACACCAAAACGGTGCAATACCGTACGAGTACATCCATACGGTACCAAACCAAACCAAAACGGTGCAATACCGTACGAGTACTTCGTTACGGTACCAAACCAAAGCAAACCAAAACGGTGCAATACCGTACGACTAATTCCATACGGTACCAAACCACACCAAAACGGTGCAATACCGTACGAGTACTTCGTTACGGTACCAAACCACACGAAAACGGTGCAATACCGTACGAGTACATCCATACGGTACAAAATCACACCAAAACGGTGCAATACCGTACGAGTACTTCGTTACGGTACCAAACCACACCAAAACGGTGCAATACCGTACGAGTACATCCATACGGTACCAAACCACACCAAAAAGGTGCAATACCGTACGAGTACATCCATAGGGTACCAAACCACACCAAAACGGTGCAATACCGTACAAGTACTTCGTTACGGTACCAAATCACAGCAAAACTGTACAATACCGTACGAGTACTTTGTTACGGTACCAAACCACACCAAAACGGTGCAATACCGTACGAGTACATCCATACGGTACCAAACCACACCAAAACGGTGCAATACCGTACGAGTACATCCATACGGTACCAAACCACACCAAAACGGTGCAATACGGTACGAGTACTTCGTTACGGTACCAAACCACACCAAAACGGTACGATAGCGTACGAGTACTTCGTTACGGTACAAAACCAAACCAAAACGGTGCAATTCCGTACGACTACATCGATACGGTACCAAACCACACCAAAACGGTGCAAGACCGTACAAGTATTTCGTTACGGTACCAAATCACACCAAAACGGTACAATACCGTACGAGTACTTCGTTACGGTACCAAACCAAACCAAAACGGTGCAATACCGTACGAGTACATCCATACGGTACCAAACCACACCAAAACGGTGCAATACCGTACGAGTACATCCATACGGTACCAAACCACACCAAAAAAGGTGCAATACCGTACGAGTACTTCGTTACGGTACCAAACCACACCAAAACGGTACAATAGCATACTAGTACTTCGTTACGGTACCAAACCAAACCAAAACGGTGCAATACCGTACGAGTACATCCATACGGTACAAAACCACACCAAAACGGTGCAATACCGTACGAGTAGTTCGTTACGGTACCAAACCACACCAAAACGGTGCAATACCGTACGAGTACATCCATAGGGTACCAAACCACACTAAAACAGTGCAATACCGTAGGAGTACATCCATACGGAACCAAACCACACCAAAACGGTGCAATACCGTACGAGTACTTCGTTACGGTACCAAACCAAACCAAACCAAAACGGTGCAATACCGTACGACTAATTCCATACGGAACCAAACCACACCAAAACGGTGCAATACCGTACGAGTACATCCATACGGTACCAAACCACACCAAAATGGTACAATACCGTACCAAACCACACAAAAAGGGTACAATACCGTACGAGAACATCCATACGGTACCAAACCACACCAAAACGGTGCAATACCGTACGAGTACATCCATACGGTACCAAACCACACCAAAACGGTGCAATACCGTACGAGTACATCCATACTTCCCAAACCACACCAAAACGGTGCAATACCATACGAGTACATCCATACGGTACCAAACCACACCAAAACGGTGCAATACCGTACGAGTACTTCGTTACGGTACCAAACCACACCAAAACGGTGCAATACCGTACGAGTACATCCATACGGTACCAAACCACACCAAAACGGTGCAATACCGTACGAGTACTTCTTTACGGTACCAAACCACACCAAAAGGGTACAATACCGTACGAGTACTTCGTTACGGAACCAAATCACACAAAAACGGTGCAATACCGTACGAGTACGTCCACACGGTACCAAACCACACCAAAACGGTGCAATACCGTACGAGTACATCCATACGGAACCAAACCACACAAAAACGGTGCAATACCGTACGAGTACTTCGTTACGGTACCAAACCAAACCAAAACGGTGCAATACCGTACGACTAATTCCATACGGTACCAAACCACACCAACACGGTGCAATACCGTACGAGTACATCCATACGGTATCAAACCACACCATAACGGTGCAATACCGTACGAGTACATCCATCCGGTAGCAAACCACACTAAAACGGTGCAATACCGTAGGAGTACATCCATACGGAACCAAACCACACCAAAACGGTGCAATACCGTACGAGTACTTCGTTACGGTACCAAACCAAACCAAAACGGTGCAATACCGCACGACTAATTCCATACGATACCAAACCACACCAAAACGGTGCAATACCGTACGAGTACATCCATACGGTACCAAACCACACCAAAACGGTGCAATACCGTACGAGTACTTCGTTACGGTACCAAACCACACCAAACCAAAACGGTGCAATACCGTACGACTAATTCCATACGGAACCAAACCACACCAAAACGGTGCAATAACGTACGAGTACATCCATACGGTACCAAACCACACCAAAACGGTACAAGACCGTACAAAACCACACAAAAAGGGTACAATACCGTACGAGAACATCCATACGGTACCAAACCACACCAAAACGGTGCAATACTGTACGAGTACATCCATACGGTACCAAACCACACCAAAACTGTGCAATACCGTACGAGTACATCCATACTTCCCAAACCACACCAAAACGGTGCAATACCATACGAGTACATCCATACGGTACCAAACCACACCAAAACGGTGCAATACCGTACGAGTACTTCGTTACGGTACCAATCCACACCAAAACGGTACAATAGCGTACGAGTACTTCGTTACGGTACCAAACCAAACCAAAACGGTGCAATACCATACAAGTACATCCATACGGTACAAAACCACACCAAAACGGTGCAATACCGTACGAGTACTTCGTTACGGTACCAAACCACACCAACACGGTGCAATACCGTACGAGTACATCCATACGGTACCAAACCACACTAAAACGGTGCAATACTGTACGAGTACATCCATACGGTACCATACCACACCAAAACGGTGCAATACCGTACGAGTACTTCGTTACGGTACCAAACCAAACCAAAACGGTGCAATACCGCACGACTAATTCCATACGATACCAAACCACACCAAAAAGGTGCAATACCGTACAAGTACATCCATAGGGTACCAAACCACACCAAAACGGTGCAATACCGTACAAGTACTTCGTTACGGTACCAAATCACACCAAAACTGTACAATACCGTACGAGTACTTTGTTACGGTACCAAACCACACCAAAACGGTGCAATACCGTACGAGTACATCCATACGGTACCAAACCACACCAAAACGGTGCAATACCGTATGAGTACTTCGTTACGGTACCAAACCACACAAAAACGGTACAATAGCGTACGCGTACTTCGTTACGGTACCAAACCAAACCAAAACGGTGCAATACCGGACGAGTACATCCATACGGTACAAAACCACACCAAAACGGTGCAATACCGTACGAGTACTTCGTTACGGTACCAAACCACACCAAAACGGTGCAATACCGTACGAGTACATCCATACGGTACCAAACCACACTAAAACGGTGCAATACCGTACGAGTACATCCATACGTCCCAAACCACACCAAAACGGTGCAATACCGTACGAGTACTTCGTTACGGTACCAAACCAAACCAAAACGGTGCAATACCGTACGACTAATTCCATACGGTACCAAACCACACCAAAACGGTGCAATACCGTACGAGTACATCCATACGGTACCAAACCACATCAAAACGGTGCAATACCTTACGACTAATTCCATACGGTACCAAACCACACCAAAACAGTGCAATAACGTACGAGTACATCCATACGGTATCAAACCACAACAAAACGATGCAATACCGTACGAGTACATCCATACGGTACCAAACCACACCAAAACGGTTCAATACTGTACGAGTACATCCATACGGTACAAAACCACACCAGAACGGTGCAATACCGTACGAGTACTTCGTTACGGTACCAAATCAAACCAAAACGGTGCAATACCGTACGACTAATTCCATACGGTACCAAACCACACCAAAACGGTGCAATACCGTACGAGTACATCCATACGGTACAAAACCACACCAAAACGGTGCAATACCGTACGAGTACTTCGTTACGGTACCAAACCACACCAAAACGGTGCAATACCGTACGAGTACATCCATACGGTACCAAACCAAACTAAAACGGTGCAATACCGTACGAGTACATCCATACTTCCTAAACCACACCAAAACGGTGCAATACCGTACGAGTACTTCGTTACGGTACCAAATCAAACCAAAACGGTGCAATACCGTACGACTAATTCCATACGGTACCAAACCACACCAAAACGGTGCAATACCGTACGAGTACATCCATACGGTACCAAACCACACCAAAACGGTGAAATACCGTACGAGTACTTCGTTACGGTACCAAACCACACCAAAACGGTGCAATACCGTACGAGTACATCCATACGGTACCAAACCACACCAAAACGGTCCAATACTGTACGAGTACATCCATACGGTACCAAACCTCACCAAAACGGTACAATACCGTACGAGTACATCCATACGGTACCAAACCACACCAAAACGGTACAATACCGTACGAGTACATCCATACGGTACCAAACCACACCAAAACGGTGCAATACCGTACGAGTACATCCATACGGTACCAAACCACACCAAAACGGTGCAATACCGTACGAGTACTTCGTTACGGTACCAAACCACACCAAAAGGGTACAATACCGTACGAGTACTTCGTTACGGTACCAAACCGCACCAAAACGGTGCAATACCGTACGAGTACATCCATACGGTACCAAACCAAACCAAAACGGTGCAATACTGTACGAGTACATCCATACGGTACCAAACCACACCAAAACGGTTCAATACCGTACGAGTACTTCGTGACGGTACCAAATCACACCAAAACGGTGCAATACCGTACGAGTACATCCATACGGTACCAAACCACACCAAAACGGTGCAATACCGTACGAGTACATCCATACGGTACCAAACCACACCAAAACGGTACAATACCTTACGAGTACATCCATACGGTACCAAACCACACCAAAACGGGGCAATACCGTACGAGTACATCCATACGGTACCAAACCACACCAAAACGGTGCAATACCGTACGAGTACATCCATACCGTATCAAACCACACCAAAACGGTGCAATACCGTACGAGTACATCCATACGGTACCAAACCACATAAAAACGGTTCAATACTTTACGACTAATTCCATACGGTACCAAACCACACCAAAACGGTGCAATACCGTACGAGTACATCCATACGGTATCAAACCACACCAAAACGATGCAATACCGTACGAGTACATCCATACGGTACCAAACCACACCAAAACGGTTTAATACTGTACGAGTACATCCATATGGTACCAAACTACACCAAAACGAAGCAATACCGTATGAGTACTTCGTTACGGTACCAAACCACACCAAAACGGTACAATAGCGTACGAGTACTTCGTTACGGTACCAAACCACACCAAAAGAGTACAATACCGTACGAGAACATCCATACGGTACCAAACCACACCAAAACGGCGCAATACCGTACGAGTACATCCATACGGTACCAAACCACACAAAAACGGTGCAATACCGTACGAGTACTTCGTTACGGTACCAAACCACACCAAAACAGGGCAATACCGTACGAGTACTTCGTTACGGTACCAAACCACACCAGAACCGTGCAATACCGTACGAGTACATCCATAAGGTACCAAACCACACCAAAACCGTGCAATACCGTACGAGTACATCCATACGGTACCAAACCACAAGAAAACGGTGCAATACCGTACGAGTACATCCATACGGTACCAAACCACACCAAAACGGTGCAATACCGTACGAGTACATCCATACGGTACCAAACCACACCAAAACGGTGCAATACCGTATGAGTACTTCGTTACGGTACCAAACCACACCAAAACGGTACAATAGCGTACGAGTACTTCGTTACGGTACCAAACCAAACCAAAACGGTGCAATACCGTACGAGTACATCCATACTTCCCAAACCACACCAAAACGGTGCAATACCGTACGAGTACTTCGTTACGGTACCAAACCACACCAAAACGGTGCAATACCGTACGAGTACATCCATACGGTACCAAACCACACTAAAACGGTGCAATACCGTACGAGTACATCCATACTTCCTAAAGCACACCAAAACGGTGCAATACCGTACGAGTACTTCGTTACGGTACCAAACCAAACCAAAACGGTGCAATACCGTACGACTAATTCCATACGGTACCAAACCACACCAAAACGGTGCAATACCGTACGAGTACATCCATACGGTACCAAACCACACCAAAACGGTGCAATACCGTATGAGTACTTCGTTACGGTACCAAACCACACCAAAACGGTACAATAGCGTACGAGTACTTCGTTACGGTACCAAACCAAACCAAAACGGTGCAATACCGTACGAGTACATCCATACTTCCCAAACCACACCAAAACGGTGCAATACCGTACGAGTACTTCGTTACGGTACCAAACCACACCAAAACGGTGCAATACCGTACGAGTACATCCATACGGTACCAAACCACACTAAAACGGTGCAATACCGTACGAGTACATCCATACTTCCTAAAGCACACCAAAACGGTGCAATACCGTACGAGTACTTCGTTACGGTACCAAACCAAACCAAAACGGTGCAATACCGTACGACTAATTCCATACGGTACCAAACCACACCAAAACGGTGCAATACCGTACGAGTACATCCATACGGTACCAAATCACACCAAAACAGTGCAATACCGTACAGTACATCCATACGGTACCAAACCACACCAAAACGGTGCAATACCGTATGAGTACTTCGTTACGGTACCAAACCACACCAAAACGGTACAATAGCGTACGAGTACTTCGTTACGGTACCAAACCAAACCAAAACGGTGCAATACCGTACGAGTACATCCATACGGTACAAAACCACACCAAAACGGTGCAATACCGTACGAGTACTTCGTTACGGTACCAAACCACACCAAAACGGTGCAATACCGTACGAGTACATCCATACTTCCCAAACCACACCAAAACGGTGCAATACCGTACGAGTACTTCGTTACGGTACCAAACCAAACCAAAACGGTGCAATACCGTACGACTAATTCCATACGGTACCAAACCACACCAAAACGGTGCAATACCGTACGAGTACATCCATACGGTATCAAACCACAACAAAACGATGCAATACCGTACGAGTACATCCATACGGTACCAAACCACACTAAAACGGTGCAATACCGTACGAGTACATCCATACTTCGTAAACCACACCAAAACGGGGCAATACCGTACGAGTACTTCGTTACGGTACCAATTCAAACCAAAACGGTGCAATACCGTACGACTAATTCCATACGGTACCAAACCACACCAAAACGGTGCAATACCATACGAGTACATCCATACGGTACCAAACCACACCAAAACGGTGCAATACTGTACGAGTACATCCATACGGTACCAAACCACACCAAAACGGTTCAATACCGTACGAGTACTTCGTGACGGTACGAAATCACACCAAAACGGTGCAATACCGTACGAGTACATCCATACGGTACCAAACCACACCAAAACGGTGCAATACCGTACGAGTACATCCATACGGTACCAAACCACACCAAAACGGTACAATACCTTACGAGTACATCCATACGGTACCAAACCACACCAAAACGGTGCAATACCGTACGAGTACATCCATACGGTACCAAACCACACCAAAACGGTGCAATACCGTACGAGTACTTCGTTACGGTACCAAACCACACCAAAAGGGTACAATACCGTACGAGTACTTCGTTACGGTACCAAACCGCACCAAAACGGTGCAATACCGTACGAGTACATCCATACGGTACCAAACCACACCAAAACGGTGCAATACTGTACGAGTACATCCATACGGTACCAAACCACACCAAAACGGTTCAATACCGTACGAGTACTTCGTGACGGTACCAAATCACACCAAAACGGTGCAATACCGTACGAGTACATCCATACGGTACCAAACCACACCAAAACGGTGCAATACCGTACGAGTACATCCATACGGTACCAAACCACACCAAAACGGTACAATACCTTACGAGTACATCCATACGGTACCAAACCACACCAAAACGGGGCAATACTGTACGAGTACATCCATACGGTACCAAACCACACCAAAACGGTGCAATACCGTACGAGTACATCCATACCGTATCAAACCACACCAAAACGGTGCAATACCGTACGAGTACATCCATACGGTACCAAACCACATCAAAACGGTTCAATACTTTACGACTAATTCCATACGGTACCAAACCACACCAAAACGGTGCAATACCGTACGAGTACATCCATACGGTATCAAACCACACCAAAACGATGCAATACCGTACGAGTACATCCATACGGTACCAAACCACACCAAAACGGTTTAATACTGTACGAGTACATCCATATGGTACCAAACTACACCAAAACGAAGCAATACCGTATGAGTACTTCGTTACGGTACCAAACCACACCAAAACGGTACAATAGCGTACGAGTACTTCGTTACGGTACCAAACCACACCAAAAGAGTACAATACCGTACGAGAACATCCATACGGTACAAAACCACACCAAAACGGCGCAATACCGTACGAGTACATCCATATGGTACCAAACCACACAAAAACGGTGCAATACCGTACGAGTACTTCGTTACGGTACCAAACCACACCAAAACAGGGAAATACCGTACGAGTACTTCGTTACGGTACCAAACCACACCAGAACCGTGCAATACCGTACGAGTACATCCATAAGGTACCAAACCACACCAAAACCGTGCAATACCGTACGAGTACATCCATACGGTACCAAACCACAAGAAAACGGTGCAATACCGTACGAGTACATCCATACGGTACCAAACCACACCAAAACGGTGCAATACCGTACGAGTACATCCATACGGTACCAAACCACACCAAAACGGTGCAATACCGTATGAGTACTTCGTTACGGTACCAAACAACACCAAAACGGTACAATAGCGTACGAGTACTTCGTTACGGTACCAAACCATACCAAAACGGTGCAATACCGTACGAGTGCATCCATACGGTACAAAACCACACCAAAACGGTGCAATACCGTACGAGTACTTCGTTACGATACCAAACCACACCAAAACGGTGCAATACCGTACGAGTACATCCATACGGTACAAAACCACACCAAAACGGTGCAATACCGTACGAGTACTTCGTTACGGTACCAAACTACACCAAAACGGTGCAATACCGTACGAGTACATCCATACTTCCCAAACCACACCAAAACGGTGCAATACCGTACGAGTACTTCGTTACGGTACCAAACCAAACCAAAACGGTGCAATACCGTACGACTAATTCCATACGGTACCCAACCACACCAAAACGGTGCAATACCGTACGAGTACATCCATACGGTATCAAACAACAACAAAACGATGCAATACCGTACGAGTACATCCATACGGTACCAAACCACACTAAAACGGTGCAATACCGTACGAGTACATCCATACTTCCTAAACCACACCAAAACGGTGCAATACCGTACGAGTACTTCGTTACGGTACCAATTCAAACCAAAACGGTGCAATACCGTACGACTAATTCCATACGGTACCAAACCACACCAAAACGGTGCAATACCGTACGAGTACATCCATACGGTACCAAACCACACCAAAACGGTGCAATACCGTACGAGTACATCCATATGGTACCAAACCACACCAAAACGGTGCAATACCGTACGAGTACATCCATACGGTACCAAACCACACCAAAACGGTGCAATACCGTATGAGTACTTCGTTACGGTACCAAACCACACCAAAACGGTACAATAGCGTACGAGTACTTTGTTACGGTACCAAACCAAACCAAAACGGTGCAATACCGTACGAGTACATCCATACGGTACAAAACCACACCAAAACGGTGCAATACCGTACGAGTACTTCGTTACGGTACCAAGCCACACCAAAACGGTGCAATACCGTACGAGTACATCCATACGGTACCAAACCACACTAAAACGGTGCAATACCGTACGAGTACATCCATACTTCCCAAACCACACCAAAACGGTGCAATACCGTACGAGTACTTCGTTACGGTACCAAACCACACCAAAACGGTGCAATACCGTACGAGTACATCCATACGGTACCAAACCACACTAAAACGGTGCAATACCGTACGAGTACATCCATACTTCCTAAACCACACCAAAACGGTGCAATACCGTACGAGTACTTCGTTACAGTACCAAATCAAACCAAAACGGTGCAATACCGTACGACTAATTCCATACGGTACCAAACCACACCAAAACGGTGCAATACCGTACGAGTACATCCATACGGTACCAAACCACACCAAAACGTTGCAATACAGTATGAGTACTTCGTTACGGTACCAAACCACACCAAAACGATACAATAGCGTACGAGTACTTCGTTACGGTACCAAACCAAACCAAAACGGTGCAATACCGTACGAGTACATCCATACGGTACCAAACCACACTAAAACGGTGCAATACCGTACGAGTACATCCATACTTCCCAAACCACACCAAAACGGTGCAATACCGTACGAGTACTTCGTTACGGTACCAAACCAAACCAAACCAAAACGGTGCAATACCGTACGAGTACATTCATACGGTATCAAACCACACCAAAACGATGCAATACCGTACGAGTACATCCATATGGTACCAAACTACACCAAAACGAAGCAATACCGTACGAGTACTTCGTTACGGTACCAAACCACACCAAAACGGTGCAATACCGTACGAGTACATCCATACGGTACCAAACCACACTAAAACGGTGCAATACCGTACGAGTACATCCATACTTCCTAAAGCACACCAAAACGGTGCAATACCGTACGAGTACTTCGTTACGGTACCAAACCAAACCAAAACGTTGCAATACCGTACGAGTACATCCATACGGTACAAAACCACACCAAAACGGTGCAATACCGTACGAGTACTTCGTTACGGTACCAAACCACACCAAAACGGTGCAATACCGTACGAGTACATCCATACTTCCCAAACCACACCAAAACGGTGCAATACCGTACGAGTACTTCGTTACGGTACCAAACCAAACCAAAACGGTGCAATACCGTACGACTAATTCCATACGGTACCAAACCACACCAAAACGGTGCAATACCGTACGAGTACATCCATACGGTATCAAACCACAACAAAACGATGCAATACCGTACGAGTACATCCGTACGGTACCAAACCACACTAAAACGGTGCAATACCGTACGAGTACATCCATACTTCCTAAACCACACCAAAACGGGGCAATACCGTACGAGTACTTCGTTACGGTACCAATTCAAACCAAAACGGTGCAATACCGTACGACTAATTCCATACGGTACCAAACCACACCAAAACGGTGCAATACCGTACGAGTACATCCATACGGTACCAAACCACACCAAAACGGTGCAATACTGTACGAGTACATCCATACGGTACCAAACCACACCAAAACGGTTCAATACCGTACGAGTACATCCATACGGTACCAAACCACACCAAAACGGTACAATACCTTACGAGTACATCCATACGGTACCAAACCACACCAAAACGGGGCAATACCGTACGAGTACATCCATACGGTACCAAACCACACCAAAACGGTGCAATACCGTACGAGTACATCCATACCGTATAAAACCACACCAAAACGGTGCAATACCGTACGAGTACATCCATACGGTACCAAACCACATCAAAACGGTTCAATACTTTACGACTAATTCCATACGGTACCAAACCACACCAAAACGGTGCAATACCGTACGAGTACATCCATACGGTATCAAACCACACCAAAACGATGCAATACCGTACGAGTACATCCATACGGTACCAAACCACACCAAAACGGTTTAATACTGTACGAGTACATCCATATGGTACCAAACTACACCAAAACGAAGCAATACCGTATGAGTACTTCGTTACGGTACCAAACCACACCAAAACGGTACAATAGCGTACGAGTACTTCGTTACGGTACCAAACCACACCAAAAGAGTACAATACCGTACGAGAACATCCATACGGTACCAAACCACACCAAAACGGCGCAATACCGTACGAGTACATCCATACGGTACAAAACCACACAAAAACGGTGCAATACCGTACGAGTACTTCGTTACGGTACCAAACCACACCAAAACAGGGCAATACCGTACGAGTACTTCGTTACGGTACCAAACCACACCAGAACCGTGCAATACCGTACGAGTACATCCATAAGGTACCAAACCACACCAAAACCGTGCAATACCGTACGAGTACATCCATACGGTACCAAACCACAAGAAAACGGTGCAATACCGTACGAGTACATCCATACGGTACCAAACCACACCAAAACGGTGCAATACCGTACGAGTACATCCATACGGTACCAAACCACACCAAAACGGTGCAATACCGTATGAGTACTTCGTTACGGTACCAAACCACACCAAAACGGTACAATAGCGTACGAGTACTTCGTTACGGTACCAAACCATACCAAAACGGTGCAATACCGTACGAGTGCATCCATACGGTACAAAACCACACCAAAACGGTGCAATACCGTACGAGTACTTCGTTACGATACCAAACCACACCAAAACGGTGCAATACCGTACGAGTACATCCATACGGTACAAAACCACACCAAAACGGTGCAATACCGTACGAGTACTTCGTTACGGTACCAAACCACACCAAAACGGTGCAATACCGTACGAGTACATCCATACTTCCCAAACCAAACCAAAACGTTGCAATACCGTACGGGTACATCCATACGGTACAAAACCACACCAAAACGGTGCAATACCGTACGAGTACTTCGTTACGGTACCAAACCACACCAAAACGGTGCAATACCGTACGAGTACATCCATACTTCCCAAACCGCACCAAAACGGTGCAATACCGTACGAGTACTTCGTTACGGTACCAAACCAAACCAAAACGGTGCAATACCGTACGACTAATTCCATACGGTACCAAACCACACCAAAACGGTGCAATACCGTACGAGTACATCCATACGGTATCAAACCACAACAAAACGATGCAATACCGTACGAGTACATCCGTACGGTACCAAACCACACTAAAACGGTGCAATACCGTACGAGTACATCCATACTTCCTAAACCACACCAAAACGGGGCAATACCGTACGAGTACTTCGTTACGGTACCAATTCAAACCAAAACGGTGCAATACCGTACGACTAATTCCATACGGTACCAAACCACACCAAAACGGTGCAATACCGTACGAGTACATCCATACGGTACCAAACCACACCAAAACGGTGCAATACTGTACGAGTACATCCATACGGTACCAAACCACACCAAAACGGTTCAATACCGTACGAGTACTTCGTGACGGTACGAAATCACACCAAAACGGTGCAATACCGTACGAGTACATCCATACGGTACCAAACCACACCAAAACGGTGCAATACCGTACGAGTACATCCATACGGTACCAAACCACACCAAAACGGTACAATACCTTACGAGTACATCCATACGGTACCAAACCACACCAAAACGGTGCAATACCGTACGAGTACATCCATACGGTACCAAACCACACCAAAACGGTGCAATACCGTACGAGTACTTCGTTACGGTACCAAACCACACCAAAAGGGTACAATACCGTACGAGTACTTCGTTACGGTACCAAACCGCACCAAAACGGTGCAATACCGTACGAGTACATCCATACGGTACCAAACCACACCAAAACGGTGCAATACTGTACGAGTACATCCATACGGTACCAAACCACACCAAAACGGTTCAATACCGTACGAGTACTTCGTGACGGTACCAAATCACACCAAAACGGTGCAATACCGTACGAGTACATCCATACGGTACCAAACCACACCAAAACGGTGCAATACCGTACGAGTACATCCATACGGTACCAAACCACACCAAAACGGTACAATACCTTACGAGTACATCCATACGGTAACAAACCACACCAAAACGGGGCAATACCGTACGAGTACATCCATACGGTACCAAACCACACCAAAACGGTGCAATACCGTACGAGTACATCCATACCGTATCAAACCACACCAAAACGGTGCAATACCGTACGAGTACATCCATACGGTACCAAACCACATCAAAACGGTTCAATACTTTACGACTAATTCCATACGGTACCAAACCACACCAAAACGGTGCAATACCGTACGAGTACATCCATACGGTATCAAACCACACCAAAACGATGCAATACCGTACGAGTACATCCATACGGTACCAAACCACACCAAAACGGTTTAATACTGTACGAGTACATCCATATGGTACCAAACTACACCAAAACGAAGCAATACCGTATGAGTACTTCGTTACGGTACCAAACCACACCAAAACGGTACAATAGCGTACGAGTACTTCGTCACGGTACCAAACCACACCAAAAGAGTACAATACCGTACGAGAACATCCATACGGTACCAAACCACACCAAAACGGCGCAATACCGTACGAGTACATCCATACGGTACAAAACCACACAAAAACGGTGCAATACCGTACGAGTACTTCGTTACGGTACCAAACCACACCAAAACAGGGCAATACCGTACGAGTACTTCGTTACGGTACCAAACCACACCAGAACCGTGCAATACCGTACGAGTACATCCATAAGGTACCAAACCACACCAAAACCGTGCAATACCGTACGAGTACATCCATACGGTACCAAACCACAAGAAAACGGTGCAATACCGTACGAGTACATCCATACGGTACCAAACCACACCAAAACGGTGCAATACCGTACGAGTACATCCATACGGTACCAAACCACACCAAAACGGTGCAATACCGTATGAGTACTTCGTTACGGTACCAAACCACACCAAAACGGTACAATAGCGTACGAGTACTTCGTTACGGTACCAAACCATACCAAAACGGTGCAATACCGTACGAGTGCATCCATACGGTACAAAACCACACCAAAACGGTGCAATACCGTACGAGTACTTCGTTACGATACCAAACCACACCAAAACGGTGCAATACCGTACGAGTACATCCATACGGTACAAAACCACACCAAAACGGTGCAATACCGTACGAGTACTTCGTTACGGTACCAAACCACACCAAAACGGTGCAATACCGTACGAGTACATCCATACTTCCCAAACCACACCAAAACGGTGCAATACCGTACGAGTACTTCGTTACGGTACCAAACCAAACCAAAACGGTGCAATACCGTACGACTAATTCCATACGGTACCCAACCACACCAAAACGGTGCAATACCGTACGAGTACATCCATACGGTATCAAACAACAACAAAACGATGCAATACCGTACGAGTACATCCATACGGTACCAAACCACACTAAAACGGTGCAATACCGTACGAGTACATCCATACTTCCTAAACCACACCAAAACGGTGCAATACCGTACGAGTACTTCGTTACGGTACCAATTCAAACCAAAACGGTGCAATACCGTACGACTAATTCCATACGGTACCAAACCACACCAAAACGGTGCAATACCGTACGAGTACATCCATACGGTACCAAACCACACCAAAACGGTGCAATACCGTACGAGTACATCCATATGGTACCAAACCACACCAAAACGGTGCAATACCGTACGAGTACATCCATACGGTACCAAACCACACCAAAACGGTGCAATACCGTATGAGTACTTCGTTACGGTACCAAACCACACCAAAACGGTACAATAGCGTACGAGTACTTTGTTACGGTACCAAACCAAACCAAAACGGTGCAATACCGTACGAGTACATCCATACGGTACAAAACCACACCAAAACGGTGCAATACCGTACGAGTACTTCGTTACGGTACCAAACCACACCAAAACGGTGCAATACCGTACGAGTACATCCATACGGTACCAAACCACACTAAAACGGTGCAATACCGTACGAGTACATCCATACTTCCCAAACCACACCAAAACTGTAATATTCCAAAATTTTTAATAAATAAAAATTCCGTAATATTAGCTTTTCTTTAAATTCTTGTCTTAACTTATTAAATTCCGATTAATTAGTTAAAGACCGCTTAAAATCAAATCAAGTTTTCAAAATTTAAAAAAAAATATATTCTTTGATAATCGAGATTACTTATTCACTAAGAAAGACCATGATTAGCGTCGAAATGATTTTGTGACGTTACGATTAAATTCTTAGAATTTTTCGAAAAATCGAAAACCAGACGATCGATCACCGCGAGACTTGTTTCGGCGTATGCCCGTACCAATTCCTACACTCACCCACACTAGAATATTTTTCCTCCTCCTCTCCCTCTCTCTGCCATCTCTCTGTCTCTCACCCGAGCACACCCCTCTCTCTCTTTTCTTCTCCTTTCCAGCCTATTGCCCTGCAAAAGAAAAAAAAACCCAGCTGGCAACAGCTTTCTCCAGCTGCCACCAGCTAGCTCCAGCCCAAATTCCAGCCATCCACCACCACCTCCGGCCATCTCTCTCCTCTCCTTTTCTCTCCAAACCTCTATAAATACCACCCTTCCCCTCTCCATCCGAACCACAGCAAACTCAACCCTCTCTCACCCTTTTGTGTGACCATAAACCAGTAGAGAAATTAGAAGAGAGACCGAGTTCCGGCCATGGCCGTTTAGAGAGAGAAATCGAGAAATAAAAGTGGGTTTTCCACTTGCACCACCTCTTAATCCGAATTACCACTTCCAAACATCCATAACCACCTCAAGCAACTCAGGACCCTCCTCCAATACCCCAGAGCCGAGCCGATCAGCCGTGCTCCGGTCGTTTCTCCGGCAAACCGAAAATTTCAAAAAAAAAAAAACTCGTTTAAAACTTGTTTTGATCAAACCGAAGGTATGTACCTCTTCTCCTACTCTCCCTAAGTATAATAGAGTGGTTTTGATGAGTTAAAAGGGCTTCAAATGAGCACGAACAAAAAAAAAAAAAAAAAACAGAAAGCTTACTGTTCGTTTTCTGCCAGATTCACCATTCTGATATTATTTCTGGTCCCGACTATCTATTTGATATTATTTATGTAGACGATGACCCTTTTGATATTTATTTTAAAATCTTTATGATATTATTATTATGAAAAACTACTGACCTGATATTATTTTATGACGGAATAATATCAGTTTAGTATAAAACGTGATAATTATATCACTTTGATTTATCTAATAGATTAAGTGGATAATTAGTAATATTTTTGTAAAAAAAAAAGGGATTTGGATTATAGGTATGCTCAAATTCCTCTTACTAATTGATAAATACAAATAATATGTAAAAAAAAAATATTTTAAATTAATACTTTTATTTAATTTAAAAGAAAAGGAAATTTGTAGATAAAAAGTATTTATAATATTAGTTTAATATTATTATAAGTAATAACCATCCTTGTGATAATTATTGTAAAAAAAAATTTTATTTTAAACTATCTAATAATATGTGGATTATTTTATAAAATCGTAATAATTATTAATTTGTCATTAAAAATTAAAATCGTAATAATTATTAATTTGTCATTGAAGATTAAAATCGTAATAATTATTAATTTATTATTAAAGATTAAAATGGTAATAATTATTAAATTGTTATTAAAGATTAAAATAGTAATAATTCTTAATTTGTGATTATAGATTATAAAATTGTGGAAACGAATTTCATGGATTTCAATAAAGTTGTTATTGCCTTATTGTTACTACGTGAACGTAGAAATTAGACAATAGGTACCCCGGGTGGTATTCGTACGTTGGAATAAATTGATTAGACGTTAAATCCCTAAGGAAAGTGAAATTATTGTTTATAGTCACAGTTGTGACGTTACGGTCAGGAGATAACCAGAGTGGCCGAGGACCGTGGGTTTCCTGAAAGAATGGTCGTCGGTATCGGCACTAGTGGTTTAAGACCGGTGGATTATCATCTTGCGAACCCTGAATATGGCACTGTTGGATTTATCTTCCGGATACTCCGGGGGTGGATTTATTGGATGAAACCGGAGTATGGGTATCATTTCTCGCGGTTGGTTGGTTATCATTCGCTCCTTGTGATGGTACAGCCGAGTTCGACCCGACATGTAGTTTGGTCTTATTCGTCTGGGACCCCAGGCTGGGCAAGCAAGGGGAGGATAAATCGGCAGAGTCGCCATAGTTCAGAGGTTGTTTGGGAGGATTATTTCTCATGGTAGAGAAATCTAGAAAACACTTAAGGACAAGATAATTCATAATATGCTCCTAATTGCTGTAACTTTATTATTCATGCTCATTATTATATTAATGCTTGTATGTTATGGGTTAATGGGTTTAGAGGTATCTACTGGGTGATTTTTCACTCACGGATACATTCGTATCCTGGTAAATCGGTTGCTTCGGCGATCAATTTGCCAGAAGCTGCAGGTAACGATGGCATAGAAGATCAGCCTTGCGAGCCAGATCCGTACTATTCAGGAGAGATACCAGGGGCAGAGACTGAGCAAGATTATGCTTGGAATCCATATCAGAACTAGTGTCGCTCTGAGTTATTGCTCTGTGACGTCATGTCACCCAAAGGCCTCCGTACATGTGGGGTAGAGCATATTAATGTCAACCTTAAGCTGTAATAAGAAGATATTGTTCCGTATTTTGTAATAATAAGAATATTATTTATGCTAAGTATAATATATTAATGCTTCCGAAATTCCTTGGAAAATCGGGGCGTTACAACTTGGTATCAGAGCATAGGTTCAACCCTCAGACTTGGGTAGGTTGGGTAGATCACATCCGAGAGCGTAGCTCGATCGTATTTATTACATATGTATTCCTCTAAACCTATCAGTACTATATAATCAAGAACGTACGGTGAGAAAACATGAGTCTGACTTCGTAATGAATTACGTGCTTTTGTTAATAGTTCGTATACTTCCAAAAATAGTTTTGACTTATATAGATCCCCTTTTTGACTAAAGTTTCGAACACTTGAAGATGGTAAACACTCGCTCGGGAAATGGAACCTTTGACAACGGAGACAACCCTCATCGCGCTAGTACGAGTGGCGGAAACAATAGCAACAACCCTAACGGAAACCTCGGGGGGTAAGATATCTGTTAGATTAGTCTGTAAAGGGTGCGAAATAGAAGTCTCTGGACTGCGGATAACTTGTGATCTCAGAGTTATCGACATGGCGGACTTTGACATAATCTTGGGAATGGATTGGCTTTCTTCTTATCGAGCTGTCATAGATTGCCATCGCAAGGTGGTGACAGCTTATTCGAAGGAAGGGACGTGCTTCAAATTTAAGGGGAATAGACAAGATCCCGTCTCCACTTCATCAGCACACAAATCAAGACCACACAACCAACTAATGGGATGGTTAGCAAGTCTGTCACTTCAAGAGAATGATCAGATGGACTTAGACCTACCCCAAGTGGTGTGTGAATTCGAAGATGTATTCCCTGAAGAACTGCCTGGACTACCTCCGAAGAGGGAGATAGATTTCACTATTGAACTTCAACCGGGTACTGCACCCATATCTATGGCACCGTACAGAATGGCGCCAGTAGAATTGAAGGAGTTAAAAATTCAATTGCAGGAATTGCTGGACAAAGGTTTCATTCGGCCAAGTACATCACCCTGGGGAGCTCCAGCACTCTTTGTCAAGAAGAAGGAAGGAACGTTGCGATTATGCATCGACTACAGACAGTTGAACCGCGCGACGATCAAGAACAGATATCCACTACCGAGAATCAATGACTTGTTTGACCAACTGAGAGGGTCAACTTGTTTCTCGAAGATCGATTTGAGGTCCGGATATCACCAATTGCGTATTAGGGATAGCGATATTCCTATAACTGCATTCCGGACTCGATACGGTCACTATGAATTCTTGGTGATGCCGTTTGGATTGACCAATGCGCCGGCAGTGTTCATGTGCTTGATGAACAAGATCTTTCAGCCGTACTTAGACAAATTTGTGGTGGTCTTCATCGACGATATCTTGGTTTACTCACCAACAGAGGAAGCACATGAAGAACATCTAAGAATCGTATTGCAAACCCTTAGAGACAATCAACTGTATGCTAAGGCTAGTAAGTGCGAGTTCTGGATGAAAGAGGTAAAATTTCTAGGACATGTTGTGTCGGAAAAAGGGATCTCTGTCGACGATAGCAAAGTTGACGCCGTTCTGAATTGGAAGCAACCCACGACGGTGTTTGAAATTCGGAGCTTTCTAGGACTAGCTGGGTACTACAGAAGGTTTATACAAGATTTCTCAACTTTATCCAAACCCATGTTCCAACTAACTCAGAAAGGAGTCAAGTTCGTATGGAATGAAGCATGCGAGAAGTCATTCCAGGAGCTGAAAAGGAGATTGACCAGTGCGCCGATACTGATTATTCCTGAGAGAGATGTAGGATATTCAGTGTACTGTGACGCCTCAAGAGACGGACTTGGATGTGTGCTTATGCAGAATGGGAAAGTTATAGAATACGGCTCACGTCAACTAAAGCCACATGAAAGGAACTACCCTACGCACGATTTGGAATTAGCAGCAGTGATATTCGCCCTCAAGACTTGGCGTTATTACTTATATGGGGAAGAATTTGAAGTATTCACTGATCATAAGAGTCTGAAATATCTATTCACCCAGAAGGAGCTAAATCTGCGCCAACGACGATGGATGGAATACATGGAGGACTACAAGTTGACTTTGTCATATCACCCAGGCAAAGCCAATGTAGTTGCTGATGCACTTAGTCGCAAGGTCAGAGGACAAGTGGCAAGTATGGCGGTCAGAGAATGGAAGATGATGGATGAGATCAATGAGTTCAGACTTCAACCATCTCCGGAATCTAGCAGCGCATGCTTATTCACCATAATGGCTACACCAGCGTTGCACAGAGAAATCCTGCTCGCTCAGACTTTCGATCAGGAGTGCGACTTTATTCGATACCAAATGGTGACCAACAAAGCAGTTACCGGATGGACAGTTTACCCTGACAAGAGTTTGAGATTCAGAGACAGGATATTTGTACCAGATATAGAGACTCTTAGAGAAGCAGTTCTGAAGGAGTTCCATCATTCCAACTTCGCTGTACATCCAGGGGGCAACAAGATGTATCATAACCTGCGCCGCCTGTATTGGTGGAGCGGAATGAAGAATGACGTGGCCAAGTATGTCTCCACATGCCTCACGTGCCAACAAGTGAAGGCTGAGCACAAGAAACCAGGAGGACAACTACAATCTCTACCTATCCCAGGATGGAAATGGGAGCACATCACTATGGATTTCGTCACAGGATTGCCTAGATCAGTCAATAACCACAATGCTATCTGGGTAATCGTCGATCGTCTGACAAAGTCTGCACACTTTTTACCAGTGCGAGTGACAGACTCCATGGACACGCTCAGCCGATTGTACATAAAGGAGATCATCAGATTGCACGGAGTACCAGTATCGATTGTGTCAGATCGAGAGCCACGATTCACTTCGGCATTCTGGCAAGGTTTACAGAAATCGCTGGGGACAGATCTTAGGATGAGCACCGCCTTCCACCCTCAAACAGACGGACAATCCGAAAGGACGATTCAGACCCTAGAGGATATGCTTCGAGCCTGTGTACTAGATTTCCAAGGGAGTTGGGAGCGACATCTACCCTTGGTGGAGTTCTCTTACAATAACAGTTATCAGTCAAGCATAGAAATGGCTCCATTCGAGGCACTGTATGGACGCCCTTGCAGATCACCGATATGCTGGACCGAAGTAGGAGAGATACACCTACTTGGACCAGATCTTGTCAAAGAGACAAATGAGAAGATCAAAATCATCACTCAGCGGATCAAAACAGCACAAAGCCGCCAAAAGAGTTATGCTGACAGAAGAACGCGACCTTTAGAGTTCACCGTTGGTGACCACGTCTTCCTCAAGATCAGACCTAAACGTGGAGTCATCAGGTTTGGGAAGAAAGGAAAGCTGTCGCCTCGCTACATCGGACCGTTTGAGATTCTCGAACGAATTGGAGAAGTTGCGTATAGGCTAGCGCTGCCGCCACAGCTTGACAGAGTACACAATGTATTTCATGTCTCCATGCTGAGAAAGTACATGGCCCACCCTTCCCACATCATCAACTGGGAAGATGTCACAGTTGACGAGGACTCGACATTCGAGGAGAGACCCGTTGCAATCCAGGACCACGGAGAGAAGGTCATCAGAGGAAAAACAATCAAGCTAGTTAGAGTACTCTGGTTACACCGTGGTGTAGAAGAAAGTACTTGGGAAAGAGAAGATGTAATGAGAGAGAATTATAAAGAGCTTTTTCCCGTAGAGAGTGCACCATAAATTTCGGGGACGAAATTTTGTTAAGGGGAATAGGTTGTAATATTCCAAAATTTTTAATAAATAAAAATTCCGTAATATTAGCTTTTCTTTAAATTCTTGTCTTAACTTATTAAATTCCGATTAATTAGTTAAAGACCGCTTAAAATCAAATCAAGTTTTCAAAATTTAAAAAAAAATATATTCTTTGATAATCGAGATTACTTATTCACTAAGAAAGACCATGATTAGCGTCGAAATGATTTTGTGACGTTACGATTAAATTCTTAGAATTTTTCGAAAAATCGAAAACCAGACGATCGATCACCGCGAGACTTGTTTCGGCGTATGCCCGTACCAATTCCTACACTCACCCACACTAGAATATTTTTCCTCCTCCTCTCCCTCTCTCTGCCATCTCTCTGTCTCTCACCCGAGCACACCCCTCTCTCTCTTTTCTTCTCCTTTCCAGCCTATTGCCCTGCAAAAGAAAAAAAAACCCAGCTGGCAACAGCTTTCTCCAGCTGCCACCAGCTAGCTCCAGCCCAAATTCCAGCCATCCACCACCACCTCCGGCCATCTCTCTCCTCTCCTTTTCTCTCCAAACCTCTATAAATACCACCCTTCCCCTCTCCATCCGAACCACAGCAAACTCAACCCTCTCTCACCCTTTTGTGTGACCATAAACCAGTAGAGAAATTAGAAGAGAGACCGAGTTCCGGCCATGGCCGTTTAGAGAGAGAAATCGAGAAATAAAAGTGGGTTTTCCACTTGCACCACCTCTTAATCCGAATTACCACTTCCAAACATCCATAACCACCTCAAGCAACTCAGGACCCTCCTCCAATACCCCAGAGCCGAGCCGATCAGCCGTGCTCCGGTCGTTTCTCCGGCAAACCGAAAATTTCAAAAAAAAAAAAACTCGTTTAAAACTTGTTTTGATCAAACCGAAGGTATGTACCTCTTCTCCTACTCTCCCTAAGTATAATAGAGTGGTTTTGATGAGTTAAAAGGGCTTCAAATGAGCACGAACAAAAAAAAAAAAAAAAAACAGAAAGCTTACTGTTCGTTTTCTGCCAGATTCACCATTCTGATATTATTTCTGGTCCCGACTATCTATTTGATATTATTTATGTAGACGATGACCCTTTTGATATTTATTTTAAAATCTTTATGATATTATTATTATGAAAAACTACTGACCTGATATTATTTTATGACGGAATAATATCAGTTTAGTATAAAACGTGATAATTATATCACTTTGATTTATCTAATAGATTAAGTGGATAATTAGTAATATTTTTGTAAAAAAAAAAGGGATTTGGATTATAGGTATGCTCAAATTCCTCTTACTAATTGATAAATACAAATAATATGTAAAAAAAAAATATTTTAAATTAATACTTTTATTTAATTTAAAAGAAAAGGAAATTTGTAGATAAAAAGTATTTATAATATTAGTTTAATATTATTATAAGTAATAACCATCCTTGTGATAATTATTGTAAAAAAAAATTTTATTTTAAACTATCTAATAATATGTGGATTATTTTATAAAATCGTAATAATTATTAATTTGTCATTAAAAATTAAAATCGTAATAATTATTAATTTGTCATTGAAGATTAAAATCGTAATAATTATTAATTTATTATTAAAGATTAAAATGGTAATAATTATTAAATTGTTATTAAAGATTAAAATAGTAATAATTCTTAATTTGTGATTATAGATTATAAAATTGTGGAAACGAATTTCATGGATTTCAATAAAGTTGTTATTGCCTTATTGTTACTACGTGAACGTAGAAATTAGACAATAGGTACCCCGGGTGGTATTCGTACGTTGGAATAAATTGATTAGACGTTAAATCCCTAAGGAAAGTGAAATTATTGTTTATAGTCACAGTTGTGACGTTACGGTCAGGAGATAACCAGAGTGGCCGAGGACCGTGGGTTTCCTGAAAGAATGGTCGTCGGTATCGGCACTAGTGGTTTAAGACCGGTGGATTATCATCTTGCGAACCCTGAATATGGCACTGTTGGATTTATCTTCCGGATACTCCGGGGGTGGATTTATTGGATGAAACCGGAGTATGGGTATCATTTCTCGCGGTTGGTTGGTTATCATTCGCTCCTTGTGATGGTACAGCCGAGTTCGACCCGACATGTAGTTTGGTCTTATTCGTCTGGGACCCCAGGCTGGGCAAGCAAGGGGAGGATAAATCGGCAGAGTCGCCATAGTTCAGAGGTTGTTTGGGAGGATTATTTCTCATGGTAGAGAAATCTAGAAAACACTTAAGGACAAGATAATTCATAATATGCTCCTAATTGCTGTAACTTTATTATTCATGCTCATTATTATATTAATGCTTGTATGTTATGGGTTAATGGGTTTAGAGGTATCTACTGGGTGATTTTTCACTCACGGATACATTCGTATCCTGGTAAATCGGTTGCTTCGGCGATCAATTTGCCAGAAGCTGCAGGTAACGATGGCATAGAAGATCAGCCTTGCGAGCCAGATCCGTACTATTCAGGAGAGATACCAGGGGCAGAGACTGAGCAAGATTATGCTTGGAATCCATATCAGAACTAGTGTCGCTCTGAGTTATTGCTCTGTGACGTCATGTCACCCAAAGGCCTCCGTACATGTGGGGTAGAGCATATTAATGTCAACCTTAAGCTGTAATAAGAAGATATTGTTCCGTATTTTGTAATAATAAGAATATTATTTATGCTAAGTATAATATATTAATGCTTCCGAAATTCCTTGGAAAATCGGGGCGTTACAAAAACGGTGCAATACCGTACGAGTACTTCGTTACGGTACCAAACCACACCAAAACGGTGCAATACCGTACGAGTACATCCATACGGTACCAAACCACACTAAAACGGTGCAATACCGTACGAGTACATCCATACTTCCTAAACCACACCAAAACGGTGCAATACCGTACGAGTACTTCGTTACAGTACCAAATCAAACCAAAACGGTGCAATACCGTACGACTAATTCCATACGGTACCAAACCACACCAAAACGGTGCAATACCGTACGAGTACATCCATACGGTACCAAACCACACCAAAACGTTGCAATACAGTATGAGTACTTCGTTACGGTACCAAACCACACCAAAACGATACAATAGCGTACGAGTACTTCGTTACGGTACCAAACCAAACCAAAACGGTGCAATACCGTACGAGTACATCCATACGGTACCAAACCACACTAAAACGGTGCAATACCGTACGAGTACATCCATACTTCCCAAACCACACCAAAACGGTGCAATACCGTACGAGTACTTCGTTACGGTACCAAACCAAACCAAACCAAAACGGTGCAATACCGTACGACTAATTCCATACGGTACCAAACCACACCAAAACGTTGCAATACCGTACGAGTACATCCATACGGTACCAAACCACATCAAAACGGTTCAATACCTTACGACTAATTCCATACGGTACCAAACCACACCAAAACGGTGCAATACCGTACGAGTACATTCATACGGTATCAAACCACACCAAAACGATGCAATACCGTACGAGTACATCCATATGGTACCAAACTACACCAAAACGAAGCAATACCGTATGAGTACATCGTTACGGTACCAAACCACACCAAAACGGTACAATAGCGTACGAGTACTTCGTTACGGTAACAAACCACACCAAAAGAGTACAATACCGTACGAGAACATCCATACGGTGCCAAACCACACCAAAACGGCGCAATACCGTACGAGTACATCCATACGGTACCAAACCACACCAAAACGGTGCAATACCGTACGAGTGCTTCGTTACGGTACCAAACCACACCAAAACAGGGCAATACCGTACGAGTACTTCGTTACGGTACCAAACCACACCAGAACCGTGCAATACCGTACGAGTACATCCATAAGGTACCAAACCACACCAAAACCGTGCAATACCGTACGAGTACATCCATACGGTACCAAACCACAAGAAAACGGTGCAATACCGTACGAGTACATCCATACGGTACCAAACCACACCAAAACGGTGCAATACCGTACGAGTACATCCATACGGTACCAAACCACACCAAAACGGTGCAATACCGTATGAGTACTTCGTTACGGTACCAAACCACACCAAAACGGTACAATAGCGTACGAGTACTTCGTTACGGTACCAAACCAAACAAAAACGGTGCAATACCGTACGAGTACATCCATACTTCCCAAACCACACCAAAACGGTGCAATACCGTACGAGTACTTCGTTACGGTACCAAACCACACCAAAACGGTGCAATACCGTACGAGTACATCCATACGGTACCAAACCACATTAAAACGGTGCAATACCGTACGAGTACATCCATACTTCCTAAAGCACACCAAAACGGTGCAATACCGTACGAGTACTTCGTTACGGTACCAAACCAAACCAAAACGGTGCAATACTGTACGACTAATTCCATACGGTACCAAACCACACCAAAACGGTGCAATACCGTACGAGTACATCCATACGGTACCAAATCACACCAAAACAGTGCAATACCGTACAGTACATCCATACGGTACCAAACCACACCAAAACGGTGCAATACCGTATGAGTACTTCGTTACGGTACCAAACCACACCAAAACGGTACAATAGCGTACGAGTACTTCGTTACGGTACCAAACCAAACCAAAACGGTGCAATACCGTACGAGTACATCCATACGGTACAAAACCACACCAAAACGGTGCAATACCGTACGAGTACTTCGTTACGGTACCAAACCACACCATAACGGTGCAATACCGTACGAGTACATCCATACTTCCCAAACCACACCAAAACGGTGCAATACCGTACGAGTACTTCGTTACGGTACCAAACCAAACCAAAACGGTGCAATACCGTACGACTAATTCCATACGGTACCAAACCACACCAAAACGGTGCAATACCGTACGAGTACATCCATACGGTATCAAACCACAACAAAACGATGCAATACCGTACGAGTACATCCATACGGTACCAAACCACACTAAAACGGTGCAATACCGTACGAGTACATCCATACTTCCTAAACCACACCAAAACGGTGCAATACCGTACGAGTACTTCGTTACGGTACCAATTCAAACCAAAACGGTGCAATACCGTACGACTAATTCCATACGGTACCAAACCACACCAAAACGGTTCAATACCGTACGAGTACATCCATACGGTACCAAACCACACCAAAACGGTGCAATACCGTATGAGTACTTCGTTACGGTACCAAACCACACCAAAACGGTACAATAGCGTACGAGTACTTCGTTAAGGTACCAAACCAAACCAAAACGGTGCAATACCGTACGAGTACATCCATACGGTACAAAACCACACCAAAACGGTGCAATACCGTACGAGTACATCCATACGGTACCAAACCACACTAAAACGGTGCAATACCGTACGAGTATATCCATACTTCCCAAACCACACCAAAACGGTGCAATACCGTACGAGTACTTCGTTACGGTACCAAACCAAACCAAAACGGTGCAATACCGTTCGACTAATTCCATACGGTACCAAACCACACCAAAACGGTGCAATACCGTACGAGTACATCCATACGGTACCAAACCACACGAAAACGGTGCAATACCGTACGAGTACTTCTTTACGGTACCAAACCACACCAAAAGGGTATAATACCGTACGAGTACTTTGTTACGGTACCAAATCACACGAAAACGGTGCAATACCGTACGAGTACATCCATACGGTACCAAACCACACCAAAACGGTGCAATACCGTACGAGTACTTCGTTACGGTACCAAACCACACCAAAACGGTGCAATACCAAACGAGTACATCCATACAGTACCAAACCACACCAAAACGGTTCAATACCGTACGAGTACATCCATACGGCACCAAACCACACCAAAACGATGCAATACCGTACGAGTACATCCATACTTCCCAAACCACACCAAAACGGTGCAATACCGTACGAGTACTTCGTTACGGTACCAAACCAAACCAAAACGGTGCAATACCGTAAGAGTACGTCCATACGGTACAAAACCACACCAAAACGGTGCAATACCGTACGAGTACTTCGTTACGGTACCAAACCACACCAAAACGGTGCAATACCGTACGAGTACATCCATACGGTACCAAACCACACAAAAACGGTGCAATACCGTACGAGTACATCCATACTTCCCAAACCACACCAAAACGGTGCAATACCGTACGAGTACTTCGTTACGGTACCAAACCAAACCAAAACGGTGCAATACCGTTCGACTAATTCCATACGGTACCAAACCACACCAAAACGGTGCAATACCGTACGAGTACATCCATACGGTACCAAACCACACCAAAACGGTGCAATACCGTACGAGTACTTCTTTACGGTACCAAACCACACCAAAAGGGTACAATACCGTACGAGTACTTTGTTACGGTACCAAATCACACGAAAACGGTGCAATACCGTACGAGTACATCCATACGGTACCAAACCACACCAAAACGGTGCAATACCGTACGAATACTTCGTTACGGTACCAAACCACACCAAAACGGTGCAATACCGTACGAATACTTCGTTACGGTACCAAACCACACCAAAACGGTGCATTACCGTACGAGTACATCCATACGGTATCAAACCACACCAAAACGATGCAATACCGTACGAGTACATCCATACGGTACCAAACCACACCAAAACGGTTTAATACTGTACGAGTACATCCATACGGTACCAAACCACACCAAAACGATGCAATACCGTACGAGTACTTCGTTACGGTACCAAACCAAACCAAAACGGTGCAATACCGTTCGACTAATTCCATACGGTACCAAACCACACCAAAACGGTGCAATACCGTACGAGTACATCCATACGGTACCAAACCACACCAAAACGGTTCAATACCGTACGAGTACTTCTTTACGGTACCAAACCACACCAAAAGGGTACAATACCGTACGAGTACTTTGTTACGGTACCAAATCACACGAAAACGGTGCAATACCGTACGAGTACATCCATACGGTACCAAACCACACCAAAACGGTGCAATACCGTACGAGTACTTCGTTACCGTACCAAACCACACCAAAATGGTGCAATACCGTATTAGTACTTCCTTACGGTACCAAACCACACCAAAATGGTGCAATACCGTATTTGTACTTCGTTACGGTACGAAACCACACCAAAACGGTCCAATACCGTACGAGTACTTCGTTACGGTACCTAACCACACCAAAACGGTGCAATACCGTACGAGTACATCCATACGGTACAAAACCACACCAAAACGGTGCAATACCGTACGAGTACTTCGTTACGGTACCAAACCACACCAAAACGGTGCAATACCGTACGAGAACATCCATACGGTACCAAACCACACTAAAACGGTGCAATATCGTACGAGTACATCCATACTTCCCAAACCACACCACAACGGTGCAATACCGTACGAGTACTTCGTTACGGTACCAAACCAAACCAAAACGGTGCAATACCGTACGACTAATTCCATACGGTACCAAACCACACCAAAACGGTGCAATACCGTACGAGTACATCCATACGGTACCAAACCACATCAAAACGGTGCAATACATTACGACTAATTCCATACGGTACCAAACCACACCAAAACGGTGCAATACCGTACGAGTACATCCATACGGTATCAAACCACAACAAAACGATGCAATACCGTACGAGTACATCCATACGGTACCAAACCACACCAAAACGGTTCAATACTGTACGAGTACATCCATACGGTACCAAACCACACCAAAACGGTGCAATACCGTATGAGTACTTCGTTACGGTACCAAACCACACCAAAACGTTACAATAGTGTACGAGTACTTCGTTACGGCACCAAACTAAACCAAAACGGTTGAATACCGTACGAGTACATCCATACGGTACAAAACCACACCAAAACGGTGCAATACCGTACGAGTACTTCGTTACGGTACCAAACCACACCAAAACGGTGCAATACCGTACGAGTACACCCATACGGTACCAGCCCACACTATAACGGTGCAATACCGTACGAGTACATCCATACTTCCCAAACCACACCAAAACGGTGCAATACCGTACGAGTACTTCGTTACGGTACCAAACCAAACCAAAACGGTGCAATACCGTTCGACTAATTCCATACGGTACCAAACCACACCAAAACGGTGCAATACCGTACGAGTACATCCATACGGTACCAAACCACACGAAAACGGTGCAATACCGTACGAGTACTTCTTTACGGTACCAAACCACACCAAAAGGGTATAATACCGTACGAGTACTTTGTTACGGTACCAAATCACACGAAAACGGTGCAATACCGTACGAGTACATCCATACGGTACCAAACCACACCAAAACGGTGCAATACCGTACGAGTACTTTGTTACGGTACCAAACCACACCAAAACGGTGCATTACCGTACGAGTACATCCATACGGTACCAAACCACACCAAAATGGTACAATACCGTACGAGTACATCCATACGGTACCAAACCACTCTAAAACGGTGCAATACCGTACGAGTACTTCGTTACGGTACCAAACCACACCAAAACGGTTCAATACCGTACGAGTACATCCATACGGTACCAAACCACACCAAAACGGTACAATACCGTAGGAGTACATCCATACGGTATCAAACCACACCAAAACGATGCAATACCGTACGAGTACATCCATACGGTACCAAACCACACCAAAACGGTTTAATACTGTACGAGTACATCCATACGGTACCAAACCACACCAAAACGATGCAATACCGTACGAGTACATCCATACGGACCAAACCACACCAAAACGGTGCAATACCGTACGAGTACTTCGTTACCGTACCAAACCACACCAAAATGGTGCAATACCATATTAGTACTTCCTTACGGTACCAAACCACACCAAAATGGTGCAATACCGTATTTGTACTTCGTTACGGTACGAAACCACACCAAAACGGTCCAATACCGTACGAGTACTTCGTTACGGTACCTAACCACACCAAAACGGTGCAATACCGTACGAGTACATCCATACGGTACAAAACCACACCAAAACGGTGCAATACCGTACGAGTACTTCGTTACGGTACCAAACCACACCAAAACGGTGCAATACCGTACGAGTACATCCATACGGTACCAAACCACACTAAAACAGTGCAATACCGTACGAGTACATCCATACTTCCCAAACCACACCACAACGGTGCAATACCGTACGAGTACTTCGTTACGGTACCAAACAAAACCAAAACGGTGCAATACCGTACGACTAATTCCATACGGTACCAAACCACACCAAAACGGTGCAATACCGTACGAGTACATCCATACGGTACCAAACCACATCAAAACGGTGCAATACCTTACGACTAATTCCATACGGTACCAAACCACACCAAAACGGTGCAATACCGTACGAGTACATCCATACGGTATCAAACCACAACAAAACGATGCAATACCGTACGAGTACATCCATACAGTACCAAACCACACCAAAACGGTTCAATACTGTACGAGTACATCCATACGGTACCAAACCACACCAAAACGGTGCAATACCGTATGAGTACTTCGTTACGGTACCAAACCACACCAAAACGTTACAATAGTGTACGAGTACTACGTTACGGTACCAAACTAAACCAAAACGGTTGAATACCGTACGAGTACATCCATACGGTACAAAACCACACCAAAACGGTGCAATACCGTACGAGTACTTCGTTACGGCACCAAACCACACCAAAACGGTGCAATACCGTACGAGTACTTCGTTACGGTACCAAACCACACCAAAACGGTGCAATACCGTACGAGTACATCCATACGGTACCAAACCACACTAAAACGGTGCAATACCGTACGAGTACTTCGTTACGGTACCAAACCAAACCAAAACGGTGCAATACCGTTCGACTAATTCCATACGGTACCAAACCACACCAAAACGGTGCAATACCGTACGAGTACATCCATACGGTACCAAACCACACCAAAACGGTGCAATACCGTACGAGTACTTCTTTACGGTACCAAACCACACCAAAAGGGTACAATACCGTACGAGTACTTTGTTACGAGACCAAATCACACGAAAACGGTGCAATACCGTACGAGCACATCCATACGGTACCAAACCACACCAAAACGGTGCAATACCGTACGAGTACTTCGTTACGGTACCAAACCACACCAAAACGGTGCATTACCGTACGAGCACATCCATACGGTACCAAACCACACAAAAACGGTGCAATACCGTACGAGTACTTTGTTACGGTACCAAACCACACCAAAACGGTGCATTACCGTACGAGCACATCCATACGGTACCAAACCACTCCAAAACGGTGCAATACCGTACGAGTACTTCGTTACGGTACCAAACCACACCAAAACGGTTCAATACCGTACGAGTACATCCATACGGTACCAAACCACACTAAAACGGTACAATACCGTAGGAGTACATCCATACGGTATCAAACCACACCAAAACGATGCAATACCGTACGAGTACATCCATACGGTACCAAACCACACAAAAACGGTTTAATACTGTACCAGTACATCCATACGGTACCAAACCACACCAAAACGATGCAATACCGTACGAGTACATCCATACGGACCAAACCACACCAAAACGGTGCAATACCGTACGAGTACTTCGTTACCGTACCAAACCACACAAAAATGGTGCAATACCGTATTAGTACTTCCTTACGGTACCAAACCACACCAAAATGGTGCAATACCGTATTTGTACTTCGTTACGGTACGAAACCACACCAAAACGGTCCAATACCGTACGAGTACTTCGTTACGGTACCTAACCACACCAAAACGGTGCAATACCGTACGAGTACATCCATACGGTACAAAACCACACCAAAACGGTGCAATACCGTACGAGTACTTCGTTACGGTACCAAACCACACCAAAACGGTGCAATACCGTACGAGTACATCCATACGGTACCAAACCACACTAAAACGGTGCAATACCGTACGAGTACGTCCATACGGTAACAAACCACACCAAAATGGTGCAATACCGTATTAGTACTTCCTTACGGTACCAAACCACATCAAAATGGTGCAATACCGTATTTGTACTTCGTTACGGTACGAAACCACACCAAAACGGTCCAATACCGTACGAGTACTTCGTTACGGTACCTAACCACACCAAAACGGTGCAATACCGTACGAGTACATCCATACGGTACCAAACCACACCAAAACGGTGCAATACCATACGAGTACATCCATACGGTACCAATCCACACCAAAACGATGCAATACCGTACGAGGACATCCATATAGTACCAAACCACACCAAAACGGTGCAACACCGTACGAGCACATCCATACGGTACCAAACCACACCAAAACGGTGCAATACCGTACGAGTACTTCGTTACGGTAGCAATTCACACCAAAAGGGTGCAATAACGTCTTAGTACTTCGTTACGGTACCAAACCACACAAAAACGGTGCAATACCGTACGAGTACTTCGTTACGGTACCAAACCACACCAAAGTGGTTCAATACCGTACGAGGACATCCATACGGTACCAAACCACACCAAAACGGTGCAATACCATACGAGTACATCCATATGGTACCAAACCACACCAAAACGATGCAATACCGTACGAGTACATCCATACGGTACCAAACCACACCAAAACGGTGCAATACCGTACGAGTACTTCGTTACGGTACCAAACCACACCAAATGGGTACAATACCGTACGAGTACTTCGTTACCGTACCAAACCACACCAAAACGGTGCAACACCGTATGAGTACTTCGTTACGGTACGCAACCACACCAAAACGGTTCAATACCGTACGAGTACTTCGTTACGGTGCCAAACCACACCAAAACGATGCAATACCGTACGAGCACATCCATACGGTACCAAACCACACCAAAACGGTGCAATACTGTACGAGTACATCCATACGGTACCAAACCACACCAAAATGGTGCAATACCGTACGAGTACATCCATACGGTACCAAACCACACCAAAACGGTGCAATACCGTACATGTACTTCGTTACGGTACCAAACCACACCAAAAGGGTACAATACCGTACGAGTACTTCGTTACGGTACCAAACCACACCAAAACGGTCCAATACCGTACGAGTTCATCCATACGGTACCAAACCACACCAAAACGGTGCAATACCGTACGAGGACATCCATACGGTACCAAAACCACACCAACACGGTCCAATACCGTACGAGCACATCCATACGGTACCAAACCACACCAAAATGGTCCAATACCGTACGAGTTCATCCATACGGTACCAAACCACACCAAAACGGTGCAATACCGTACGAGTACTTCGTTACGGTACCAAACCACACCAAAACGGTCCAATACCGTACGAGTTCATCCAAACGGTACCAAACAATACCAAAACGGTGCAATACCGTACGAGTACATCCCTACGGTACCAAACCACTCCAGAACGGTGGAATACCGTACGAGTACATCGATACGGTACCAAACCACACCAAAACGGTCCAATACCGTACGAGTTCATCCATACGGTACCAAACCACACCAAAACGGTGCAATAACGTACGAGTACTTCGTTACGGTACCAAACCACACCAAAACGGTTCAATACCATACGAGTACTTCGTTACGGTGCCAAACAACACCAAAACGGTGCAATACCGTACGAGTACATCCATACGGTTCCAAACCACACCAAAACTGTGCAATACCGTACAAGCACATCCATACGGTACCAAACCACACCAAAACGGTCCAATACCGTACGAGTTCATCCATACGGTACCAAACCACACCAAAACGGTGCAATACCGCACGAGTATATCCCTACGGTACCAAACCACACCAAAACGGTGCAATACCGTACGAGTTCATCTATACGGGACCAAACCACACCAAAACGGTCCAATACCGTACGAGTTCATCCATACGGTACCAAACCACACCAAAACGGTGCAATGCCGTACGAGTACATCCATACGGTACAATACCACACCAAAACGGTCCAATACCGTACGAGTACACCCATACGGTACCAAACCACACTAAAACGGTTCAATACCGTACGAGTACTTCGTTACGGTACCAAACCACACCAAAATGGTACAATACCGTACGAGTACTTTGTTATGGTACCAAACCACACCAAAACGGTGCAATACCGTACGAGCACATCCATAAGGTACCAAACCACACCAAAACGGTGCAATACCGTACGACTACTTCGTTACGGTACGAAACCACACCAAAACGGTGCAATACCGTACGAGCACATCCATACGGTACCAAACCACCCCAAAACGGTGCAATACCGTACGAGTACATCCATACGGTACCAAACCACAACAAAACTGTGCAATACCGTACGAGCACATCCATACGGTACCAAACCACACCAAAACGGTCCAATACCGTACGAGTTCATCCTTACGGTACCAAACCACACCAAAACGGTGCAATACCGTACGAGTATATCCCTACGGTACCAAACCATACCAAAACGGTGCAATACCGAACGAGTACATCGATACGGTACCAAACCACACCAAAACGGTGCAATACCGTATGAGTACATCCATATGGTACCAAACCACACCAAAACGGTGCAATACCGTACGAGTATATCCATAAGGTACCAAACCACACCAAAACGGTACAATACCGTACGAGTTCATTCATACAGAACCAAACCACATCAAAACGGTGCAATACCGTACGAGTACGTCCATACGGTACCAAACCACACCAAAACGGTGCAATACCGTACGAGTACTTCCATACGGTACCAAACCACACCAAAACGGTTCAATACCGTACGAGTACATCCATACGGTACCAAACCACACCAAAACGGTGCAATACCATACGAGTACATCCATACGGTACCAATCCACAGCAAAACGATGCAATACCGTACGAGGACATCCATATGGTACCAAACCACACCAAAACGGTGCAATACCGTACGAGCACATCCATACGGTACCAAACCACACCAAAACGGTGCAATACCGTACGAGTACTTCGTTACGGTAGCAATTCACACCAAAAGGGTGCAATAACGTCTTAGTACTTCGTTACGGTACCAAACCACACAAAAACGGTACAATACCGTAACAGTACTTCGTTACGGTACCAAACCACACCAAAGTGGTGCAATACCGTACGAGAACATCCATACGGTACCAAACCAAACCAAAACGGTCCAATACCGTACAAGCACATCCATACGGTACCAAACCACACCAAAACGGTGCAATACCATACGAGTACATCCATACGGTACCAAACCACAAGAAAACGGTGCAATACCGTACGAGCACATCCATACGGTACCAAACCACACCAAAACGATCCAATACCGTACGAGTTCATCCAAACGGTACCAAACCACACCAAAACGGTGCAATACCGTACGAGTACATCCCTACGGTACCAAACCACTCCAGAACGGTGGAATACCGTACGAGTACATCGATACGGTACCAAACCACACCAAAACGGTGCAATACCGTACGAGTACTTCGTTACGGTACCAAACCACACCAAAAGGGTACAATACTGTACGAGTACTTCGTTACAGTACCAAACCACACCAAAACGGTGCAATACCGTACGAGTACTTCGTTACGGTACGAAACCACACCAAAACGGTTCAATACCGTACGAGTACTTCGTTACGGTACCAAACCACACCAAAAAGGTGCAATACCGTATTAGTACTTCTTTACGGTACCAAACCAAACCAAAACGGTACAATACCGTACGAGGACTTCGTTATGGTACCAAACCACACCAAAACGGTGCAATACCGTACGAGCACATCCATACTGTACCAAACCATACCAAAACGGTCCAATACCGTACGAGTTCATCAATACGGTACCAAACCACAACAAAACTGTGCAATACCTTACGAGTACATCCATACGGTACTAAACCACACCAAAACGGTACAATACAGTACGAGTACTTCGTTACGGTACCAACCACACCAAAATGGTGCAATACCGTACGAGTACATCCATACGGTACCAAACCACACCAAAACGGTGCAATACCGTACGAGTACATCCATACGGTAACAAACCACACCAAAACGATGCAATACCGTACCAGTACATCCATACGGTACCAAACCACACCAAAACGGTGCAATACCGTACGAGTATTTCGTTACGGTACCAAACGACACCAAATGGGTACAATACCGTACGAGTACTTCTTTACCACACCAAAACGGTACGAGTACTTCATTACGGTACGAAACCACACCAAAACGGTACAATACCGTACGAGTACTTCGTTACGGTACCAAACCACACCAAAACGGTGGAATACCGGATTAGTACTTCGTTACGGTACCAAACCACACCAAAAGGGTACAATACCGTACGAGTACTTCGTTACCGTACCAAACCACACCAAAACGGTGCAATACCGTATGAGTACTTCGTTACGGTACAAAACCACACCAAAACGGTTCAATACCGTACGAGTACTTCGTTACGGTGCCAAACCACACCAAAACGGTGCAATACCGTACGAGCACATCCATACGGTACCAAACCACACCAAAACGGTCCAATACAGTACGAGTTCATCCATACGGTATAAAACGACACCAAAACGGTGCAATACCGTACGAGTACATCCATACGGTACCAAATCACACCAAAACGGTGCAATACCGTACGAGTACATCCATACGGTACAAAACCACAATAAAAGGATGCAATACCATACGAGTACATCCATACGGTACCAAACCACACCAAAACGGTGCAATACCGTACGAGTACTTCGTTACAATACCCAACCACACCAAAAGGGTACAATACCGTACGAGTACTTCGTTACAGTACCAAACCACACCAAAACGGTGCAATACCGTACGAGTACTTCGTTACGGTACGAAACCACACCAAAACGGTTGAATACCGTACGAGTCTTCGTTACGGTTTCAAACCACACCAAAAAGGTGAAATACCGTATTAGTACTTCTTTACGGTACCAAACCAAACCAAAACGGTACAATACCGTACGAGGACTTCATTATGGTACCAAACCACACCAAAACGGTGCAATACCGTACGAGCACATCGATACTGTACCAAACCACACCAAAACGGTGCAATACCGTACGAATACTTCGTTACGGTACCAAACCACACCAAAAGGGTACAATACCGTACGAGTACTTCGTTACCGTACCAAACCACACCAAAACGGTGCAATACCGTATGAGTACTTCGTTATGGTACGAAACCACACCAAAACGGTTCAATACCGTACGAGTACTTCGTTACGGTGCCAAACCACACCAAAACGGTGCAATATTGTACGAGCACATCCATACGGTACCAAACCGCACCAAAACGGTGCAATACCGTACGAGTACATCCATACGGTACCAAACCACACCAAAATGGTGCAATACCGTGCGAGTACTTCGTTACGGTACGTACCAAACCACACCAAAACGGTCCAATACAGTACGAGTTCATCCATACGGTACAAAACCACACCAAAACGGTGCAATACCGTACGAGTACATTCATACAGTACCAAAACACACCAAAACGGTGCAATACCGTACGAGTACATCCATACGGTACCAAACCACAATAAAAGGATGCAATACCGTACGAGTACATCCATACGGTACCAAACCACACCAAAACGGTGCAATACCGTACGAGTACTTCGTTACAGTACCCAACCACACCAAAAGGGTACAATACCGTACGAGTACTTCGTTACAGTACAAAACCACACCAAAACGGTGCAATACCGTACGAGTACTTCGTTACGGTACGAAACCACACCAAAACGGTTCAATACCGTAAGAGTACTTCGTTACGGTACCAAACCACACCAAAAAGATGCAATACCGTATTAGTACTTCTTTACGGTACCAAACCATACCAAAACGGTACAATACCGTACGAGGACTTCATTATGGTACCAAACCACACCAAAACGGTGCAATACCGTACGAGCACATCGATACTGTACCAAACCACACCAAAACGGTGCAATACCGTACGAATACATCCATACGGTACCAAACCACAACAAAACGGTGCAATACCTTACGACTACATCCATACGATACCAAACCACACCAAAACGGTACAATACAGTACGAGTACTTTGTTACGGTACCAACCACACCAAAATGGTGCAATACCGTACGAGTACATCCATACGGTACCAAACCACACCAAAACGGTGCAATACCGTACGAGTACATCCATACGGTAACAAACCACACCAAAACGATGCAATACCGTACCAGTACGTCCATACGGTACCAAACCACACCAACAGGGTACAATACCGTACGAGTACTTCGTTACCACACCAAAACGGTGCAATATCGTATGAGTACTTCATTACGGTACGAAAGCACACCAAAACGGTACAATACCGTACGAGTACTTCGTTACGGTACCAAACCACACCAAAACGGTGGAATACCGTATTAGTACTTCGTTACGGTACCAAACCACACCAAAACGGTACAATACTGTACAAGTACTTCTTTACGGTACCAAACCACACCAAAACGGTGCAATACCGTATAAGCACATCCATACGGTACAAAACCGCACCAAAATGGTGCAATACTGTACGAGTACTTCGTTACGGTACCAAACCACCCCAAAACGGTCCAATACCGTACAAGTACTTCGTTACGGTACCAACCACACCAAAACGGTACAATACCGTACGAGTACTTCCATACGGTACCAAACCACACCAAAACGGTACAATACTGTACGAGTACATCGTTACGGTACCAAACCACACCAAAACGGTCCAATACCGTACGAGTACTTCCATACGGTACCAAACCACACAAAAATGGTGCAATACCATAAGAGTACTTCGTTACGGTACCAAACCACACGAAAACGGTACAATACCGTACGATTACTTCGTTACAGTACCAAACAACACCAAAATGGTGCAATACCGTATGAGTACTTCGTTACGGTTCCAAACCACTCGAAAAGGTTACAATACCGTACGAGTACATCCATACGGTACCAAACCACACCAAAACGGTCCAATACCGTACGAGTACATCCATACGGTACCAAACCACCCCAAAATAGTGCAATACCGTACGAGTACATCGATACGGTACCAAACCACACAAAAACGTTACAATACCGTACGAGTACTTCGTTACGGTACCAAACCACCCCAAAACGGTACAATACCGTACGAGTACTTCGTTACGGTACCAAACCACACCATAAGGGTACAATACTGTAAGAGTACTTTGTTACGGTACCAAACCACACCAAAACGGTCCAATACCGTACGAGTACATCCATACGGTACCAAACCACACAAAAACGGTCCAATACCGTACGAGTACATCCATAAGGTACCAAACCACACCTAAACGTTACAATACCGTACGAGTACTTCGTTACGGTACCAAACCACACCAAAACGGTACAATACCGTACGAGTACTTCGTTACGGTACCAAACCACACCAAAATGGTCCAATACCGTACGAGTACTTCCATACGGTACCGAACCACACCAAAACGGTACAATACCGTACGAGTTCATCCATACGGTACCAAACCACTCCAAAACGGTGCAATACCGTATGAGTACGTCCATACGGTACCAAACCACACTAAAACGGTCTAATACCGTACAAGTACATGCATACGGTACCAAACCATGCCAAAACGGTGCAATACCGTACGAGTGCATCCATACGGTACCAAACCACACCAAAACGTTAAATACCGTACGAGTACTTCGTTACGGTACCAAACCACACCAAAACGGTACAATACCGTACGAGTACTTCGTTACGGTACCAAACCACACCATAAGGTTACAATACCGTAAGAGTACTTCGTTACGGTACCAAACCACACCAAAACGGTCCAATACCGTACGAATACATCCATACGGTACCAAACCACACAAAAACGGTCCAATACCGTACGTGTACATCCATACGGTACAAACCCACACCAAAACGTTACAATACCGTACGAGTACTTCGTTACGGTACCAAACCACACCAAAACGGTACAATACCGTACGAGTACATCCATACGGTACCAAACCACTCCAAAACGGTCCAATACCATACGAGTTCATCCATACGGTACCAAACCACACCAAAACGGTGCAATACCGTATGAGTACGTCCATACGGTACCATACCACACTAAAACGGTCCAATACCGTACAAGTTCATGCATACGGTACCAAACCATACCAAAACGGTGCAATACCGTACGAGTGCATCCATACGGTACCAAACCACACCAAAACCTTACAATACCGTACGAGTATTTCGTTACGGTACCAAACCACACCAAAACGGTGCAATACCGTACAAGTACATCCATACGGTACCAAACCACACAAAAACGGTCCAATACCGTACGAGTACATCCATACGGTACCAAACCCCACCAAAATGGTGCAATACCGTACGAGTACATCCGTACGGTACCAAACCACACCAAAACGTCACAATACCCCACGAGTACTTTGTTACGGTACCAAACCACACCAAAACGGTTCAATACCGTACGAGTACTTCCATACGGTACCAAAGCGCACAAAAATGGTGCAATACCATAAGAGTACTTCGTTACGGTACCAAACCACACGAAAACGGTACAATACCGTACGAGTACTTCGTTACAGTACCAAACAACACCAAAATGGTGCAATACCGTATGAGTACTTCGTTACGGTACCAAACCACTCGAAAAGGTTAAAATACCGTACGAGTACATCCATACGGTACCAAACCACACCAAAACGGTCCAATACCGTACGAGTACATCCATACGGTACCAAACCACCCCAAAATAGTGCAATACCGTACGAGTACATCGATACGGTACCAAACCACACCAAAACGTTACAATACCGTACGAGTACTTCGTTACGGTACCAAACCACCCCAAAACGGTACAATACCGTACGAGTACTTCGTTACGGTACCAAACCACACCATAAGGGCACAATACTGTAAGAGTACTTCGTTACGGTACCAAACCACACCAAAACGGTCCAATACCGTACGAGTACATCCATACGATACCAAACCACACAAAAACGGTCCAATACTGTACGAGTACATCCATAAGGTACCAAACCACACCAAAACGTTACAATACCGTACGAGTACTTCGTTACGGTACCAAACCACACCAAAACGGTACAATACCGTACGAGTACTTCGTTACGGTACCAAACCACACCATAAGGGTACAATACTGTAAGAGTACTTCGTTACGGTACCAAACCACACCAAAATGGTCCAATACCGTACGAGTACTTCCATACGGTACCGAACCACACCAAAACGGTACAATACCGTACGAGTTCATCCATACGGTACCAAACCACACCAAAACGGTGCAATACCGTGTGAGTACGTCAATACGGTACCAAACCACACTAAAACGGTCCAATACCGTACAAGTACATGCATACGGTACCAAACCATACCAAAACGGTGCAATACCGTACGAGTGCATCCATACGGTACCAAACCACACCAAAACGTTAAATACCGTACGAGTACGTCGTTACGGTACCAAACCACACCAAAACGGTACAATACCGTACGAGTACTTCGTTACGGTACCAAACCACACCATAAGGTTACAATACTGTAAGAGTACTTCGTTACGGTACCAAACCACACCAAAACGGTCCAATACCGTACGAATACATCCATACGGTACCAAACCACACAAAAACGGTCCAATACCGTACGAGTACATCCATACGGTACCAACCCACACCAAAACGTTACAATACCGTACGAGTACTTCGTTACGGTACCAAACCACACCAAAACGGTACAATACCGTACGAGTACTTCGTTACGGTACCAAACCACACCATAAGGGTACAATACTGTAAGAGTACTTCGTTACGGTACCAAACCACACCAAAACGGTACAATACCGTACGAGTAATTCCATACGGAACCAAACAACACCAAAACGGTGCAATACCGTACGAGTCCATACGGTACCAAACCACTCCAAAACGGTCCAATACCATACGAGTTCATCCATACGGTACCAAACCACACCAAAACGGTGCAATACCGTATGAGTACGTCCATACGGTACCAAACCACACTAAAACGGTCCAATACTGTACAAGTACATGCATACGGTACCAAACCATACCAAAACGGTGCAATACCGTACGAGTGCATCCATACGGTACCAAACCACACCAAAACCTTACAATACCGTACGAGTACTTCGTTACGGTTCCAAACCACACCAAAACGGTGCAATACCGTACGAGTACATCCATACGGTACCAAACCACACAAAAACGGTCCAATACCGTACGAGTACATCCATACGGTACCAAACCCCACCAAAATGGTGCAATACCGTACGAGTACATCCGTACGGTACCAAACCACACCAAAACGTCACAATACCCCACGAGTACTTCGTTACGGTACCAAACCACACCAAAACGGTCCAATACCGTACGAGTACTTCCATACGGTACCAAACCACACAAAAATGGTGCAATACCATAAGAGTACTTCGTTACGGTAACAAACCACACCAAAACGGTACAATACCGTACGAGTACTTCTTTACAGTACCAAACAACACCAAAATGGTGCAATACCGTATGAGTACTTCGTTACGGTACCAAACAACTCGAAAAGGTTACAATACCGTACGAGTACATCCATACGATACCAAACCACACCAAAACGGTCCAATACCGTACGAGTACATCCATACGGTACCAAACCACCCCAAAATAGTGCAATACCGTACGAGTACATCGATACGGTACCAAACCACACCAAAACGTTACAATACCGTACGAGTACTTCGTTACGGTTCCAAACCACCCCAAAACGGTACAATACCATACGAGCAATTCGTTACGGTACCAAACCACACCATAAGGGTACAATACTGTAAGAGTACTTCGTTACGGTACCAAACCACACCAAAACGGTCCAATACCGTACGAGTACTTCCATACGGTACCAAACCACACCAAAACGGTGCAATATCGTACGAGTACTTCGTTACGGTACCAAACCAAACTAGAACGGTGCAATACTGTACGAGTACATCCATACGGTACCAAACCACACAAAAACGATACAATACCCAATGAGTACTTCGTTACCGTACCAAACCAGACCAAAACGGTGCAATACCGTACAAGTATATCCATACGGCACCAAACCACACCAAAACAGTGCAATACCGTACAAGGACATCCATACGGTACCAAACAACACCAAAACGGTGGAATACCGTACGAGCACATCCAAACGGTACCAAACCACACCAAAACGGTGCAATACCGTACGAGTACTTCGTTACGGTACTAAACCACACCATAAGGGTACAATACCGTCCGAGTACTTCGTTACGGTACCAAACCACACCAAAGCGGTACAATACCGTACGAGTACATCAATACGGTACCAAACCACAACAAAACGGTTCAATACCGTACGAGTACATCCATACGGCACCAAACCACACCAAAACGGTGCAATACCGTACGAGTACATCCATACGGTACCAAACCACAAAAAAACGATACAATTCCGAACGGGTACTTCGTTACCGTACCAAACCACACCAAAACAGTGCAATACCGTTCGAGTACATCAAACCGGCACCAAACCACACCAAAACGGTACAATACCGCACGAGTACATCCATACGGTACCAAACCACACCAAAACCGTGCAATACCGTACGAGTACTTCGTTAAGGTACCAAACCACACCAAAACGGTACGATACCAGACGAGTACTTCGTTATGGTACCAAACCACACCAAAATGGTAAAATACCGTACGAGGACTTCGTAACGGTACCAAACCACACCAAAACGGTGCAATACCGTACGAGCACATCCATACGGTACCAAACCACACCAAAACGGTGCAATACCGTACGAGTACTTCGTTACGGTACCAAACCAAACCAGAACGGTGCAATACCGTACGAGTACATCCATACGGTACCAAACCACACAAAAACGATACAATACCGAATGAGTACTTCGTTACCGTACCAAACCACACCAAAACGGTGCAATACCGTACAAGTACATCCATACGGCACCAAACCAGACCAAAACAGTGCAATACCGTACGAGGACATCCATACGGTACCAAACCACACCAAAACGGTGCAATACCGAACGAGCACAGCCAAACGGTACCAAACCACACCAAAACGGTGCAATACCGTACGAGTACTTCGTTACGGTACCAAACCACACCATAAGGGTACAATACCGTCCGAGTACTTCGTTACGGTAGAAAACCACACCAAAACGGTACAATACCGTACGAGTACAACCATAAGGAACCAAACCACACCAAAACGGTGCAATACCGTACGAGTACATCCATACGGTACCAAACCACACCAAAACGGTGCAATACTGTACGAGTACATCCATACGGTACCAAACCACATCAAAACGGTGGCATACCGTACGAGTACTTCGTGACGGTACCTAAGCAAATAAAAACGGTGCAATACCGTACGAGTACTTCGTTACGGTACCAAACCAAACCAGAACGGTGCAATACCGTACGAGTACATCCATACGGTACCAAACCACACAAAAACGATACAATACCGAATGAGTACTTCGTTACCGTACCAAACCACACCAAAACGGTGCAATACCGTACAAGTACATCCATACGGCACCAAACCAGACCAAAACAGTGCAATACCGTACGAGGACATCCATACGGTACCAAACCACACCAAAACGGTGCAATACCGAACGAGCACAGCCAAACGGTACCAAACCACACCAAAACGGTGCAATACCGTACGAGTACTTCGTTACGGTACCAAACCACACCATAAGGGTACAATACCGTCCGAGTACTTCGTTACGGTAGAAAACCACACCAAAACGGTACAATACCGTACGAGTACAACCATAAGGAACCAAACCACACCAAAACGGTGCAATACCGTACGAGTACATCCATACGGTACCAAACCACACCAAAACGGTGCAATACTGTACGAGTACATCCATACGGTACCAAACCACATCAAAACGGTGGCATACCGTACGAGTACTTCGTGACGGTACCTAAGCAAATAAAAACGGTGCAATACCGTACGAGTACATCCATACGGTACCAAACAGCACCAAAATGGTGCAATACCGTACGAGTACATCCATACGATATAAAACCCCACCAAAACGGTACAATACCATACGAGTACTTCGTTACGGTACCAAACCACACCAAAATGGTGCAATACCGCACGAGTACATCCATACGGTACCAAACAACACCAAAACAGTGCAATGCCGTACGAGTACTTCGTTATGGTACCAAACCACACCAAAACGGTACAATACCATACGAGCACTTCGTTACGGTACCAAACCACACCAAAACGGTGCAATACCGTACGAGCACATCCATACGGTACCAAACCACACCAAAACGGTGCAATACCGTACGAGTACATCCATACGGTACCAAACCACACCAAAACGGTGCAATACCGTACGAGTACATCCATACGGTACCAAACCACATAAAAATGGTGCAATAGCGTACGAGTACTTTGTTACGGTACCAAACCAAACCAAAACGGTGCAATACCGTACGAGTACATCCATACGGTACCAAACAGCACCAAAACGGTGCAATACCGTACGAGTACATCCATACGATACCAAACCCCACCAAAACGGTACAATACCATACGATTACTTCGTTACGGTACAAAACCACACCAAAACGGTGCAATACCGTACGAGTACGTCCATACAGTACCAAACCACACCAAAACGGTGCAATACCGTACGAGTACATCCATACGGTACCAAACCACACCAAAACGGTGCAATACCGTACGAGTACATCCATACGGTACCAAACCACACAAAAACGATACAATACCGAACGACTACTTCGTTACGGTACCAAACCACACCAAAACGGTGCAATACCGTACGAGTACATCCATACGGTACCAAACCACACAAAAACGGTGCAATACCGTACGAGTACTTCGTTACGGTACCAAACCACACCAAAAGGGTCCAATACCGTACGAGTACTTCGTTACAGTACCAAACCACACCAAAACCGTACAATACCGTATGAGTACATCAATACGGTACCAGACCACACCAAAACGGTGCAATACCGTACGAGTACATCGATACGGTACCAAACCACACTAAAATGGTGCAATACCGTACGAGTACATCCATACGGTACCAAACCACACAAAAACGATACAATACCGAACGAGTACTTCGTTACCGTACCAAACCACACCAAAACGGTGCAATACCGTACGAGTACATCCATACGGTACCAAACCACACAAAAACGATACAATAACGAACGAGTACTTCGTTACCGTACCAAACCACACCAAAACGGTGCAATACCGTACGAGTACATCCATACGGTTCCAAACCACACCAAAACGGTGCAATACCATACGAGCACATCCATACGGTACCAAACCACACCAAAACGGTGCAATAACGTACGAGTTCTTCGTTACGGAACCAAACCACACAATAAGGGTACAATACCGTCCGAGTACTTCGTTACGGTACCAAACCACACCAAAACGGTACAATACCGTACGAGTACATCCATACGGTAGCAAACCACACCAAAACGGTGCAATACCGTACGAGTACATCCATACGGTACCAAACTACATCAAAACGGTGCAATACCGTACGAGTACTTCGTTACGGTTCCAAACCAAACCAAAACGGTGCAATACCGTACGAGTACATCCATACGGTACCAAACAGCACCAAAACGGTGCAATACCGTACGAGCACATCCATACGGTACGAAACCACACCAAAACGGTGCAATACTGTACGTGTAACGCCCCGAAATTTGGGTACGTTAAATAAAACATTTTATTGAAATAAAAGCTGAGTCCGGCTCTTTTATTACAACAAAAACATAAAAGGAGTACTTTTATTACAAACGGAAGGAAACTAAGGCTCCTAACTACAGCTCCGCTTGTTCTTCCATCATAGCTAGCTCCTCGGCTCCGAAGGCTTCCAAGGTGTAAAGCTCGCCCTGCTCATCTATGAGATCTGACATATTATACCCGCGTCGCCACCTGTATAATATGCCAGGGTCACCAAAAAGGCAACACCGTGAGCCAAAAAGCTCAATAGAACTATCCAAACCCTCTAACCCTTAACTTATGAACGAAGAACATAATAACAACAATTCCACTTAGATCATGCATATAGTCCATACAAATATTCGAATCTACAAACCTTACTTGACTAACGTTGTGTTCATTACTTGGACTCATCGTAGACCATGTTTTTACTTCACTTTCCTTTTTACCCAAAAACTCCTTTTTAACTCACCCAACCTCGGTTCCGCCGCGCCGGTTTCCCGAGTATCCTCACAATGGTTCCGCCGCGCCGGGTTCCCATTGGCATACACACACACAACTCACATAATGCACCCAAAACCGGTCATTATGTAGTTTCAAAATATTTCCTCCCTCGGATACACATTTTTACCTTCGTTAACACACCCTAGGTGCCATGTCTCTATTCTCTTGGTTTTCGTGTCACGTTACATACATAGACTCCGTGGTGTAGGACTTTCCACATAACGAGCATTTATAAAATTAAAATGAATACAACAATATTATCCAACTCTTGACCACATAACATGCTTGAATCACAACAACAACATCATGCATCCCATTCATTTTTTAAACAAAGATAACCTTATCTACATAAGCTTTAATGAACAAAGTTACTTTCAAATGAACTTATTTTTGAGTTATGATACAAAACTACTTATACTTAGGAATAGAGATAAGAAGTTCCTTCACTATATTTGGGGTGGACGATAAGAATATTCTACCGGGATGGAAGATAAGGAAATCCTACCTTGCTTTTTGGCGGTAGTAGTCGGCTAAGAAGATTCGGTTGTCGGTTTTGGATTTCGGCGGCGTAACGGCGTCGGTTTGCTTCGAAAGGAAGAGAGTCGATCTTTTCTCTTCCTAGAAACAACTTCCTAACTTAACTAAGTTACTTTAAAAGATCTAACGGTGGTTTTGGGAGGTGGTTTGGTGGTTTCTCTCAAGAACACTCAAGAACACTAGAAAACTAGAACTTTGAAAGTAAGAACTCTTGAAATTTCTAGAGAGAAGTGAGAGCAATGGTTTGAGGTGTGAGTTTAAGCTTGGAATGAGCTTCTATTTATAGGCAAGGGCTTCTCCTCTCCCTCTCCCAACCGAATCTCTCTCTCTCTCTCTACATCTTTGATTTCTTTCACTTGTCAAGCTTGATTGAAAGCTTGATGGGTGAAGTTAAGGCTTGGTTGGAAGATCAATGGCTAAATGGTAGGCTTGCATGGCTACTTTGGTCCTTGGATGGGATTCTTGGAAGATATGTTGCAATGGAGGAGACATGGGTACAAGATTCTTGGTTTAAACAAATGAAAGTTTGTACAATGGAGGTTAATGGGGTTAAGATTTGGCTAGGAAAGGAATCACCAAAGATTTGAAGTACTTTGAAAGACTAATGTCAAAGTACACATCAAATCCATCTTCTTCTCCTTCCTTCTTCTTTCCTTCTCTCTCTCTCCCTCTCCCTCTTTCTCTCTCTCGGCCTCTCTCTCCTCTCCTCTCCTCTCTCTCGGCCTCTCTCTCCTCTCTCTCCCTCTCTCTCTCATGTACTAACTATATATGTATATATATGTATGTACTAACATGAAAGATTACAAATAAATAATAGGTACTTTTGTACAAAAGGGCAATTTAGTCTTTAAGGGTCAAGATTTCCCCAATAAACAATTATAAAGTATGAGTACTTTAATTAATAAAATAATGTACTTTTGTACTCCCGGGAATCTTAACAAAATATTATTTTAATGGGTTAAGTACTTTGGTTGAAAGATGAGCCTATTACCCAATGGTTAATAGAATCCCTAATGGTTATTATCCAAGGGATAATAAGGTACGGGTACTTTAAATATTAAACTATGTTTTTGGAAAGACTACATGTCCTTTTGTAAAATCCCAAGTTTATATATATATATATATATATATATATATATATATATATATATATATATATATATATATGTACTTACCAAATAAAATAAAGAAAAGGCTTTTGTCCAATGGGTAAAGATTACCCTAATGGTTATTATCCAATGGTCCATAGTTACTTGGGTACTTTTATTAGAAAAAATAATCAAAAGTACTTTTCAAATGTCATTTCTTTAAAAGATCAAAGTACTTGTTTAAATCTTTCAAAATCCTTTTAATATAAAGAAATGGGTTTCTTTTATCCAATGGATAATAGTTCCCCTAACAATTATCGTCCAATGGATAAAGAATAAAACCAAAATAATAAAAGAAAACAATTAAACCATTTCTAGTCTAGGGTTCAAAAAGGTTCAAAAGATTCAAGATGGGCAAAACGGTCCATCTATGGTTAGTGATAAGTAACTAGGTGACTTCCTAATTTGGTTACTCCATCGAACCGGTTAGAAGCTAACTAGGCTTGCTAAGTAGGGCTTAAAAGTCAAGAAACGATCCTTGAGGGTCCAAGGTGCGATTAGGGTTTGTAGTCGGGAAATACGATGATAAGGCGATCGATTGCTTAAATACAAACAACAAGGAAGGAAATCAACGAGCAATTAAGAGAAATTAAGAAATTTCAAATAACAACGAGATTTTTATTGAACGAAAAATCGGAGTTGTTACAATACGAGTACATCCATACGGTACCAAACCACACAAAAACGATACAATAACGAACGAGTACTTCGTTACCGTGCCAAACCACACCAAAACGGTGCAATACCGTACGAGTACATCCATACGGTACCAAACCACACCAAAACGGTGCAATACTGTACGAGGACATCCATACGGTACCAAACCACACCAAAACGGTGCAATACCGTACGAGCACATCCATACGGAACCAAACCACACCAAAACGGTGCAATAACGTACGAGTACTTCGTTACGGTACCAAACCACACCATAAGGGTACAATACCGTCCGAGTACTTCGTTACGGTACCAAACCACACCAAAACCGTACAATACCATACGAGTACATCCATACGGTACCAAACCACACCAAAACGGTGCAATACCGTACGAGTACATCCATACGGTACCAAACCACACCAAAACGGTGCAATACCGTACGAATACATCCATACGGCACCAAACTACATCAAAACGGTGCAATACCGTACGAGTACTTCATTACGGTACCAAACCAAACCAAAACAGTGCAATACCGTACGAGTACATCCATACGGTACCAAACAGCACCAAAACGGTGCAATACCGTACGAGTACATCCATACGATACCAAACCCCACCAAAACGGTACAATATCATACGAGTACTTCGTTACGGTACCAAACCACACCAAAACGGTGCAATACCGTACGAGTACATCCATACGGTACCATACCAAACAAAAATGATACAATACCAAACGAGTACTTCGTTACCCTACCGAACCACACCAAAACGGTGCAATACCGTACGAGTACATCCATACGGTACCAAACCACACCAAAACGGTGCAATACCGTACGAGGACATCCATACGGTACCACACCACACCAAAACGGTGCAATACCGTACGAGCACATCCATACGGTACCAAACCACACCAAAACGGTGCAATACCGTACGAGTACTTCGTTACGGTACCAAACCATACCATAAGGGAACAATACCGTCCGAGTACTTCGTTACGGTACCAAACCACACCAAAACGGTACAATACCATACGAGTACATCCATACGGTACCAAACCACACCAAAACGGTGCAACACCGTACAAGTACATCCATACGGTACCAAACCACACAAAAACGGTGCAATACCGTACGAGTACATCCATACGGTACGAAACCACATCAAAACGGTGCAATACCGTACGAGTACTTCGTTACGGTACCAAACCAAACCAAAACGGTGCAATACCGTACGTGTACATCCATACGGTACCAAACAGCACCAAAACGGTGCAATACTGTACGAGTACATCCATACGATACCAAACCCCACCAAAACGGTACAATACCATACGAGTACTTCGTTACGGTACCAAACCACACCAAAACGGTGCAATACTGTACGAGTACATCCATACGTTACCAAACCACACAAAAACGTTGCAATACCGTACGAGTACTTCGTTACAGAACCAAACCAAACCAAAACGGTGCAATACCATACGAGTACATCCATACGGTACCAAACCACACCAAAACGGTGCAATACCGTACGAGTACATCCATACGGTTCCAAACCACACCAAAACGGTGCAATACCGTACGAGTACATCCATACTGTACCAAACCACACCAAAACGGTGCAATACCGTACGAGTACATCCATACGGTACCAAACCACACAAAAATGATACAATACCGAACGACTACTTCGTTACGGTACCAAACCACACCAAAACGATGCAATACCGTACGAGTACATCCATACGGTACCAAACCACACCAAAACGGTGCAATACCATACGAGTACTTCGTTACGGTTCCAAACCACACCAAAAGGGTACAATACCTTCCAAGTACTTCGTTACGGTACCAAACCAAACCAAAACGGTGCAATACCATACGAGTACATCCATACGGTACCAAACCACACCAAAACGGTGCAATACCGTACGAGTACATCCATACGGTTCAAAACCACACCAAAACGGTGCAATACCGTACGAGTACATCCATACGGTACCAAACCACACCAAAACGGTGCAATACCGTACGAATACATCCATACGGTACCAAACTACATCAAAACGGTGCAATACCGTACGAGTACTTCATTACGGTACCAAACCAAACCAAAACGGTGCAATACCGTACGAGTACATCCATACGGTACCAAACAGCACCAAAACGGTTCAATACCGTACGAGTACATCCATATGATACCAAACCCCACCAAAACGGTACAATATCATACGAGTACTTCGTTACGGTACCAAACCACACCAAAACGGTGCAATACCGTACGAGTACATCCATACGGTACCATACCAAACAAAAACGATACAATACCAAACGAGTACTTCGTTACCCTACCGAACCACACCAAAACGGTGCAATACCGTACGAGTACATCCATACGGTACCAAACCACACCAAAACGGTGCAATACCGTACGAGGACATCCATAAAGTACCAAACCACACCGAAACGGTGCAATACCGTACGAGCACATCCATACGGTACCAAACCACACCAAAACGGTGCAATACCGTACGAGTACATCCATACGGTACCATACCAAACAAAAATGATACAATACCAAACGAGTACTTCGTTACCCTACCGAACCACACCAAAACGGTGCAATACCGTACGAGTACATCCATACGGTACCAAACCACACCAAAACGGTGCAATACCGTACGAGGACATCCATACGGTACCACACCACACCAAAACGGTGCAATACCGTACGAGCACATCCATACGGTACAAAACCACACCAAAACGGTGCAATACCGTACGAGTACATCCATACGGTACCAAACCACACCAAAACGGTGCAATACCGTACGAATACATCCATACGGCACCGAACTACATCAAAACGGTGCAATACCGTACGAGTACTTCATTACGGTACAAAACCAAACCAAAACGGTGCAATACCGTACGAGTACATCCATACGGTACCAAACAGCACCAAAACGGTGCAATACCGTACGAGTACATCCATACGATACCAAACCCCACCAAAACGGTACAATATCATACGAGTACTTCGTTACGGTACCAAACCACACCAAAACGGTTCAATACCGTACGAGTACATCCATACGGTACCATACCAAACAAAAATGATACAATACCAAACGAGTACTTCGTTACCCTACCGAACCACACCAAAACGGTGCAATACCGTACGAGTACATCCATACGGTACCAAACCACACCAAAATGGTGCAATACCGTACGAGGACATCCATACGGTACCAAACCACACCAAAACGGTGCAATACCGTACGAGCACATCCATACGGTACCAAACCACACCAAAACGGTGCAGTACCGTACGAGTACTTCGTTACGGTACCAAACCATACCATAAGGGTACAATACCGTCCGAGTACTTCGTTACGGTACCAAACCACACCAAAACGGTACAATACCATACGAGTACATCCATACGGTACCAAACCACACAAAAACGGTGCAACACCGTACAAGTACATCCATACGGTACCAAACCACACAAAAACGGTGCAATACCGTACGAGTACATCCATACGGTACCAAACCACATCAAAACGGTGCAATACCGTACGAGTACTTCTTTACGGTACCAAACCAAACCAAAACGGTGCAATACCGTACGTGTACATCCATACGGTACCAAACAGCACCAAAACGGTGCAATACCGTACGAGTACATCCATACGATACCGAACCCCACCAAAACGGTACAATACCATACGAGTACTTCGTTACGGTACCAAACCACACCAAAACGGTGCAATACTGTACGAGTACATCCATACGTTACCAAACCACACAAAAACGTTGCAATACCGTACGAGTACTTCGTTACGGTACCAAACCAAACCAAAACGGTGCAATACCATACGAGTACATCCATACGGTACCAAACCACACCAAAACGGTGCAATACCGTATGAGTACATCCATACGGTTCCAAACCACACCAAAACGGTGCAATACCGTACGAGTACATCCATACGGTAACAAACCACACAAAAACGATACAATACCGAACGACTACTTCGTTACGGTACCAAACCAAACCAAAACGATGCAATACCGTACGAGTACATCCATACGGTACCAAACCACACCAAAACGGTGCAATACCATACGAGTACTTCGTTACGGTTCCAAACAACACCAAAAGGGTACAATACCGTACGAGTACTTCGTTACGGTACCAAACCAAACCAAAACGGTGCAATACCATACGAGTACATCCATACGGTACCAAACCACACCAAAACGGTGCAATACCGTACGAGTACATCCATACGGTTCCAAACCACACCAAAACGGTGCAATACCGTACGAGTACATCCATACGGTACCAAACCACACCAAAACGGTGCAATACCGTACGAATACATCCATACGGTACCAAACTACATCAAAACGGTGCAATACTGTACGAGTACTTCATTACGGTACCAAACCAAACCAAAACGGTGCAATACCGTACGAGTACATCCATACGGTACCAAATAGCACCAAAACGGTGCAATACCGTACGAGTACATCCATACGATACCAAACCCCACCAAAACGGTACAATATCATACGAGTACTTCGTTACGGTACCAAACCACACCAAAACGGTGCAATACCGTACGAGTACATCCATACGGTACCATACCAAACAAAAATGATACAATACCAAACGAGTACTTCGTTACCCTACCGAACCACACCAAAACGGTGCAATACCGTACGAGTACATCCATACGGTACCAAACCACACCAAAACGGTGCAATACCGTACGAATACATCCATACGGTACCAAAATACATCAAAACGGTGCAATACTGTACGAGTACTTCATTACGGTACCAAACCAAACCAAAACGGTGCAATACCGTACGAGTACATCCATACGGTACCAAACAGCACCAAAACGGTGCAATACCGTACGAGTACATCCATACGATACCAAACCCCACCAAAACGGTACAATATCATACGAGTACTTCGTTACGGTACCAAACCACACCAAAACGGTGCAATACCGTACGAGTACATCCATACGGTACCATACCAAACAAAAATGATACAATACCAAACGAGTACTTCGTTACCCTACCGAACCACACCAAAACGGTGCAATACCGTACGAGTACATCCATACGGTACCAAACCACACCAAAACGGTGCAATACCGTACGAGGACATCCATACGGTACCAAACCACACCAAAACGGTGCAATACCGTACGAGCACATCCATACGGTACCAAACCACACCAAAACGGTGCAATACCGTACGAGTACTTCGTTACGGTACCAAACCATACCATAAGGGTACAATACCGTCCGAGTACTTCGTTACGGTACCAAACCACACCAAAACGGTACAATACCATACGAGTATATCCATACGGTACCAAACCACACCAAAACGGTGGAACACCGTACAAGTACATCCATACGGTACCAAACCACACAAAAACGGTGCAATACCGTACGAGTACATCCATACGGTACCAAACCACATCAAAACGGTGCAATACCGTACGAGTACTTCGTTACGGTACCAAACCAAACCAAAACGGTGCAATACCGTACGTGTACATCCATACGGTACCAAACAGCACCAAAACAGTGCAATACCGTACGAGTACATCCATACGATACCAAACCCCACCAAAACGGTACAATACCATACGAGTACTTCGTTACGGTACCAAACCACACCAAAACGGTGCAATACTGTACGAGTACATCCATACGTTACCAAACCACACAAAAACGTTGCAATACCGTACGAGTACTTCGTTACGGTACCAAACAAAACCAAAACGGTGCAATACCATACGAGTACATCCATACGGTACCAAACCACACCAAAACGGTGCAATACCGTACGAGTACATCCATACGGTTCCAAACAATACCAAAACGGTGCAATACCGTACGAGTACATCCATACGGTACCAAACCACACAAAAACGATACAATACCGAACGACTACTTCGTTACGGTACCAAACCACACCAAAACGATGCAATACCGTACGAGTACATCCATACGGTACCAAACCACACCAAAACGGTACAATACCCTACGAGTACTTCGTTATGGTACCAAACCACACCAAATCGGTGCAATACCGTACGAGTACATCCATACGGTACCATACCAAACAAAAACGATACAATACCGAACGAGTACTTCGTTACCGTACCAAACCCCACCAAAACGGTACAATACCTTACGAGTACATCCATACGGTACCAAACCACACCAAAATGGTGCAATACCGTACGAGGACATGCATACGGTACAAAACCACACCAAAACGGTGCAATACCGTACGAGCACATCCATACGGTACCAAACCACACCAAAACGGTGCAATACCGTACGAGTACATCATACGGTACCAAACTACATCAAAACGGTGCAATACCGTACGAGTACTTCGTTACGGTACCAAACCAAACCAAAACGGTGCAATACCGTACGAGTACATCCATACGGTACCAAACCACACCAAAACGGTGCAATACCATACGAGTACTTCGTTACGGTTCAAAACCACACCAAAACGGTGCAATACCGTACGAGTAAATCCATACGGTACCAAACCACACCAAAACGGTGCAATACCGTACGAGTACATCCATACGGTACCAAACCACAACAAAACGGTACAATACCATACGAGTACTTCGTTATGGTACCAAACCACACCATAACGGTGCAATACCGTACGAGTACATCCATACGGTACCATACCAAACAAAAACGATACAATACCGAACGAGTACTTCGTTACCGTACCAAACCCCACCAAAACGGTACAATACCGTACGAGTACATCCATACGGTACCAAACCACACCAAAATTGTGCCATACCGTACGAGGACATCCATACGGTACAAAACCACACCAAAACGGTGCAATACCGTACGAGCACATCCATACGGTACCAAACCACACCAAAACGGTGCAATACCGTACGAGTACATCCATACGGTACCAAACTACATCAAAACGGTGCAATACCGTACGAGTACTTCGTTACGGTACCAAACCAAACCAAAACGGTGCAATACCGTACGAGTACATCCATACGGTACCAAACCACACCAAAACGGTGCAATACCGTACGAGTAAATCCATATGGTACCAAACCACACCAAAACGGTGCAGTACCGTACGAGTACATCCATACGGTACCAAACCACATCCAAACGGTGCAATACCGTACGAGTACCTCGTTACGGTACCAAACCAAACCAAAACGGTGCAATACCGTACGAGTACATCCATACGGTACCAAACAGCACCAAAACGGTGCAATACCATACGTGTACATCCATACGGTACCAAACAGCAGCAAAACGGTGCAATACCGTACGAGTACATCCATACGATACCAAACCCCACCAAAACGGTACCATACCATACGAGTACTTCGTTACGGTACCAAACAACACCAAAACGGTGTAATACCGTACGAGTACATCCAAACGGTACCATACAAAACAAAAACGATACAATACCGAACGAGTACTTCGTTACCGTACGGAACCACACCAAAACGGTGCAATACCGTACGAGTACATCCATACGGTACCAAACCACACCAAAACGGTACAATACCATACGAGTACTTCGTTATGGTACCAAACCACACCAAAACGGTGCAATACCGTACGAGTACATCCATACGTTACCATACCAAACAAAAACGATACAATACCGAACGAGTACTTCGTTACCGTACCAAACCCCACCAAAACGGTACAAAACCGTACGAGTACATCCATACGGTACCAAACCACACCAAAATGGTGCAATACCGTACGAGGATATCCATACGGTACTAAACCACACCAAAACGGTGCAATACCGTACGAGTACATCCATACGGTACCAAACTACATCAAAACGGTGCAATACCGTACGAGTACTTCGTTACGGTACCAAACCAAACCAAAACGGTGCAATACCGTACGAGTACATCCATACGGTACCAAACCACACCAAAACGGTGCAATACCATACGAGTACTTCGTTACGGTTCCAAACCACACCAAAAGGGTACAATACCGTACGAGTACTTCGTTACGGTACCAAACCACACCATAACCGTATAATCCCGTACGAGAACATCCATACGGTACCAAACCACACCAAAACGGTGCAATACCGTACGAGTACATCCATACGGTACAAAACTACATCAAAACGGTGCAATACCGTACGAGTACTTCGTTACGGTACCAAACCAAACCAAAACGGTGCAATACCGTACGAGTACATCCATACGGTACCAAACCACACCAAAACGGTGCAATACCATTTGAGTACTTCGTTACGGTTCCAAACCACACCAAAAGAGTACAATACCGTACGAGTACTTCGTTACGGTACCAAACCACACCATAACCGTACAATCCCGTACGAGTACACCCATACGGTACCAAACCACACCAAAACGGTGCAATACCGTACGAGTGAATCCACACGGTACCAAACCACACCAAAACTGTGCAATACCGTACGAGTACATCCATACGGTACCAAACCACACCAAAACGGTACAATACCATACGAGTACTTCGTTATGGTACCAAACCCCACCAAAACGGTACAATACCATAAGAGTATTTCGTGACGGTACCAAACCACACCAAAACGGTGCAAAGCCGTACGAGTACATCCATACGGTACCATACCAAACAAAAATGATACAATACCGAACGAGTACTTCGTTACCGTACCAAACCACACAAAAACGGTGCAATACCGTACGAGTACATCCATACGGTACCAAACCACACCAAAATGGTGCAATACCGTACGAGGACATCCATACGGTACCAAACCACACCAAAACGGTGCAATATCGTACGAGCACATCCATACAGTACCAAACCACACCAAAACGGTGCAATACCGTACGAGTACATCCATACGGTACCAAACTACATCAAAACGGTGCAATACCGTGCGAGTACTTAGTTACGGTACCAAACCAAACCAAAACGGTGCACTACCGTACGAGTACATCCATACGGTACCAAACCATACCAAAACGGTGCAATACCATACGAGTATTTCGTTACGGTTCAAAACCACACCGAAAGGGAAAAATACCGTACGAGTACTTCGTTACGGTACCAAACCACACCATAACCGTACAATCCCGTACGAGTACATCCATACGGTACCAAACCACACCAAAACGGTACAATACCATACGAGTACTTCGTTATGGTACCAAACCACACCAAAACGGTGCAATACCGTACGAGTACATCCATACGGTACCATACCAAACAAAAACGATACAATACCGAACGAGTACTTCGTTACCGTAGCAAACCACACCAAAACGGTGCAATACCGTACGAGGACATCCATATGGTACCAAACCACACCAAAACGGTGCAATACCGTACGAGTACATCCATACGGTACCAAACAGCACCAAAACGGTGCAATACCGTACGAGTACATCCATACGATACCAAACCCCACCAAAACGGTACAATACCATAAGAGTACTTCGTGACGGTACCAAACCACACCAAAACGGTGCAATACCGTACGAGTACATCCATACGATACCAAACCACATCAAAACGTTGAATACCGTACGCGTACTTTGTTATAGTACCAAAGCACACCAAAATGGAACAATACCGTATGAGTACTTCGTTACGGTTCCAAACCACAGCAAAATGGTGCAATACCGTAATAGTACTTCGTTACGGTGCCAAACCACACCAAAACGGTGCAATACCGTACGTGCACATCCATACGGTACCAAACCACACCAAAACGGTGCAATACCGTACGAGTACATCCATACGGTACCAAACCACACAAAAACGGTGCAATACCGTACGAGTACTTCGTTACGGTACCAAACCACACCAAAAGGGTCCAATACCGTACGAGTACTTCGTTACGGTACCAAACCACACCAAAACCGTACAATACCGTACGAGTACATCAATACGGTACCAAACGACACCAAAATGGTGCAATACCGTACAAGTACATCCATACGGTACCAAACCACACCGAAACGGTGCAATACCGTACGAGTACATCCATACGGTACCATACCAAACAAAAACGATACAATACCGAACGAGTACTTCGTTACCGTACCAAACCCCACCAAAACGGTACAATACCTTACGAGTACATCCATACGGTACCAAACCACACAAAAATGGTGCAATACCGTACGAGGACATGCATACGGTACAAAACCACACCAAAACGGTGCAATACCGTACGAGCACATCCATACGGTACCAAACCACACCAAAACGGTGCAATACCGTACGAGTACATCATACGGTACCAAACTACATCAAAACGGTGCAATACCGTACGAGTACTTCGTTACGGTACCAAACCAAACCAAAACGGTGCAATACCGTACGAGTACATCCATACGGTACCAAACCACACCAAAACGGTGCAATACCATACGAGTACTTCGTTACGGTTCCAAACCACACCAAAAGGGTACAATACCGTACGAGTACTTCGTTACGGTACCAAACCACACCATAACCATACAATCCCGTATGAGTACATCCATACGGTACCAAACCACACCAAAACGGTGCAATACCGTACGAGTAAATCCATACGGTACCAAACCACACCAAAACGGTGCAATACCGTACGAGTACATCCATACGGTACCAAACCACAACAAAACGGTACAATACCATACGAGTACTTCGTTATGGTACCAAACCACACCATAACGGTGCAATACCGTACGAGTACATCCATACGGTACCATACCAAACAAAAACGATACAATACCGAACGAGTACTTCGTTACCGTACCAAACCCCACCAAAACGGTACAATACCGTACGAGTACATCCATACGGTACCAAACCACACCAAAATTGTGCCATACCGTACGAGGACATCCATACGGTACAAAACCACACCAAAACGGTGCAATACCGTACGAGCACATCCATACGGTACCAAACCACACCAAAACGGTGCAATACCGTACGAGTACATCCATACGGTACCAAACTACATCAAAACGGTGCAATACCGTACGAGTACTTCGTTACGGTACCAAACCAAACCAAAACGGTGCAATACCGTACGAGTACATCCATACGGTACCAAACCACACCAAAACGGTGCAATACCGTACGAGTAAATCCATATGGTACCAAACCACACCAAAACGGTGCAGTACCGTACGAGTACATCCATACGGTACCAAACCACATCCAAACGGTGCAATACCGTACGAGTACCTCGTTACGGTACCAAACCAAACCAAAACGGTGCAATACCGTACGAGTACATCCATACGGTACCAAACAGCACCAAAACGGTGCAATACCATACGTGTACATCCATACGGTACCAAACAGCAGCAAAACGGTGCAATACCGTACGAGTACATCCATACGATACCAAACCCCACCAAAACGGTACCATACCATACGAGTACTTCGTTACGGTACCAAACCACACCAAAACGGTGTAATACCGTACGAGTACATCCAAACGGTACCATACAAAACAAAAACGATACAATACCGAACGAGTACTTCGTTACCGTACGGAACCACACCAAAACGGTGCAATACCGTACGAGTACATCCATACGGTACCAAACCACACCAAAACGGTACAATACCATACGAGTACTTCGTTATGGTACCAAACCACACCAAAACGGTGCAATACCGTACGAGTACATCCATACGTTACCATACCAAACAAAAACGATACAATACCGAACGAGTACTTCGTTACCGTACCAAACCCCACCAAAACGGTACAAAACCGTACGAGTACATCCATACGGTACCAAACCACACCAAAATGGTGCAATACCGTACGAGGATATCCATACGGTACTAAACCACACCAAAACGGTGCAATACCGTACGAGTACATCCATACGGTACCAAACTACATCAAAACGGTGCAATACCGTACGAGTACTTCGTTACGGTACCAAACCAAACCAAAACGGTGCAATACCGTACGAGTACATCCATACGGTACCAAACCACACCAAAACGGTGCAATACCATACGAGTACTTCGTTACGGTTCCAAACCACACCAAAAGGGTACAATACCGTACGAGTACTTCGTTACGGTACCAAACCACACCATAACCGTATAATCCCGTACGAGAACATCCATACGGTACCAAACCACACCAAAACGGTGCAATACCGTACGAGTACATCCATACGGTACAAAACTACATCAAAACGGTGCAATACCGTACGAGTACTTCGTTACGGTACCAAACCAAACCAAAACGGTGCAATACCGTACGAGTACATCCATACGGTACCAAACCACACCAAAACGGTGCAATACCATTTGAGTACTTCGTTACGGTTCCAAACCACACCAAAAGAGTACAATACCGTACGAGTACTTCGTTACGGTACCAAACCACACCATAACCGTACAATCCCGTACGAGTACACCCATACGGTACCAAACCACACCAAAACGGTGCAATACCGTACGAGTGAATCCACACGGTACCAAACCACACCAAAACTGTGCAATACCGTACGAGTACATCCATACGGTACCAAACCACACCAAAACGGTACAATACCATACGAGTACTTCGTTATGGTACCAAACCACACCAAAACGGTGCAATACCGTACGAGTACATCCATACGATACCAAACCCCACCAAAACGGTACAATACCATAAGAGTACTTCGTGACGGTACCAAACCACACCAAAACGGTGCAAAGCCGTACGAGTACATCCATACGGTACCATACCAAACAAAAATGATACAATACCGAACGAGTACTTCGTCACCGTACCAAACCACACAAAAACGGTGCAATACCGTACGAGTACATCCATACGGTACCAAACCACACCAAAATGGTGCAATACCGTACGAGGACATCTATACGGTACCAAACCACACCAAAACGGTGCAATATCGTACGAGCACATCCATACAGTACCAAACCACACCAAAACGGTGCAATACCGTACGAGTACATCCATACGGTACCAAACTACATCAAAACGGTGCAATACCGTGCGAGTACTTAGTTACGGTACCAAACCAAACCAAAACGGTGCACTACCGTACGAGTACATCCATACGGTACCAAACCATACCAAAACGGTGCAATACCATACGAGTACTTCGTTACGGTTCAAAACCACACCGAAAGGGAAAAATACCGTACGAGTACTTCGTTACGGTACCAAACCACACCATAACCGTACAATCCCGTACGAGTACATCCATACGGTACCAAACCACACCAAAACGGTACAATACCATACGAGTACTTCGTTATGGTACCAAACCACACCAAAACGGTGCAATACCGTACGAGTACATCCATACGGTACCATACCAAACAAAAACGATACAATACCGAACGAGTACTTCGTTACCGTAGCAAACCACACCAAAACGGTGCAATACCGTACGAGGACATCCATATGGTACCAAACCACACCAAAACGGTGCAATACCGTACGAGTACATCCATACGGTACCAAACAGCACCAAAACGGTGCAATACCGTACGAGTACATCCATACGATACCAAACCCCACCAAAACGGTACAATACCATAAGAGTACTTCGTGACGGTACCAAACCACACCAAAACGGTGCAATACCGTACGAGTACATCCATACGATACCAAACCACATCAAAACGTTGAATACCGTACGCGTACTTTGTTATAGTACCAAAGCACACCAAAATGGAACAATACCGTATGAGTACTTCGTTACGGTTCCAAACCACAGCAAAATGGTGCAATACCGTAATAGTACTTCGTTACGGTGCCAAACCACACCAAAACGGTGCAATACCGTACGTGCACATCCATACGGTACCAAACCACACCAAAACGGTGCAATACCGTACGAGTACATCCATACGGTACCAAACCACACAAAAACGGTGCAATACCGTACGAGTACTTCGTTACGGTACCAAACCACACCAAAAGGGTCCAATACCGTACGAGTACTTCGTTACGGTACCAAACCACACCAAAACCGTACAATACCGTACGAGTACTTCAATACGGTACCAAACGACACCAAAATGGTGCAATACCGTACAAGTACATCCATACGGTACCAAACCACACCGAAACGGTGCAATACCGTACGAGTACATCCATACGGTACCAAACAACACAAAAACGATACAATACCGAACGAGTACTTCGTTACCGTACCAAATCACACCAAAACGGTGCAATACCGTACGAGTACATCCATACGGTACCAAACCACACAAAAACGATACAATACCTAACGAATACTTCGTTACCGTACCAACCCACACAAAAACGGTGCAATACCGTACGAGTGCTTCCATACGATACCAAACCACACCAAAACGGTGCAATACCGTACGAGTACATCCATACGATACCAAACCACATAAAAACGTTGAATACCGTACGCGTACTTCGTTATGGTACGAAAGCACACCAAAACGGAACAATACCGTACGAGTACTTCGTTACGGTACCAAACCACAGCAAAATGGTGCAATACCGTAATAGTATTTCGTTACGGTACCAAACCACACCAAAAGGGTCCAATACCGTACGAGTACTTCGTTACGGTACCAAACCACACCAAAACCGTACAATACCGTACGAGTACATCAATACGGTACCAAACGACACCAAAATGGTCCAATACCGTACAAGTACATCCATACGGTACCAAACCACACCAAAACGGTGCAATACCGTACGAGTACATCCATACGGTACCAAACCACACAAAAACGATACAATACCGAACGAGTACTTCGTTACCGTACCAAACCACACCAAAACGGTGCAATACCGTACGAGTACGTCCATACGGTACCAAACCACACAAAAACGATACAATACCGAATGAGTACTTCGTTACCGTACCAAACCACACCAAAACGGTGCAATACCGTACGAGTACGTCCATACGGTACCAAACCACACAAAAACGATACAATACCGAACGAATACTTCGTTACCGTACCAAACCACACAAAAACGGTGCAATACCGTACGAGTGCATCCATACGATACCAAACCACTCCAAAACGGTGCAATACCGTACGAGCACATCCATACGGTACCAAACCACATCAAAACGGTGCAATACCGTCCAAGTACTTCGTTACGGTACCAAACCACACCAAAACGGTACAATACCGTACTAGTACATCCATACGGTACCAAACTACACCAAAATGGTGCAATACCGTACGAGTACATCCATACGGTACCAAACCACATCGAAACAGTGCAATACCGTACGAGTACTTCGTTACGGTACCAAACGAAACCAAAACGGTGCAATACCGTACGAGTACATCCATACGGTACCAAACAGCACCAAAACGGTGCAATACCGTACGAGTACATCCATACGATACCAAACCCCACCACAACGGTACAATACCATACGAGTACTTCGTTACGGTACAAAACCACACCAAAACGGTGCAATACCGTACGAGTACATCCATACGGTACCAAACCACACCAAAACGGTGCAATACCGTACGAGTACATCCATACGGTACCAAACCACATCAAAACGGTGCAATACCGAATGAGTACTTCGTTACGGTACCAAACCAAACCAAAACGGTGCAATACCGTACGAGTACATCCATACGGTACCAAACCACACCAAAACGGAGCAATACCGTACGAGTAAATCCATATGGTACCAAACCACACAAAAACGGTGCAGTACCGTACGAGTACATCCATACGGTACCAAACCACATCCAAACGGTGCAATTCCGTACGAGTACCTCGTTACGGTACCAAACCAAACCAAAACGGTGAAATACCGTACGAGTACATCCATACGGTACCAAACAGCACCAAAACGGTGCAATACCGTACGTGTACATCCATACGGTACCAAACAGCACCAAAACGGTGCAATACCGTACGAGTACATCCATACGATACCAAACCCAACCAAAACGGTACCATACCATACGAGTACTTCGTTACGGTACCAAACCACACCAAAACGGTGCAATACCGTACGAGTACTTCGTTACGGTACCAAACCACACGAAAACGGTGCAATACCGTGCCAGTACTTCGTTACGGTACCAAACAAAACCAAAACGGTGCAATACCGTAAGAGTACATCCATACGGTACCAAACCGCACCAAAACGGTGCAATACCATACGAGTACATCCATACGGTACCAAACCACACCAAAACGGTACAATACCTTACGAGTGCTTCGTTACGGTACCAAAGCACACCAAAACGGTGCAATACCGTACGAGTACATCCATACGGTACCAAACCACACCAAAACGGTGCAATACCGTACGAGTACTTTGTTACGGTACCAAACCACACCAAAACGGTGCAATACCGTACGAGTACTTCGTTACGGTACCAAACCAAACCAAAACGGTGCAATACCGTACGAGTATATCCATACGGTACCAAACCGCACCAAAACGGTGTAATACCGTACGAGTACATCCATACGGTACCAAACCACACTAAAACATGGCAATACCGTACGACAACTTCGTTACGGTACCAAACCAAAACAAAACGGTACAATACCGTACGAGTACTTCGTTACGGTACCAAACCAAACCAACACGGTGCAATACCGTACGAGTACATCCATACGGTACCAAACCACACCAAAACGGTGCAATACCGTACGAGTACTTCGTTACGGTACCAAACCACACCCAAAAGGGTACAATACCGTACGAGTACTTCGTTACGGTACCAAACCACACCAAAACCGTACAATACCGTACGACTACATCCATACGGTACCAAAGCACACCAAAACGGTGCAATACCTTACGAGTACGTCCATACGGTACCAAACCACACCAAAACGGTGCAATACCGTACGAGTACATCCATACGGTACCAAACCACACAAAAACGGTGCAATACCATACGAGTACATCCATATGGTACCAAAGCACACCAAAATGGTGCAATACCGTACGAGTACATCCATACGGTACCAAACCACACCAAAACAAAGCACACCAAAATGGTGCAATACCGTACGAGTACATCCATACGGTACCAAACCACACCAAAACGGTGCAATACCGTACGAGTACATCCATACGGTACCAAACAACACAAAAACGGTACAATACCATACGAGTATTTCGTTACGGTATCAAATCACACCAAAAGGGTACAATACCGTACGAGTACTTCGTTACGGTACCAAACCACACCAAAACCGTACAATACCGTACGAGTACATCCATACGGTACCAAACCACACCAAAACGGTGCAATACCGTACGAGTACATCCATACGGTACCAAACCACACCAAAACAGTGCAATACCGTACGAGTACTTCGTTACGGTACCAAACCACACCAAAACGGTGCAATACCGTACGAGTACTTCGTTACGGTACCAAACCAAACCAAAACGGTGCAATACCGTACGAGTACATCCATACGGTACCAAACCGCACCAAAACGGTGTAATACCGTACGAGTACATCCATACGGTACCAAACCACACTAAAACATGGCAATACCGTACGACAACTTCGTTACGGTACCAAACCAAAACAAAACGGTACAATACCGTACGAGTACTTCGTTACGGTACCAAACCAAACCAACACGGTGCAATACCATACGAGTACATCCATACGGTACCAAACCACACCAAAACGGTGCAATACCGTACGAGTACATCCATACGGTACCAAACCACACCAAAACGGTGCAATACCGTACGAGTACTTCGTTACGGTACCAAACCACACCAAAACGGTGCAATACCGTACGAGTACTTCGTTACGGTACCAAACCAAACCAAAACGGTGCAATACCGTACGAGTACATCCATACGGTACCAAACCGCACCAAAACGGTGTAATACCGTACGAGTACATCCATACGGTACCAAACCACACTAAAACATGGCAATACCGTACGACAACTTCGTTACGGTACCAAACCAAAACAAAACGGTACAATACCGTACGAGTACTTCGTTACGGTACCAAACCAAACCAACACGGTGCAATACCGTACGAGTACATCCATACGGTACCAAACCACACCAAAACGGTGCAATACCGTACGAGTACTTCGTTACGGTACCAAACCACACCCAAAAGGGTACAATACCGTACGAGTACTTCGTTACGGTACCAAACCTCACCAAAACCGTACAATACCGTACGACTACATCCATACGGTACCAAAGCACACCAAAACGGTGCAATACCGTACGAGTACGTCCATACGGTACCAAACCACACCAAAACGGTGCAATACCGTACGAGTACATCCATACGGTACCAAACCACACAAAAACGGTGCAATACCATACGAGTACATCCATATGGTACCAAAGCACACCAAAATGGTGCAATACCGTACGAGTACATCCATACGGTACCAAACCACACCAAAACAAAGCACACCAAAATGGTGCAATACCGTACGAGTACATCCATACGGTACCAAACCACACCAAAACGGTGCAATACCGTACGAGTACATCCATACGGTACCAAACAACACAAAAACGGTACAATACCATACGAGTATTTCGTTACGGTACCAAACCACACCAAAAGGGTACAATACCGTACGAGTACTTCGTTACGGTACCAAACCACACCAAAACCGTACAATACCGTACGAGTACATCCATACGGTACCAAAGCACACCAAAACGGTGCAATACCGTACGAGTACATCCATACGGTACCAAACCACACCAAAACAGTGCAATACCGTACGAGTACTTCGTTACGGTACCAAACCACGCCAAAATGGTGCAATACCGTACGAGTACTTCGTTATGGTACCAAACCACACCAAAACGGTACAATACCGTACGAGTACTTCGTTACGGTACCAAACCACTCCAAAACGGTGCAATACCGTACGAGTACATCGATACGGTACCAAACCACACCAAAACGGTGCAATACCGTACGAGTACTTCCATACGGTACCAAACCACACCAAAACGGTGCAATACTGTACGAGTACTTCGTTACGGTACCAAACCAAACCAAAACGGTGCAATACCGTACGAGAACTTCGTTACGGTACCAAACCACACCAAAACGGTGCAATACCGTACGAGTACTTCGTTACGGTACCAAACCAAACCAAAACGGTGCAATACCGTACGAGTACATCCATACGGTACCAACCCACACAACAACAGTGCAATACCGTACGAGTACTTCGTTACGGTACCAAACCACACCAAAGACGTACAATACCGTACGAGTACATCAACACGGTACCAAAGCACACCAAAACGGTGCAATACCGTACGAGTACATCCATACGGTTCCCAAACCACACAAAAACGGTCCAATACCGTACGAGTACATCCATACGGTACCAAACCACACAAAAACGATACAATACCGAACGACTACTTCGTTACGATACCAAACCACACCAAAACGGTGCAATACCGTACGAGTACATCCATACGGTACCAACCACACCAAAACGGTGCAATACCATACGAGTACTTCGTTATGGTACCAAACCACACCAAAACGGTGCAATACCGTACGAGTACATCCATACGGTACCATACCAAACAAAAACGATACAATACCGAACGAGTACTTCGTTACCGTACCAAACCACACCAAAACGGTGCAAGACCGTACGAGTACATCCATACGGTACCAAACCACACCAAAACGGTGTAATACCGTACGAGGACATCCATACGGTACCAAACCACACAAAAACGGTGCAATACCGTACGAGCACATCCATACGGTAACAAACTACATTAAAACGGTTCAATACCGTACGAGTACTTCGTTACGGTACCAAACCAAACCAAAACGGTGCAATACCGTACGAGTACATCCATACGGTACCAAACCACACCAAAACGGTGCAATACCATACGAGTACTTCGTTACGGTTCCAAACCACACCAAAAGGGTACAATACCATACGAGTACTTCGTTACGGTACCAAACCACACCAAAACCGTACAATCCCGTACGAGTACATCCATACGGTACCAAAGCACCCCAAAACGGTGCAATACTGTACGAGTAAATCCATACGGTACCAAACCACACCAAAATGGTGCAATACCGTACAAGTACATCCACACGGTACCAAACCACATCCAAACGGTGCAATTCCGAACGAGTACCTCGTTACGGTACCAAACCAAACCAAAACGGTGCAATACCGTACGAGTACATCCATACGGTACCAAACAGCACCAAAACGGTGCAATACCGTACGAGTACATCCATACCGTACGAGTACATCCATACGGTACCAAACAGCACCAAAACGGTGCAATACCGTACGAGTACATCCATACGATACCAAACCCCACCAAAACGGTACAATACCATACGAGTACTTCGTTACGGTACCAAACCATACCAAAACGGTGCAATACCGTACGAGTACATCCATACGGTACCAAACAACACCAAAACGTTGCAATACCGTACGAGTACTTCGTTATGGTACGAAACCACACCAAAACGGAACAATACCGTACGAGTACTTCGTTACGGTACCAAACCACACCAAAATGGTGCAATACCGTTATAGTACTTCGTTACGGTACCAAACCACACCAAAATGGTACAATACAGTACGAGTACTTCGTTACGGTACCAAACCACACCAAAACGGTGCAATACCGTACGTGTAAATCCATACGGTACCAAACCACACCAAAACGGTGCAATACCGTACGAGTACATCCACACGGTACCAAACCACATCCAAACGGTGCAATACCGTACGAGTACCTCGTTACGGTACCAAACCAAACCAAAATAGTATAATACCGTACGAGTACATCCATACGGTACCAAACAGCACCAAAACTGTGCAATACCGTACGAGTACATCCATACGATACCAAACCCCACCAAAACGGTACAATACCATACGAGTACTTCGTTACGGTACCAAACCATACCAAAACGGTTCAATACCGTACGAGTACATCCATACGGTACCATACTAAACAAAAACGGTACAATACCGAACGAGTACTTTGTTACCGTACCAAACCACACCAAATCGGTGCAATACTGCACGAGTACATCCATACGGTACCAAACCACACCAAAACGGAGCAATACCGTACGAGGACATCCATACGGTACCAAACCACATCCAAACGGTGCAATACCGTACCAGTACTTCGTTACGGTACCAAACCATACCATAAGGGTACAATACCGTCCGAGTACTTCGTTACGGTACCGAACCACACCAAAACGGTGCAATACCGTACGAGTACATCCATACGATACCAAACCACACCAAAACGTTGAATACCGTACGAGTACTTCGTTATGGTAGCAAACCACACCAAAACGGAACAATACCGTACGAGGACTTCGTTACGGTACCAAACCACACCAAAATGGTGCAATACCGTAATAGTAATTCGTTACGGTACCAAACCACACCAAAATGGTACAATACCGTACAAGTATTTCGTTACGGTACCAAACCATACCAAAACGGTGCAAAACCGTATGAGCACATCCATACGGTACCAAACCACACCAAAACGGTGCAATACCGCACGAGTACTTCGTTACGGTACCAAACCACACCCAAAAGGGTACAATACCGTACGAGTACTTCGTTACGGTACCAAACCACACCAAAACCGTACAATACCGTACGACTACATCCATACGGTACCAAAGCACACCAAAATGGTGCAATACCGTACGAGTACATCCATACGGTACCAAACCACACCAAAACGGTGCAATACCGTACGAGTACATCCATACGGTACCTAACCACACAAAAACGGTGCAATACCATACGAGTACTTCGTTACGGTACCAAACCACACCAAAACGGTACAATACCGAACGAGTACTTTGTTACCTTACCAAACCACACCAAAACGGCGCATTACCGCACGAGTACATCCATACGGTACCAAACCACACCAAAACGGTACAATACCTTACGAGTACTTCGTTACGGTACCAAAGCACACCAAAACGGTGCAATACCGTACGAGTACATCCATACGGTACCAAACCACACCAAAACGGTGCAATAACGTACGTGTACTTCGTTACGGTACAAAACCACACCAAAAGGGTACAATACCGTACGAGTACTTCGTTACGGTACAAAACCACACCAAAACCGTACAATACCGTACGAGTACATCCATACGGTACCAAAGCACCCCAAAACGGTGCAATACCATACGAGTACATCCATACGGTACCAAATCAAACCAAAACGGTGCAATACCGTACGAGTAATTCAATACGGTACCAAAGCACGCCAAAACGGTGCAATACCGTACGAGTACATCCATACGGTACCAAACCACACCAAAATGGTGTCTTACCGTACGAGTACATCCATACGGTACCAAACCACACCAAAACGGTACAATACCATACGAGTACTTCGTTACGGTACCAAACCACACCAAAACGGTGCAATACCGTACGAGTACATCCATACAGTCCCAAACCACACCAAAACGGAGCAATACGTACGAGTACATCCATACGGTACCAAACCACACCAAAACGGTGCAATACCGTACGAGTACTTCGTTATGGTACCAAACCAAACCAAAACGGTGCAATACCGTACGAGTAGATCCATACGGTACAAAACCACACCAAATGGTGCAATACCGTACGAGTACTTCGTTATGGTACCAAACCAAACCAAAAGGGTACAATACCGTACGTGTACTTCGTTACGGTACCAAACCACACCATAACCGTACAATACCGTACGAGTACATCCATACGGTACCAAAGCACCCCAAAACGGTGCAATACTGTACGAGTACATCCATACGGTACCAAACCACACCAAAACGGTGCAATACCGTACGAGTACTTCCATACGGTACCAAACCACACCAAAACGTTGCAATACCGTACGAGTACTTCGTTATGGTACGAAACCACACCAAAACGGAACAATACCGTACGAGTACTTCGTTACGGTACCAAACCACACCAAAATGGTACAATACCGTACGGGTACTTCGTTACGGTACCAAACCACACCAAAACGGTGCAATACCGTACGAGCACATCCATACGGTACCAAAGCACACCAAAACGGTGCAATACCGTACGAGTAAATCCATACGGTACCAAACCACACCAAAACGGTGCAATACCGTACGAGTACATCCACACGGTACCAAACCACATCCAAACGGTGCAATACCGTACGAGTACCTCGTTACGGTACCAAACCAAACCAAAATAGTTTAATACCGTACGAGTACATCCATACGGTACCAAACAGCACCAAAACTGTGCAATACCGTACGAGTACATCCATACGATACCAAACCCCACCAAAACGGTACAATACCATACGAGTACTTCGTTACGGTACCAAACCATACCAAAACGGTGCAATACCGTACGAGTACATCCATACGGTACCATACTAAACAAAAACGGTACAATACCGAACGAGTACTTTGTTACCGTACCAAACAAAACCAAAACAGTGCAATACCGCACGAGTACATCCATACGGTACCAAACCACACCAAAACGGTGCAATACCGTACGAGGACATCCATACGGTACCAAACCACATCCAAACGGTGCAATACCGTACCAGTACTTCGTTACGGTACCAAACCATACCATAAGGGTACAATACCGTCCGAGTACTTCGTTACGGTACCGAACCACACCAAAACGGTGCAATACCGTACGAGTACATCCATACGATACCAAACCACACCAAAACGTTGAATACCGTACGAGTATTTCGTTATGGTAGCAAACCACACCAAAACGGAACAATACCGTACGAGTACTTCGTTACGGTACAAAACCACACCAAAACCGTACAATACCGTACGAGTACATCCATACGGTACCAAAGCACCCCAAAACGGTGCAATACCATACGAGTACATCCATACGGTACCAAATCAAACCAAAACGGTGCAATACCGTACGAGTACATCAATACGGTACCAAAGCACGCCAAAACGGTGCAATACCGTACGAGTACATCCATACGGTACCAAACCACACCAAAATGGTGTCTTACCGTACGAGTACATCCATACGGTACCAAACCACACCAAAACGGTACAATACCATACGAGTACTTCGTTACGGTACCAAACCACACCAAAACGGTGCAATACCGTACGAGTACATCCATACGGTCCCAAACCACACCAAAACGGAGCAATACGTACGAGTACATCCATACGGTACCAAACCACACCAAAACGGTGCAATACCGTACGAGTACTTCGTTACGGTACCAAACCAAACCAAAACGGTGCAATACCGTACGAGTAGATCCATACGGTACAAAACCACACCAAATGGTGCAATACCGTACGAGTACTTCGTTATGGTACCAAACCAAACCAAAAGGGTACAATACCGTACGTGTACTTCGTTACGGTACCAAACCACACCATAACCGTACAATACCGTACGAGTACATCCATACGGTACCAAAGCACCCCAAAACGGTGCAATACCGTACGAGTACTTCGTTACGGTACCAAACCACACCAAAACGGTGCAATACCGTACGAGTACTTCGTTACGGTACCAAAGAAAACCAAAACGGTGCAATACCGTACGAGTACATCCATACGGTACCAAACCGCACCAAAACGGTGCAATACCGTACGAGTACATCCATACGGTACCAAACCACACCAAAACGGTACAATACCTTACGAGTACTTCGTTACGGTACCAAAGCACACCAAAACGGTGCAATACCGTACGAGTACATCCATACGGTACCAAACCCCACCAAAACGGTGCAATACCGTACGAGTACTTCGTTACGGTACCAAACCACACCAAAACGGTGCAATACCGTACGAGTACTTCGTTACGGTACCTAACCAAACCAAAACGGTGCAATACCGTACGAGTACATCCATACGGTACCAAACCGCACCAAAACGGTGCAATACCGTACGAGTACATCCATACGGTACCAAACCACACTAAAACATGGCAATACCGTACGACAACTTCGTTACGGTACCAAATCAAAACAAAACGGTACAATACCGTACGAGTACATCCATACGGTTCCCAAACCACACAAAAACGGTGCAATACCATACGAGTACATCCATACGGTACCAAACCACACAAAAACGATACAATACCGAACGACTTCTTCGTTACGATACCAAACCACACCAAAACGGTGCAATACCGTACGAGTACATCCATACGGTACCATACCAAACAAAAACGATACAATACCGAACGAGTACTTCGTTACCGTACCAAACCACACCAAAACGGTGCAATACCGTACGAGTACATCCATACGGTACCAAACCACACCAAAACGGTGTAATACCGTACGAGGACATCCATACGGTACCAAACCACACCAAAACGGTGCAATACCGTACGAGCACATCCATACGGTACCAAACTACATTCAAACGGTTCAATACCGTACGAGTACTTCGTTATGGTACCAAACCAAACCAAAACGGTGCAATACCGTACGAGTACATCCATACGGTACCAAACCACACCAAAACGGTGCAATACCATACGAGTACTTCGTTACGGTTCCAAACAACACCAAAAGGGTACAATACCGTACGAGTACTTCGTTACGGTACCAAACCACACCAAAACCGTACAATCCCGTACGAGTACATCCATACGGTACCAAAGCACACCAAAACGGTGCAATACCGTACGAGTAAATCCATACGGTACCAAACCACACCAAAATGGTGCAATACCGTACAAGTACATCCACACGGTACCAAACCACATCCAAACGGTGCAATACCGTACGAGTACCTCGTTACGGTACCAAACCAAACCAAAACGGTGCAATACCGTACGAGTACATCCATACGGTACCAAACAGCACCAAAACGGTGCAATACCGTACGAGTGCATCCATACGGTACCAAACAGCACCAAAACGGTGCAATACCGTACGAGTACATCCATACGATACCAAACCCCACCAAAACGGTACAATACCATACAAGTACTTCGTTACGGTACCAAACCACACCAAAACGGTGCAATACCGTACGAGTACATCCATACGGTACCAAACCACACCAAAACGTTGCAATACCGTACGAGTACTTCGTTATGGTACGAAACCACACCAAAACGGAACAATACCGTACGAGTACTTCGTTACGGTACCAAACAACACCAAAATGGTACAATACCGTACGGGTACTTCGTTACGGTACCAAACCACACCAAAACGGTGCAATACCGTACGAGCACATCCATACGGTACCAAAGCACACCAAAACGGTGCAATACCGTACGAGTAAATCCATACGGTACCAAACCACACCAAAACGGTGCAATACCGTACGAGTACATCCACACGGTACCAAACCACATCCAAACGGTGCAATACCGTACGAGTACCTCGTTACGGTACCAAACCAAACCAAAATAGTTTAATACCGTACGAGTACATCCATACGGTACCAAACAGCACCAAAACTGTGCAATACCGTACGAGTACATCCATACGATACCAAACCCCACCAAAACGGTACAATACCATACGAGTACTTCGTTACGGTACCAAACCATACCAAAACGGTGCAATACCGTACGAGTACATCCATACGGTACCATACTAAACAAAAACGGTACAATACCGAACGAGTACTTTGTTACCGTACCAAACCACACCAAAACGGTGCAATACCGCACGAGTACATCCTTACGGTACCAAACCACACCAAAACGGTGCAATACCGTACGAGGACATCCATACGGTACCAAACCACATCCAAACGGTGCAATACCGTACCAGTACTTCGTTACGGTACCAAACCATACCATAAGGGTACAATACCGTCCGAGTACTTCGTTACGGTACCGAACCACACCAAAACGGTGCAATACCGTACGAGTACATCCATACGATACCAAACCACACCAAAACGTTGAATACCGTACGACTACTTCGTTATGGTAGCAAACCACACCAAAACGGAACAATACCGTACGAGGACTTCGTTACGGTACCAAACCACACCAAAATGGTGCAATACCGTAATAGTAATTCGTTACAGTACCAAACCACACCAAAATGGTACAATACCGTACGAGTACTTCGTTACGGTACCAAACCTTTCCAAAACGGTGCAAAACCGTATGAGCACATCCATACGGTACCAAACCACACCAAAACGGTGCAATACCGTACGAGTACATCAATACGGTACCAAACCACATCCAAACGGTGCAATACCGTACGAGTACTTCGTTACGGTACCAAACCATACCATAAGGGTACAATACCGTCCGAGTACTTCGTTACGGTACCATACCACACCAAAACCGTACAATACCATATGAGTAAATTAATACGGTACCAAACGACACCAAAACGGTGCAATACTGTACAAGTACATCCATACGGTACCAAACCACACCAAAACGGTGCAATACCGTACGAGTACATCCATACGGTACCAAACCACACAAAAACGATACAATACCGAACGAATACTTCGTTACCGTACCAAACCACACCAAAACGGTGCAATACCGTACGAGTGCATCCATACGGTACCAAACCACACCAAAATGGTGCAATACCGTACGAGCACATCCTTACGGTACCAAACCACATCAAAACGGTGCAATACCGTCCGAGCACTTCGTTACGGAACCAAACCACACCAAAACGGTACAATACCGTACGAGTACATCCATACGGTACCAAACTACACCAAAACGGTGCAATACCGTACGAGTACATCCATACGGTACCAAACCACATCAAAACGGTGCAATACCATACGAGTACATCCAGACGGTACCAAACAGCACCAAAACGGTGCAATACCGTACGAGTACATCCATACGATACCAAACCCCACCAAGACGGTACAATACCATACGAGTACCTCGTTACGGTACAAAACCACACCAAAACGGTGCAATACCGTACGAGTACATCCATACGATACCAAACCACACCAAAACGTTGAATACCGTACGAGTACTTCGTTATGGTAGCAAACCACACCAAAACGGAACAATACCGTACGAGGACTTCGTTACGGTACCAAACCACACCAAAATGGTGCAATACCATAATAGTACTTCGTTACGGTACCAAACCACACCCAAATGGTACAATACCGTACGAGTACTTCGTTACGGTACCAAACCACACCAAAACGGTGCAAAACCGTATGAGCACATCCATACGGTACCAAACCACACCAAAACGGTGCAATACCGTACGAGTACATCCATACGGTACCAAACCACATCCAAACGGTGCAATACCGTACGAGTACTTCGTTACGATACCAAACCATACCATAAGGGTACAATACCGTCCGAGTACTTCGTTACGGTACCAAACCATACCAAAACGGTACAATACCATACGAGTACATCCATACGGTACCAAACCACACCAAAACGGTGCAATACCGTACGAGTACATCCATACGATACCAAACCACACCAAAACGTTGAATACCGTACGAGTACTTCGTTATGGTACCAAACCACACCAAAACGGAACAATACCGTACGAGTACTTCGTTACGGTACCAAACCACACCTAAATGGTGCAATACTGTAATAGTACTTCGTTACGGTGCCAAACCACACCAAAATGGTACAATACCGTACGAGTACTTCGTTACGGTACCAAACCACACCGAAACGGTGCAATACCGTACGAGCACATCCATACGGTACCAAAGCACACCAAAACGGTGCAATACCGTACGAGTACATCCATACGGTACCAAACCACACAAAAACGGTGCAATACCGTACGAGTACTTCGTTACGGTACCAAACCACACCAAAAGGGTCCAATACCGTACGAGTACTTCGTTACGGTACCAAACCACACCAAAACCGTACAATACCGTATGAGTAAATCAATACGGTACCAAACGACACCAAAACGGTGCAATACCGTACAAGTACATCCATACGGTACCAAACCACACCAAAACGGTGCAATACCGTACGAGTACATCCATACGGTACCAAACCACACCAAAACGGTGCAATACCGTACGAGTACTTCATTACGGTACAAAACCACACCAAAAGGGTACAATACCGTACGAGTACTTCGTTACGGTACAAAACCACACCAAAACCGTACAATACCGTACGAGTACATCCATACGGTACCAAAGCACACCAAAACGGTGCAATACCGTACGAGTACATCCATACGGTACCAAATCACACCAAAACGGTGCAATACCGTACGAGTACTTCGTTACGGTACCAAACCACACCAAAACGGTGCAATACCGTACGACTAATACGTTACGGTACCAAACCAAACCAAAGCGGTGCAATATCGTACGAGTACATCCATACGGTACCAAACCACACCAAAATGGTGTCTTACCGAACGAGTACATCCATACGGTACAAAACCACACCAAAACGGTGCAATACCGTACGAGTACATCCATACGGTACAAAACCACACGAAAACGGTGCAATACCGTACGATTACATCCATACGGTACCAAACCACACCAAAACGGTGCAATACCGTACGAGTACATCCACACGGTACCAAACCACATCCAAACGGTGCAATACCGTACGAGTACCTCGTTACGGTACCAAACCAAACAAAATAGTTTAATACCGTACGAGTACATCCATACGGTACCAAACAGCACCAAAACGGTGCAATACCGTACGAGTACATCCATACGATACCAAACCCCACCAAAACGGTACAATACCATACGAATACTTCGTTACGGTACCAAACCATACCAAAACGGTGCAATACCGTACGAGTACATCCATACGGTACCATACCAAACAAAAACGGTACAATACCGAACGAGTACTTTGTTACCGTACCAAACCACACCAAAACGGTGCAATACCGCACGAGTACATCCATACGGTACCAAACCACACCAAAACGGTGCAATACCGTACGAGGACATCCATACGGTACCAAACCACACCAAAACGGTGCAATACCGTACGAGTACATCCATACGGTACCAAACCACACCAAAATGGTGCAATACCGTACAAGTACATCCACACGGTACCAAACCACATCCAAACGGTGCAATACCGTACGAGTACCTCGTTACGGTACCAAACCAAACCAAAACGGTGCAATACCGTACGAGTACATCCATACGGTACCAAACAGCACCAAAACGGTGCAATACCGTACGAGTACATCCATACGGTACCAAACAGCACCAAAACGGTGCAATACCGTACGAGTACATCCATACGATACCAAACCCCACCAAAACGGTACAATACCATACAAGTACTTCGTTACGGTACCAAACCACACCAAAACGGTGCAATACCGTACGAGTACATCCATACGGTACCAAACCACACCAAAACGTTGCAATACCGTACGAGTACTTCGTTATGGTACGAAACCACACCAAAACGGAACAATACCGTACGAGTACTTCGTTACGGTACCAAACAACACCAAAATGGTACAATACCGTACGGGTACTTCGTTACGGTACCAAACCACACCAAAACGGTGCAATACCGTACGAGCACATCCATACGGTACCAAAGCACACCAAAACGGTGCAATACCGTACGAGTAAATCCATACGGTACCAAACCACACCAAAACGGTGCAATACCGTACGAGTACATCCACACGGTACCAAACCACATCCAAACGGTGCAATACCGTACGAGTACCTCGTTACGGTACCAAACCAAACCAAAATAGTTTAATACCGTACGAGTACATCCATACGGTACCAAACAGCACCAAAACTGTGCAATACCGTACGAGTACATCCATACGATACCAAACCCCAACAAAACGGTACAATACCATACGAGTACTTCGTTACGGTACCAAACCATACCAAAACGGTGCAATACCGTACGAGTACATCCATACGGTACCATACTAAACAAAAACGGTACAATACCGAACGAGTACTTTGTTACCGTACCAAACCACACCAAAACGGTGCAATACCGCACGAGTACATCCATACGGTACCAAACCACACCAAAACGGTGCAATACCGTACGAGGACATCCATACGGTACCAAACCACATCCAAACGGTGCAATACCGTACCAGTACTTCGTTACGGTACCAAACCATACCATAAGGGTACAATACCGTCCGAGTACTTCGTTACGGTACCGAACCACACCAAAACGTTGAATACCGTACGAGTACATCCATACGATACCAAACCACACCAAAACGTTGAATACCGTACGAGTACTTCGTTATGGTAGCAAACCACACCAAAACGGAACAATACCGTACGAGGACTTCGTTACGGTACCAAACCACACCAAAATGGTGCAATACCGTAATAGTAATTCGTTACGGTACCAAACCACACCAAAATGGTACAATACCGTACGAGTACTTCGTTACGGTACCAAACCTTTCCAAAACGGTGCAAAACCGTATGAGCACATCCATACGGTACCAAACCACACCAAAACGGTGCAATACCGTACGAGTACATCCATACGGTACCAAACCACATCCAAACGGTGCAATACCGTACGAGTACTTCGTTACGGTACCAAACCATACCATAAGGGTACAATACCGTCCGAGTACTTCGTTACGGTACCAAACCACACCAAAACCGTACAATACCATATGAGTAAATCAATACGGTACCAAACGACACCAAAACGGTGCAATACTGTACAAGTACATCCATACGGTACCAAACCACACCAAAACGGTGCAATACCGTACGAGTACATCCATACGGTACCAAACCACACAAAAACGATACAATACCGAACGAATACTTCGTTACCGTACCAAACCACACCAAAACGGTGCAATACCGTACGAGTGCATCCATACGGTACCAAACCACACCAAAACGGTGCAATACCGTACGAGCACATCCTTACGGTACAAAACCACATCAAAACGGTGCAATACCGTCCGAGCACTTCGTTACGGAACCAAACCACACAAAAACGGTACAATACCGTACGAGTACATCCATACGGTACCAAACTACACCAAAACGGTGCAATACCGTACGAGTACATCCATACGGTACCAAACCACATCAAAACGGTGCAATACCATACGAGTACATCCAGACGGTACCAAACAGCACCAAAACGGTGCAATACCGTACGAGTACATCCATACGATACCAAACCCCACCAAGACGGTACAATACCATACGAGTACCTCGTTACGGTACAAAACCACACCAAAACGGTGCATTACCGTACGAGTACATCCATACGATACCAAACCACACCAAAACGTTGAATACCGTACGAGAACTTCGTTATGGTAGCAAACCACACCAAAACGGAACAATACCGTACGAGGACTTCGTTACGGTACCAAACCACACCAAAATGGTGCAATACCATAATAGTACTTCGTTACGGTACCAAACCACACCCAAATGGTACAATACCGTACGAGTACTTCGTTACGGTACCAAACCACACCAAAACGGTGCAAAACCGTATGAGCACATCCATACGGTACCAAACCACACCAAAACGGTGCAATACCGTACGAGTACATCCATACGGTACCAAACCACATCCAAACGGTGCAATACCGTACGAGTACTTCGTTACGATACCAAACCATACCATAAGGGTACAATACCGTCCGAGTACTTCGTTACGGTACCAAACCACACCAAAACGGTACAATACCATACGAGTACATCTATACGGTACCAAACCACACCAAAACGGTACAATACCATGCGAGTACATCCATACGGTACCAAACCACACCAAAACGGTGCAATACCGTACGAGTACATCCATACGATACCAAACCACACCAAAACGTTGAATACCGTACGAGTACTTCGTTATGGTACCAAACCACACCAAAACGGAACAATACCGTACGAGTACTTCGTTACGGTACCAAACCACACCTAAATTGTGCAATACTGTAATAGTACTTCGTTACGGTGCCAAACCACACCAAAATGGTACAATACCGTACGAGTACTTCGTTACGGTACCAAACCACACCGAAACGGTGCAATACCGTACGAGCACATCCATACGGTACCAAAGCACACCAAAACGGTGCAATACCGTACGAGTACATCCATACGGTACCAAACCACACAAAAACGGTGCAATACCGTACGAGTACTTCGTTACGGTACCAAACCACACCAAAAGGGTCCAATACCGTACGAGTACTTCGTTACGGTACCAAACCACACCAAAACCGTACAATACCGTATGAGTAAATCAATACGGTACCAAACGACACCAAAACGGTGCAATACCGTACAAGTACATCCATACGGTACCAAACCACACCAAAACGGTTCAATACCGTACGAGTACATCCATACGGTACCAAACCACACCAAAACGGTGCAATACCGTACGAGTACTTCATTACGGTACAAAACCACACCAAAAGGGTACAATACCGTACGAGTACTTCGTTACGGTACAAAACCACACCAAAACCGTACAATACCGTACGAGTACATCCATACGGTACCAAAGCACACCAAAACGGTGCAATACCGTACGAGTACATCCATACGGTACCAAATCACACCAAAACGGTGCAATACCGTACGAGTACTTCGTTACGGTACCAAACCACACCAAAACGGTGCAACACCGTACGACTAATACGTTACGGTACCAAACCAAACCAAAGCGGTGCAATATCGTACGAGTACATCCATACGGTACCAAACCACACCAAAATGGTGTCTTACCGAACGAGTACATCCATACGGTACAAAACCACACCAAAACGGTGCAATACCGTACGAGTACATCCATACGGTACAAAACCACACGAAAACGGTGCAATACCGTACGATTACATCCATACGGTACCAAACCACACCAAAACGGTGCAATACCGTACGAGTACATCCACACGGTACCAAACCACATCCAAACGGTGCAATACCGTACGAGTACCTCGTTACGGTACCAAACCAAACAAAATAGTTTTATACCGTACGAGTACATCCATACGGTACCAAACAGCACCAAAACGGTGCAATACCGTACGAGTACATCCATACGATACCAAACCCCACCAAAACGGTACAATACCATACGAATACTTCGTTACGGTACCCAACCATACCAAAACGGTGCAATACCGTACGAGTACATCCATACGGTACCATACCAAACAAAAACGGTACAATACCGAACGAGTACTTTGTTACCGTACCAAACCACACCAAAACGGTGCAATACCGCACGAGTACATCCATACGGTACCAAACCACACCAAAACGGTGCAATACCGTACGAGGACATCCATACGGTACCAAACCACACCAAAACGGTGCAATACCGTACGAGTACATACATACGGTACCAAACCACATCCAAACGGTGCAATACCGTACCAGTACTTCGTTACGGTACCAAACTATACCATAAGGGTACAATACCGTACGAGTACTTCGTTACGGTACCGAACCACACCAAAACGGTGCAATACCGTACAAGTACATCCATACGATACCAAACCACACCAAAACGTTGAATACCGTACGAGTACTTCGTTATGGTAGCAAACCACACCAAAACGGAACAATACCGTACGAGGACTTCGTTACGGTACCAAACCACACCAAAATGGTGCAATACCGTAATAGTACTTCGTTACGGTACCAAACCACACCAAAATGGTACAATACCGTACGAGTACTTCGTTACGGTACCAAACCACACCAAAACGGTGCAAAACCGTATGAGCACATCCATACGGTACCAAACCACACCAAAACGTTGCAATACCGTACGAGTACATCCATACGGTACCGAACCACATCCAAACGGTGCAATACCGTACGAGTACTTCGTTACGGTACCAAACCATACCATAAGGGTACAATACCGTCCGAGTACTTCGTTACGGTACCAAACCACACCAAAACGGTACAATACCATACGAGTACATCCATACGGTACCAAACCACACCAAAACGGTACAATACCATGCGAGTACATCCATACGGTACCAAACCACACCAAAACGGTGCAATACCGTACGAGTACATCCATACGGTACCAAATCACACCAAAACGGTGCAATACCGTACGAGTACTTCGTTACGGTACCAAACCACACCAAAACGGTGCAATACCGTACGACTAATACGTTACGGTACCAAACCAAACCAAAGCGGTGCAATATCGTACGAGTACATCCATACGGTACCAAACCACACCAAAACGGTACAGTACCATACGAGTACGTCGTTACGGTTCGAAACCACACAAAAACGATACAATACCGAACGAATACTTTGTTACTGTACCAAACCACACCAAAACGGTGCAATACCGTACGAGTGCATCCATACGGTACCAAACCACACCAAAACGGTGCAATACCGTACGAGCACATCCTTACGGTACCAAACCACATCAAAACGGTGCAATACCGTCCGAGCACTTCGTTACGGTACCAAACCACACCAAAACCGTACAATACCGTACGAGTACATCCATACGGTACCAAACTACACCAAAACGGTGCAATACCGTACGAGTACATCCATACGGTATCAAACCACACCAAAACGGTGCAATACCGTACGAGTACATCCATACGATACCAAACCCCACCAAGACGGTACAATACCATACGAGTACCTCGTTACGGTACAAAACCACACCAAAACGGTGCAATACCGTACGAGTACATCCATACGGTACCAAACAAAACAAAAACGATACAATACCGAACGAGTACTTCGTTACGGTACCAAACCACACCAAAACGGTGCAATACCGTACAAGTACATCCATACGGTACCAAACCACACCAAAACGGTGCAATACCGTACGAGTACTTCGTTACGGTACAAAACCACACCAAAAGGGTACAATACCGTACGAGTACTTCGTTACGGTCCAAAACCACACCAAAACCGTACAATACCGTACGAGTACATCCATACGGTACCAAAGCACACCAAAACGGTGCAATACCGTACGAGTACATCTATACGGTACCAAATCACACCAAAACGGTGCAATACCGTACGAGTACTTCGTTACGGTACCAAACCACACCAAAACGGTGCAATACCGTACGACTAATACGTTACGGTACCAAACCAAACCAAAGCGGTGCAATATCGTACGAGTACATCCATACGGTACCAAACCACACCAAAATGGTGTCTTACCGTACGAGTACATCCATACGGTACCAAACCACACCAAAACGGTACAATACCATACGAGTACGTCGTTACGGTACAAAACCACACCAAAACGGTGCAATACCGTACGAGTACATCCATACGGTACAAAACCACACGAAAACGGTGCAATACCGTACGATTACATCCATACGGTACCAAACCACACCAAAACGGTGCAATACCGTACGAGTACATCCATACGGTACCAAACGACACCAAAACGGTGCAATACCGTACGAGTACTTCGTTACGGTACCAAACCAAACCAAAACGGTGCAATTCCGTACGAGTACATCCATACGGTACCAAACCACACCAAAACGGTGCAATACCGTACGAGTACTTCGTTACGGTACCAAACCACACCAAAAGGGTACAATACCGTACGAGTAATTCGTTACGGTACCAAACGACACCATAACCGTACAATACCGTACGAGTTCATCCATACGGTACCAAAGCAAACCAAAACGGTGCAATACCGTACGAGTACATCCATACGGTACCAAACCACCCCAAAACGGTGCAATACCCTACGAGTACTTCGTTACGGTACCAAACCACACCCAAACGGTGCAATACCTTACGAGTACTTCGTTACGGTACCAAACCAAACCAAAACGGTGCAATACCGTAAGAGTACATCCATACGGTACCAAACCTCACCAAAACAGTGCAATACCTTACGAGTACATCCATACGGTACCAAACCACACCAAAACGGTACAATACCATACGAGTACTTCGTTACGGTACCAAACCCCACCAAAACGGTGCAATACCGTACGAGTACATCCATACGGTACCAAACCACACCAAAACTGGGCAATACAGTACGAGAACTTCGTTACGGTACCAAATCACACGAAAACGGTGCAATACCGTACGAGTACTTCGTTACGGTACCAAACCACAACAAAACGGTACAATACCGTACGAGTACTTCGTTACGGTACCAAACCAAACCAAAACGGTGCAATACCGTATGAGTACATCCATACGGTACCAAACCACACCAAAACGGTGCAATACCGTACGAGTAATTCGTTACGGTACCAAACCACACCAAAAGGGTACAATACCGTACGAGTACTTCGTTACGGTACCAAACCACACCAAAACCGTACAATACCGTACGAGTACATCCATACGGTACCAAAGCACACCAAAATGGTGCAATACCGTACGAGTACATCCATACGGTACCAAACCACACCAAAACGGTGCAATACCGTACGAGTACATCCATACGGTACCAAACCACACAAAAACGGTGCAATACCATACGAGTACTTCGTTACGGTACCAAACCACACCAAAAGGGTACAATACCGTACGAGTACTTCGTTACGGTACCAAACCACACCAAAACCGTACAATACCGTACGAGTACATCAATACGGTACCAAAGCACACCAAAATGGAGCAATACCGTACGAGTACATGCATACGGTACCAAACCACACCAAAACAGTGCAATACCGTACGAGTACTTCGTTACGGTACCAAACCACACCAAAAGGGTACAATACCGTACGAGTACTTCGTTACGGTACCAAACAACACCAAAACCGTAAAATACCGTACGAGTACATCCATACGGTACCAAAGCACACCAAATGGTGCAATACCGTACGAGTACATCCATACAGTACCAAACCACACCAAAACGGTGCAATACCGTACGAGTACATCCATACGGTACCAAACAACACAAAAACGGTACAATACCATACGAGTACTTCGTTACGGTACCAAACCACACTAAAAGGTTACAATACCGTACGAGTGCTTCGTTACGGTACCAAACCACACCAAAACCGTACAATACCGTACGAGTACATTCATACGGTACCAAAGCACACCAAAACGGTGCAATACCGTACGAGTACATCCATACGGTACCAAACCACACCAAAACAGTGCAATACCGTACCAGTACTTCGTTACGGTACCAAACCACACCAAAAGGTGCAATACCGTACGAGTACTTCGTTATGGTACCAAACCACACCAGAACGGTACAATACCGTACGAGTAATTCGTTACGGTACCAAACCACACCAAAACGGTGCAATACCGTACGAGTACATCCATACGGTACCAAACCACACCAAAACGGTGCAATACCGTACGAGTACTTCGTTACGGTACCAAATCACACCAAAAGGGTACAATACCGTACGAGTACATCCATACGGTACCAAAGCACACCAAAATGGTGCAATACCGTACGAGTACATCCATACGGTACCAAACCACACCAAAACGGTGCAATACCGTACGAGTACATCCATACGGTACCAAACAACACAAAAACGGTACAATACCATACGAGTACTTGGTTACGGTACCAAACCACAACAAAAGGGTACAATACCGTACGAGTACTTCGTTACAGTACCAAACCACACCAAAACCGTACAATACCGTACGAGTACATTCATACGGTACCAAAGCACACCAAAACGGTGCAATACCGTACGAGTACATCCATACGGTACCAAACCACGCCGAAACAGTTCAATACCGTACCAGTACTTCGTTACGGTACTAAACCACACCAAAAGGTGCAATACCGAACGAGTACTTCGTTATGGTACATAACCACACCAAAACCGTACAATACCGTACGAGTACTTCGTTACGGTACCAAACCACACCAAAACGGTGCAATACCGTACGAGTACATCGATACGGTACCAAACCACAACAAAACGGTGCAATACCGTACGAGTACTTCCATACGGTACCAAACAACACAAAAACGGTACAATACCATACGAGTACTTCGTTACGGTACCAAACCACACCAAAAGGGTACATTACCGTACGAGTACTTCGTTACGGTACCAAACCACACCAAAACCGTACAATACCGTACGAGTACATTCATACGGAACCAAAGCACACCAAAACGGTGCAATACCGTACGAGTACATCCATACGGTACCAAACCACGCCGAAACAGTTCAATACCGTACCAGTACTTCGTTACGGTACCAAACCACCCCAAAAGGTGCAATACCGTACGAGTACTTCGTTAGGGTACAAACCACACCAAAACGGTATAATACCGTACGAGTACTTCGTTACGGTACCAAACCACACCAAAACGGTGCAATACCGTACGAGTACATCAATACGGTACCAAACCACACCAAAACGGTGCAATACCGTACGAGTACTTCCACACGGTACCAAACCACACCAAAACGGTGCAATACCATACGAGTACTTCGTTACGGTACCAAACCAAACCAAAACGGTGCAATACCGTACGAGAACTTCATTACGGTACCAAACCACACAAAAACGGTGCAATACCGTACGAGTACTTCGTTACGGAACCAAACCACACCAAAACGGTGCAATACCGTACGAGTACTTCGTTACGGTACCAAACCAAACCAAAACGGTGCAATACCGTACGAGTACATCCATACGGTACCAAACCACACCAAAACGGTGCAATACCGTACGAGTACTTCCATACGGTACCAAACAACACAAAAACGGTACAATACCATACGAGTACTTCGTTACGGTACCAAACCACAGCAAAAGGGTACAATACCGTACGAGTACTTCGTTACGGTACCAAACCACACCAAAACCGTACAATACCGTTCGAGTACATTCATACGGTACCAAAGCACACCAAAACGGTGCAATACCGTACGAGTACATCCATACGGTACCAAACCACACCAAAACAGTGCAATACCGTACCAGTACTTTGTTACGGTACCAAACCACACCAAAAGGTGCAATACCGTACGAGTACTTCGTTATGGTACCAAACCACACCAAAACGGTACAATACCGTACGAGTACTTCGTTACGGTACCAAACAACACCAAAACGGTGCAATACCGTACGAGTAAATCGATACGGTACCAAACCACACCAAAACGGTGCAATACCGTACGAGTACTTCCATACGGTACCAAACCACACCAAAACGGTGCAATACCATACGAGTACTTCGTTACGGTACCAAACCAAACCAAAACGGTGCAATACCGTACGAGAACTTCATTACGGTACCAAACCACACAAAAACGGTGCAATACCGTACGAGTACTTCGTTACGGAACCAAACCACACCAAAACGGTGCAATACCGTACGAGTACTTCGTTACGGTACCAAACCAAACCAAAACGGTGCAATACCGTACGAGTACATCCATACGGTACCAAACCACACCAAAACGGTGCAATACCGTACGAGTACTTCCATACGGTACCAAACAACACAAAAACGGTACAATACCATACGAGTACTTCGTTACGGTACCAAACCACAGCAAAAGGGTACAATACCGTACGAGTACTTCGTTACGGTACCAAACCACACCAAAACCGTACAATACCGTTCGAGTACATTCATACGGTACCAAAGCACACCAAAACGGTGCAATACCGTACGAGTACATCCATACGGTACCAAACCACACCAAAACAGTGCAATACCGTACCAGTACTTTGTTACGGTACCAAACCACACCAAAAGGTGCAATACCGTACGAGTACTTCGTTATGGTACCAAACCACACCAAAACGGTACAATACCGTATGAGTACTTCGTTTCGGTACTACACCACACCAGAACGGTGCAATACCGTACGAGTACATCGATACGGTACCAAACCACACCAAAACGGTGCAATACCGTACGAGTACATCCATACGGTACCAAACCAAACCAAAACGGTGCAATACCGTACGAGTACATCCATACGGTACCAAACCACAACAAAACGGTGCAATACCGTAGGAGTACTTCGTTACGGTACCAAACCAAACCAAAACGGTGCAATACCGTACGAGTACATCCTTACGGTACCAAACCGCACGAAAACGGTGCAATACCGTACGAGTACTTCGTTACGGTACCAAACCACACCAAAACCGTACAATACCGTACGAGTACATCCATACTGTACCAAAGCACACCAAAACGGTGCAATACCGTACGAGTACATCAATACGGTACCAAACCACACCAAAACGGTGCAATACCGTACGAGTACATCCATACGGTACCAAACCACACCAAAACGGTACAATACCGTACGAGTACTTCGTTACGGTACCAAACCAAACCAAAACGGTGCAATACCGTACGAGTACATCCATACGGTACCAAACAACACCAAAACGGTGCAATACCGTACGAGTACTTCGTTACGGTACCAAACCAAACCAAAAGGGTGCAATACCGTACGAGTACATCCATACGGTACCAAACCACACCAAAACGGTGCAATACCGTACGAGTACATCCATACGGTACGAAACCACACCAAAACGGTACAATACCGTACGAGTACTTCGTTACGGTACCAAACCACACCAAAACGGTGCAATACCGTACGAGTACATCCATATGGTACCAAACCACACCAAAACGGGGCAATACCGTACGAGAACTTCGTTACGGTACCAAACCACACGAAAACGGTGCAATACCGTACGAGTACATCCATACGGTACCAAACCACACCAAAACTGGGCAATACCGTACGAGAACTTCGTTACGGTACCAAATCACACGAAAACGGTGCAGTACCGTACGAGTACTTCGTTACGGTACCAAACCACAACAAATCGGAACAATACCGTACGAGTACTTCGTTACGGTACCAAACCAAACCAAAACGGTGCAATACCGTACGAGCACATCCATACGGTACCAAAGCACACCAAAACGGTGCAATACCGTACGAGTACATCCATACGGTACCAAAGCACACCAAAACGGTGCAATACCGTACGAGTACATCCATACGGTACCAAACGACACAAAAATGGTGCAATACCGTACAAGTACGTCGTTACGGTACCAAACCACACCAAAAGGGTACAATACCGTACGAGTACTTCGTTACGGTACCAAAACAAACCAAAACCGTACAATACCGTACGAGTACATCCAAACGGTACCAAAGCACACCAAAACGGTGCAATACCGTACGAGTACATCCATACGGTACCAAACCACACCAAAACAGTGCAATACCGTACGAGTACTTCGTTACGGTAACAAACCACACCAAAATGGTACAATACCGTACGAGTACTTCGTTACGGTACCAAACCACACCAAAACGGTACAATACCGTACGAGTACTTCGTTACGGTACCAAACCAAACCAAAACCGTACAATACCGTACGAGTACATCCATACGGTACCAAAGCACACCAAAACGGTGCAATACCGTACGAGTACATCCATACGGTACCAAACCACACCAAAACGGTGCAATACCGTACGAATACTTCGTTACGGTACCAAACCACACCAAAACGGTGCAATACCGTACGAGTACTTCGTTACGGTACCAAACCAGACCAAAACGGTGCAATACCGTACGAGTACATCCATACGGTACCAAACCACACCAAAACGGTGCAATACCGTAGGAGTACTTCGTTACGGTACCAAACCACACCAAAACGGTCCAATACCGTACGAGTACTTCGTTACGGTACCATACCACACCAAAATGGTGCAATACCGTAAGAGTACTTAGTTACGGTACCAAACCACACCAAAATGGTACAATACCGTACGAGTATTTCGTTACGGTACCAAACACCACCAAAACCGTACAATACCGTACGAGTACATCCATACGGTACCAAAGCACATCAGAACGGTGCAATACTGTACGACTACTTCGTTACGGTACCAAACCAAACCAAAACAGTACAACACCGTACGAGTACATCCATACGGTACCAAACCACACCAAAACGGTACCAAAGCACACCAAAACGGTGCAATACCGTACGAGAAATTCGTTACGGTACCAAACCACACCAAAAGGGTACCATACGGTACGAGTACTTCGTTACGGTACCAAGCCACACCAAAACCGTACAATACCATACGAGTACATCCATACAGTACCAAAGCACATCAAAACGGTGCAATACCGTACGAGTACATCCATACGGTACCAAACCTCACCGAAACGGTGCAATACCGTACGAGTACTTCGTTACGGTACCAAACCACACCAAAACGGTGCAATACCGTACGAGTACTTCGTTACAGTACCAAACCAAACCATAAAGGTGCAATACCGTACGAGTACATCCATACGGTACCAAACCACATACAAACGGTACAATACCTTACGAGTACTTCGTTACTGTACCAAACCAAACCAAAATGGTGCAATACCGTACGAGTACATCCATACGGTACCAAACCACACCAAAACGGTGCAATACCGTACGTGTACATCCATACGGTACCAAACCACACCAAAACGGTGCAATACCTTACGAGTACTTCGTTACGGTACCAAACTACAACAAAAGGGTACAATACCGTACCAGTCTTTCGTTACGGTACCAAACCACACCAAAATCGTACAATACCGTACGAGTACATCCATACAGTACCAAAGCATACTAAAACGGTGCAATACCGTACGAGTACATCCATACGGTACCAAACCACACCAAAACGGTGCAATACCGTACGAGTACTTCGTTACGGTACCAAACCACACCAAAACGGTACAATTCCATACTAGTACTTCGTTACGGTACCAAACCAAACCAAAATGGTGCAATACCGTACGAGTTCATCCATACGGTACTAAACCACACCAAAACGGTGCAATACTGTACGAGTACTTCGTTACGGTACCAAACCACACCAAAACGGAGCAATACCGTACGAGTACTTCGTTACGGTACCAAACCACACCAAAACGGTGCAATACCGTACGAGTACATCGACTCGGTACCAAACCACACCAAAACGGTGCAATACCGTACGAGTACATCCATACGGTATCAAATCACACCAAAACGGTGCAATACCGTACGAGTACATCCATACGGTACCAAACCACACCAAAACGGTGCAATACCGTACGAGTACTTCGTTACGGTACCAAACCACACCAAAACGGTACAATACCGTACGAGTACTTCGATACGGTACCAAACCAAACCAAAATGGTGCAATACCGTACGAGTACATCCATACGGTACCAAACCACACCAAAACGGTTCAATACCGTACGAATACTTCGTTACGGTACCAAACCACACCAAAACGGTGCAATACCGTACGAGTACTTCGTTACGGTACCAAACCAAACCAAAACGGTGCAATACCGTACGAGTACATCCATACGGTACCAAACCACACCAAAACGGTGCAATACTGTAGGAGTACTTCGTTACGGTACCAAACCACACCAAAACGGTCCAATACCGTACGAGTACTTCGTTACGGTACCATACCACACCAAAATGGTGCAATACCGTAAGAGTACTTAGTTACGGTACCAAACCACACCAAAATGGTACAATACCGTACGAGTATTTCGTTACGGTACCAAACCACACCAAAACCGTACAATACCGTACGAGTACATCCATAGGGTACCAAAGCACATCAGAACGGTGCAATACCGTACGACTACTTCGTTACGGTACCAAACCAAACCAAAACAGTACAATACCGTACGAGTACATCCATACGGTACCAAACCACACCAAAACGGTACAATACCGTACAAGTACATCCATACGGTACCAAAGCACACCAAAACGGTGCAATACCGTACGAGAACTTCGTTACGATACCAAACCACACCAAAAGGGTACCATACGGTACGAGTACTTCGTTACGGTACCAAACCACACCAAAACCGTACAATACCATACGAGTACATCCATACAGTACCAAAGCACATCAAAACGGTGCAATACCGTACGAGTACATCCATACGGTACCAAACCTCACCGAAACGGTGCAATACCGTACGAGTACTTCGTTACGGTACCAAACCACACCAAAACGGTGCAATACCGTACGAGTACTTCGTTACAGTACCAAACCAAACCATAAAGGTGCAATACCGTACGAGTACATCCATACGGTACCAAACCACATACAAACGGTACAATACCTTACGAGTACTTCGTTACGGTACCAAACCAAACCAAAATGGTGCAATACCGTGCGAGTACATCAATACGGTACCAAACCACACCAAAATGGTGCAATACCGTACGAGTACTTCGTTACGGTACCAAACCACACCAAAACCGTACAATACCGTACGAGTACATCCATACGGTACCAAAGCACACCAAAACGGTGCAATACCGTACGAGTACTTTGTTACGGTACCAAACCACACCAAAAGGGTACAATACCGTACGAGTAGTTCGTTACGGTACAAAACCACACCAAAACGGTACAATACCGTACGGGTACTTCGTTACGGTACCAAACCAAACCAAAACGGTGCAATACCGTACGAGTACATCCATACGGTACCAAAGCACACCAAAACGGTGCAATACCGTACGAGTACATCCATACGGTACCAAAGCACACCAAAACGGTGCAATACCGTACGAGTACATCCATACGGTACCAAACCACACAAAAATAGTGCAATGCCGTACGAGTACTTCGTTACGGTACCAAACCACACCAAAAGGGTACAATACCGTACGAGTACTTCGTTACGATACCAAACCAAACCAAAACCGTACAATACCGTACGAGTACATCCATACGGTACCAAACCACACCAAAACGGTGCAATACCGTACGAGTACATCCATACGGTACCAAACCACACCAAAACGGTGCGATACCGTACGAGTACTTTGTTACGGTACCAAACCACACCAAAACGGAGCAATACCGTATGAGTACTTCGTTACAGTACCAAACCTCACCAAAACGGAGCAATACCGTACGAGTACTTCGTTACAGTACCAAACCACACCAAAACGGTACAATACCGTACGAGTACATCGATACGGTACCAAACCAAACTAAAATGGTGCAATACCGTACGAGTACATCTATACGGTACCAAACCACACCAAAATGGTGCAATACCGTACGAGTACTTCGTTACGGTACCAAACCACACCAAATGGGTACAATACCGTACGAGTACTTCGTTACGGTACCAAACCACACCAAAACCGTACAATACCGTACGATTACATCCATACGGTACCAAAGCACACCAAAACGGTGCAATACCGTACGAGTACTTCGTTACGGCACCAAACCACATTAAAAGGGTACAATACCATACGAGTATTTCGTTACGGTACCAAACCACACCCAAACCGTACAATACCGTACGAGTACATCCATACGGTACCAAAGCACACCAAAACAGTGCAATACCATACGAGTACATCCATACGGTACCAAACCACACCAAAACGGTGCAATACCGTACGAGTACTTCGTTAGGGTACGAAACCACACCAAAACGGTGCGATACCGTACGAGTACTTTGTTACGGTACCAAACCACACAAAAACGGTGCAATACCGTACGAGTACTTCGTTACAGTACCAAACCACACCGAAACGGTACAATACCGTACGAGTACTTCGATACGGTACCAAACCAAACCAAAATGGTGCAATACCGTACGAGTACATCTATACGGTACCAAACCACACCAAAATGGTGCAATACCGTACGAGTACTTCGTTACGGTGCCAAACCACACCAAATGGGTACAATACTGTACGAGTACTTCGTTACGGTACCAAACCACACCAAAACCGTACAATACTGTACGATTACATCCATACGGTACCAAAGCACACCAAAACGGTGCAATACCGTACGAGTACTTCGTTACGGTACCAAACCACACCAAAATGGTACAATACCGTACGAGTACTTCGTTACGGTACCAAACCAAACCAAAACGGTGCAATACCGTACGAGTACATCCATACGGTACCAAAGCACACCAAAACGGTGTAATACCGTACGAGTACATCCATACGGTACCAAAGCACACCAAAACGGTGCAATACCGTACGAGTACATCCATACGGTACCAAACCACACAAAAATGGTTCAATACCGTACGAGTACTTCGTTACGGTACCAAACCACACCAAAAGGGTACAATACCGTACGAGTACTTCGTTACGGTACAAAACCAAACCAAAACCGTACAATACCGTACGAGTACATCCATACGGTACCAAACCACACCAAAACGGTGCAATACCGTACGAGTACTTCGTTACGGTACCAAACCAAACCAAAACCGTACAATACCGTACGAGTACATCCATACGGTACCAAAGCACACCAAAACGGTGCAATACCGTACGAGTACATCCATACGGTACCAAACCACACCAAAACGGTGCAATACCGAACGAATACTTCGTTACGGTACCAAACCTCTCCAAAACGGTGCAATACCGTACGAGTACTTCGTTACGGTACCAAACTACACCAAAACGGTGCAATACCGTACGAGTACATCCATACGGTACCAAAGCACACCAAAACGGTGCAATACCGTACGAGTACATCCAGACGGTACCAAACCACACCAAAACGGTGCAATACCGTACGAGTACTTCGTTACGGTACCAAACCAAACCAAAACCGTACAATACCGTACGAGTACATCCATACGGTACCAAAGCACACCAAAACGGTGCAATACCGTACGAGTACATCCATACGGTACCAAACCACACCAAAACAGTGTAATACCGTACGAGTACTTCGTTACGGTAACAAACCACACCAAAATGGTACAATACCGTACGAGTACTTCGTTACGGTACCAAACCACACCAAAAGGGTACAATACCGTACGAGTACTTCGTTACGGTACCAAACCAAACCAAAACGGTGCAATACCGTACGAGTACATCCATACGGTACCAAAGCACACCAAAACGGTGCAATACCGTACGAGTACATCCATACGGTACCAAACCACACAAAAATGGTTCAATACCGTACGAGTACTTCGTTACGGTACCAAACCACACCAAAAGGGTACAATACCGTACGAGTACTTCGTTACGGTACCAAACCAAACCAAAACCGTACAATACCGTACGAGTACATCCATACGGTACCAAACCACACCAAAACGGTGCAATACCGTACGAGTACTTCGTTACGGTACCAAACCAAACCAAAACCGTACAATACCGTACGAGTACATCCATACGGTACCAAAGCACACCAAAACGGTGCAATACCGTACGAGTACATCCATACGGTACCAAACCACACCAAAACGGTGCAATACCGAACGAATACTTCGTTACGGTACCAAACCTCTCCAAAACGGTGCAATACCGTACGAGTACTTCGTTACGGTACCAAACTACACCAAAACGGTGCAATACCGTACGAGTACATCCATACGGTACCAAAGCACACCAAAACGGTGCAATACCGTACGAGTACATCCATACGGTACCAAACCACACCAAAACGGTGCAATACCGTACGAGTACTACGTTACGGTAACAAACCACACCAAAAGGGTACAATACCATACGAGTACTTCGTTACGGTACCATACCACACCAAAACGGTACAATACCGTACGAGGACTTCGTTACGGTACCAAACCACACCAAAACCGTACAATACCGTACGAGTACATCCATACGGTACCAAACCATACAAAAATGGTGCAATACCGTACGAGTACTTCGTTACGGCACCAAACCACATTAAAAGGGTACAATACCATACGAGTATTTCGTTACGGTACCAAACCACACCAAAACCGTACAATACCGTACGAGTACATCCATACGGTACCAAAGCACACCGAAACGGTGCAATACCGTACGAGTACATCCGTACGGTACCAAACCACACCAAAAGGGAGCAATACCGTACGAATACTTTGTTACGGTACCAAACCACACCAAAACGGTGCAATACCGTACGAGTACTTCGTTACGGTACCAAACCAAACCAAAACCGTACAATACCGTACGAGTACATCCATACGGTACCAAAGCACACCAAAACGGTGCAATACCGTACGAGTACATCCATACGGTACCAAACCACACCAAAACAGTGCAATACCGTACGAGTACTTCGTTACGGTAACAAACCACACCAAAATGGTACAATACCGTACGAGTACTTCGTTACGGTACCAAACCACACCAAAACGGTACAATACCGTACGAGTACTTCGTTACGGTACCAAACCAAACCAAAACCGTACAATACCGTACGAGTACATCCATACGGTACCAAAGCACACCAAAACGGTGCAATACCGTACGAGTACATCCATACGGTACCAAACCACACCAAAACGGTGCAATACCGCACGAGAACTTCGTTACGGTACCAAACTACACCAAAACGGTGCAATACCATACGAGTACTTCGTTACGGTACCAAACCACACCAAAATGGTGCAATACCGTACGAGTACATCTATACGGTACCAAACCACACCAAAATGGTGCAATACCGTATGAGTACTTCGTTACGGTACCAAACCACACCAAATGGGTACAATACCGTACGAGTACTTCGTTACGGTACCAAACCACACCAAAACCGTACAATACCGTACGAGTACATCCATACGGTACCAAAGCACACCAAAACGGTGCAATACCGTACGAGTACATCCATACGGTACCAAACCACACCAAAACAGTGCAATACCGTACGAGTACTTCGTTACGGTACCAAACCACACCAAATGGGTACAATACCGTACGAGTACTTCGTTACGGTACCAAACCACACCAAAACCGTACAATACCGTACGAGTACATCCATACGGTACCAAACCATACAAAAACGGTGCAATACCGTACGAGTACTTCGTTACGGCACCAAACCACATTAAAAGGGTACAATACCATACGAGTATTTCGTTACGGTACCAAACCACACCCAAACCGTACAATACCGTACGAGTACATCCATACGGTACCAAAGCACACCAAAACAGTGCAATACCATACGAGCACATCCATACGGTACCAAAGCACACCAAAACGGTGCAATACCGTACGAGTACATCCATACGGTACCAAACCACACAAAAATAGTGCAATGCCGTACGAGTACTTCGTTACGGTACCAAACCACACCAAAAGGGTACAATACCGTACGAGTACTTCGTTACGATACCAAACCAAACCAAAACCGTACAATACCGTACGAGTACATCCATACGGTACCAAACCACACCAAAACGGTGCAATACCGTACGAGTACATCCATACGGTACCAAACCACACCAAAACGGTGCGATACCGTACGAGTACTTTGTTACGGTACCAAACCACACCAAAACGGAGCAATACCGTATGAGTACTTCGTTACAGTACCAAACCTCACCAAAACGGAGCAATACCGTACGAGTACTTCGTTACAGTACCAAACCACACCAAAACGGTACAATACCGTACGAGTACTTCGATACGGTACCAAACCAAACTAAAATGGTGCAATACCGTACGAGTACATCTATACGGTACCAAACCACACCAAAATGGTGCAATACCGTACGAGTACTTCGTTACGGTACCAAACCACACCAAATGGGTACAATACCGTACGAGTACTTCGTTACGGTACCAAACCACACCAAAACCGTACAATACCGTACGAGTACATCCATACGGTACCAAACCATACAAAAACGGTGCAATACCGTACGAGTACTTCGTTACGGCACCAAACCACATTAAAAGGGTACAATACCATACGAGTATTTCGTTACGGTACCAAACCACACCCAAACCGTACAATACCGTACGAGTACATCCATACGGTACCAAAGCACACCAAAACAGTGCAATACCATACGAGTACATCCATACGGTACCAAACCACACCAAAACGGTGCAATACCGTACGAGTACTTCGTTAGGGTACGAAACCACACCAAAACGGTGCGATACCGTACGAGTACTTTGTTACGGTACCAAACCACACCAAAACGGTGCAATACCGTACGAGTACTTCGTTACAGTACCAAACCACACCGAAACGGTACAATACCGTACGAGTACTTCGATACGGTACCAAACCAAACCAAAATGGTGCAATACCGTACGAGTACATCTATACGGTACCAAACCACACCAAAATGGTGCAATACCGTACGAGTACTTCGTTACGGTGCCAAACCACACCAAATGGGTACAATACTGTACGAGTACTTCGTTAGGGTACCAAACCACACCAAAACCGTACAATACCGTACGATTACATCCATACGGTACCAAAGCACACCAAAACGGTGCAATACCGTACGAGTACTTCGTTACGGTACCAAACCACACCAAAATGGTACAATACCGTACGAGTACTTCGTTACGGTACCAAACCAAACCAAAACGGTGCAATACCGTACGAGTACATCCATACGGTACCAAAGCACACCAAAACGGTGTAATACCGTACGAGTACATCCATACGGTACCAAAGCACACCAAAACGGTGCAATACCGTACGAGTACATCCATACGGTACCAAACCACACAAAAATGGTTCAATACCGTACGAGTACTTCGTTACGGTACCAAACCACACCAAAAGGGTACAATACCGTACGAGTACTTCGTTACGGTACCAAACCAAACCAAAACCGTACAATACCGTACGAGTACATCCATACGGTACCAAACCACACCAAAACGGTGAAATACCGTACGAGTACTTCGTTACGGTACCAAACCAAACCAAAACCGTACAATACCGTACGAGTACATCCATACGGTACCAAAGCACACCAAAACGGTGCAATACCGTACGAGTACATCCATACGGTACCAAACCACACCAAAACGGTGCAATACCGATCGAATACTTCGTTACGGTACCAAACCTCTCCAAAACGGTGCAATACCGTACGAGTACTTCGTTACGGTACCAAACTACACCAAAACGGTGCAATACCGTACGAGTACATCCATACGGTACCAAAGCACACCAAAACGGTGCAATACCGTACGAGTACATCCATACGGTACCAAACCACACCAAAACGGTGCAATACCGTACGAGTACTTCGTTACGGTACCAAACCAAACCAAAACCGTACAATACCGTACGAGTACATCCATACGGTACCAAAGCACACCAAAACGGTGCAATACCGTACGAGTACATCCATACGGTACCAAACCACACCAAAACAGTGTAATACCGTACGAGTACTTCGTTACGGTAACAAACCACACCAAAATGGTACAATACCGTACGAGTACTTCGTTACGGTACCAAACCACACCAAAAGGGTACAATACCGTACGAGTACTTCGTTACGGTACCAAACCAAACCAAAACGGTGCAATACCGTACGAGTACATCCATACGGTACCAAAGCACACCAAAACGGTGTAATACCGTACGAGTACATCCATACGGTACCAAAGCACACCAAAACGGTGCAATACCGTACGAGTACATCCATACGGTACCAAACCACACAAAAATGGTTCAATACCGTACGAGTACTTCGTTACGGTACCAAACCACACCAAAAGGGTACAATACCGTACGAGTACTTCGTTACGGTACCAAACCAAACCAAAACCGTACAATACCGTACGAGTACATCCATACGGTACCAAACCACACCAAAACGGTGCAATACCGTACGAGTACTTCGTTACGGTACCAAACCAAACAAAAACCGTACAATACCGTACGAGTACATCCATACGGTACCAAAGCACACCAAAACGGTGCAATACCGTACGAGTACATCCATACGGTACCAAACCATACAAAAATGGTGCAATACCGTACGAGTACTTCGTTACGGCACCAAACCACATTAAAAGGGTACAATACCATACGAGTATTTCGTTACGGTACCAAACCACACCAAAACCGTACAATACCGTACGAGTACATCCATACGGTACCAAAGCACACCAAAACGGTGCAATACCGTACGAGTACATCCGTACGGTACCAAACCACACCAAAAGGGAGCAATACCGTACGAATACTTCGTTACGGTACCAAACCACACCAAAACGGTGCAATACCGTACGAGTACTTCGTTACGGTACCAAACCAAACCAAAACGGTGCAATACCGTACGAGTACATCCATACGGTACCAAAGCACACCAAAACGGTGCAATACCGTACGAGTACATCCATACGGTACAAAACGACACAAAAATGGTGCAATACCGTACGAGTACGTCGTTACGGTACCAAACCACACCAAAAGGGTACAATACCGTACGAGTACTTCGTTACGGTACCAAACCAAACCAAAACCGTACAATACCGTACGAGTACATCCATACGGTACCAAAGCACACCAAAACGGTGCAATACCGTACGAGTACATCCATACGGTACCAAACCACACCAAAACAGTGCAATACCGTACGAGTACTTCGTTACGGTAACAAACCACACCAAAATGGTACAATACCGTACGAGTACTTCGTTACGGTACCAAACCACACCAAAACGGTACAATACCGTACGAGTACTTCGTTACGGTACCAAACCAAACCAAAACCGTACAATACCGTACGAGTACATCCATACGGTACCAAAGCACACCAAAACGGTGCAATACCGTACGAGTACATCCATACGGTACCAAACCACACCAAAACGGTGCAATACCGCACGAGAACTTCGTTACGGTACCAAACTACACCAAAACGGTGCAATACCGTACGAGTACTTCGTTACGGTACCAAACCACACCAAAATGGTGCAATACCGTACGAGTACATCTATACGGTACCAAACCACACCAAAATGGTGCAATACCGTATGAGTACTTCGTTACGGTACCAAACCACACCAAATGGGTACAATACCGTACGAGTACTTCGTTACGGTACCAAACCACACCAAAACCGTACAATACCGTACGAGTACATCCATACGGTACCAAAGCACACCAAAACGGTGCAATACCGTACGAGTACATCCATACGGTACCAAACCACACCAAAACAGTGCAATACCGTACGAGTACTTCGTTACGGTAACAAACCACACCAAAATGGTACAATACCGTACGAGTACTTCGTTACGGTACCAAACCACACCAAAACGGTACAATACCGTACGAGTACTTCGTTACGGTACCAAACCAAACCAAAACCGTACAATACCGTACGAGTACATCCATACGGTACCAAAGCACACCAAAACGGTGCAATACCGTACGAGTACATCCATACGGTACCAAACCACACCAAAACGGTGCAATACCGTACGAGTACTTCGTTACGGTACCAAACCAAACCAAAACCGTACAATACCGTACGAGTACATCCATACGGTACCAAAGCACACCAAAACGGTGCAATACCGTACGAGTACATCCATACGGTACCAAACCACACCAAAACGGTGCAATACCGAACGAATACTTCGTTACGGTACCAAACCTCACCAAAACGGTGCAATACCGTACGAGTACTTCGTTACGGTACCAAACCAAACCAAAACCGTACAATACCGTACGAGTACATCCATACGGTACCAAAGCACACCAAAACGGTGCAATACTGTACGAGTACATCCATACGGTACCAAACGACACAAAAATGGTGCAATACCGTACGAGTACGTCGTTACGGTACAAAACCACACCAAAAGGGTACAGTACCGTACGAGTACTTCGTTACGGTACCAAACCAAACCAAAACCGTACAATACCGTACGAGTACATCCATACGGTACCAAAGCACACCAAAACGGTGCAATACCGTACGAGTACATCCATACGGTACCAAACCACACCAAAACAGTGTAATACCGTACGAGTACTTCGTTACGGTAACAAACCACACCAAAATGGTACAATACCGTACGAGTACTTCGTTACGGTACCAAACCACACCAAAAGGGTACAATACCGTACGAGTACTTCGTTACGGTACCAAACCAAACCAAAACGGTGCAATACCGTACGAGTACATCCATACGGTACCAAAGCACACCAAAACGGTGTAATACCGTACGAGTACATCCATACGGTACCAAAGCACACCAAAACGGTGCAATACCGTACGAGTACATCCATACGGTACCAAACCACACAAAAATTGTTCAATACCGTACGAGTACTTCGTTACGGTACCAAACCACACCAAAAGGGTACAATACCGTACGAGTACTTCGTTACGGTACCAAACCAAACCAAAACCGTACAATACCGTACGAGTACATCCATACGGTACCAAACCACACCAGAACGGTGCAATACCGTACGAGTACTTCGTTACGGTACCAAACCAAACCAAAACCGAACAATACCGTACGAGTACATCCATACGGTACCAAAGCACACCAAAACGGTGCAATACCGTACGAGTACATCCATACGGTACCAAACCACACCAAAACGGTGCAATACCGAACGAATACTTCGTTACGGTACCAAACCTCTCCAAAACGGTGCAATACCGTACGAGTACTTCGTTACGGTACCAAACTACACCAAAACGGTGCAATACCGTACGAGTACATCCATACGGTACCAAAGCACACCAAAACGGTGCAATACCGTACGAGTACATCCATACGGTACCAAACCACACCAAAACGGTGCAATACCGTACGAGTACTTCGTTACGGTAACAAACCACACCAAAAGGGTACAATACCATACGAGTACTTCGTTACGGTACCAAACCACACCAAAACGGTACAATACCGTACGAGGACTTCGTTACGGTACCAAACCACACCAAAACCGTACAATACCGTACGAGTACATCCATACGGTACCAAACCATACAAAAATGGTGCAATACCGTACGAGTACTTCGTTACGGCACCAAACCACATTAAAAGGGTACAATACCATACGAGTATTTCGTTACGGTACCAAACCACACCAAAACCGTACAATACCGTACGAGTACATCCATACGGTACCAAAGCACACCAAAACGGTGCAATACCGTACGAGTACATCCGTACGGTACCAAACCACACCAAAAGGGTGCAATACCGTACGAATACTTCGTTACGGTACCAAACCACACCAAAACGGTGCAATACCGTACGAGTACTTCGTTACGGTACCAAACCAAACCAAAACGGTGCAATACCGTACGAGTACATCCATACGGTACCAAAGCACACCAAAACGGTGCAATACCGTACGAGTACATCCATACGGTACCAAACGACACAAAAATGGTGCAATACCGTACGAGTACGTCGTTACGGTACCAAACCACACCAAAAGGGTACAATACCGTACGAGTACTTCGTTACGGTACCAAACCAAACCAAAACCGTACAATACCGTACGAGTACATCCATACGGTACCAAAGCACACCAAAACGGTGCAATACCGTACGAGTACATCCATACGGTACCAAACCACACCAAAACAGTGCAATACCGTACGAGTACTTCGTTACGGTAACAAACCACACAAAAATGGTACAATACCGTACGAGTACTTCGTTACGGTACCAAACCACACCAAAACGGTACAATACCGTACGAGTACTTCGTTACGGTACCAAACCAAACCAAAACCGTACAATACCGTACGAGTACATCCATACGGTACCAAAGCACACCAAAACGGTGCAATACCGTACGAGTACATCATACGGTACCAAACCACACCAAAACGGTGCAATACCGCACGAGAACTTCGTTACGGTACCAAACTACACCAAAACGGTGCAATACCATACGAGTACTTCGTTACGGTACCAAACCACACCAAAATGGTGCAATACCGTACGAGTACATCTATACGGTACCAAACCACACCAAAATGGTGCAATACCGTATGAGTACTTCGTTACGGTACCAAACCACACCAAATGGGTACAATACCGTACGAGTACTTCGTTACGGTACCAAACCACACCAAAACCGTACAATACCGTACGAGTACATCCATACGGTACCAAAGCACACCAAAACGGTGCAATACCGTACGAGTACATCCATACGGTACCAAACCACACCAAAACAGTGCAATACCGTACGAGTACTTCGTTACGGTACCAAACCACACCAAAACCGTACAATACCGTACGAGTACATCCATACGGTACCAAAGCACACCAAAACGGTGCAATACCGTACAAGTACTTCGTTACGGTACCGAACCACACCAAAAGGGTACAATACCGTACGAGTACTTCGTTACGGTACCAAACCACACCAAAACGGTACAATACCGTACGGGTACTTCGTTACGGTACCAAACCAAACCAAAACGGTTCAATAGCGTACGAGTACATCCATACGGTACCAAAGCACACCAAAACGGTGCAATACCGTACGAGTACATCCATACGGTACCAAAGCACACCAAAACGGTGTAATACCGTACGAGTACATCCATACGGTACCAAACCACACAAAAATGGTGCAATACCGTACGAGTACATCGTTACGGTACCAAACCACACCAAAAGGGTACAATACCGTGCGAGTACTTCGTTACGGTACCAAACCAAACCAAAACCGTACAATACCGTACGAGTACATCCATACGGTACCAAAGCACACCAAAACGGTGCAATACCGTACGAGTACATCCATACGGTACCAAACCACACCAAAACGGTGCAATACCGTACGAGTACTTCGTTACGGTAACAAACCACACCAAAATGGTACAATACCGTACGAGTACTTCGTTACGGTACCAAACCAAACCAAAACCGTACAATACCGTACGAGTACATCCATACGGTACCAAAGCACACCAAAACGGTGCAATACCGTACGAGTACTTCGTTACGGTACCAAACCAAACCAAAACCGTACAATACCATACGAGTATATCCATACGGTACCGAAGCACACCAAAACGGTGCAATACCGTACGAGTACTTCGTTACGGTACCAAATCACACCAAACGGTACAATACCGTACGAGTACTTCGATACGGTACCAAACAAAACAAAAATGGTGCAACACCGTACGAGTACATCCATACGGTACCAAACCACACCAAAACGGTGCAATACCGTACGACTACTTCGTTACGGTACCAAACCACACCAAAACGGTGCAATACCGTACGAGTACATCCATACGGTACCAAACCACACCAAAACGGTGCAATACCGTACGAGAACTTCGTTACGGTACCAAACCACACCAAAACGGTGCAATACCGTACGAGTACTTCGTTACGGTACCAAACCACACCAAAAGGGTACAATACCGTACGAGTACTTCGTTACGGTACCAAACCATACAAAAACCGTACAATACCGTACGAGTACATCCATACGGTACCAAAGCACACCAAAACGGTGCAATACCGTACGAGTACATCCATACGGTACCAAACCACACCAAAACGGTGCAATACCGTACGAGTGCATCCATACGGTACCAAACCACACAAAAACGGTGCAATACCGTACGAGTACTTCGTTACGGTACCAAACCACATTAAAAGGGTACAATACCGTACGAGTACTTCGTTATGGTACCAAACCAAACCAAAACCGTACAATACCGTACGAGTACATCCATACGGTACCAAAGCACACCAAAACGGTGCAATACCGTACGAGTACATCCATACGGTACCAAACCACACCAAAACCGTACAATACCGTACGAGTACATCCGTACGGTACCAAACCACACCAAAAGGGTGCAATACCGTACGAATACTTCGTTACGGTACCAAACCACACCAAAACGGTGCAATACCGTAGGAGTACTTCGTTACGGTACCAAACCAAACCAAAACGGTGCAATACCGTACGAGTACATCCATACGGTACCAAACCACACCAAAACGGTGCAATACCGTACGAGTACTTCGTTACGGTACCAAATCACACCAAACGGTACAATACCGTACGAGTACTTCGATACGGTACCAAACAAAACAAAAATGGTGCAACACCGTACGAGTACATCCATACGGTACCAAACCACACCAAAACGGTGCAATACCGTACGACTACTTCGTTACGGTACCAAACCACACCAAAACGGTGCAATACCGTACGAGTACATCCATACGGTACCAAACCACACCAAAACGGTGCAATACCGTACGAGAACTTCGTTACGGTACCAAACCACACCAAAACGGTGCAATACCGTACGAGTACTTCGTTACGGTACCAAACCACACCAAAAGGGTACAATACCGTACGAGTACTTCGTTACGGTACCAAACCATACAAAAACCGTACAATACCGTACGAGTACATCCATACGGTACCAAAGCACACCAAAACGGTGCAATACCGTACGAGTACATCCATACGGTACCAAACCACACCAAAACGGTGCAATACCGTACGAGTGCATCCATACGGTACCAAACCACACAAAAACGGTGCAATACCGTACGAGTACTTCGTTACGGTACCAAACCACATTAAAAGGGTACAATACCGTACGAGTACTTCGTTATGGTACCAAACCAAACCAAAACCGTACAATACCGTACGAGTACATCCATACGGTACCAAAGCACACCAAAACGGTGCAATACCGTACGAGTACATCCATACGGTACCAAACCACACCAAAACGGTACAATACCGTACGAGTACATCCATACGGTACCAAACCACACCAAAACGGTGCAATACCATACGAGTACTTCGTTACGGTACCAAACCACACCAAAACAGTGCAATACCGTAGGAGTAGTTCGTTACGGTACCAAACCAAACCAAAACGGTGCAATACCGTACGAGTACATCCATACGGTACCAAACCACACCAAAACGGTGCAATACCGTACGAGTACTTCGTTACGGTACCAAATCACACCAAACGGTACAATACCGTACGAGTACTTCGATACGATACCAAACCAAAACCAAAATGGTGCAACACCGTACGAGTACATCCATACGGTACCAAACCACACCAAAACGGTGCAATACCGTACGAGTACATCCATACGGTACCAAACCACACCAAAACGGTGCAATACCGTACGAGTGCATCCATACGGTACCAAACCACACAAAAACAGTGCAATACCGTACGAGTACTTCGTTACGGTACCAAACCACATTAAAAGGGTACAATACCATACGAGTATTTCGTTACGGTACCAAACCACACCAAAACCGTACAATACCGTACGAGTACATCCATACGGTACCAAAGCACACCAAAACAGTGCAATACTGTACGAGTACATCCATACGGTCCCAAACCACACCAAAACGGTGCAATACCGTACGAGTACTTCGTTATGGTACGAAACCACACCAAAACGGTGCGATACCGTACGAGTACTGTGTTACGGTACCAAACCACACCAAAAGGGTACAATACCGTACGAGTACTTCGATATGGTACCAAAGCAAACCAAAACCGTACAATACCGTACGAGTACATCCATACGGTACCAAAGCACACCAAAACGGTGCAATACCGTACGAGTACATCCATACGGTACCAAACCACACAAAAATGGTGCAATACCGTACGAGTACTTCGTTACGGTACCAAACCACACCAAAAGGGTACAATACCGTACGAGTACTTCGTTACGGTACCAAACCAAACCAAAACCGTACAATACCGTACGAGTACATCCATACGGTACCAAAGCACACCAAAACGGTGCAATACCGTACAAGTACATCCATACGGTACCAAACCACACCAAAACGTTACAATACCGTACGAGTACATCCAGACGGTACCAAACCACACCAAAACGGTGCAATACCGTACGAGAACTTCGTTACGGTACCAAACCACACCAAAACGGTGCAATACCATACGAGTACTTCGTTACGGTACCAAACCACACCAAAACGGTGCAATACCGTAGGAGTAGTTCGTTACGGTACCAAACCAAACCAAAACGGTGCAATACCGTACGAGTACATCCATACGGTACCAAACAAAACCAAAACGGTGCAATACCGTACGAGTACTTCGTTACGGTACCAAATCACACCAAAACGGTACAATACCGTACGAGTACTTCGATACGATACCAAACAAAACCAAAATGGTGCAACACCGTACGAGTACATCCATACGGTACCAAACCACACCAAAACGGTGCAATACCGTACGAGTACTTCGTCACGGTACCAAACCACACCCAAACGGTGCAATACCGTACGAGTACATCCATACGGTACCAAACCACACCAAAACGGTGCAATACCGTACGAGAACTTCGTTACGGTACCAAACCACACCAAAACGGTGCAATCCCGTACGAGTACTTCGTTACGGTACCAAACCACACCAAAAGGGTACAATACCGTACGAGTACTTCGTTACGGTACCAAACCACACAAAAACCGTACAATAACGTACGAGTACATCCATACGGTACCAAAGAACACCAAAACGGTGCAATACCGTACGAGTACATCCATACGGTACCAAACCACACCAAAACGGTGCAATACCGTACGAGTGCATCCATACGATACCAAACCACACAAAAACAGTGCAATCCCGTACGAGTACTTCGTTACGGTACCAAACCACATTAAAAGGGTACAATACCATACGAGTATTTCGTTACGGTACCAAACCACACCAAAACCGTACAATACCGTACGAGTACATCCATACGGTACCAAAGCACACCAAAACAGTGCAATACTGTACGAGTACATCCATACGGTCCCAAACCACACCAAAACGGTGCAATACCGTACGAGTACTTCGTTATGGTACGAAACCACACCAAAACGGTGCGATACCGTACGAGTACTGTGTTACGGTACCAAACCACACCAAAAGGGTACAATACCGTACGAGTACTTCGTTACGGTACCAAAGCAAACCAAAACCGTACAATACCGTACGAGTACTTCCATACGGTACCAAAGCACACCAAAACGGTGCAATACCGTACGAGTACATCCATACGGTACCAAACCACACAAAAATGGTGCAATACCGTACGAGTACTTCGTTACGGTACCAAACCACACCAAAAGGGTACAATACCGTACGAGTACTTCGTTACGGTACCAAACCAAACCAAAACCGTACAATACCGTACGAGTACATCCATACGGTACCAAAGCACACCAAAACGGTGCAATACCGTACAAGTACATCCATACGGTACCAAACCACACCAAAACGTTACAATACCGTACGAGTACATCCATACGGTACCAAACCACACCAAAACGGTGCAATACCGTACGAGAACTTCGTTACGGTACCAAACCACACCAAAACGGTGCAATACCATACGAGTACTTCGTTACGGTACCAAACCACACCAAAACGGTGCAATACCGTAGGAGTAGTTCGTTACGGTACCAAAGCAAACCAAAACGGTGCAATACCGTACGAGTACATCCATACGGTACCAAACCACACCAAAACGGTGCAATACCGTACGAGTACTTCGTTACGGTACCAAATCACACCAAAACGGTACAATACCGTACGAGTACTTCGATACGATACCAAACAAAACCAAAATGGTGCAACACCGTACGAGTACATCCATACGGTACCAAACCACACCAAAACGGTGCAATACCGTACGAGTACTTCGTCACGGTACCAAACCACACCCAAACGGTGCAATACCGTACGAGTACATCCATACGGTACCAAACCACACCAAAACGGTGCAATACCGTACGAGAACTTCGTTACGGTACCAAACCACACCAAAACGGTGCAATACCGTACGAGTACTTCGTTACGGTACCAAACCACACCAAAAGGGTACAATACCGTACGAGTACTTCGTTACGGTACCAAACCACACAAAAACCGTACAATAACGTACGAGTACATCCATACGGTACCAAAGAACACCAAAACGGTGCAATACCGTACGAGTACATCCATACGGTACCAAACCACACCAAAACGGTGCAATACCGTACGAGTGCATCCATACGATACCAAACCACACAAAAACAGTGCAATCCCGTACGAGTACTTCGTTACGGTACCAAACCACATTAAAAGGGTACAATACCATACGAGTATTTCGTTACGGTACCAAACCACACCAAAACCGTACAATACCGTACGAGTACATCCATACGGTACCAAAGCACACCAAAACAGTGCAATACTGTACGAGTACATCCATACGGTCCCAAACCACACCAAAACGGTGCAATACCGTACGAGTACTTCGTTATGGTACGAAACCACACCAAAACGGTGCGATACCGTACGAGTACTGTGTTACGGTACCAAACCACACCAAAAGGGTACAATACCGTACGAGTACTTCGTTACGGTACCAAAGCAAACCAAAACCGTACAATACCGTACGAGTACTTCCATACGGTACCAAAGCACACCAAAACGGTGCAATACCGTACGAGTACATCCATACGGTACCAAACCACACAAAAATGGTGCAATACCGTACGAGTACTTCGTTACGGTACCAAACCACACCAAAAGGGTACAATACCGTACGAGTACTTCGTTACGGTACCAAACCAAACCAAAACCGTACAATACCGTACGAGTACATCCATACGGTACCAAAGCACACCAAAACGGTGCAATACCGTACAAGTACATCCATACGGTACCAAACCACACCAAAACGTTACAATACCGTACGAGTACATCCATACGGTACCAAACCACACCAAACGGTGCAATACCGTACGAGAACTTCGTTACGGTACCAAACCACACCAAAACGGTGCAATACCATACGAGTACTTCGTTACGGTACCAAACCACACCAAAACGGTGCAATACCGTAGGAGTAGTTCGTTACGGTACCAAAGCAAACCAAAACGGTGCAATACCGTACGAGTACATCCATACGGTACCAAACCACACCAAAACGGTGCAATACCGTACGAGTACTTCGTTACGGTACCAAATCACACCAAAACGGTACAATACCGTACGAGTACTTCGATACGATACCAAACAAAAACAAAATGGTGCAACACCGTACGAGTACATCCATACGGTACCAAACCACACCAAAACGGTGCAATACCGTACGAGTACTTCGTCACGGTACCAAACCACACCCAAACGGTGCAATACCGTACGAGTACATCCATACGGTACCAAACCACACCAAAACGGTGCAATACCGTACGAGAACTTCGTTACGGTACCAAACCACACCAAAACGGTGCAATACCGTACGAGTACTTCGTTACGGTACCAAACCACACCAAAAGGGTACAATACCGTACGAGTACTTCGTTACGGTACCAAACCACACAAAAACCGTACAATAACGTACGAGTACATCCATACGGTACCAAAGAACACCAAAACGGTGCAATACCGTACGAGTACATCCATACGGTACCAAACCACACCAAAACGGTGCAATACCGTACGAGTGCATCCATACGATACCAAACCACACAAAAACAGTGCAATCCCGTACGAGTACTTCGTTACGGTACCAAACCACATTAAAAGGGTACAATACCATACGAGTATTTCGTTACGGTACCAAACCACACCAAAACCGTACAATACCGTACGAGTACATCCATACGGTACCAAAGCACACCAAAACAGTGCAATACTGTACGAGTACATCCATACGGTCCCAAACCACACCAAAACGGTGCAATACCGTACGAGTACTTCGTTATGGTACGAAACCACACCAAAACGGTGCGATACCGTACGAGTACTGTGTTACGGTACCAAACCACACCAAAAGGGTACAATACCGTACGAGTACTTCGTTACGGTACCAAAGCAAACCAAAACCGTACAATACCGTACGAGTACTTCCATACGGTACCAAAGCACACCAAAACGGTGCAATACCGTACGAGTACATCCATACGGTACCAAACCACACAAAAATGGTGCAATACCGTACGAGTACTTCGTTACGGTACCAAACCACACCAAAAGGGTACAATACCGTACGAGTACTTCGTTACGGTACCAAACCAAACCAAAACCGTACAATACCGTACGAGTACATCCATACGGTACCAAAGCACACCAAAACGGTGCAATACCGTACAAGTACATCCATACGGTACCAAACCACACCAAAACGTTACAATACCGTACGAGTACATCCATACGGTACCAAACCACACCAAACGGTGCAATACCGTACGAGAACTTCGTTACGGTACCAAACCACACCAAAACGGTGCAATACCATACGAGTACTTCGTTACGGTACCAAACCACACCAAAACGGTGCAATACCGTAGGAGTAGTTCGTTACGGTACCAAAGCAAACCAAAACGGTGCAATACCGTACGAGTACATCCATACGGTACCAAACCACACCAAAACGGTGCAATACCGTACGAGTACTTCGTTACGGTACCAAATCACACCAAAACGGTACAATACCGTACGAGTACTTCGATACGATACCAAACAAAAACAAAATGGTGCAACACCGTACGAGTACATCCATACGGTACCAAACCACACCAAAACGGTGCAATACCGTACGAGTACTTCGTCACGGTACCAAACCACACCCAAACGGTGCAATACCGTACGAGTACATCCATACGGTACCAAACCACACCAAAACGGTGCAATACCGTACGAGAACTTCGTTACGGTACCAAACCACACCAAAACGGTGCAATACCGTACGAGTACTTCGTTACGGTACCAAACCACACCAAAAGGGTACAATACCGTACGAGTACTTCGTTACGGTACCAAACCACACAAAAACCGTACAATAACGTACGAGTACATCCATACGGTACCAAAGAACACCAAAACGGTGCAATACCGTACGAGTACATCCATACGGTACCAAACCACACCAAAACGGTGCAATACCGTACGAGTGCATCCATACGATACCAAACCACACAAAAACAGTGCAATCCCGTACGAGTACTTCGTTACGGTACCAAACCACATTAAAAGGGTACAATACCATACGAGTATTTCGTTACGGTACCAAACCACACCAAAACCGTACAATACCGTACGAGTACATCCATACGGTACCAAAGCACACCAAAACAGTGCAATACCGTACGAGTACATCCATACGGTCCCAAAGCACACCAAAACGGTGCAATACCGTACGAGTACTTCGTTATGGTACGAAACCACACCAAAACGGTGCGATACCGTACGAGTACTTTGTTACGGTACCAAACCACACCAAAAGGGTACAATACCGTACGAGTACTTCGTTACGGTACCAAATCAAACCAAAACCGTACAATACCGTACGAGTACATCCATACGGTACCAAAGCACACCAAAACGGTGCAATACCGTACGAGTACATCCATACGGTACCAAACCACACAAAAATGGTGCAATACCGTACGAGTACTTCGTTACGGTACCAAACCACACCAAAAGGGTACAATACCGTACGAGTACTTCGTTACGGTACCAAACCAAACCAAAACCGTACAATACCGTACGAGTACATCCATACGGTACCAAAGCACACCAAAACGGTGCAATACCGTACGAGTACATCCATACGGTACCAAACCACACCAAAACGGTGCAACACCGTACGAGTACTTCGTTACGGTAACAAACCACACCAAAATGGTACAATACCGTACGAGTACTTCGTTACGGTTCCAAACCACACCAACACGGTACAATACCGTACGAGTACTTCGTGACGGTACCAAACCAAACCAAAACCGTACAATACCGTACGAGTACATCCATACGGTACCAAAGCACACCAAAACGGTGCAATACCGTACGAGTACATCCATACGGTACCAAAGAACACCAAAACGGTGCAATACCGTACGAGTACATCCATACGGTACCAAACCACACCAAAACGGTGCAATACCGTACGAGTGCATCCATACGATACCAAACCACACAAAAACAGTGCAATCCCGTACGAGTACTTCGTTACGGTACCAAACCACATTCAAAGGGTACAATACCATACGAGTATTTCGTTACGGTACCAAACCACACCAAAACCGTACAATACCGTACGAGTACATCCATACGGTACCAAAGCACACCAAAACAGTGCAATACCGTACGAGTACATCCATACGGTCCAAAAGCACACCAAAACGGTGCAATACCGTACGAGTACTTCGTTATGGTACGAAACCACACCAAAACGGTGCGATACCGTACGAGTACTTTGTTACGGTACCAAACCACACCAAAAGGGTACAATACCGTACGAGTACTTCGTTACGGTACCAAATCAAACCAAAACCGTACAATACCGTACGAGTACATCCATACGGTACCAAAGCACACCAAAACGGTGCAATACCGTACGAGTACATCCATACGGTACCAAACCACACAAAAATGGTGCAATACCGTACGAGTACTTCGTTACGGTACCAAACCACACCAAAAGGGTACAATACCGTACGAGTACTTCGTTACGGTACCAAACCAAACCAAAACCGTACAATACCGTACGAGTACATCCATACGGTACCAAAGCACACCAAAACGGTGCAATACCGTACGAGTACATCCATACGGTACCAAACCACACCAAAACGGTGCAACACCGTACGAGTACTTCGTTACGGTAACAAACCACACCAAAATGGTACAATACCGTACGAGTACTTCGTTACGGTTCCAAACCACACCAACACGGTACAATACCGTACGAGTACTTCGTGACGGTACCAAACCAAACCAAAACCGTACAATACCGTACGAGTACATCCATACGGTACCAAAGCACACCAAAACGGTGCAATACCGTACGAGTACATCCATACGGTACCAAACCACACCAAAACGGTGCGATACCGTACGAGTACTTCGTTACGGTTACAAACCACAACAAAATGGTGCAATACCGTACGAGTACTTCGTTAAGGTACCAAACCAAACTAAAACCGTACAATACCGTACGAGTACATCCATACGGTACCAAAGCACACCAAAACGGTGCAATACCGTACGAGTACTTGGTTACGGTACCAAACCAAACAAAAACCGTACAATACCGTACGAGTACATCCATACGGTACCAAAGCACACCAAAACGGTGCAATACCGTACGAGTACATCCATACGGTACCAAAGCACACCAAAACGGTGCAATACCGTACGAGTACTTCGTTACGGTAACAAACCACACCAAAATGGTACAATACCATACGAGTACTTCGTTACGGTACCAAACCACACCAAAACCGTACAATACCGTACGAGTACATCCATACGGTACCAAACGATACAAAAACGGTGCAATACCGTACGAGTACTTCGTAACGGCACCAAACCACATTAAAAGGGTACAATACCATACGAGTATTTCGTTACGGTACCAAACCACACAAAAACCGTACAATACCGTACGAGTACATCCATACGGTACCAAAGCACACCAAAACAGTGCAATACCGTACGAGTACATCCATACGGTACCAAACCACACCAAAACGGTGCAATACCGTACGAGTACTTCGTTAGGGTACGAAACCACACCAAAACGGTGCGATACCGTACGAGTACTTTGTTACGGTACCAAACCACACCAAAACGGTGCAATACCGTACGAGTACTTCGTTACAGTACCAAACCACACCAAAACGGTACAATACCGTACGAGTACTTCGATACGGTACCAAACCAAACCAAAATGGTGCAATACCGTACGAGTACATCTATACGGTACCAAACCACACCAAAATGGTGCAATACCGTACGAGTACTTCGTTACGGTACCAAACCACACCAAAACGGTACAATACCGTACGAGTACTTCGTTACGGTACCAAACCACACCAAAACCGTACAATACCGTACGAGTACATCCATACGGTACCAAAGCACACCAAAACGGTGCAATACCGTACGAGTTCTTCGTTACGGTACCAAACCACACCAAAAGGGTACAATACCGTACGAGTACTTCGTTATGGTACCAAACCACACCAAAACAGTACAATACCGTACGGGTACTTCGTTACGGTACCAAACCAAACCAAAACGGTGCAATACCGTACGAGTACATCCATACGGTACCAAAGCACACCAAAACGGTGCAATACCGTACGAGTACATCCATACTGTACCAAACCACACAAAAATGGTGCAATACCGTACGAGTACTTCGTTACGGTACCAAACCACACCAAAAGGGTACAATACCGTATGAGTACTTCGTTACGGTATCAAACCAAACCAAAACCGTACAATACCGTACGAGTACATCGATACGGTACCAAAGCACACCAAAACGGTGCAATACCATATGAGTACATCAATACGGTACCAAACCACACCAAAACGGTGCAATACCGTACGAGTACTTCGTTACGGTAACAAACCACACCAAAATGGTTCAATACCGTACGAGTACTTCGTTACGGTACCAAACCAAACCAAAACCGTACAATACCGTACGAGTACATCCATACGGTACCAAAGCACACCAAAACGGTGCAATACCGTACGAGTACTTCGTTACGGTACCAAACCAAACCAAAACCGTACAATACCGTACGAGTACATCCATACGGTACCAAAGCACACCAAAACGGTGCAATACCGTACGAGTACATCCATACGGTACCAAACCACACCAAAACGGTGCAATACCGTACGAGTACTTCGTTACGGTACCAAACTACACAAAAACGGTGCAATACCGTACGAGTACATCCATACGGTACCAAAGCACACCAAAACGGTGCAATACCGTACGAGTACATCAATACGGTACCAAACCACACCAAAACGGTGCAATACCGTACGAGTACTTCGTTACGGTAACAAACCACACCAAAATGGTACAATACCGTACGAGTACTTCGTTACGGTACCAAACCAAACCAAAACCGTACAATACCGTACGAGTACATCCATACGGTACCAAAGCACACCAAAACGGTGCAATACCGTACGAGTACTTCGTTACGGTACCAAACCAAACCAAAACCGTACAATACCGTACGAGTACATCCATACGGTACAAAAGCACAGCAAAACGGTGCAATACCGTACGAGTACATCCATACGGTACCAAACCACACCAAAACGGTGCAATACCGTATGAGTACTTCGTTACGGTACCAAACTACACAAAAACGGTGCAATACCGTACGAGTACATCCATACGGTACCAAAGCACACCAAAACGGTGCAATACCGTACGAGTACATCCATACGGTACCAAACCACACCAAAACGGTGCAATACCGTACGAGTACTTCGTTACGGTAACAAACCACACGAAAATGGTACAATACTATACGAGTACTTCGTTACGGTACCAAACCACACCAAAAGGGTACAATACCGTACGAGTACTTCGTTACGGTACCAAACCACACAAAAACCGTACAATACCGTACGAGTACATCCATACGGTACCAAAGCACACCAAAACGGTGCAATACCGTACGAGTACATCCATACGGTACCAAAGCACACCAAAACGGTGCAATACCGTACGAGTACATCCATACGGTACCAAACCACACCAAAACGGTGCAATACCGTACGAGTACTTCGTTACGGTCACAAACCACACCAAAATGGTACAATACCATACGAGTACTTCGTTACGGTACCAAACCACACCAAAACGGTGCAATACCGTACGAGTACATCCATACGGTACCAAACCACACCAAAACGGTGCAATACCGTACGAGAACTTCGTTACGGTACCAAACCACACCAAAACGGTGCAATACCGTACGAGTACTTCGTTACGGTACCAAACCACACCAAAAGGGTACAATACCGTACGAGTACTTCGTTACGGTACCAAACCACACAAAAACCGTACAATACCGTACGAGTACATCCATACGGTACCAAAGCACACCAAAACGGTGCAATACCGTACGAGTACATCCATACGGTACCAAACCACACCAAAACGGTGCAATACCGTATGAGTGCATCCATACTGTACCAAACCACACAAAAACAGTGCAATACCGTACGAGTACTTCGTTACGGTACCAAACCACATTAAAAGGGTACAATACCATACGAGTATTTCGTTACGGTACCAAACAACACCAAAACCGTACAATACCGTACGAGTACATCCATACGGTACCAAAGCACACCAAAACAGTGCAATACCGTACGAGTACATCCATACGGTCCCAAACAACACCAAAACGGTGCAATACCGTACGAGTACTTCGTTATGGTACGAAACCACACCAAAACGGTGCGATACCGTACGAGTACTTTGTTACGGTACCAAACCACACCAAAAGGGTACAATACCGTACGAGTACTTCGTTACGGTACCAAAGCAAACAAAAACCGTACAATACCGTACGAGTACATCCATACGGTACCAAAGAACACCAAAACGGTGCAATACCGTACGAGAACATCCATACGATACCAAACCACACAAAAATGGTGCAATACCGTACGAGAACTTCGTTACGGTACCAAACCACACCAAAAGGGTACAATACCGTACGAGTACTTCGTTACGGTACCAAACCACACCAAAACCGTACAATACCGTACGAGTACATCCATACGGTACCAAAGCACACCAAAACGGTGCAATACCGTACGAGTACATCCATACGGTACCAAAGCACACCAAAACGGTGCAATACCGTAAAAGTACATCCATACGGTACCAAACCTCACCAAAACGGTGCAATACCGTACGAGTACATCCATACGGTACCAAACCACACCAAAACGGTGCAATACCGTACGAGTACTTCGTTACGGTACCAAATCACACCAAAACGGTACAATACCGTACGAGTACTTCGATACGGTACCAAACCAAACCAAAATGGTGCAACACCGTACGAGTACATCCATACGGTATAAACCACAACAAAACGGTGCAATACCGTACGAGTACTTCGTTACGGTACCAAACCACACCAAAACGGTGCAATACCGTACGAGTACATCCATACGGTACCAAAGCACACCAAAACGGTGCAATACCGTACGAGTACATCCATACGGTACCAAACAACACAAAAATGGTGCAATACCGTACGAGTAATTCGTTACGGTACCAAACTACACCAAAAGGGTACAATACCGTACGAGTACTTCGTTACGGTACCAAACCACACCAAAACCGTACAATACCGTACGAGTACATCCATACGGTACCAAAGCACACCAAAACGGTGCAATAACGTACGAGTACTTCGTTACGGTACCAAACCACACCAAAAGGGTACAATACCGTACGAGTACTTCGTTATGGTACCAAACCACACCAAAACGGTACAATACCGTACGGGTACTTCGTTACGGTACCAAACCAAACCAAAACGGTGCAATACCGTACGAGTACATCCATACGGTACCAAAGCACACCAAAACGGTGCAATACCGTACGAGTACATCCATACGGTACCAAACCACACCAAAACGGTGCAATACCGTACGAGTACATCCATACGGTACCAAACCACACAAAACTGGTGCAATACCGTACGAGTACTTCGTTACGGTACCAAACCACACCAAAAGGGTACAATACCGTACGAGTACTTCGTTACGGTACCAAACCATACAAAAACCGTACAATACCGTACGAGTACATCCATACGGTACCAAAGCACACCAAAACGGTGCAATACCGTACTAGTACATCCATACGGTACCAAACCACACCAAAACGGTGCAATACCGTACGAGTACTTCGTTACGGTAACAAACCACACCAAAATGGTACAATACCGTACGAGTACTTCGTTACGGTACCAAACCAAACCAAAACCGTACAATACCTTACGAGGACATCCATACGGTACCAAAGCACACCAAAACGGTGCAATACCGTACGAGTACTTCGTTACGGTACCAAACCAAACCAAAATCGTACAATACCGTACGAGTACATCCATACGGTACCAAAGCACACCAAAACGGTGCAATACCGTACGAGTACATCTATACGGTACCAAACCACACCAAAACGGTGCAATACCGAACGAATACTTCGTTACGGTACCAAACCACACCCAAACGGTGCAATACCGTACGAGTACTTCGTTACGGTACCAAACTACACCAAAACGGTGCAATACCGTACAAGTACATCCATACGGTACCGAAGCACACCAAAACGGTGCAATACCGTACGGGTACATCCATACGGTACCAAACCACACCAAAACGGTGCAATACCGTACGAGTACTTCGTTACGGTAACAAACCACACCAAAATGGTACAATACCATACGAGTACTTCGTTACGGTACCAAACCACACCAAAACGGTACAATACCGTACGAGTACTTCGTTACGGTACCAAACCAAACCAAAACCGTACAATACCGTACGAGTACATCCATACGGTACCAAAGCACACCAAAACGGTGCAATACCGTACGAGTACATCCGTACGGTACCAAACCACACCAAAAGGGTGCAATACCGTACGAATACTTCGTTACGGTACCAAACCACACCAAAACGGTGCAATACCGTACGAGTACTTCGTTACGGTACCAAACCAAACCAAAACGGTGCAATACCGTACGAGTACATCCATACGGTACCAAACCACACCAAAACGGTGTAATACCGTACGAGTACTTCGTTACGGTACCAAACCACACCAAAACGGTGCAATACCGTACGAGTACTTCGTTATGGTACCAAACCACACCAAAACAGTACAATACCGTACGAGAACTTCGTTACGGTACCAAACCACAGCAAAAGGGTACCATACCGTACGAGTACTTCGTTACGGTACCAAACCAAACCAAAACGGTGCAATACCGTACGAGTACATCCATACGGTACCAAACCACACCAAAACGGTACAATACCGTACGAGTACATCCATACGGTACCAAACCACACCAAAACAGTGCAATACCGTACGAGAACTTCGTTACGGTACCAAACCACACCAAAACGGTGCAATACCATACGAGTACTTCGTTACGGTACCAAACCACACCAAAACGGTGCAATACCGTAGGAGTACTTCGTTACGGTACCAAACCAAACAAAAACGGTGCAATACCGTACGAGTACATCCATACGGTACCAAACCACACCAAAACGGTGCAATACCGTACGAGTACTTCGTTACGGTACCAAATCACACCAAAACGGTCCAATACCGTACGAGTACTTCGATACGGTACCAAACCAAACCAAAATGGTGCAACACCGTACGAGTACATCCATACGGTACCAAACCACACCAAAACGGTGCGATACCGTACGAGTACTTCGTTACGGTACCAAACCACACCAAAACGGTGCAATACCGTACGAGTACATCCATGCGGTACCAAACCACACAAAAACGGTGCAATACCGTACGAGTACTTCGTTACGGTACCAAACCACATTAAAAGGGTACAATACCATACGAGTACTTCGTTATGGTACGAAACCACACCAAAACGGTGCGATACCGTACGAGTACTTTGTTATGGTACCAAACCACACCAAAAGGGTACAATACCGTATGAGTACTTCGTTACGGTACGAAAGGAAACCAAAACCGTACAATACCGTACGAGTACATCCATACGGTACCAAAGCACACCAAAACGGGGCAATACCGTACGGGTACATCCATACGGTACCAAACCACACAAAAATGGTGCAATACCGTACGAGTACTTCGTTACGGTACCAAACCACACCAAAAGGGTACAATACCGTACGAGTACTTCGTTACGGTACCAAACCAAACAAAAACCGTACAATACCGTACGAGTACATCCATACGGTACCAAAGCACACCAAAACGGTGCAATACCGTACGAGTACTTCGTTACGGTACCAAACCACACCAAAAGGGTACAATACCGTACGGGTACTTCGTTACGGTACCAAACCAAACCAAAACGGTGCAATACCGTACGAGTACATCCATACGGTACCAAAGCACACCAAAACGGTGCAATACCATACGAGTACATCCATACGGTACCAAACCAAACCAAAACGGTGCAATACCGTACGAGTACATCCATACGGTACCAAACCACACAAAAATGGTGCAATCCCGTACGAGTACTTCGTTACGGTACCAAACCGCACCAAAAGGGTACAATACCGTACGAGTACTTCGTTACGGTACCAAACCACACCAAAACGGTACAATACCGTACGGGTACTTCATTACGGTACCAAACCAAACCAAAACGGTGCAATACCGTACGAGTACATCCATACGGTACCAAAGCACACCAAAACGGTGCAATACCGTACGAGTACATCCATACGGTACCAAACCACACAAAAACGGTGGAATACCATACGAGTACATCCATACGGTACCAAACCACACCAAAAAGGTGCAATACCGTACGAGTACTTCGTTACGGTACCAAACCACACCAAAACGCTGCAATACCGTACGAGTACATCCATACGGTACCAAACCACACTAAAACGGGGCAATACCGTACGAGTACTTCGTTACGGCACCAAACCACACCAAAACGGTACAATTCCGTACGAGTACTTCGTTACGGTACCAAACCAAACCAAAATGGTGCAATACCGTACGAGTGCATCCATACGGTACCAAACCACACCAAAACGGTGCAATACCGTACGAGTACTTAGTTACGGTACCAAACCACACCATAAGGGTACAATACCGTACGAGTACTTCGTTACGGTACCAAACCACACGAAAACCGAACAATACCGGACGAGTACATCCATACGGTACCAAAGCACACCAAAACGGTGAAATACCGTACGAGTACATCCATACGGTACCAAACCACACCAAAACGGTGCAATACCGTACGAGTGCATCCATACGGTACCAAACCACACAAAAACGGTGCAATACCGTACGAGTAGTTCGTTACGGTACCAAACCACATTAAAAGGGTACAATACCATACGAGTATTTCGTTACGGTAAAAAACCACACCAAAACCGTACAATACTGTACGAGTACATCCATACGGTACCAAAGCACACCAAAAGAGTGCAATACCGAACGAGTACATCCATACGGTACCAAACCACACCAAAACGGTGCAATACCGTACGAGTACTTCGTTATGGTACGAAACCACACCAAAACGGTGCGATACCGTACGAGTACTTTGTTACGGTACTAAACCACACCAAAACGGTGCAATACCGTACGAGTACTTCCTTACGGTACCAAACCACACCAAAACGGTACAATACCGTACGAGTACTTCGATACGGTACCAAACCAAACCAAAATGGTGCAATACCGTACGAGTACATCCATACGGTTCCAAACCACACCAAAACGGTGCAATACCGTACGAGTACTTCGTTACAGTACCAAACCACACCAAAAGGGTACAATACCGTACGAGTACTTCGTTACGGTACCAAACCACACCAAAACCGTACAATACCGTACGAGTACATCCATACGGTACCAAAGCACACCAAAACGGTGCAATACCGTACGAGTACTTCGTCACGGTACCAAACCACACCAAAAGGGTACAATACCGTACGGGTACTTCGGTACGGTACAAAACCAAACCAAAACGGTGCAATACCGTACGAGTACATCCATACGGTACCAAAGCACACCAAAACGGTGCAATACCGTACGAGTACATCCATACGGTACCAAACCACACCAAAACGGTGCAATACCGTACGAGTACTTTGTTACGGTACCAAACCACACCAAAACGGTACAATACCGTACGAGTACTTCGATACGGTACCAAACCAAACAAAAATGGTGTAATGCCGTACGAGTACATCCATACGGTTCCAAACCACACCAAAACGGTGCAATACCGTACGAGTACTTCGTTACGGTACCAAACCACACCAAAAGGGTACAAGACCGTACGAGTACTTCGTTACGGTACCAAACCACACCAAAAGGGTACAATACCGTACGGGTACTTCGTTACGGTACCAAACCAAACCAAAATGGTGCAATACCGTACGAGTACATCCATACGGTACCAAAGCACACAAAAACGGTGCAATACCGTACGAGTACATCCATACGGTACCAAACCACACCAAAACGGTGCAATACCGTACGAGTACTTCGTTACGGTACCAAACCACACCAAAAGGGTACAATACCGTACGAGTAGTTCGTTACGGTACCAAACCAAACCAAAACCGTACAATACCGTACGAGTACATCCATACGGTACCGAAGCACACCAAAGCGGTGCAATACCGTACGAGTACATCCATACGGTACCAAACCACACCAAAACGGTGCAATACCGTACGAGTACTTCCTTACGGTAACAAACCACACCAAAATGGTACAATACCGTACGAGTACTTCGTTACGGTACCAAAAAACACCAAAACGGTACAATACCGTACGAGTACTTCGTTACGGTACCAAACCACACCAAAATGGTGCAATACCGTACGAGTACATCCATACGGTACAAAACCACACCAAAACGGTGCAATACCGTACGAGTACTTCGTTACGGTACCAAACCACACCAAAAGGGTACAATACCGTACGAGTAGTTCGTTATGGTACCAAACCACACCAAAATCGTACAATACCGTCCGAGTACATCCATACGGTAACAAAGCACAACAAAACGGTGCAATACCGTACGAGTACATCCATACGGTACCAAACCACACCAAAACGGTGCAATACCGTACGAGTACTTCGTTATGGTACGAAACCACACCAAAACGGTGCGATACCGTACGAGTACTTTGTTACGGTACTAAACCACACCAAAACGGTGCAATACCGTACGAGTACTTCGTTACGGTACCAAACCACACCAAAACGGTACAATACCGTACGAGTACTTCGATACCGTACCAAACCAAACCAAAATGGTGCAATACCGTACGAGTACATCCATACGGTTCCAAACCACACCAAAACGGTGCAGTACCGTACGAGTACTTCGTTACGGTACCAAACCACACCAAAAGGGTACAATACCGTACGAGTACTTCGTTACGGTACCAAACCACACCAAAACCGTACAATACCGTACGAGTACATCCATACGGTACAAAAGCACACCAAAACGGTGCAATACCGTACGAGTACTTCGTTACGGTACCAAACCACACCAAAAGGGTACAATACCGTACGGGTACTTCGTTACGGTACCAAACCAAACCAAAACGGTGCAATACCGTACGAGTACATCCATACGGTACCAAAGCACACCAAAACGGTGCAATACCGTACGAGTACATCCATACGGTACCAAACCACACCAAAACGGTGCAATACCGTACGAGTACTTCGTTACGGTACCAAACCACACCAAAACGGTACAATACCGTACGAGTACTTCGATACGGTACCAAACCAAACCAAAATGGTGCAATGCCGTACGAGTACATCCATACGGTTCCAAACCACACCAAAACGGTGCAATACCGTACGAGTACTTCGTTACGGTACCAAACCTCATCAAAACGGTGCAATACCGTACGTGTACATCCATACGGTTCCAAACAACACCAAAACGGTGCAATACCTTACGAGTACTTCCTTACGGTACCAAACCACACCAAAACCGTACAATACCGTACGAGTACATCCATACGGTACCGAAGCACACCAAAGCGGTGCAATACCGTACGAGTACATCCATACGGTACCAAACCACACCAAAACGGTGCAATACCGTACGACTACATCCATACGGTACCAAAGCACACCAAAACGGTGCAATACCGTACGAGTACATCCATACGGTACCAAACCACACCAAAACGGTGCAATACCGTACGAGTACTTCGTTACGGTACCAAACCACACCAAAACGGTACAATACCGTACGAGTACTTCGATACGGTACCAAACCAAACCAAAATGGTGCAATGCCGTACGAGTACATCCATACGGTTCCAAACCACACCAAAACGGTGCATTACCGTACGAGTACTTCGTTACGGTACCAAACCACACCAAAAGGGTACAATACCGTACGAGTACTTCGTTACGGTACCAAACCACACCAAAACCGTACAATACCGTACGAGTACATCCATACTGTACCAAAGCACACCAAAACGGTGCAATACCGTACGAGTACTTCGTTACGGTACCAAACCACACCAAAAGGGTACAATACCGTACGGGTACTTCGTTACGGTACCAAACCAAACCAAAACGGTGCAATACCGTACGACTACATCCATACGGTACCAAAGCACACCAAAACGGTGCAATACCGTACGAGTACATCCATACGGTACCAAACCACACCAAAACGGTGCAATACCGTATGAGTACTTCGTTACGGTACCAAACCACACCAAAAGGGTACAATACCGTACGAGTAGTTCGTTACGGTACCAAACCAAACCAAAACCGTACAATACCGTACGAGTACATCCATACGGTACCAAAGCACACCAAAGCAGTGCAATACCGTACGAGGACATCCATACGGTACCAAACCACACCAAAACGGTGCAATACCGTACGAGTACTTCGTTACGGTAACAAACCACACCAAAATTGTACAATACCGTACGAGTACTTCGTTACGGTACCAAACAACACCAAAACGGTACAATACCGTACGAGTACTTCGTTACGGTACCAAACCACACCAAAATGGTGCAATACCGTACGAGTACATCCATACGGTACAAAACCACACAAAAACGGTGCAATACCGTACGAGTACTTCGTTACGGTACCAAACCAAACCTAAATGGTGCAATACCGTACGAGTACATCCATACGGTACCAAACCACACCAAAACGGTGCAATACCGTACGAGTACATCCATACGGTACCAAACCACACCAAAACGGTGCAATACCGTACGTGTACATCCATACGGTTCCAAACAACAACAAAACGGTGCAATACCTTACGAGTACTTCCTTACGGTACCAAACCACACCAAAAGGGTACAATACCGTACGAGTCTTTCGTTACGGTACCAAACCACACCAAAATCGTACAATACCGTACGGTTACATCCATACAGTACCAAAGCACACCAAAACGGTGCAATACCGTACGAGTACATCCATACGGTACCAAACCACACCAAAACGGTGCAATACCGTACGAGAACTTCATTACGGTACCAAACCACACCAAAACGGTGCAATACCATACGAGTACTTCGTTACGGTACCAAACCACACCAAAACGGTGCAATACCGTAGGAGTACTTCGTTACGGTACTAAACCAAACCAAAACGGTGCAATACCGTACGAGTACATCCATACGGTACCAAACCACACCAAAACGGTGCAATACCATATGAGAACTTCGTTACGGTACCAAACCACACCAAAACGGTGCAATACCGTTCGAGTACTTCGTTACGGTACCAAACCACACCAAAAGGGTACAATACCGTACGAGTACTTCGTTACGGTACCAAACCAAACCAAAACGGTGCAATACCGTACGAGTACATCCATACGGTACCAAACCACACCAAAACGGTGTAATACCGTACGAGTACTTCGTTACGGTACCAAACCACACCAAAATCGTGCAATACCGTACGAGTACTACGTGATGGTACCAAACCACACCAAAACGGTACAATACCGTACGAGTACTTCGTTTCGGTACCAAACCAAACCAAAACGGTGCAATACCGTACGAGTACATCCATACGGTACCAAACCACACCAAAACGGTGCAATACCGTACGAGTACCTCCATACGGTACCAAACCACACCAAAACGGTGCAATACCGTACGAGTACTTCGTTACGGTACCAAACCACACCAAAAGGGTACAATACCGTACGAGTACTTCGTTACGGTACCAAACCAAACCAAAACGGTGCAATACCGTACGAGAACTTCGTTACGGTACCAAACCACACCAAAACGGTGCAATACCGTACGAGTACTTCGTTACGGTACCAAACCACACCAAAACGGTACAATACCGTACGAGTACTTCGATACGGTACCAAACCAAACCAAAATGGTGCAATGCCGTACGAGTACATCCATACGGTACCAAACCACACCAAAACGGTGCAATACCGTACGAGTACTTCGTTATGGTACGAAACAACACCAAAACGGTGCGATACCGTACGAGTACTTTGTTACGGTACCAAACCACACCAAAACGGTGTAATACTGTACGAGTACTTCGTTACGGTACCAAACCACACCAAAACGGTACAATACCGTACGAGTACTTCGATACGGTACCAAACCAAACCAAAATGGTGCAATACCGTACGAGTACATCCATACGGTTCCAAACCACACCAAAACGGTGCAATACCGTACGAGTACTTCGTTACGGTACCAAACCACACCAAAAGGGTACAATACCGTACGAGTACTTCGTTACGGTACCAAGCCACACCAAAAGGGTACAATACCGTACGAGTACTTCGTTACGGTACCAAACCACACCAAAACCGTACAATACCGTACGAGTACATCCATACGGTACCAAAGCACACCAAAATGGTGCAATACCGTACGAGTACTTCGTTACGGTACCAAACCACACCAAAAGGGTACAATACCGTACGGGTACTTCGTTACGGTACCAAACCAAACCAAAACGGTGCAATACCGTACGAGTACATCCATACGGTACCAAAGCACACCAAAACGGTGCAATACCGTACGAGTACATCCATACGGTACCAAACCACACCAAAACGGTGCAATACCGTACGAGTACTTCGTTACGGTACCAAACCACACCAAAAGGGTACAATACCGTACGAGTAGTTCGTTACGGTACCAAACCAAACCAAAACCGTACAATACCGTACGAGTACATCCATACGGTACCAAAGCACACCAAAACGGTGCAATACCGTACGAGTACATCCATACGGTACCAAACCACACCAAAACGTTGCAATACCGTACGAGTACTTCGTTACGGTAACAAACCACACCAAAATTGTACAATACCGTACGAGTACTTCGTTACGGTACCAAACAACACCAAAACGGTACAATACCGTACGAGTACTTCGTTACGGTACCAAACCACACCAAAATGGTGCAATACCGTACAAGTACATCCATACGGTACAAAACCACACCAAAACGGTGCAATACCGTACGAGTACTTCGTTACGGTACCCAACCACACGAAAAGGGTACAATACCGTACGAGTAGTTCGTTACGGTACCAAACCACACCAAAATCGTACAATACCGTCCGAGTACATCCATACGGTACCAAAGCACAACAAAACAGTGCAATACCGTACGAGTACATCCATACGGTACCAAACCACACCAAAACGGTGCAATACCGTACGAGTACTTCGTTACGGTACCAAACCACACGAAAAGGGTACAATACCGTACGAGTAGTTCATTACGGTACCAAACCACACCAAAATCGTACAATACCGTCCGAGTACATCCATACGGTACCAAAGCACAACAAAACAGTGCAATACCGTACGAGTACATCCATACGGTACTAAACCACACCAAAACGGTGCAATACCGTACGAGTACTTCGTTACGGTACCAAACCACACCAAAAGGGTACCATACCGTACGAGTACTTCGTTACAGTACCAAACCACACCAAAACCGTACAATACCATACGAGTACATCCATACAGTACCAAAGCACACCAAAACGGTGCAATACCGTACGAGTACTTCGTTACGGTACCAAACCACACCAAAAGGGTACAATACCGTACGAGTAGTTCGTTACGGTACCAAACCAAACAAAAACCGTACAATACCGTACGAGTACATCCATACGGTACCGAAGCACAACAAAGCGGTGCAATACCGTACGAGTACATCCATACGGTACCAAACCACACCAAAACGGTGCAATACCGTACGAGTACTTCGTTACGGTAACAAACCACACCAAAATGGTACAATACCGTACGAGTACTTCGTTACGGTACCAAAAAACACCAAAACGGTACAATACCGTACGAGTACTTCGTTACGGTACCAAACCACACCAAAATGGTGCAATACCGTACGAGTACATCCATACGGTACAAAACCACACCAAAACGGTGCAATACCGTACGAGTACTTCGTTACGGTACCAAACCACACCAAAAGGGTACAATACCGTACGAGTAGTTCGTTATGGTACCAAACCACACCAAAATCGTACAATACCGTCCGAGTACATCCATACGGTAACAAAGCACAACAAAACGGTGCAATACCGTACGAGTACATCCATACGGTACCAAACCACACCAAAACGGTGCAATACCGTACGAGTACTTCGTTATGGTACGAAACCACACCAAAACGGTGCGATACCGTACGAGTACTTTGTTACGGTACTAAACCACACCAAAACGGTGCAATACCGTACGAGTACTTCGTTACGGTACCAAACCACACCAAAACGGTACAATACCGTACGAGTACTTCGATACCGTACCAAACCAAACCAAAATGGTGCAATACCGTACGAGTACATCCATACGGTTCCAAACCACACCAAAACGGTGCAGTACCGTACGAGTACTTCGTTACGGTACCAAACCACACCAAAAGGGTACAATACCGTACGAGTACTTCGTTACGGTACCAAACCACACCAAAACCGTACAATACCGTACGAGTACATCCATACGGTACCAAAGCACACCAAAACGGTGCAATACCGTACGAGTACTTCGTTACGGTACCAAACCACACCAAAAGGGTACAATACCGTACGGGTACTTCGTTACGGTACCAAACCAAACCAAAACGGTGCAATACCGTACGAGTACATCCATACGGTACCAAAGCACACCAAAACGGTGCAATACCGTACGAGTACATCCATACGGTACCAAACCACACCAAAACGGTGCAATACCGTACGAGTACTTCGTTACGGTACCAAACCACACCAAAACGGTACAATACCGTACGAGTACTTCGATACGGTACCAAACCAAACAAAAATGGTGCAATGCCGTACGAGTACATCCATACGGTTCCAAACCACACCAAAACGGTGCAATACCGTACGAGTACTTCGTTACGGTACCAAACCACACCAAAACGGTGCAATACCGTACGTGTACATCCATACGGTTCCAAACAACACCAAAACGGTGCAATACCTTACGAGTACTTCCTTACGGTACCAAACCACACCAAAACCGTACAATACCGTACGAGTACATCCATACGGTACCGAAGCACACCAAAGCGGTGCAATACCGTACGAGTACATCCATACGGTACCAAACCACACCAAAACGGTGCAATACCGTACGACTACATCCATACGGTACCAAAGCACACCAAAACGGTGCAATACCGTACGAGTACATCCATACGGTACCAAACCACTCCAAAACGGTGCAATACCGTACGAGTACTTCGTTACGGTACCAAACCACACCAAAACGGTACAATACCGTACGAGTACTTCGATACGGTACCAAACCAAACCAAAACGGTGCAATACCGTACGACTACATCCATACGGTACCAAAGCACACCAAAACGGTGCAATACCGTACGAGTACATCCATACGGTACCAAACCACACCAAAACGGTGCAATACCGTACGAGTACTTCGTTACGGTACCAAACCACACCAAAACGGTACAATACCGTACGAGTACTTCGATACGGTACCAAACCAAACCAAAATGGTGCAATGCCGTACGAGTACATCCATACGGTTCCAAACCACACCAAAACGGTGCAATACCGTACGAGTACTTCGTTACGGTACCAAACCACACCAAAAGGGTACAATACCGTACGAGTACTTCGTTACGGTACCAAACCACACCAAAACCGTACAATACCGTACGAGTACATCCATACTGTACCAAAGCACACCAAAACGGTGCAATACCGTACGAGTACTTCGTTACGGTACCAAACCACACCAAAAGGGTACAATACCGTACGGGTACTTCGTTACGGTACCAAACCAAACCAAAACGGTGCAATACCGTACGACTACATCCATACGGTACCAAAGCACACCAAAACGGTGCAATACCGTACGAGTACATCCATACGGTACCAAACCACACCAAAACGGTGCAATACCGTATGAGTACTTCGTTACGGTACCAAACCACACCAAAAGGGTACAATACCGTACGAGTAGTTCGTTACGGTACCAAACCAAACCAAAACCGTACAATACCGTACGAGTACATCCATACGGTACCAAAGCACACCAAAGCAGTGCAATACCGTACGAGGACATCCATACGGTACCAAACCACACCAAAACGGTGCAATACCGTACGAGTACTTCGTTACGGTAACAAACCACACCAAAATTGTACAATACCGTACGAGTACTTCGTTACGGTACCAAACAACACCAAAACGGTACAATACCGTACGAGTACTTCGTTACGGTACCAAACCACACCAAAATGGTGCAATACCGTACGAGTACATCCATACGGTACAAAACCACACCAAAACGGTGCAATACCGTACGAGTACTTCGTTACGGTACCAAACCAAACCTAAATGGTGCAATACCGTACGAGTACATCCATACGGTACCAAACCACACCAAAACGGTGCAATACCGTACGAGTACATCCATACGGTACCAAACCACACCAAAACGGTGCAATACCGTACGTGTACATCCATACGGTTCCAAACAACAACAAAACGGTGCAATACCTTACGAGTACTTCCTTACGGTACCAAACCACACCAAAAGGGTACAATACCGTACGAGTCTTTCGTTACGGTACCAAACCACACCAAAATCGTACAATACCGTACGGTTACATCCATACAGTACCAAAGCACACCAAAACGGTGCAATACCGTACGAGTACATCCATACGGTACCAAACCACACCAAAACGGTGCAATACCGTACGAGAACTTCATTACGGTACCAAACCACACCAAAACGGTGCAATACCATACGAGTACTTTGTTACGGTACCAAACCACACCAAAACGGTGCAATACCGTAGGAGTACTTCGTTACGGTACTAAACCAAACCAAAACGGTGCAATACCGTACGAGTACATCCATACGGTACCAAACCACACCAAAACGGTGCAATACCATATGAGAACTTCGTTACGGTACCAAACCACACCAAAACGGTGCAATACCGTTCGAGTACTTCGTTACGGTACCAAACCACACCAAAAGGGTACAATACCGTACGAGTACTTCGTTACGGTACCAAACCAAACCAAAACGGTGCAATACCGTACGAGTACATCCATACGGTACCAAACCACACCAAAACGGTGTAATACCGTACGAGTACTTCGTTACGGTACCAAACCACACCAAAATAGTGCAATACCGTACGAGTACTACGTGATGGTACCAAACCACACCAAAACGGTACAATACCGTACGAGTACTTCGTTTCGGTACCAAACCAAACCAAAACGGTGCAATACCGTACGAGTACATCCATACGGTACCAAACCACACCAAAACGGTGCAATACCGTACGAGTACCTCCATACGGTACCAAACCACACCAAAACGGTGCAATACCGTACGAGTACTTCGTTACGGTACCAAACCACACCAAAAGGGTACAATACCGTACGAGTACTTCGTTACGGTACCAAACCAAACCAAAACGGTGCAATACCGTACGAGAACTTCGTTACGGTACCAAACCACACCAAAACGGTGCAATACCGTACGAGTACTTCGTTACGGTACCAAACCACACCAAAACGGTACAATACCGTACGAGTACTTCGATACGGTACCAAACCAAACAAAAATGGTGCAATGCCGTACGAGTACATCCATACGGTACCAAACCACACCAAAACGGTGCAATACCGTACGAGTACTTCGTTATGGTACGAAACAACACCAAAACGGTGCGATACCGTACGAGTACTTTGTTACGGTACCAAACCACACCAAAACGGTGTAATACTGTACGAGTACTTCGTTACGGTACCAAACCACACCAAAACGGTACAATACCGTACGAGTACTTCGATACGGTACCAAACCAAACCAAAATGGTGCAATACCGTACGAGTACATCCATACGGTTCCAAACCACACCAAAACGGTGCAATACCGTACGAGTACTTCGTTACGGTACCAAACCACACCAAAAGGGTACAATACCGCACGAGTACTTCGTTACGGTACCAAACCACACCAAAACCGTACAATACCGTACGAGTACATCCATACGGTACCAAAGCACACCAAAAACGGTGCAATACCGTACGAGTACATCCATACGGTACCAAACCACACCAAAACGTTGCAATACCGTACGAGTACTTCGTTACGGTAACAAACCACACCAAAATTGTACAATACCGTACGAGTACTTCGTTACGGTACCAAACAACACCAAAACGGTACAATACCGTACGAGTACTTCGTTACGGTACCAAACCACACCAAAATGGTGCAATACCGTACAAGTACATCCATACGGTACAAAACCACACCAAAACGGTGCAATACCGTACGAGTACTTCGTTACGGTACCCAACCACACGAAAAGGGTACAATACCGTACGAGTAGTTCGTTACGGTACCAAACCACACCAAAATCGTACAATACCGTCCGAGTACATCCATACGGTACCAAAGCACAACAAAACAGTGCAATACCGTACGAGTACATCCATACGGTACAAAACCACACCAAAACGGTGCAATACCGTACGAGTACTTCGTTACGGTACCAAACCACACGAAAAGGGTACAATACCGTACGAGTAGTTCATTACGGTACCAAACCACACCAAAATCGTACAATACCGTCCGAGTACATCCATACGGTACCAAAGCACAACAAAACAGTGCAATACCGTACGAGTACATCCATACGGTACTAAACCACACCAAAACGGTGCAATACCGTACGAGTACTTCGTTACGGTACCAAACCACACCAAAAGGGTACCATACCGTACGAGTACTTCGTTACAGTACCAAACCACACCAAAACCGTACAATACCATACGAGTACATCCATACAGTACCAAAGCACACCAAAACGGTGCAATACCGTACGAGTACATCCATACGGTACCAAACCACACCGAAACGGTGCAATACCGTACGAGTACTTCGTTACGGTACCAAACCACACCAAAACGGTGCAATACTGTACGAGTACTTCGTTACAGTACCAAACCAAACCATAACGGTGCAATACCGTACGAGTACATCCATACGGTACCAAACCACATACAAACGGTACAATACCTTACGAGTACTTCGTTACGGTACCAAACCAAACCAAAATGGTGCAATACCGTACGAGTACATCCATACGGTACCAAACCACACCAAAACGGTGCAATACCGTACGAGTACATCGATACGGTACCAAACCACACCAAAACGGTGCAATACCGTACGTGTACATCCATACGGTTCCAAACAACACCAAAACGGTGCAATACCTTACGAGTACTTCGTTACGGTACCAAACCACACCAAAAGGGTACAATACCGTACGAGTCTTTCGTTACGGTACCAAACCACACCAAAATCGTACAATACCGTACGAGTACATCCATACAGTACCAAAGCACACCAAAACGATGCAATACCGTACGAGTACATCCATACGGTACCAAACCACACCAAAACGGTGCAATACCATACGAGAACTTCGTTACGGTACCAAACCACACCAAAACGGTGCAATACCGTTCGAGTACTTCGTTACGGTACCAAACCACACCAAAAGGGTACAATACCGTACGAGTACTTCGTTACGGTACCAAACCAAACCAAAACGGTGCAATACCGTACGAGTACATCCATACGGTACCAAACCACACCAAAACGGTGTAATACCGTACGAGTACTTCGTTACGGTACCAAACCACACCAAAATAGTGCAATACCGTACGAGTACTACGTGATGGTACCAAACCACACCAAAACGGTACAATACCGTACGAGTACTTCGTTTCGGTACCAAACCAAACCAAAACGGTGCAATACCGTACGAGTACATCCATACGGTACCAAACCACACCAAAACGGTGCAATACCGTACGAGTACCTCCATACGGTACCAAACCACACCAAAACGGTGCAATACTGTACGAGTACTTCGTTATGGTACCAAACCACACCAAAACGGTGCAATACCGTAGGAGTACTTCCTTACGGTACCAAACCAAACCAAAACGGTGCAATACCGTACGAGTACATCCATACGGTACCAAACCACACCAAAACGGTGCAATACAGTACGAGTACTTCGTTACGGTACCAAATCACACAAAAACGGTACAATACCGTACGAGTACTTCGATACGGTACCAAACCAAACCAAAATGGTGCAATACCGTACGAGTACATCCATACGGTACCAAACCACACCAAAACGGTGCAATACCGTACGAGTACTTTGTTACGGTACCAAACCACACCAAAAGGGTACAATACCGTACGAGTACTTCGTTACGGTACCAAACCACACCAAAACGGTGCAATACCGTACGAGTACATCCATACGGTACCAAACCACACCAAAACGGTGCAATACCGTACGAGTACCTCCATACGGTACCAAACCACACCAAAACGGTGCAATACCGTACGAGTACTTCGTTATGGTACCAAACCACACCAAAACGGTGCAATACCGTAGGAGTACTTCCTTACGGTACCAAACCAAACCAAAACGGTGCAATACCGTACGAGTACATCCATACGGTACCAAACCACACCAAAACGGTGCAATACCGTACGAGTACTTCGTTACGGTACCAAATCACACAAAAACGGTACAATACCGTACGAGTACTTCGATACGGTACCAAACCAAACCAAAATGGTGCAATACCGTACGAGTACATCCATACGGTACCAAACCACACCAAAACGGTGCAATACCGTACGAGTACTTTGTTACGGTACCAAACCACACCAAAAGGGTACAATACCGTACGAGTACTTCGTTACGGTACCAAACCACACCAAAACGGTGCAATACCGTACGAGTACATCCATACGGTACCAAACCACACCAAAACGGTGCAATACCGTACGAGAACTTCGTTACGGTACCAAACCACACCAAAACGGTGTAATACTGTACGAGTACTTCGTTACGGTACCAAACCACACCAAAACGGTGCAATACCGTACGAGTACTTCGTTACGGTACCAAACCACACCAAAAGGGTACAATACCGTACGAGTACTTCGTTACGGTACCAAACCAAACCAAAACGGTGCAATACCGTACGAGTACATCCATACGGTACCAAACCACACCAAAACGGTGTAATACCGTACGAGTACTTCGTTACGGTACCAAACCACACCAAAATGGTGCAATACCGTACGAGTACTACGTGAAGGTACCAAACCACACCAAAACGGTACAATACCGTACGAGTACTTTGTTACGGTACCAAAACACACCAAAACGGTGCAATACCGTACGAGTACATCGATACGGTACCAAACCACCCCAAAACGGTGCAATACCGTACGAGTACCTTCATACGGTACCAAACCACACCAAAACGGTGCAATACCGTACGAGTACTTCGTTACGGTACCAAACCACACCAAAACGGTGCAATACCGTAGGAGTACTTCATTACGGTACCAAACCAAACCAAAACGGTGCAATACCGTACGAGTACATCCATACGGTACCAAACCACAGCAAAACGGTGCAATACCGTACGAGTACTTCGTTACGGTACCAAATAACACCAAAATGGTACAATACCGTACGAGTACTTCGATACGGTACCAAACCAAACCAAAATAATGCAATACCGTACGAGTACCTCCATACGGTACCAAACCACACCAAAACGGTGCAATACCGTAGGAGTACTTCATTACGGTACCAAACCAAACCAAAATGGTGCAATACCGTACGAGTACATCCATACGGTACCAAACCACACCAAAACGGTGCAATACCGTACGAGTACATCGTTACGGTACCAAATCACACCAAAACGGTACAATACCGTACGAGTACTTCGATACGGTACCAAACCAAACCAAAATGGTGCAATACCGTACGAGTACATCCATACGGTACCAAACCACACCAAATGGGTACAATACTGTACGAGTACTTCGTTACGGTACCAAACCACACCAAAACGGTACAATACCGTACGGGTACTTCGTTACGGTACCAAACCAAACCAAAACGGTGCAATACCGTACGAGTACATCCATACGGTACCAAAGCACACCAAAATGGTGGAATACCGTACGAGTACATCCATACGGTACCAAAGCACACCAAAACGGTGCAATACCGTACGAGTACATCCATACGGTACCAAACCACACCAAAACGGTGCAATACCGTACGAGAACTTCGTTACGGTACCAAACCACACCAAAACGGTGCAATACCGTACGTGTACTTCGTTACGGTACCAAACCACACCAAAACGGTGCAATACCGTACGAGTACTTCGTTACGGTACCAAACCACACAAAAACTGTACAATACTGTACGAGTACATCCATACGGTACCAAAGCACACCAAAACGGTGCAATACCGTACGAGTACATCCATACGGTACCAAACCACACCAAAACGGTGCAATACCGTACGAGTGCATCCATACGGTACCAAACCACACAAAAACGGTGCAATACCGTACGAGTACTTCGTTACGGTACCAAACCACACCAAAAGGGTACAATTCCGTACGAGTACTTCGTTACGGTACCAAACCAAACCAAAACCGTACAATACCGTACGAGTACATCCATACGGTACCAAACCACACCAAAACGGTGCAATACCGTACGAGTACTTCGTTACGGTACCAAACCAAACCAAAACCGTACAATACCGTACGAGTACATCCATACGGTACCAAAGCACACCAAAACGGTGCAAAACCGTACGAGTACATCCATACGGTACCAAACCACACCAAAACGGTGCAATACCGAACGAATACTTCGTTACGGAACCAAACCTCACCAAAACGGTGCAATACCGTACGAGTACTTCGTTACGGTACCAAACTACACCAAAACGGTGCAATACCGTACGAGTACATCCATACGGTACCAAAGCACACCAAAACGGTGCAATACCGTACGAGTACATCCATACGGTACCAAACCACACCAAAACGGTGCAATACCGTACGAGTACTTCGTTACGGTAACAAACCACACCAAAATGGTACAATACCATACGAGTACTTCGTTACGGTACCAAACCACACCAAAACGGTACAATACCGTACTAGTACTTCGTTACGGTACCAAACCAAACCAAAACCGTACAATACCGTACGAGTACATCCATACGGTACCAAAGCACACCAAAACGGTGCAATACCGTACGAGTACATCCGTACGGTACCAAACCACACCAAAAGGGTGCAATACCGTACGAATACTTCGTTACGGTACCAAACCACACCAAAACGGTGCAATACCGTACGAGTACTTCGTTACGGTACCAAACCAAACCAAAACGGTGCAATACCGTACGAGTACATCCATACGGTACCAAACCACACCAAAACGGTGTAATACCGTACGAGTACTTCGTTACGGTACCAAACCACACCAAAACGGTGCAATACCGTACGAGTACTTCGTTATGGTACCAAACTACACCAAAACGGTCCAATACCGTACGAGTACTTCGTTACGGTACCAAACCACACCAAAAGGGTACAATACCGTACGAGTACTTCGTGACGGTACCAAACCAAAACAAAACGGTGCAATACCGTACGAGTACATCCATACGGTACCAAACCACACCAAAACGGTACAATACCGTACGAGTACATACATACGGTACCAAACCACACCAAAACGGTGCAATACCGTACGAGAACTTCGTTACGGTACCAAACCACACCAAAACGGTGCAATACCATACGAGTACTTCGTTACGGTACCAAACCACACCAAAATGGTGCAATACCGTACGAGTACATCTATACGGTACCAAACCACACCAAAATGGTGCAATACCGTATGAGTACTTCGTGACGGTACCAAACCACACCAAATGGGTACAATACCGTACGAGTACTTCGATACGGTACCAAACCAAACCAAAATGGTGCAATACCGTACGAGTACATCTATACGGTACCAAACCACACCAAAATGGTGCAATACCGTATGAGTACTTCGTTACGGTACCAAACCACACCAAATGGGTACAATACCGTACGAGTACTTCGTTACGGTACCAAACCACACCAAAACCGTACAATACCGTACGAGTACATCCATACGGTACCAAAGCACACCAAAACGGTGCAATACCGTACGAGTACTTCGTTACGGTACCGAACCACACCAAAAGGGTACAATACCGTACGAGTACTTCGTTACGGTACCAAACCACACCAAAACGGTACAATACCGTACGGGTACTTCGTTACGGTACCAAACCAAACCAAAACGGTGCAATACCGTACGAGTACATCCATACGGTACCAAAGCACACCAAAACGGTGCAATACCGTACGAGTACATCCATACGGTACCAAAGCACACCAAAACGGTGCAATACCGTACGAGTACATCCATACGGTACCAAAGCACACCAAAACGGTGCAATACCGTACGAGTACATCCATATGGTACCAAACCACACAAAAATGGTGCAATACCGTACGAGTACTTCGTTACGGTACCAAACCACACCAAAAGGGTACAATACCGTACGAGTACTTCGTTACGGTACCAAACCAAACCAAAACCGTACAATACCGTACGAGTACATCCATACGGTACCAAAGCACACCAAAACGGTGCAATACCGTACGAGTACATCCATACGGTACCAAACCACACCAAAACGGTGCAATACCGTACGAGTACTTCGTTACGGTAACAAACCACACCAAAATGGTACAATACCGTACGAGTACTTCGTTACGGTACCAAACCAAACCAAAACCGTACAATACCGTACGAGTACATCCATACGGTACCAAAGCACACCAAAACGGTGCAATACCGTACGAGTACTTCGTTACGGTACCAAACCAAACCAAAACCGTACAATACCGTACGAGTACATCCATACGGTACCAAAGCACACCAAAACGGTGCAATACCGTACGAGTACATCCATACGGTAACAAACCACACGAAAACGGTGCAATACCGAACGAATACTTCGTTACGGTACCAAAGCACACCAAAACGGTGCAATACCGTACGAGTACTTCGTTACGGTACCAAACTACACCAAAACGGTGCAATACCGTACGAGTACATCCATACGGTACCAAAGCACACCAAAACGGTGCAATACCGTACGAGTACATCCATACGGTACCAAACCACACCAAAACGGTGCAATACCGTACGAGTACTTCGTTACGGTAACAAACCACACCAAAATGGTACAATACCATACGAGTACTTCGTTACGGTACCAAACCACACGAAAACGGTACAATACCGTACGAGTACTTCGTTACGGTACCAAACCAAACCAAAACCGTACAATACCGTACGAGTACATCCATACGGTACCAAAGCACACCAAAACGGTGCAATACCGTACGAGTACATCCGTACGGTACCAAACCACACCAAAAGGGTGCAATACCGTACGAATACTTCGTTACGGTACCAAACCACACCAAAACGGTGCAATACCGTACGAGTACTTCGTTACGGTACCAAACAAAACCAAAACGGTGCAATACCGTACGAGTACATCCATACGGTACTAAACCACACCAAAACGGTGCACTACCGTACGAGTATCTCGTTACGGTACCAAATCACACCAAAACGGTACAATAATGTACGAGTACTTCGATACGGTACCAAACAAAACCAAAATGGTGCAACACCGTACGAGTACATCCATACGGTACCAAACCACACCAAAACGGTGCAATACCGTACGAGTACTTCGTTACGGTACCAAACCACAGCAAAACGGTGCAATACCGTACGAGTACATCCATACGGTACCAAACCACACCAAAACGGTGCAATACCGTACGAGAACTTCGTTACGGTACCAAACCACACCAAAACGGTGCAATACCGTACGAGTACTTCGTTACGGTACCAAACCACACCAAAAGGGTACAATACCGTACGAGTACTTTGTTACGGTACCAAACCACACAAAAACCGTACAATACTGTACGAGTACATCCATACGGTACCAAAGCACACCAAAACGGTGCAATACCGTACGAGTACATCCATACGGTACCAAACCACACCAAAACGGTGTAATACCGTACGAGTGCATCCATACGGTACCAAACCACACAAAAACGGTGCAATACCGTACGAGTACTTCGTTACGGTACCAAACCACATTAAAAGGGTACAATACCATACGAGTATTTCGTTACGGTACCAAACCACACCAAAACCGTACAATACCGTACGAGTACATCCATACGGTACCAAAGCACACCAAAACAGTGCAATACCGTACGAGTACATCCATACGGTACCAAACCACACCAAAACGGTGCAATACCGTACGAGTACTTCGTTATGGTACGAAACCACACCAAAAGGGTGCGATACCGTACGAGTACTTTGTTACGGTACCAAACCACACCAAAAGGGTACAATACCGTACAAGTACTTCGTTACGTTACCAAAGCAAACCAAAACCGTACAATACCGTACGAGTACATCCATACGGTACCAAAGCAAACCAAAACGGTGCAATACCGTACGAGTACATCCATACGGTGCCAAACCACACAAAAATGGTGCAATACCGTACGAGTACTTCGTTACGGTACTAAACCACACCAAAAGGGTACAATACCGTACGAGTACTTCTTTACGGTACCAAACCAAACCAAAACCGTACAATACCGTACGAGTACATCCATACGGTACCAAAGCACACCAAAACGGTGCAATACCGTACGAGTACATCCATACGGTACCAAACCACACCAAAACGGTACAATACCGTACGAGTACATCCATACGGTACCAAACCACACCAAAACGGTGCAATACCGTACGAGTACTTCGTTACGGTACCAAACCACACCAAAACGGTGTAATACTGTAGGAGTAGTTCGTTACGGTACCAAACCAAACAAAAACGGTGCAATGCCGTACGAGTACATCCATACGGTACCAAACCACACCAAAACGGTGCAATATCGTACGAGTACTTCGTTACGGTACCAAATCACACCAAAACGGTACAATACCGTACGAGTACTTCGATACGATACCAAACAAAACCAAAATGGTGCAACACCGTACGAGTACATCCATACGGTACCAAACCACACCAAAACGGTGCAATACCGTACGAGTACTTCGTTACGGTACCAAACCACACCCAAACGGTGCAATACCGTACGAGTACATCCATACGGTACCAAACCACACCAAAACGGTGCAATGCCGTACGAGAACTTCGTTACGGTACCAAACCACACCAAAACGGTGCAATACCGTACGAGTACTTCGTTACGGTACCAAACCACACCAAAAGGGTACAATACCGTACGAGTACTTCGTTACGGTACCAAACCACACAAAAACCGTACAATACCGTACGAGTACATCCATACGGTACCAAAGCACACCAAAACGGTGCAATACCGTACGAGTACATCCATACGGTACCAAAGCACACCAAAACGGTGCAATACCGTACGAGTACATCCATACGGTACCAAACCACACCAAAACGGTGCAATACCGTACGAGTACTTCGTTACGGTAACAAACCACACCAAAATGGTACAATACCGTACGAGTACTTCGTTACGGTACCAAACCAAACCAAAACCGTACAATACCGTACGAGTACATCCATACGGTACCAAAGCACACCAAAACGGTGCAATACCGTACGAGTACTTCGTTACGGTACCAAACCAAACCAAAACCGTACAATACCGTAAGAGTACATCCATACGGTACCAAAGCACACCAAAACGGTGCAATACCGTACGAGTACATCCATACGGTAACAAACCACACCAAAACGGTTCAATACCGAACGAATACTTCGTTACGGTACCAAAGCACACCAAAACGGTGCAATACCGTACGAGTACTTCGTTACGGTACCAAACTACACCAAAACGGTGCAATACCGTACGAGTACATCCATACGGTACCAAAGCACACCAAAACGGTGCAATACCGTACGAGTACATCCATACGGTACCAAACCACACCAAATGGGTACAATACTGTACGAGTACTTCGTTACGGTACCAAACCACACCAAAACCGTACAATACCGTACGAGTACATCCATACGGTACCAAAGCACACCAAAACGGTGCAATACCGTACGAGTACTTCGTTACGGTACCAAACCACACCAAAAGGGTACAATACCGTACGAGTACTTCGTTACGGTACCAAACCACACCAAAACGGTACAATACCGTACGGGTACTTCGTTACGGTACCAAACCAAACCAAAACGGTGCAATACCGTACGAGTACATCCATACGGTACCAAAGCACACCAAAATGGTGTAATACCGTACGAGTACATCCATACGGTACCAAAGCACACCAAAACGGTGCAATACCGTACGAGTACATCCATACGGTACCAAACCACACCAAAACGGTGCAATACCGTACGAGAACTTCGTTACGGTACCAAACCACACCAAAACGGTGCAATACCGTACGAGTACTTCGTTACGGTACCAAACCACACAAAAACCGTACAATACTGTACGAGTACATCCATACGGTACCAAAGCACACCAAAACGGTGCAATACCGTACGAGTACATCCATACGGTACCAAACCACACCAAAACGGTGCAATACCGTACGAGTGCATCCATACGGTACCAAACCACACAAAAACGGTGCAATACCGTACGAGTACTTCGTTACGGTACCAAACCACACCAAAAGGGTACAATTCCGTACGAGTACTTCGTTACGGTACCAAACCAAACCAAAACCGTACAATACCGTACGAGTACATCCATACGGTACCAAAGCACACCAAAACGGTGCAATACCGTACGAGTACATCCATACGGTACCAAACCACACAAAAATGGTGCAATACCGTACGAGTACTTCGTTACGGTACTAAACCACACCAAAAGGGTACAATACCGTACGAGTACTTCTTTACGGTACCAAACCAAACCAAAACCGTACAATACCGTACGAGTACATCCATACGGTACCAAAGCACACCAAAACGGTGCAATACCGTACGAGTACATCCATACGGTACCAAACCACACCAAAACGGTACAATACCGTACGAGTACATCCATACGGTACCAAACCACACCAAAACGGTGCAATACCGTACGAGTACTTCGTTACGGTACCAAACCACACCAAAACGGTGTAATACTGTAGGAGTAGTTCGTTACGGTACCAAACCAAACAAAAACGGTGCAATGCCGTACGAGTACATCCATACGGTACCAAACCACACCAAAACGGTGCAATATCGTACGAGTACTTCGTTACGGTACCAAATCACACCAAAACGGTACAATACCGTACGAGTACTTCGATACGATACCAAACAAAACCAAAATGGTGCAACACCGTACGAGTACATCCATACGGTACCAAACCACACCAAAACGGTGCAATACCGTACGAGTACTTCGTTACGGTACCAAACCACACCCAAACGGTGCAATACCGTACGAGTACATCCATACGGTACCAAACCACACCAAAACGGTGCAATGCCGTACGAGAACTTCGTTACGGTACCAAACCACACCAAAACGGTGCAATACCGTACGAGTACTTCGTTACGGTACCAAACCACACCAAAAGGGTACAATACCGTACGAGTACTTCGTTACGGTACCAAACCACACAAAAACCGTACAATACCGTACGAGTACATCCATACGGTACCAAAGCACACCAAAACGGTGCAATACCGTACGAGTACATCCATACGGTACCAAAGCACACCAAAACGGTGCAATACCGTACGAGTACATCCATACGGTACCAAACCACACCAAAACGGTGCAATACCGTACGAGTACTTCGTTACGGTAACAAACCACACCAAAATGGTACAATACCGTACGAGTACTTCGTTACGGTACCAAACCAAACCAAAACCGTACAATACCGTACGAGTACATCCATACGGTACCAAAGCACACCAAAACGGTGCAATACCGTACGAGTACTTCGTTACGGTACCAAACCAAACCAAAACCGTACAATACCGTAAGAGTACATCCATACGGTACCAAAGCACACCAAAACGGTGCAATACCGTACGAGTACATCCATACGGTAACAAACCACACCAAAACGGTTCAATACCGAACGAATACTTCGTTACGGTACCAAAGCACACCAAAACGGTGCAATACCGTACGAGTACTTCGTTACGGTACCAAACTACACCAAAACGGTGCAATACCGTACGAGTACATCCATACGGTACCAAAGCACACCAAAACGGTGCAATACCGTACGAGTACATCCATACGGTACCAAACCACACCAAATGGGTACAATACTGTACGAGTACTTCGTTACGGTACCAAACCACACCAAAACCGTACAATACCGTACGAGTACATCCATACGGTACCAAAGCACACCAAAACGGTGCAATACCGTACGAGTACTTCGTTACGGTACCAAACCACACCAAAAGGGTACAATACCGTACGAGTACTTCGTTACGGTACCAAACCACACCAAAACGGTACAATACCGTACGGGTACTTCGTTACGGTACCAAACCAAACCAAAACGGTGCAATACCGTACGAGTACATCCATACGGTACCAAAGCACACCAAAATGGTGTAATACCGTACGAGTACATCCATACGGTACCAAAGCACACCAAAACGGTGCAATACCGTACGAGTACATCCATACGGTACCAAACCACACCAAAACGGTGCAATACCGTACGAGAACTTCGTTACGGTACCAAACCACACCAAAACGGTGCAATACCGTACGTGTACTTCGTTACGGTACCAAACCACACCAAAACGGTGCAATACCGTACGAGTACTTCGTTACGGTACCAAACCACACAAAAACCGTACAATACTGTACGAGTACATCCATACGGTACCAAAGCACACCAAAACGGTGCAATACCGTACGAGTACATCCATACGGTACCAAACCACACCAAAACGGTGCAATACCGTACGAGTGCATCCATACGGTACCAAACCACACAAAAACGGTGCAATACCGTATGAGTACTTCGTTACGGTACCAAACCACACCAAAAGGGTACAATTCCGTACGAGTACTTCGTTACGGTACCAAACCAAACCAAAACCGTACAATACCGTACGAGTACATCCATACGGTACCAAACCACACCAAAACGGTGCAATACCGTACGAGTACTTCGTTACGGTACCAAACCAAACCAAAACCGTACAATACCGTACGAGTACATCCATACGGTACCAAAGCACACCAAAACGGTGCAAAACCGTACGAGTACATCCATACGGTACCAAACCACACCAAAACGGTGCAATACCGAACGAATACTTCGTTACGGAACCAAACCTCACCAAAACGGTGCAATACCGTACGAGTACTTCGTTACGGTACCAAACTACACCAAAACGGTGCAATACCGTACGAGTACATCCATACGGTACCAAAGCACACCAAAACGGTGCAATACCGTACGAGTACATCCATACGGTACCAAACCACACCAAAACAGTGCAATACCGTACGAGTACTTCGTTACGGTAACAAACCACACCAAAATGGTACAATACCATACGAGTACTTCGTTACGGTACCAAACCACACCAAAACGGTACAATACCGTACTAGTACTTCGTTACGGTACCAAACCAAACCAAAACCGTACAATACCAAACGAGTACATCCATACGGTACCAAAGCACACCAAAACGGTGCAATACCGTACGAGTACATCCGTACGGTACCAAACCACACCAAAAGGGTGCAATACCGTACGAATACTTCGTTACGGTACCAAACCACACCAAAACGGTGCAATACCGTACGAGTACTTCGTTACGGTACCAAACCAAACCAAAACGGTGCAATACCGTACGAGTACATCCATACGGTACCAAACCACACCAAAACGGTGTAATACCGTACGAGTACTTCGTTACGGTACCAAACCACACCAAAACGGTGCAATACCGTACGAGTACTTCGTTATGGTACCAAACTACACCAAAACGGTCCAATACCGTACGAGTACTTCGTTACGGTACCAAACCACACCAAAAGGGTACAATACCGTACGAGTACTTCGTGACGGTACCAAACCAAAACAAAACGGTGCAATACCGTACGAGTACATCCATACGGTACCAAACCACACCAAAACGGTACAATACCGTACGAGTACATACATACGGTACCAAACCACACCAAAACGGTGCAATACCGTACGAGAACTTCGTTACGGTACCAAACCACACCAAAACGGTGCAATACCATACGAGTACTTCGTTACGGTACCAAACCACACCAAAATGGTGCAATACCGTACGAGTACATCTATACGGTACCAAACCACACCAAAATGGTGCAATACCGTATGAGTACTTCGTGACGGTACCAAACCACACCAAATGGGTACAATACCGTACGAGTACTTCGATACGGTACCAAACCAAACCAAAATGGTGCAATACCGTACGAGTACATCTATACGGTACCAAACCACACCAAAATGGTGCAATACCGTATGAGTACTTCGTTACGGTACCAAACCACACCAAATGGGTACAATACCGTACGAGTACTTCGTTACGGTACCAAACCACACCAAAACCGTACAATACCGTACGAGTACATCCATACGGTACCAAAGCACACCAAAACGGTGCAATACCGTACGAGTACTTCGTTACGGTACCGAACCACACCAAAAGGGTACAATACCGTACGAGTACTTCGTTACGGTACCAAACCACACCAAAACGGTACAATACCGTATGGGTACTTCGTTACGGTACCAAACCAAACCAAAACGGTGCAATACCGTACGAGTACATCCATACGGTACCAAAGCACACCAAAACGGTGCAATACCGTACGAGTACATCCATACGGTACCAAAGCACACCAAAACGGTGCAATACCGTACGAGTACATCCATACGGTACCAAAGCACACCAAAACGGTGCAATACTGTACGAGTACATCCATATGGTACCAAACCACACAAAAATGGTGCAATACCGTACGAGTACTTCGTTACGGTACCAAACCACACCAAAAGGGTACAATACCGTACGAGTACTTCGTTACGGTACCAAACCAAACCAAAACCGTACAATACCGTACGAGTACATCCATACGGTACCAAAGCACACCAAAACGGTGCAATACCGTACGAGTACTTCGTTACGGTACCAAACCAAACCAAAACCGTACAATACCGTACGAGTACATCCATACGGTACCAAAGCACACCAAAACGGTGCAATACCGTACGAGTACATCCATACGGTAACAAACCACACCAAAACGGTGCAATACCGAACGAATACTTCGTTACGGTACCAAAGCACACCAAAACGGTGCAATACCGTACGAGTACTTCGTTACGGTACCAAACTACACCAAAACGGTGCAATACCGTACGAGTACATCCATACGGTACCAAAGCACACCAAAACGGTGCAATACCGTACGAGTACATCCATACGGTACCAAACCACACCAAATGGGTACAATACTGTACGAGTACTTCGTTACGGTACCAAACCACACCAAAACCGTACAATACCGTACGAGTACATCCATACGGTACCAAAGCACACCAAAACGGTGCAATACCGTACGAGTACTTCGTTACGGTACCAAACCACACCAAAAGGGTACAATACCGTACGAGTACTTCGTTACGGTACCAAACCACACCAAAACGGTACAATACCGTACGGGTACTTCGTTACGGTACCAAACCAAACCAAAACGGTGCAATACCGTACGAGTACATCCATACGGTACCAAAGCACACCAAAAAGGTGTAATACCGTACGAGTACATCCATACGGTACCAAAGCACACCAAAACGGTGCAATACCGTACGAGTACATCCATACGGTACCAAACCACACCAAAACGGTGCAATACCGTACGAGAACTTCGTTACGGTACCAAACCACACCAAAACGGTGCAATACCGTACGTGTACTTCGTTACGGTACCAAACCACACCAAAACGGTGCAATACCGTACGAGTACTTCGTTACGGTACCAAACCACACAAAAACCGTACAATACTGTACGAGTACATCCATACGGTACCAAAGCACACCAAAACGGTGCAATACCGTACGAGTACATCCATACGGTACCAAACCACACCAAAACGGTGCAATACCGTACGAGTGCATCCATACGGTACCAAACCACACAAAAACGGTGCAATACCGTACGAGTACTTCGTTACGGTACCAAACCACACCAAAACGGTGCAATACCGTACGAGTGCATCCATACGGTAACAAACCACACCAAAACGGTGCAATACCGAACGAATACTTCGTTACGGTACCAAAGCACACCAAAACGGTGCAATACCGTACGAGTACTTCGTTACGGTACCAAACTACACCAAAACGGTGCAATACCGTACGAGTACATCCATACGGTACCAAAGCACACCAAAACGGTGCAATACCGTACGAGTACATCCATACGGTACCAAACCACACCAAATGGGTACAATACTGTACGAGTACTTCGTTACGGTACCAAACCAAACCAAAACCGTACAATACCGTACGAGTACATCCATACGGTACCAAACCACACCAAAACGGTGCAATACCGTACGAGTACTTCGTTACGGTACCAAACCAAACCAAAACCGTACAATACCGTACGAGTACATCCATACGGTACCAAAGCACACCAAAACGGTGCAAAACCGTACGAGTACATCCATACGGTACCAAACCACACCAAAACGGTGCAATACCGAACGAATACTTCGTTACGGAACCAAACCTCACCAAAACGGTTCAATACCGTACGAGTACTTCGTTACGGTACCAAACTACACCAAAACGGTGCAATACCGTACGAGTACATCCATACGGTACCAAAGCACACCAAAACGGTGCAATACCGTACGAGTACATCCATACGGTACCAAACCGCACCAAAACGGTGCAATACCGTACGCGTACTTCGTTACGGTAACAAACCACACCAAAATGGTACAATACCATACGAGTACTTCGTTACGGTACCAAACCACACCAAAACGGTACAATACCGTACTAGTACTTCGTTACGGTACCAAACCAAACCAAAACCGTACAATACCGTACGAGTACATCCATACGGTACCAAAGCACACCAAAACGGTGCAATACCGTACGAGTACATCCGTACGGTACCAAACCACACCAAAAGGGTGCAATACCGTACGAATACTTCGTTACGGTACCAAACCACACCAAAACGGTGCAATACCGTACGAGTACTTCGTTACGGTACCAAACCAAACCAAAACGGTGCAATACCGTACGAGTACATCCATACGGTACCAAACCACACCAAAACGGTGTAATACCGTACGAGTACTTCGTTACGGTACCAAACCACACCAAAACGGTGCAATACCGTACGAGTACTTCGTTATGGTACCAAACTACACCAAAACGGTCCAATACCGTACGAGTACTTCGTTACGGTACCAAACCACACCAAAAGGGTACAATACCGTACGAGTACTTCGTGACGGTACCAAACCAAAACAAAACGGTGCAATACCGTACGAGTACATCCATACGGTACCAAACCACACCAAAACGGTACAATACCGTACGAGTACATACATACGGTACCAAACCACACCAAAACGGTGCAATACCGTACGAGAACTTCGTTACGGTACCAAACCACACCAAAACGGTGCAATACCATACGAGTACTTCGTTACGGTACCAAACCACACCAAAATGGTGCAATACCGTACGAGTACATCTATACGGTACCAAACCACACCAAAATGGTGCAATACCGTACGAGTACATCTATACGGTACCAAACCACACCAAAATGGTGCAATACCGTATGAGTACTTCGTGACGGTACCAAACCACACCAAATGGGTACAATACCGTACGAGTACTTCGATACGGTACCAAACCAAACCAAAATGGTGCAATACCGTACGAGTACATCTATACGGTACCAAACCACACCAAAATGGTGCAATACCGTATGAGTACTTCGTTACGGTACCAAACCACACCAAAACCGTACAATACCGTACGAGTACATCCATACGGTACCAAAGCACACCAAAACGGTGCAATACCGTACGAGTACTTCGTTACGGTACCGAACCACACCAAAAGGGTACAATACCGTACGAGTACTTCGTTACGGTACCAAACCACACCAAAACGGTGCAATACCGTACGAGTACTTCGTTACGGTACCAAACTACACCAAAACGGTGCAATACCGTACGAGTACATCCATACGGTACCAAAGCACACCAAAACGGTGCAATACCGTACGAGTACATCCATACGGTACCAAACCACACCAAAACGGTGCAATACCGTACGAGTACTTCGTTACGGTAACAAACCACACCAAAATGGTACAATACCATACGAGTACTTCGTTACGGTACCAAACCACACGAAAACGGTACAATACCGTACGAGTACTTCGTTACGGTACCAAACCAAACCAAACCAAAACCGTACAATACCGTACGAGTACATCCATACGGTACCAAAGCACACCAAAACGGTGCAATACCGTACGAGTACATCCATACGGTACCAAACCACACCAAAACGGTGCAATACCGTACGAGTACTTCGTTACGGTAACAAACCACACCAAAATGGTACAATACCGTACGAGTACTTCGTTACGGTACCAAACCAAACCAAAACCGTACAATACCGTACGAGTACATCCATACGGTACCAAAGCACACCAAAACGGTGCAATACCGTACGAGTACTTCGTTACGGTACCAAACCAAACCAAAACCGTACAATACCGTACGAGTACATCCATACGGTACCAAAGCACACCAAAACGGTGCAATACCGTACGAGTACATCCATACGGTAACAAACCACACCAAAACGGTGCAATACCGAACGAATACTTCGTTACGGTACCAAAGCACACCAAAACGGTGCAATACCGTACGAGTACTTCGTTACGGTACCAAACTACACCAAAACGGTGCAATACCGTACGAGTACATCCATACGGTACCAAAGCACACCAAAACGGTGCAATACCGTACGAGTACATCCATACGGTACCAAACCACACCAAAACGGTGCAATACCGTACGAGTACTTCGTTACGGTAACAAACCACACCAAAATGGTACAATACCATACGAGTACTTCGTTACGGTACCAAACCACACGAAAACGGTACAATACCGTACGAGTACTTCGTTACGGTACCAAACCAAACCAAAACCGTACAATACCGTACGAGTACATCCATACGGTACCAAAGCACACCAAAACGGTGCAATACCGTACGAGTACATCCGTACGGTACCAAACCACACCAAAAGGGTGCAATACCGTACGAATACTTCGTTACGGTACCAAACCACACCAAAACGGTGCAATACCGTACGAGTACTTCGTTACGGTACCAAACCAAACCAAAACGGTGCAATACCGTACGAGTACATCCATACGGTACTAAACCACACCAAAACGGTGCACTACCGTACGAGTATCTCGTTACGGTACCAAATCACACCAAAACGGTACAATACCGTACGAGTACTTCGATACGGTACCAAACAAAACCAAAATGGTGCAACACCGTACGAGTACATCCATACGGTACCAAACCACACCAAAACGGTGCAATACCGTACGAGTACTTCGTTACGGTACCAAACCACACCAAAACGGTGCAATACCGTACGAGTACATCCATACGGTACCAAACCACACCAAAACGGTGCAATACCGTACGAGAACTTCGTTACGGTACCAAACCACACCAAAACGGTGCAATACCGTACGAGTACTTCGTTACGGTACCAAACCACACCAAAAGGGTACAATACCGTACGAGTACTTTGTTACGGTACCAAACCACACAAAAACCGTACAATACTGTACGAGTACATCCATACGGTACCAAAGCACACCAAAACGGTGCAATACCGTACGAGTACATCCATACGGTACCAAACCACACCAAAACGGTGTAATACCGTACGAGTGCATCCATACGGTACCAAACCACACAAAAACGGTGCAATACCGTACGAGTACTTCGTTACGGTACCAAACCACATTAAAAGGGTACAATACCATACGAGTATTTCGTTACGGTACCAAACGACACCAAAACCGTACAATACCGTACGAGTACATCCATACGGTACCAAAGCACACCAAAACAGTGCAATACCGTACGAGTACATCCATACGGTACCAAACCACACCAAAACGGTGCAATACCGTACGAGTACTTCGTTATGGTACGAAACCACACCAAAACGGTGCGATACCGTACGAGTACTTTGTTACGGTACCAAACCACACCAAAAGGGTACAATACCGTACGAGTACTTCGTTACGGTACCAAAGCAAACCAAAACCGTACAATACCGTACGAGTACATCCATACGGTACCAAAGCACACCAAAACGGTGCAATACCGTACGAGTACATCCATACGGTACCAAACCACACAAAAATGGTGCAATACCGTACGAGTACTTCGTTACGGTACTAAACCACACCAAAAGGGTACAATACCGTACGAGTACTTCTTTACGGTACCAAACCAAACCAAAACCGTACAATACCGTACGAGTACATCCATACGGTACCAAAGCACACCAAAACGGTGCAATACCGTACGAGTACATCCATACGGTACCAAACCACACCAAAACGGTACAATACCGTACGAGTACATCCATACGGTACCAAACCACACCAAAACGGTGCAATACCGTACGAGTACTTCGTTACGGTACCAAACCACACCAAAACGGTGTAATACCGTAGGAGTAGTTCGTTACGGTACCAAACCAAACAAAAACGGTGCAATACCGTACGAGTACATCCATACGGTACCAAACCACACCAAAACGGTGCAATATCGTACGAGTACTTCGTTACGGTACCAAATCACACCAAAACGGTACAATACCGTACGAGTACTTCGATACGATACCAAACAAAACCAAAATGGTGCAACACCGTACGAGTACATCCATACGGTACCAAACCACACCAAAACGGTGCAATACCGTACGAGTACTTCGTTACGGTACCAAACCACACCCAAACGGTGCAATACCGTACGAGTACATCCATACGGTACCAAACCACACCAAAACGGTGCAATGCCGTACGAGAACTTCGTTACGGTACCAAACCACACCAAAACGGTGCAATACCGTACGAGTACTTCGTTACGGTACCAAACCACACCAAAAGGGTACAATACCGTACGAGTACTTCGTTACGGTACCAAACCACACAAAAACCGTACAATACCGTACGAGTACATCCATACGGTACCAAAGCACACCAAAACGGTGCAATACCGTACGAGTACATCCATACGGTACCAAAGCACACCAAAACGGTGCAATACCGTACGGGTACATCCATACGGTACCAAAGCACACCAAAACGGTGCAATACCGTACGAGTACATCCATACGGTACCAAACCACACCAAAACGGTGCAATACCGTACGAGTACTTCGTTACGGTAACAAACCACACCAAAATGGTACAATACCATACGAGTACTTCGTTACGGTACCAAACCACACGAAAACGGTACAATACCGTACGAGTACTTCGTTACGGTACCAAACCAAACCAAAACCGTACAATACCGTACGAGTACATCCATACGGTACCAAAGCACACCAAAACGGTGCAATACCGTACGAGTACATCCGTACGGTACCAAACCACACCAAAAGGGTGCAATACCGTACGAATACTTCGTTACGGTACCAAACCACACCAAAACGGTGCAATACCGTACGAGTACTTCGTTACGGTACCAAACCAAACCAAAACGGTGCAATACCGTACGAGTACATCCATACGGTACTAAACCACACCAAAACGGTGCACTACCGTACGAGTATCTCGTTACGGTACCAAATCACACCAAAACGGTACAATACCGTACGAGTACTTCGATACGGTACCAAACAAAACCAAAATGGTGCAACACCGTACGAGTACATCCATACGGTACCAAACCACACCAAAACGGTGCAATACCGTACGAGTACTTCGTTACGGTACCAAACCACACCAAAACGGTGCAATACCGTACGAGTACATCCATACGGTACCAAACCACACCAAAACGGTGCAATACCGTACGAGAACTTCGTTACGGTACCAAACCACACCAAAACGGTGCAATACCGTACGAGTACTTCGTTACGGTACCAAACCACACCAAAAGGGTACAATACCGTACGAGTAATTTGTTACGGTACCAAACCACACAAAAACCGTACAATACTGTACGAGTACATCCATACGGTACCAAAGCACACCAAAACGGTGCAATACCGTACGAGTACATCCATACGGTACCAAACCACACCAAAACGGTGTAATACCGTACGAGTGCATCCATACGGTACCAAACCACACAAAAACGGTGCAATACCGTACGAGTACTTCGTTACGGTACCAAACCACATTAAAAGGGTACAATACCATACGAGTATTTCGTTACGGTACCAAACGACACCAAAACCGTACAATACCGTACGAGTACATCCATACGGTACCAAAGCACACCAAAACAGTGCAATACCGTACGAGTACATCCATACGGTACCAAACCACACCAAAACGGTGCAATACCGTACGAGTACTTCGTTATGGTACGAAACCACACCAAAACGGTGCGATACCGTACGAGTACTTTGTTACGGTACCAAACCACACCAAAAGGGTACAATACCGTACGAGTACTTCGTTACGGTACCAAAGCAAACCAAAACCGTACAATACCGTACGAGTACATCCATACGGTACCAAAGCACACCAAAACGGTGCAATACCGTACGAGTACATCCATACGGTACCAAACCACACAAAAATGGTGCAATACCGTACGAGTACTTCGTTACGGTACTAAACCACACCAAAAGGGTACAATACCGTACGAGTACTTCTTTACGGTACCAAACCAAACCAAAACCGTACAATACCGTACGAGTACATCCATACGGTACCAAAGCACACCAAAACGGTGCAATACCGTACGAGTACATCCATACGGTACCAAACCACACCAAAACGGTACAATACCGTACGAGTACATCCATACGGTACCAAACCACACCAAAACGGTGCAATACCGTACGAGTACTTCGTTACGGTACCAAACCACACCAAAACGGTGTAATACCGTAGGAGTAGTTCGTTACGGTACCAAACCAAACAAAAACGGTGCAATACCGTACGAGTACATCCATACGGTACCAAACCACACCAAAACGGTGCAATATCGTACGAGTACTTCGTTACGGTACCAAATCACACCAAAACGGTACAATACCGTACGAGTACTTCGATACGATACCAAACAAAACCAAAATGGTGCAACACCGTATGAGTACATCCATACGGTACCAAACCACACCAAAACGGTGCAATACCGTACGAGTACTTCGTTACGGTACCAAACCACACCCAAACGGTGCAATACCGTACGAGTACATCCATACGGTACCAAACCACACCAAAACGGTGCAATGCCGTACGAGAACTTCGTTACGGTACCAAACCACACCAAAACGGTGCAATACCGTACGAGTACTTCGTTACGGTACCAAACCACACCAAAAGGGTACAATACCGTACGAGTACTTCGTTACGGTACCAAACCACACAAAAACCGTACAATACCGTACAAGTACATCCATACGGTACCAAAGCACACCAAAACGGTGCAATACCGTACGAGTACATCCATACGGTACCAAAGCACACCAAAACGGTGCAATACCGTACGAGTACATCCATACGGTACCAAAGCAAACCAAAACGGTGCAATACCGTACGAGTACATCCATACGGTACCAAACCACACCAAAACGGTGCAATACCGTACGAGTACTTCGTTACGGTAACAAACCACACCAAAATGGTACAATACCGTACGAGTACTTCGTTACGGTACCAAACCAAACCAAAACCGTACAATACCGTACGAGTACATCCATACGGTACCAAAGCACACCAAAACGGTGCAATACCGTACGAGTACTTCGTTACGGTACCAAACCAAACCAAAACCGTACAATACCGTACGAGTACATCCATACGGTACCAAAGCACACCAAAACGGTGCAATACCGTACGAGTACATCCATACGGTAACAAACCACACCAAAACGGTGCAATACCGAACGAATACTTCGTTACGGTACCAAAGCACACCAAAACGGTGCAATACCGTACGAGTACTTCGTTACGGTACCAAACTACACCAAAACGGTGCAATACCGTACGAGTACATCCATACGGTACCAAAGCACACCAAAACGGTGCAATACCGTACGAGTACATCCATACGGTACCAAACCACACCAAAACGGTGCAATACCGTACGAGTACTTCGTTACGGTAACAAACCACACCAAAATGGTACAATACCGTACGAGTACTTCGTTACGGTACCAAACCACACGAAAACGGTACAATACCGTACGAGTACTTCGTTACGGTACCAAACCAAACCAAAACCGTACAATACCGTACGAGTACATCCATACGGTACCAAAGCACACCAAAACGGTGCAATACCGTACGAGTACATCCGTACGGTACCAAACCACACCAAAAGGGTGCAATACCGTACGAATACTTCGTTACGGTACCAAACCACACCAAAACGGTGCAATACCGTACGAGTACTTCGTTACGGTACCAAACCAAACCAAAACGGTGCAATACCGTAAGAGAACTTCGTTACGGTACCAAATCACACCAAAACGGTACAATACTGTACGAGTACTTCGATACGGTACCAAACAAAACCAAAATGGTGCAACACCGTACGAGTACATCCATACGGTACCAAACCACACCAAAACGGTGCAATACCGTACGAGTACTTCGTTACGGTACCAAACCACACCAAAACGGTGCAATACCGTACGAGTACATCCATACGGTACCAAACCACACCAAAACGGTGCAATACCGTACGAGAACTTCGTTACGGTACCAAACCACACCAAAACGGTGCAATACCGTACGAGTACTTCGTTACGGTACCAAACCACACCAAAAGGGAACAATACCGTACGAGTACTTCGTTACGGTACCAAACCACACAAAAACCGTACAATACTGTACGAGTACATCCATACGGTACCAAAGCACACCAAAACGGTGCAATACCGTACGAGTACATCCGTACGGTACCAAACCACACCAAAAGGGTGCAATACCGTACGAATACTTCGTTACGGTACCAAACCACACCAAAACGGTGCAATACCGTACGAGTACTTCGTTACGGTACCAAACCAAACCAAAACGGTGCAATACCGTACGAGTACATCCATACGGTACCAAACCACACCAAAACGGTGCAATACCGTACGAGTACTTCGTTACGGTAACAAACCACACCAAAATGGTACAATACCATACGAGTACTTCGTTACGGAACCAAACCACACCAAAACGGTACAATACCGTACGAGTACTTCGTTACGGTACCAAACCAAACCAAAACCGTACAATAACGTACGAGTACATCCATACGGTACCAAAGCACACCAAAACGGTGCAATACCGTACGAGTACATCCGTACGGTACCAAAACACACCAAAAGGGTGCAATACCGTACGAATACTTCGTTACGGTACCAAACCACACCAAAACGGTGCAATACCGTACGAGTACTTCGTTACGGTACAAAACCAAACCAAAACGGTGCAATACCGTACGAGTACATCCATACGGTACCAAACCACACCAAAACGGTGTAATACCGTACGAGTACTTCGTTACGGTACCAAACCACACCAAAACGGTGCAATACCGTACGAGTACTTTGTTATGGTACCAAACCACACCAAAACGGTATAATCCCGTACAAGTACTTCGTTACGGTACCAAACCACACCAAAAGGGTACAATACCGTACGAGTACTTCGTTACGGTACCAAACCACACCAAAACGGTACAATACCGTACGAGTACATCCATACGGTACCAAACCACACCAAAACGGTGCAATACCGTACGAGAACTTCGTTACGGTACCAAACCACACCAAAACGGTGCACTACCATACGAGTACTTCGTTACGGTACCAAACCACACCAAAACGGTGCAATACCGTAGGAGTACTTCGTTACGGTACCAAACCAAATCAAAACGGTGCAATACCGTACGAGTACATCCATACGGTACGAAACCACACCAAAACGGTCCAATACCGTACGAGTACTTCGTTACGGTACCAAATCACACCAAAACGGTGCAATACCGTACGAGTACTTCGATACGGTACCAAACCAAACCAAAATGGTGCAACACCGTACGAGTACATCCATACGGTACCAAACCACACTAAAACGGTGCAATACCGTACGAGTACTTCGTTACGGTACCAAACCACACCAAAACGGTGCAATACCGTACGAGTACATCCATACGGTACCAAACCACACCAAAACGGTGCAATACCGTATGAGAACTTCGTTACGGTACCAAACCACACCAAAACGGTGCAATACCGTACGAGTACTTCGTTACGGTACCAAACCACACCAAAAGGGTACAATACCGTACGAGTACTTCGTTACGGTACCAAACCACACAAAAACCGTACAATACCGTACGAGTACGTCCATACGGTACCAAAGCACACCAAAACGGTGCAATACCGTACGAGTACATCCATACGGTACCAAACCACACCAAAACGGTGCAATACCGTACGAGTGCATCCATACGGCACCAAACCACACAAAAACGGTGCAATACCGTACGAGTACTTCGTTATGGTACCAAACCACATTAAAAGGGTACAATACCATACGAGTATTTCGTTACGGTACCAAACCACACCAAAACCGTACAATACCGTACGAGTACATCCATACGGTACCAAAGCACACCAAAACAGTGCAATACCGTACGAGTACATCCATACGGTACCAAACCACACCAAAACGGTGCAATACCGTACGAGTACTTCGTTATGGTACGAAACCACACCAAAACGGTGCGATACCGTACGAGTACTTTGTGACGGTACCAAACCACACCAAAAGGTTACAATACCGTACGAGTACTTCGTTACGGTACCAAAGCAAACCAAAACCGTACAATACCGTACGAGTACATCCATACGGTACCAAAGCACATCAAAACGGTGCAATACCGTACGAGTACATCCATACGGTAACAGACCACACAAAAATGGTGCAATACCGTACGAGTACTTCGTTACGGTACCAAACCACACCAAAAGGGTACAATACCGTACGAGTACTTCGTTACGGTACCAAACCAAACCAAAACCGTACAATACCGTACGAGTACATCCATACGGTACCAAAGCACACCAAAACGGTGCAATACCGTACGAGTACATCCATACGGTACCAAACCACACCAAAACGGTGCAATACCGTACGAGTACTTCGTTACGGTAACAAACTACACCAAAATGGTACAATACCGTACGAGTACTTCGTTACAGTACCAAACCACACCAAAACGGTACAATACCGTACGAGTACTTCGTGACGGAACCAAACCAAACCAAAACCGTACAATACCGTACGAGTACATCCATACGGTACCAAACACACCAAAACGGTGCAATACCGTAGGAGTACATCCATACGGTACCAAACCACACCAAAACGGTGCAATATCGTACGAGTACTTCGTTACGGTAACAAACCACAACAAAATGGTACAATACCGTACGAGTACTTCGTTACGGTACCAAACCAAACCAAAACCGTACAATACCGTACGAGTACATCCATAAGGTACCAAAGCATACCAAAACGGTGCAATACCGTACGGGTACTTCGTTACGGTACCAAACCAAACCAAAACCGTACAATACCGTACGAGTACATCCATACGGTAGCAAAGCACACCAAAACGGTGCAATACCGTACGAGTACATCCATACAGTACCAAACCACACCAAAACGGTGCAATACCGAACGAATACTTCGTTACGGTACCAAACCACACCACCAAACCACACCAAAACGGTGCAATACCGTACGAGTACTTCGTTACGGTACCAAAGCACACCAAAACGGTGCAATACCGTACGAGTACATCCATACGGTACCAAACCACACCAAAACGGTGCAATACCGTACGAGTACTTCATTACGGTAACAAACCACCCCAAAATGGTACAATACCATACGAGTACTTCGTTACGGTACCAAACCACACCAAAACCGTACAATACCGTACGAGTACAATCATACGGTACCAAACCATACAAAAACGGTGCAATACCGTACGAGTACTTCATTACGGCACCAAACCACATTAAAAGGGTACAATACCATACGAGTGTTTCGTTACGGTACCAAACAACACCAAAACCGTACAATACCGTACGAGTACATCCATACGGTACCAAAGCACACCAAAACAGTCCAATACCGTACGAGTACATCCATACGGTACCAAACCACACCAAAACGGTGCAATACCGTACGAGTACTTCGTTAGGGTACGAAACCACACCAAAACGGTGCGATACCGTACGAGTACTTCGTTACAGTACCAAACCACACCAAAACGGTGCAATACCGTACGAGTACTTCGTTACCGTACCAAACCACACCAAAACGGTACAATACCGTACGAGTACTTCGATACGGTACCAAACCAAACCAAAATGGTGCAATACCGTACGAGTACATCTATACTGTACCAAACCACACCAAAATGGTGCAATACCGTACGAGTACTTCGTTACGGTACCAAACCACACCAAATGGGTACAATGCCGTACGAGTACTTCGTTACGGTACCAAACCACACCAAAACGGTACAATACCGTACGAGTACATCCATACGGTACCAAACCACACCAAAACGGTGCAATACCGTACGAGAACTTCGTTACGGTACCAAACCACACCAAAACGGTGCACTACCATACGAGTACTTCGTTACGGTACCAAACCACACCAAAACGGTGCAATACCGTAGGAGTACTTCGTTACGGTACCAAACCAAATCAAAACGGTGCAATACCGTACGAGTACATCCATACGGTACGAAACTACACCAAAACGGTGCAATACCGTACGAGTACTTCGTTACGGTACCAAATCACACCAAAACGGTACAATACCGTACGAGTACTTCGATACGGTACCAAACCAAACCAAAATGGTGCAACACCGTACGAGTACATCCATACGGTACCAAACCACACTAAAACGGTGCAATACCGTACGAGTACTTCGTTACGGTACCAAACCACACCAAAACGGTGCAATACCGTACGAGTACATCCATACGGTACCAAACCACACCAAAACGGTGCAATACCGTACGAGAACTTCGTTACGGTACCAAACCACACCAAAACGGTGCAATACCGTACGAGTACTTCGTTACGGTACCAAACCACACCAAAAGGGTACAATACCGTACGAGTACTTCGTTACGGTACCAAACCACACAAAAACCGTACAATACCGTACGAGTACGTCCATACGGTACCAAAGCACACCAAAACGGTGCAATACCGTACGAGTACATCCATACGGTACCAAACCACACCAAAACGGTGCAATACCGTACGAGTGCATCCATACGGCACCAAACCACACAAAAACGGTGCAATACCGTACGAGTACTTCGTTATGGTACCAAACCACATTAAAAGGGTACAATACCATACGAGTATTTCGTTACGGTACCAAACCACACCAAAACCGTACAATACCGTACGAGTACATCCATACGGTACCAAAGCACACCAAAACAGTGCAATACCGTACGAGTACATCCATACGGTACCAAACCACACCAAAACGGTGCAATACCGTACGAGTACTTCGTTATGGTACGAAACCACACCAAAACGGTGCGATACCGTACGAGTACTTTGTTACGGTACCAAACCACACCAAAAGGTTACAATACCGTACGAGTACTTCGTTACGGTACCAAAGCAAACCAAAACCGTACAATACCGTACGAGTACATCCATACGGTACCAAAGCACATCAAAACGGTGCAATACCGTACGAGTACATCCATACGGTAACAAACCACACAAAAATGGTGCAATACCGTACGAGTACTTCGTTACGGTACCAAACCACACCAAAAGGGTACAATACCGCACGAGTACTTCGTTACGGTACCAAACCAAACCAAAACCGTACAATACCGTACGAGTACATCCATACGGTACCAAAGCACACCAAAACGGTGCAATACCGTACGAGTACATCCATACGGTACCAAACAACACCAAAACGGTGCAATATCGTACGAGTACTTCGTTACGGTAACAAACCACAACAAAATGGTACAATACCGTACGAGTACTTCGTTACGGTACCAAACCAAACCAAAACCGTACAATACCGTACGAGTACATCCATAAGGTACCAAAGCATACCAAAACGGTGCAATACCGTACGAGTACTTCGTTACGGTACCAAACCAAACCAAAACCGTACAATACCGTACGAGTACATCCATACGGTAGCAAAGCACACCAAAACGGTGCAATACCGTACGAGTACATCCATACAGTACCAAACCACACCAAAACGGTGCAATACCGAACGAATACTTCGTTACGGTACCAAACCACACCACCAAACCACACCAAAACGGTGCAATACCGTACGAGTACTTCGTTACGGTACCAAACCACACCAAAACGGTGAAACACCGTACGAGTACATCCATACGGTACCAAACCACACCAAAACGGTGCAATACCGTACGAGTACTTCGTTACGGTACCAAACCACACCCAAACGGTGCAATACCGTACGAGTACATCCATACGGTACCAAACCACACCAAAACGGTGCAATGCCGTACGAGAACTTCGTTACGGTACCAAACCACACCAAAACGGTGCAATACCGTACGAGTACTTCGTTACGGTACCAAACCACACCAAAAGGGTACAATACCGTACGAGTACTTCGTTACGGTACCAAACGACACCAAAAGGGTACAATACCGTACGAGTACTTCGTTACGGTACCAAACCACACCAAAACGGTACAATACCGTACGGGTACTTCGTTACGGTACCAAACCAAACCAAAACGGTGCAATACCGTACGAGTACATCCATACGGTACCAAAGCACACCAAAATGGTGTAATACCGTACGAGTACATCCATACGGTACCAAAGCACACCAAAACGGTGCAATACCGTACGAGTACATCCATACGGTACCAAACCACACCAAAACGGTGCAATACCGTACGAGAACTTCGTTACGGTACCAAACCACACCAAAACGGTGCAATACCGTACGTGTACTTCGTTACGGTACCAAACCACACCAAAACGGTGCAATACCGTACGAGTACTTCGTTACGGTACCAAACCACACAAAAACCGTACAATACTGTACGAGTACATCCATACGGTACCAAAGCACACCAAAACGGTGCAATACCGTACGAGTACATCCATACGGTACCAAACCACACCAAAACGGTGCAATACCGTACGAGTGCATCCATACGGTACCAAACCACACAAAAACGGTGCAATACCGTACGAGTACTTCGTTACGGTACCAAACCACACCAAAAGGGTACAATTCCGTACGAGTACTTCGTTACGGTACCAAACCAAACCAAAACCGTACAATACCGTACGAGTACATCCATACGGTACCAAACCACACCAAAACGGTGCAATACCGTACGAGTACTTCGTTACGGTACCAAACCAAACCAAAACCGTACAATACCGTACGAGTACATCCATACGGTACCAAAGCACACCAAAACGGTGCAAAACCGTACGAGTACATCCATACGGTACCAAACCACACCAAAACGGTGCAATACCGAACGAATACTTCGTTACGGAACCAAACCTCACCAAAACGGTGCAATACCGTACGAGTACTTCGTTACGGTACCAAACTACACCAAAACGGTGCAATACCGTACGAGTACATCCATACGGTACCAAAGCACACCAAAACGGTGCAATACCGTACGAGTACATCCATACGGTACCAAACCACACCAAAACGGTGCAATACCGTACGAGTACTTCGTTACGGTAACAAACCACACCAAAATGGTACAATACCATACGAGTACTTCGTTACGGTACCAAACCACACCAAAACCGTACAATACCGTACGAGTACATCCATACGGTACCAAACCATACAAAAACGGTGCAATACCGTACGAGTACTTCATTACGGCACCAAACCACATTAAAAGGGTACAATACCATACGAGTGTTTCGTTACGGTACCAAACCACACCAAAACCGTACAATACCGTACGAGTACATCCATACGGTACCAAAGCACACCAAAACAGTCCAATACCGTACGAGTACATCCATACGGTACCAAACCACACCAAAACGGTGCAATACCGTACGAGTACTTCGTTAGGGTACGAAACCACACCAAAACGGTGCGATACCGTACGAGTACTTCGTTACAGTACCAAACCACACCAAAACGGTGCAATACCGTACGAGTACTTCGTTACCGTACCAAACCACACCAAAACGGTACAATACCGTACGAGTACTTCGATACGGTACCAAACCAAACCAAAATGGTGCAATACCGTACGAGTACATCTATACTGTACCAAACCACACCAAAATGGTGCAATACCGTACGAGTACTTCGTTACGGTACCAAACCACACCAAATGGGTACAATGCCGTACGAGTACTTCGTTACGGTACCAAACCACACCAAAACGGTACAATACCGTACGAGTACATCCATACGGTACCAAACCACACCAAAACGGTGCAATACCGTACGAGAACTTCGTTACGGTACCAAACCACACCAAAACGGTGCACTACCATACGAGTACTTCGTTACGGTACCAAACCACACCAAAACGGTGCAATACCGTAGGAGTACTTCGTTACGGTACCAAACCAAATCAAAACGGTGCAATACCGTACGAGTACATCCATACGGTACGAAACTACACCAAAACGGTGCAATACCGTACGAGTACTTCGTTACGGTACCAAATCACACCAAAACGGTACAATACCGTACGAGTACTTCGATACGGTACCAAACCAAACCAAAATGGTGCAACACCGTACGAGTACATCCATACGGTACCAAACCACACTAAAACGGTGCAATACCGTACGAGTACTTCGTTACGGTACCAAACCACACCAAAACGGTGCAATACCGTACGAGTACATCCATACGGTACCAAACCACACCAAAACGGTGCAATACCGTACGAGAACTTCGTTACGGTACCAAACCACACCAAAACGGTTCAATACCGTACGACTACTTCGTTACGGTACCAAACCACACCAAAAGGGTACAATACCGTACGAGTACTTCGTTACGGTACCAAACCACACAAAAACCGTACAATACCGTACGAGTACGTCCATACGGTACCAAAGCACACCAAAACGGTGCAATACCGTACGAGTACATCCATACGGTACCAAACCACACCAAAACGGTGCAATACCGTACGAGTGCATCCATACGGCACCAAACCACACAAAAACGGTGCAATACCGTACGAGTACTTCGTTATGGTACCAAACCACATTAAAAGGGTACAATACCATACGAGTATTTCGTTACGGTACCAAACCACACCAAAACCGTACAATACCGTACGAGTACATCCATACGGTACCAAAGCACACCAAAATAGTGCAATACCGTACGAGTACATCCATACGGTACCAAACCACACCAAAACGGTGCAATACCGTACGAGTACTTCGTTATGGTACGAAACCACACCAAAACGGTGCGATACCGTACGAGTACTTTGTTACGGTACCAAACCACACCAAAAGGTTACAATACCGTACGAGTACTTCGTTACGGTACCAAAGCAAACCAAAACCGTACAATACCGTACGAGTACATCCATACGGTACCAAAGCACATCAAAACGGTGCAATACCGTACGAGTACATCCATACGGTAACAAACCACACAAAAATGGTGCAATACCGTACGAGTACTTCGTTACGGTACCAAACCACACCAAAAGGGTACAATACCGCACGAGTACTTCGTTACGGTACCAAACCAAACCAAAACCGTACAATACCGTACGAGTACATCCATACGGTACCAAAGCACACCAAAACGGTGCAATACCGTACGAGTACATCCATACGGTACCAAACAACACCAAAACGGTGCAATATCGTACGAGTACTTCGTTACGGTAACAAACCACAACAAAATGGTACAATACCGTACGAGTACTTCGTTACGGTACCAAACCAAACCAAAACCGTACAATACCGTACGAGTACATCCATAAGGTACCAAAGCATACCAAAACGGTGCAATACCGTACGAGTACTTCGTTACGGTACCAAACCAAACCAAAACCGTACAATACCGTACGAGTACATCCATACGGTAGCAAAGCACACCAAAACGGTGCAATACCGTACGAGTACATCCATACAGTACCAAACCACACCAAAACGGTGCAATACCGAACGAATACTTCGTTACGGTACCAAACCACACCACCAAACCACACCAAAACGGTGCAATACCGTACGAGTACTTCGTTACGGTACCAAACCACACCAAAACGGTGAAACACCGTACGAGTACATCCATACGGTACCAAACCACACCAAAACGGTGCAATACCGTACGAGTACTTCGTTACGGTACCAAACCACACCCAAACGGTGCAATACCGTACGAGTACATCCATACGGTACCAAACCACACCAAAACGGTGCAATGCCGTACGAGAACTTCGTTACGGTACCAAACCACACCAAAACGGTGCAATACCGTACGAGTACTTCGTTACGGTACCAAACCACACCAAAAGGGTACAATACCGTACGAGTACTTCGTTACGGTACCAAACGACACCAAAAGGGTACAATACCGTACGAGTACTTCGTTACGGTACCAAACCACACCAAAACGGTACAATACCGTACGGGTACTTCGTTACGGTACCAAACCAAACCAAAACGGTGCAATACCGTACGAGTACATCCATACGGTACCAAAGCACACCAAAATGGTGTAATACCGTACGAGTACATCCATACGGTACCAAAGCACACCAAAACGGTGCAATACCGTACGAGTACATCCATACGGTACCAAACCACACCAAAACGGTGCAATACCGTACGAGAACTTCGTTACGGTACCAAACCACACCAAAAAGGTGCAATACCGTACGTGTACTTCGTTACGGTACCAAACCACACCAAAACGGTGCAATACCGTACGAGTACTTCGTTACGGTACCAAACCACACAAAAACCGTACAATACTGTACGAGTACATCCATACGGTACCAAAGCACACCAAAACGGTGCAATACCGTACGAGTACATCCATACGGTACCAAACCACACCAAAACGGTGCAATACCGTACGAGTGCATCCATACGGTACCAAACCACACAAAAACGGTGCAATACCGTACGAGTACTTCGTTACGGTACCAAACCACACCAAAAGGGTACAATTCCGTACGAGTACTTCGTTACGGTACCAAACCAAACCAAAACCGTACAATACCGTACGAGTACATCCATACGGTACCAAACCACACCAAAACGGTGCAATACCGTACGAGTACTTCGTTACGGTACCAAACCAAACCAAAACCGTACAATACCGTACGAGTACATCCATACGGTACCAAAGCACACCAAAACGGTGCAAAACCGTACGAGTACATCCATACGGTACCAAACCACACCAAAACGGTGCAATACCGAACGAATACTTCGTTACGGAACCAAACCTCACCAAAACGGTGCAATACCGTACGAGTACTTCGTTACGGTACCAAACTACACCAAAACGGTGCAATACCGTACGAGTACATCCATACGGTACCAAAGCACACCAAAACGGTGCAATACCGTACGAGTACATCCATACGGTACCAAACCACACCAAAACGGTGCAATACCGTACGAGTACTTCGTTACGGTAACAAACCACACCAAAATTGTACAATACCATACGAGTACTTCGTTACGGTACCAAACCACACCAAAACGGTACAATACCGTACTAGTACTTCGTTACGGTACCAAACCAAACCAAAACCGTACAATACCGTACGAGTACATCCATACGGTACCAAAGCACACCAAAACGGTGCAATACCGTACGAGTACATCCGTACGGTACCAAACCACACCAAAAGGGTGCAATACCGTACGAATACTTCGTTACGGTACCAAACCACACCAAAACGGTGCAATACCGTACGAGTACTTCGTTACGGTACCAAACCAAACCAAAACGGTGCAATACCGTACGAGTACATCCATACGGTCCCAAACCACACCAAAACGGTGTAATACCGTACGAGTACTTCGTTACGGTACCAAACCACACCAAAACGGTGCAATACCGTACGAGTACTTCGTTATGGTACCAAACTACACCAAAACGGTCCAATACCGTACGAGTACTTCGTTACGGTACCAAACCACACCAAAAGGGTACAATACCGTACGAGTACTTCGTGACGGTACCAAACCAAAACAAAACGGTGCAATACCGTACGAGTACATCCATACGGTACCAAACCACACCAAAACGGTACAATACCGTACGAGTACATACATACGGTACCAAACCATACAAAAACGGTGCAATACCGTACGAGAACTTCGTTACGGTACCAAACCACACCAAAACGGTGCAATACCATACGAGTACTTCGTTACGGTACCAAACCACACCAAAATGGTGCAATACCGTACCAGTACATCTATACGGTACCAAACCACACCAAAATGGTGCAATACCGTATGAGTACTTCGTGACGGTACCAAACCACACCAAATGGGTACAATACCGTACGAGTACTTCGATACGGTACCAAACCAAACCAAAATGGTGCAATACCGTACGAGTACATCTATACGGTACCAAACCACACCAAAATGGTGCAATACCGTATGAGTACTTCGTTACGGTACCAAACCACACCAAATGGGTACAATACCGTACGAGTACTTCGTTACGGTACCAAACCACACCAAAACCGTACAATACCGTACGAGTACATCCATACGGTACCAAAGCACACCAAAACGGTGCAATACCGTACGAGTACTTCGTTACGGTACCGAACCACACCAAAAGGGTACAATACCGTACGAGTACTTCGTTACGGTACCAAACCACACCAAAACGGTACAATACCGTACGGGTACTTCGTTACGGTACCAAACCAAACCAAAACGGTGCAATACCGTACGAGTACATCCATACGGTACCAAAGCACACCAAAACGGTGCAATACCGTACGAGTACATCCATACGGTACCAAAGCACACCAAAACGGTGCAATACCGTACGAGTACATCCATACGGTACCAAAGCACACCAAAACGGTGCAATACTGTACGAGTACATCCATATGGTACCAAACCACACAAAAATGGTGCAATACCGTACGAGTACTTCGTTACGGTACCAAACCACACCAAAAGGGTACAATACCGTACGAGTACTTCGTTACGGTACCAAACCAAACCAAAACCGTACAATACCGTACGAGTACATCCATACGGTACCAAAGCACACCAAAACGGTGCAATACCGTACGAGTACTTCGTTACGGTACCAAACCAAACCAAAACCGTACAATACCGTACGAGTACATCCATACGGTACCAAAGCACACCAAAACGGTGCAATACCGTACGAGTACATCCATACGGTAACAAACCACACCAAAACGGTGCAATACCGAACGAATACTTCGTTACGGTACCAAAGCACACCAAAACGGTGGAATACCGTACGAGTACTTCGTTACGGTACCAAACTACACCAAAACGGTGCAATACCGTACGAGTACATCCATACGGTACCAAAGCACACCAAAACGGTGCAATACCGTACGAGTACATCCATACGGTACCAAACCACACCAAATGGGTACAATACTGTACGAGTACTTCGTTACGGTACCAAACCACACCAAAACCGTACAATACCGTACGAGTACATCCATACGGTACCAAAGCACACCAAAACGGTGCAATACCGTACGAGTACTTCGTTACGGTACCAAACCACACCAAAAGGGTACAATACCGTACGAGTACTTCGTTACGGTACCAAACCACACCAAAACGGTACAATACCGTACGGGTACTTCGTTACGGTACCAAACCAAACCAAAACGGTGCAATACCGTACGAGTACATCCATACGGTACCAAAGCACACCAAAAAGGTGTAATACCGTACGAGTACATCCATACGGTACCAAAGCACACCAAAACGGTGCAATACCGTACGAGTACATCCATACGGTACCAAACCACACCAAAACGGTGCAATACCGTACGAGAACTTCGTTACGGTACCAAACCACACCAAAACGGTGCAATACCGTACGTGTACTTCGTTACGGTACCAAACCACACCAAAACGGTGCAATACCGTACGAGTACTTCGTTACGGTACCAAACCACACAAAAACCGTACAATACTGTACGAGTACATCCATACGGTACCAAAGCACACCAAAACGGTGCAATACCGTACGAGTACATCCATACGGTACCAAACCACACCAAAACGGTGCAATACCGTACGAGTGCATCCATACGGTACCAAACCACACAAAAACGGTGCAATACCGTACGAGTACTTCGTTACGGTACCAAACCACACCAAAAGGGTACAATTCCGTACGAGTACTTCGTTACGGTACCAAACCAAACCAAAACCGTACAATACCGTACGAGTACATCCATACGGTACCAAACCACACCAAAACGGTGCAATACCGTACGAGTACTTCGTTACGGTACCAAACCAAACCAAAACCGTACAATACCGTACGAGTACATCCATACGGTACCAAAGCACACCAAAACGGTGCAAAACCGTACGAGTACATCCATACGGTACCAAACCACACCAAAACGGTGCAATACCGAACGAATACTTCGTTACGGAACCAAACCTCACCAAAACGGTTCAATACCGTACGAGTACTTCGTTACGGTACCAAACTACACCAAAACGGTGCAATACCGTACGAGTACATCCATACGGTACCAAAGCACACCAAAACGGTGCAATACCATACGAGTACATCCATACGGTACCAAACCACACCAAAACGGTGCAATACCGTACGCGTACTTCGTTACGGTAACAAACCACACCAAAATGGTACAATACCATACGAGTACTTCGTTACGGTACCAAACCACACCAAAACGGTACAATACCGTACTAGTACTTCGTTACGGTACCAAACCAAACCAAAACCGTACAATACCGTACGAGTACATCCATACGGTACCAAAGCACACCAAAACGGTGCAATACCGTACGAGTACATCCGTACGGTACCAAACCACACCAAAAGGGTGCAATACCGTACGAATACTTCGTTACGGTACCAAACCACACCAAAACGGTGCAATACCGTACGAGTACTTCGTTACGGTACCAAACCAAACCAAAACGGTGCAATACCGTACGAGTACTTCGTTACGGTACCAAACCAAACCAAAACGGTCCAATACCGTACGAGTACTTCGTTACGGTACCAAACCAAAACAAAACGGTGCAATACCGTACGAGTACATCCATACGGTACCAAACCACACCAAAACGGTACAATACCGTACGAGTACATACATACGGTACCAAACCACACCAAAACGGTGCAATACCGTACGAGAACTTCGTTACGGTACCAAACCACACCAAAACGGTGCAATACCATACGAGTACTTCGTTACGGTACCAAACCACACCAAAATGGTGCAATACCGTACGAGTACATCTATACGGTACCAAACCACACCAAAATGGTGCAATACCGTACGAGTACATCTATACGGTACCAAACCACACCAAAATGGTGCAATACCGTATGAGTACTTCGTGACGGTACCAAACCACACCAAATGGGTACAATACCGTACGAGTACTTCGATACGGTACCAAACCAAACCAAAATGGTGCAATACCGTACGAGTACATCTATACGGTACCAAACCACACCAAAATGGTGCAATACCGTATGAGTACTTCGTTACGGTACCAAACCACACCAAAACCGTACAATACCGTACGAGTACATCCATACGGTACCAAAGCACACCAAAACGGTGCAATACCGTACGAGTACTTCGTTACGGTACCAAACCACACCAAAAGGGTACAATACCGTACGAGTACTTCGTTACGGTACCAAACCAAACCAAAACCGTACAATACCGTACGAGTACATCCATACGGTACCAAAGCACACCAAAACGGTGCAATACCGTACGAGTACATCCATACGGTACCAAACCACACCAAAACGGTGCAATACCGTACGAGTACTTCGTTACGGTAACAAACCACACCAAAATGGTACAATACCGTACGAGTACTTCGTTACGGTACCAAACCAAACCAAAACCGTACAATACCGTACGAGTACATCCATACGGTACCAAAGCACACCAAAACGGTGCAATACCGTACGAGTACTTCGTTACGGTACCAAACCAAACCAAAACCGTACAATACCGTACGAGTACATCCATACGGTACCAAAGCACACCAAAACGGTGCAATACCGTACGAGTACATCCATACGGTAACAAACCACACCAAAACGGTGCAATACCGAACGAATACTTCGTTACGGTACCAAAGCACACCAAAACGGTGCAATACCGTACGAGTACTTCGTTATGGTACCAAACTACACCAAAACGGTGCAATACCGTACGAGTACATCCATACGGTACCAAAGCACACCAAAACGGTGCAATACCGTACGAGTACATCCATACGGTACCAAAGCACACCAAAACGGTGCAATACCGTACGAGTACATCCATACGGTACCAAAGCACACCAAAACGGTGCAATACCGTACGAGTACATCCATATGGTACCAAACCACACAAAAATGGTGCAATACCGTACGAGTACTTCGTTACGGTACCAAACCACACCAAAAGGGTACAATACCGTACGAGTACTTCGTTACGGTACCAAACCAAACCAAAACCGTACAATACCGTACGAGTACATCCATACGGTACCAAAGCACACCAAAACGGTGCAATACCGTACGAGTACATCCATACGGTACCAAACCGCACCAAAACGGTGCAATACCGTACGAGTACTTCGTTACGGTAACAAACCACACCAAAATGGTACAATACCGTACGAGTACTTCGTTACGGTACCAAACCAAACCAAAACCGTACAATACCGTACGAGTACATCCATACGGTACCAAAGCACACCAAAACGGTGCAATACCGTACGAGTACATCCATACGGTAACAAACCACACCAAAACGGTGCAATACCGAACGAATACTTCGTTACGGTACCAAAGCACACCAAAACGGTGCAATACCGTACGAGTACTTCGTTACGGTACCAAACTACACCAAAACGGTGCAATACCGTACGAGTACATCCATACGGTACCAAAGCACACCAAAACGGTGCAATACCGTACGAGTACATCCATACGGTACCAAACCACACCAAAACGGTGCAATACCGTACGAGTACTTCGTTACGGTAACAAACCACACCAAAATGGTACAATACCATACGAGTACTTCGTTACGGTACCAAACCACACGAAAACGGTACAATACCGTACGAGTACTTCGTTACGGTACCAAACCAAACCAAAACCGTACAATACCGTACGAGTACATCCATACGGTACCAAAGCACACCAAAACGGTGCAATACCGTACGAGTACATCCGTACGGTACCAAACCACACCAAAAGGGTGCAATACCGTACGAATACTTCGTTACGGTACCAAACCACACCAAAACGGTGCAATACCGTACGAGTACTTCGTTACGGTACCAAACCAAACCAAAACGGTGCAATACCGTACGAGTACATCCATACGGTACTAAACCACACCAAAACGGTGCACTACCGTACGAGTATCTCGTTACGGTACCAAATCACACCAAAACGGTACAATACCGTACGAGTACTTCGATACGGTACCAAACAAAACCAAAATGGTGCAACACCGTACGAGTACATCCATACGGTACCAAACCACACCAAAACGGTGCAATACCGTACGAGTACTTCGTTACGGTACCAAACCACACCAAAACGGTGCAATACCGTACGAGTACATCCATACGGTACCAAACCACACCAAAACGGTGCAATACCGTACGAGAACTTCGTTACGGTACCAAACCACACCAAAACGGTGCAATACCGTACGAGTACTTCGTTACGGTACCAAACCACACCAAAAGGGTACAATACCGTACGAGTACTTTGTTACGGTACCAAACCACACAAAAACCGTACAATACTGTACGAGTACATCCATACGGTACCAAAGCACACCAAAACGGTGCAATACCGTACGAGTACATCCATACGGTACCAAACCACACCAAAACGGTGTAATACCGTACGAGTGCATCCATACGGTACCAAACCACACAAAAACGGTGCAATACCGTACGAGTACTTCGTTACGGTACCAAACCACATTAAAAGGGTACAATACCATACGAGTATTTCGTTACGGTACCAAACGACACCAAAACCGTACAATACCGTACGAGTACATCCATACGGTACCAAAGCACACCAAAACAGTGCAATACCGTACGAGTACATCCATACGGTACCAAACCACACCAAAACGGTGCAATACCGTACGAGTACTTCGTTATGGTACGAAACCACACCAAAACGGTGCGATACCGTACGAGTACTTTGTTACGGTACCAAACCACACCAAAAGGGTACAATACCGTACGAGTACTTCGTTACGGTACCAAAGCAAACCAAAACCGTACAATACCGTACGAGTACATCCATACGGTACCAAAGCACACCAAAACGGTGCAATACCGTACGAGTACATCCATACGGTACCAAACCACACAAAAATGGTGCAATACCGTACGAGTACTTCGTTACGGTACTAAACCACACCAAAAGGGTACAATACCGTACGAGTACTTCTTTACGGTACCAAACCAAACCAAAACCGTACAATACCGTACGAGTACATCCATACGGTACCAAAGCACACCAAAACGGTGCAATACCGTACGAGTACATCCATACGGTACCAAACCACACCAAAACGGTACAATACCGTACGAGTACATCCATACGGTACCAAACAACACCAAAACGGTGCAATACCGTACGAGTACTTCGTTACGGTACCAAACCACACCAAAACGGTGTAATACCGTAGGAGTAGTTCGTTACGGTACCAAACCAAACAAAAACGGTGCAATACCGTACGAGTACATCCATACGGTACCAAACCACACCAAAACGGTGCAATATCGTACGAGTACTTCGTTACGGTACCAAATCACACCAAAACGGTACAATACCGTACGAGTACTTCGATACGATACCAAACAAAACCAAAATGGTGCAACACCGTACGAGTACATCCATACGGTACCAAACCACACCAAAACGGTGCAATACCGTACGAGTACTTCGTTACGGTACCAAACCACACCCAAACGGTGCAATACCGTACGAGTACATCCATACGGTACCAAACCACACCAAAACGGTGCAATGCCGTACGAGAACTTCGTTACGGTACCAAACCACACCAAAACGGTGCAATACCGTACGAGTACTTCGTTACGGTACCAAACCACACCAAAAGGGTACAATACCGTACGAGTACTTCGTTACGGTACCAAACCACACAAAAACCGTACAATACCGTACGAGTACATCCATACGGTACCAAAGCACACCAAAACGGTGCAATACCGTACGAGTACATCCATACGGTACCAAACCACACCAAAACGGTGCAATACCGTACGAGTACTTCGTTACGGTAACAAACCACACCAAAATGGTACAATACCGTACGAGTACTTCGTTACGGTACCAAACACAACCAAAACCGTACAATACCGTACGAGTACATCCATACGGTACCAAAGCACACCAAAACGGTGCAATACCGTACGAGTACTTCGTTACGGTACCAAACCAAACCAAAACCGTACAATACCGTACGAGTACATCCATACGGTACCAAAGCACACCAAAACGGTGCAATACCGTACGAGTACATCCATACGGTAACAAACCACACCAAAACGGTGCAATACCGAACGAATACTTCGTTACGGTACCAAAGCACACCAAAACGGTGCAATACCGTACGAGTACTTCGTTACGGTACCAAACTACACCAAAACGGTGCAATACCGTACGAGTACATCCATACGGTACCAAAGCACACCAAAACGGTGCAATACCGTACGAGTACATCCATACGGTACCAAACCACACCAAAACGGTGCAATACCGTACGAGTACTTCGTTACGGTAACAAACCACACCAAAATGGTACAATACCGTACGAGTACTTCGTTACGGTACCAAACCACACGAAAACGGTACAATACCGTACGAGTACTTCGTTACGGTACCAAACCAAACCAAAACCGTACAATACCGTACGAGTACATCCATAAGGTACCAAAGCATACCAAAACGGTGCAATACCGTACGAGTACTTCGTTACGGTACCAAACCAAACCAAAACCGTACAATACCGTACGAGTACATCCATACGGTAGCAAAGCACACCAAAACGGTGCAATACCGTACGAGTACATCCATACAGTACCAAACCACACCAAAACGGTGCAATACCGAACGAATACTTCGTTACGGTACCAAACCACACCACCAAACCACACCAAAACGGTGCAATACCGTACGAGTACTTCGTTACGGTACCAAACCACACCAAAACGGTGAAACACCGTACGAGTACATCCATACGGTACCAAACCACACCAAAACGGTGCAATACCGTACGAGTACTTCGTTACGGTACCAAACCACACCCAAACGGTGCAATACCGTACGAGTACATCCATACGGTACCAAACCACACCAAAACGGTGCAATGCCGTACGAGAACTTCGTTACGGTACCAAACCACACCAAAACGGTGCAATACCGTACGAGTACTTCGTTACGGTACCAAACCACACCAAAAGGGTACAATACCGTACGAGTACTTCGTTACGGTACCAAACGACACCAAAAGGGTACAATACCGTACGAGTACTTCGTTACGGTACCAAACCACACCAAAACGGTACAATACCGTACGGGTACTTCGTTACGGTACCAAACCAAACCAAAACGGTGCAATACCGTACGAGTACATCCATACGGTACCAAAGCACACCAAAATGGTGTAATACCGTACGAGTACATCCATACGGTACCAAAGCACACCAAAACGGTGCAATACCGTACGAGTACATCCATACGGTACCAAACCACACCAAAACGGTGCAATACCGTACGAGAACTTCGTTACGGTACCAAACCACACCAAAACGGTGCAATACCGTACGTGTACTTCGTTACGGTACCAAACCACACCAAAACGGTGCAATACCGTACGAGTACTTCGTTACGGTACCAAACCACACAAAAACCGTACAATACTGTACGAGTACATCCATACGGTACCAAAGCACACCAAAACGGTGCAATACCGTACGAGTACATCCATACGGTACCAAACCACACCAAAACGGTGCAATACCGTACGAGTGCATCCATACGGTACCAAACCACACAAAAACGGTGCAATACCGTACGAGTACTTCGTTACGGTACCAAACCACACCAAAAGGGTACAATTCCGTACGAGTACTTCGTTACGGTACCAAACCAAACCAAAACCGTACAATACCGTACGAGTACATCCATACGGTACCAAACCACACCAAAACGGTGCAATACCGTACGAGTACTTCGTTACGGTACCAAACCAAACCAAAACCGTACAATACCGTACGAGTACATCCATACGGTACCAAAGCACACCAAAACGGTGCAAAACCGTACGAGTACATCCATACGGTACCAAACCACACCAAAACGGTGCAATACCGAACGAATACTTCGTTACGGAACCAAACCTCACCAAAACGGTGCAATACCGTACGAGTACTTCGTTACGGTACCAAACTACACCAAAACGGTGCAATACCGTACGAGTACATCCATACGGTACCAAAGCACACCAAAACGGTGCAATACCGTACGAGTACATCCATACGGTACCAAACCACACCAAAACGGTGCAATACCGTACGAGTACTTCGTTACGGTAACAAACCACACCAAAATGGTACAATACCATACGAGTACTTCGTTACGGTACCAAACCACACCAAAACCGTACAATACCGTACGAGTACATCCATACGGTACCAAACCATACAAAAACGGTGCAATACCGTACGAGTACTTCATTACGGCACCAAACCACATTAAAAGGGTACAATACCATACGAGTGTTTCGTTACGGTACCAAACCACACCAAAACCGTACAATACCGTACGAGTACATCCATACGGTACCAAAGCACACCAAAACAGTCCAATACCGTACGAGTACATCCATACGGTACCAAACCACACCAAAACGGTGCAATACCGTACGAGTACTTCGTTAGGGTACGAAACCACACCAAAACGGTGCGATACCGTACGAGTACTTCGTTACAGTACCAAACCACACCAAAACGGTGCAATACCGTACGAGTACTTCGTTACCGTACCAAACCACACCAAAACGGTACAATACCGTACGAGTACTTCGATACGGTACCAAACCAAACCAAAATGGTGCAATACCGTACGAGTACATCTATACTGTACCAAACCACACCAAAATGGTGCAATACCGTACGAGTACTTCGTTACGGTACCAAACCACACCAAATGGGTACAATGCCGTACGAGTACTTCGTTACGGTACCAAACCACACCAAAACGGTACAATACCGTACGAGTACATCCATACGGTACCAAACCACACCAAAACGGTGCAATACCGTACGAGAACTTCGTTACGGTACCAAACCACACCAAAACGGTGCACTACCATACGAGTACTTCGTTACGGTACCAAACCACACCAAAACGGTGCAATACCGTAGGAGTACTTCGTTACGGTACCAAACCAAATCAAAACGGTGCAATACCGTACGAGTACATCCATACGGTACGAAACTACACCAAAACGGTGCAATACCGTACGAGTACTTCGTTACGGTACCAAATCACACCAAAACGGTACAATACCGTACGAGTACTTCGATACGGTACCAAACCAAACCAAAATGGTGCAACACCGTACGAGTACATCCATACGGTACCAAACCACACTAAAACGGTGCAATACCGTACGAGTACTTCGTTACGGTACCAAACCACACCAAAACGGTGCAATACCGTACGAGTACATCCATACGGTACCAAACCACACCAAAACGGTGCAATACCGTACGAGAACTTCGTTACGGTACCAAACCACACCAAAACGGTTCAATACCGTACGACTACTTCGTTACGGTACCAAACCACACCAAAAGGGTACAATACCGTACGAGTACTTCGTTACGGTACCAAACCACACAAAAACCGTACAATACCGTACGAGTACGTCCATACGGTACCAAAGCACACCAAAACGGTGCAATACCGTACGAGTACATCCATACGGTACCAAACCACACCAAAACGGTGCAATACCGTACGAGTGCATCCATACGGCACCAAACCACACAAAAACGGTGCAATACCGTACGAGTACTTCGTTATGGTACCAAACCACATTAAAAGGGTACAATACCATACGAGTATTTCGTTACGGTACCAAACCACACCAAAACCGTACAATACCGTACGAGTACATCCATACGGTACCAAAGCACACCAAAATAGTGCAATACCGTACGAGTACATCCATACGGTACCAAACCACACCAAAACGGTGCAATACCGTACGAGTACTTCGTTATGGTACGAAACCACACCAAAACGGTGCGATACCGTACGAGTACTTTGTTACGGTACCAAACCACACCAAAAGGTTACAATACCGTACGAGTACTTCGTTACGGTACCAAAGCAAACCAAAACCGTACAATACCGTACGAGTACATCCATACGGTACCAAAGCACATCAAAACGGTGCAATACCGTACGAGTACATCCATACGGTAACAAACCACACAAAAATGGTGCAATACCGTACGAGTACTTCGTTACGGTACCAAACCACACCAAAAGGGTACAATACCGCACGAGTACTTCGTTACGGTACCAAACCAAACCAAAACCGTACAATACCGTACGAGTACATCCATACGGTACCAAAGCACACCAAAACGGTGCAATACCGTACGAGTACATCCATACGGTACCAAACAACACCAAAACGGTGCAATATCGTACGAGTACTTCGTTACGGTAACAAACCACAACAAAATGGTACAATACCGTACGAGTACTTCGTTACGGTACCAAACCAAACCAAAACCGTACAATACCGTACGAGTACATCCATAAGGTACCAAAGCATACCAAAACGGTGCAATACCGTACGAGTACTTCGTTACGGTACCAAACCAAACCAAAACCGTACAATACCGTACGAGTACATCCATACGGTAGCAAAGCACACCAAAACGGTGCAATACCGTACGAGTACATCCATACAGTACCAAACCACACCAAAACGGTGCAATACCGAACGAATACTTCGTTACGGTACCAAACCACACCACCAAACCACACCAAAACGGTGCAATACCGTACGAGTACTTCGTTACGGTACCAAACCACACCAAAACGGTGAAACACCGTACGAGTACATCCATACGGTACCAAACCACACCAAAACGGTGCAATACCGTACGAGTACTTCGTTACGGTACCAAACCACACCCAAACGGTGCAATACCGTACGAGTACATCCATACGGTACCAAACCACACCAAAACGGTGCAATGCCGTACGAGAACTTCGTTACGGTACCAAACCACACCAAAACGGTGCAATACCGTACGAGTACTTCGTTACGGTACCAAACCACACCAAAAGGGTACAATACCGTACGAGTACTTCGTTACGGTACCAAACGACACCAAAAGGGTACAATACCGTACGAGTACTTCGTTACGGTACCAAACCACACCAAAACGGTACAATACCGTACGGGTACTTCGTTACGGTACCAAACCAAACCAAAACGGTGCAATACCGTACGAGTACATCCATACGGTACCAAAGCACACCAAAATGGTGTAATACCGTACGAGTACATCCATACGGTACCAAAGCACACCAAAACGGTGCAATACCGTACGAGTACATCCATACGGTACCAAACCACACCAAAACGGTGCAATACCGTACGAGAACTTCGTTACGGTACCAAACCACACCAAAAAGGTGCAATACCGTACGTGTACTTCGTTACGGTACCAAACCACACCAAAACGGTGCAATACCGTACGAGTACTTCGTTACGGTACCAAACCACACAAAAACCGTACAATACTGTACGAGTACATCCATACGGTACCAAAGCACACCAAAACGGTGCAATACCGTACGAGTACATCCATACGGTACCAAACCACACCAAAACGGTGCAATACCGTACGAGTGCATCCATACGGTACCAAACCACACAAAAACGGTGCAATACCGTACGAGTACTTCGTTACGGTACCAAACCACACCAAAAGGGTACAATTCCGTACGAGTACTTCGTTACGGTACCAAACCAAACCAAAACCGTACAATACCGTACGAGTACATCCATACGGTACCAAACCACACCAAAACGGTGCAATACCGTACGAGTACTTCGTTACGGTACCAAACCAAACCAAAACCGTACAATACCGTACGAGTACATCCATACGGTACCAAAGCACACCAAAACGGTGCAAAACCGTACGAGTACATCCATACGGTACCAAACCACACCAAAACGGTGCAATACCGAACGAATACTTCGTTACGGAACCAAACCTCACCAAAACGGTGCAATACCGTACGAGTACTTCGTTACGGTACCAAACTACACCAAAACGGTGCAATACCGTACGAGTACATCCATACGGTACCAAAGCACACCAAAACGGTGCAATACCGTACGAGTACATCCATACGGTACCAAACCACACCAAAACGGTGCAATACCGTACGAGTACTTCGTTACGGTAACAAACCACACCAAAATTGTACAATACCATACGAGTACTTCGTTACGGTACCAAACCACACCAAAACGGTACAATACCGTACTAGTACTTCGTTACGGTACCAAACCAAACCAAAACCGTACAATACCGTACGAGTACATCCATACGGTACCAAAGCACACCAAAACGGTGCAATACCGTACGAGTACATCCGTACGGTACCAAACCACACCAAAAGGGTGCAATACCGTACGAATACTTCGTTACGGTACCAAACCACACCAAAACGGTGCAATACCGTACGAGTACTTCGTTACGGTACCAAACCAAACCAAAACGGTGCAATACCGTACGAGTACATCCATACGGTCCCAAACCACACCAAAACGGTGTAATACCGTACGAGTACTTCGTTACGGTACCAAACCACACCAAAACGGTGCAATACCGTACGAGTACTTCGTTATGGTACCAAACTACACCAAAACGGTCCAATACCGTACGAGTACTTCGTTACGGTACCAAACCACACCAAAAGGGTACAATACCGTACGAGTACTTCGTGACGGTACCAAACCAAAACAAAACGGTGCAATACCGTACGAGTACATCCATACGGTACCAAACCACACCAAAACGGTACAATACCGTACGAGTACATACATACGGTACCAAACCATACAAAAACGGTGCAATACCGTACGAGAACTTCGTTACGGTACCAAACCACACCAAAACGGTGCAATACCATACGAGTACTTCGTTACGGTACCAAACCACACCAAAATGGTGCAATACCGTACCAGTACATCTATACGGTACCAAACCACACCAAAATGGTGCAATACCGTATGAGTACTTCGTGACGGTACCAAACCACACCAAATGGGTACAATACCGTACGAGTACTTCGATACGGTACCAAACCAAACCAAAATGGTGCAATACCGTACGAGTACATCTATACGGTACCAAACCACACCAAAATGGTGCAATACCGTATGAGTACTTCGTTACGGTACCAAACCACACCAAATGGGTACAATACCGTACGAGTACTTCGTTACGGTACCAAACCACACCAAAACCGTACAATACCGTACGAGTACATCCATACGGTACCAAAGCACACCAAAACGGTGCAATACCGTACGAGTACTTCGTTACGGTACCGAACCACACCAAAAGGGTACAATACCGTACGAGTACTTCGTTACGGTACCAAACCACACCAAAACGGTACAATACCGTACGGGTACTTCGTTACGGTACCAAACCAAACCAAAACGGTGCAATACCGTACGAGTACATCCATACGGTACCAAAGCACACCAAAACGGTGCAATACCGTACGAGTACATCCATACGGTACCAAAGCACACCAAAACGGTGCAATACCGTACGAGTACATCCATACGGTACCAAAGCACACCAAAACGGTGCAATACTGTACGAGTACATCCATATGGTACCAAACCACACAAAAATGGTGCAATACCGTACGAGTACTTCGTTACGGTACCAAACCACACCAAAAGGGTACAATACCGTACGAGTACTTCGTTACGGTACCAAACCAAACCAAAACCGTACAATACCGTACGAGTACATCCATACGGTACCAAAGCACACCAAAACGGTGCAATACCGTACGAGTACTTCGTTACGGTACCAAACCAAACCAAAACCGTACAATACCGTACGAGTACATCCATACGGTACCAAAGCACACCAAAACGGTGCAATACCGTACGAGTACATCCATACGGTAACAAACCACACCAAAACGGTGCAATACCGAACGAATACTTCGTTACGGTACCAAAGCACACCAAAACGGTGGAATACCGTACGAGTACTTCGTTACGGTACCAAACTACACCAAAACGGTGCAATACCGTACGAGTACATCCATACGGTACCAAAGCACACCAAAACGGTGCAATACCGTACGAGTACATCCATACGGTACCAAACCACACCAAATGGGTACAATACTGTACGAGTACTTCGTTACGGTACCAAACCACACCAAAACCGTACAATACCGTACGAGTACATCCATACGGTACCAAAGCACACCAAAACGGTGCAATACCGTACGAGTACTTCGTTACGGTACCAAACCACACCAAAAGGGTACAATACCGTACGAGTACTTCGTTACGGTACCAAACCACACCAAAACGGTACAATACCGTACGGGTACTTCGTTACGGTACCAAACCAAACCAAAACGGTGCAATACCGTACGAGTACATCCATACGGTACCAAAGCACACCAAAAAGGTGTAATACCGTACGAGTACATCCATACGGTACCAAAGCACACCAAAACGGTGCAATACCGTACGAGTACATCCATACGGTACCAAACCACACCAAAACGGTGCAATACCGTACGAGAACTTCGTTACGGTACCAAACCACACCAAAACGGTGCAATACCGTACGTGTACTTCGTTACGGTACCAAACCACACCAAAACGGTGCAATACCGTACGAGTACTTCGTTACGGTACCAAACCACACAAAAACCGTACAATACTGTACGAGTACATCCATACGGTACCAAAGCACACCAAAACGGTGCAATACCGTACGAGTACATCCATACGGTACCAAACCACACCAAAACGGTGCAATACCGTACGAGTGCATCCATACGGTACCAAACCACACAAAAACGGTGCAATACCGTACGAGTACTTCGTTACGGTACCAAACCACACCAAAAGGGTACAATTCCGTACGAGTACTTCGTTACGGTACCAAACCAAACCAAAACCGTACAATACCGTACGAGTACATCCATACGGTACCAAACCACACCAAAACGGTGCAATACCGTACGAGTACTTCGTTACGGTACCAAACCAAACCAAAACCGTACAATACCGTACGAGTACATCCATACGGTACCAAAGCACACCAAAACGGTGCAAAACCGTACGAGTACATCCATACGGTACCAAACCACACCAAAACGGTGCAATACCGAACGAATACTTCGTTACGGAACCAAACCTCACCAAAACGGTTCAATACCGTACGAGTACTTCGTTACGGTACCAAACTACACCAAAACGGTGCAATACCGTACGAGTACATCCATACGGTACCAAAGCACACCAAAACGGTGCAATACCATACGAGTACATCCATACGGTACCAAACCACACCAAAACGGTGCAATACCGTACGCGTACTTCGTTACGGTAACAAACCACACCAAAATGGTACAATACCATACGAGTACTTCGTTACGGTACCAAACCACACCAAAACGGTACAATACCGTACTAGTACTTCGTTACGGTACCAAACCAAACCAAAACCGTACAATACCGTACGAGTACATCCATACGGTACCAAAGCACACCAAAACGGTGCAATACCGTACGAGTACATCCGTACGGTACCAAACCACACCAAAAGGGTGCAATACCGTACGAATACTTCGTTACGGTACCAAACCACACCAAAACGGTGCAATACCGTACGAGTACTTCGTTACGGTACCAAACCAAACCAAAACGGTGCAATACCGTACGAGTACTTCGTTACGGTACCAAACCAAACCAAAACGGTCCAATACCGTACGAGTACTTCGTTACGGTACCAAACCAAAACAAAACGGTGCAATACCGTACGAGTACATCCATACGGTACCAAACCACACCAAAACGGTACAATACCGTACGAGTACATACATACGGTACCAAACCACACCAAAACGGTGCAATACCGTACGAGAACTTCGTTACGGTACCAAACCACACCAAAACGGTGCAATACCATACGAGTACTTCGTTACGGTACCAAACCACACCAAAATGGTGCAATACCGTACGAGTACATCTATACGGTACCAAACCACACCAAAATGGTGCAATACCGTACGAGTACATCTATACGGTACCAAACCACACCAAAATGGTGCAATACCGTATGAGTACTTCGTGACGGTACCAAACCACACCAAATGGGTACAATACCGTACGAGTACTTCGATACGGTACCAAACCAAACCAAAATGGTGCAATACCGTACGAGTACATCTATACGGTACCAAACCACACCAAAATGGTGCAATACCGTATGAGTACTTCGTTACGGTACCAAACCACACCAAAACCGTACAATACCGTACGAGTACATCCATACGGTACCAAAGCACACCAAAACGGTGCAATACCGTACGAGTACTTCGTTACGGTACCAAACCACACCAAAAGGGTACAATACCGTACGAGTACTTCGTTACGGTACCAAACCAAACCAAAACCGTACAATACCGTACGAGTACATCCATACGGTACCAAAGCACACCAAAACGGTGCAATACCGTACGAGTACATCCATACGGTACCAAACCACACCAAAACGGTGCAATACCGTACGAGTACTTCGTTACGGTAACAAACCACACCAAAATGGTACAATACCGTACGAGTACTTCGTTACGGTACCAAACCAAACCAAAACCGTACAATACCGTACGAGTACATCCATACGGTACCAAAGCACACCAAAACGGTGCAATACCGTACGAGTACTTCGTTACGGTACCAAACCAAACCAAAACCGTACAATACCGTACGAGTACATCCATACGGTACCAAAGCACACCAAAACGGTGCAATACCGTACGAGTACATCCATACGGTAACAAACCACACCAAAACGGTGCAATACCGAACGAATACTTCGTTACGGTACCAAAGCACACCAAAACGGTGCAATACCGTACGAGTACTTCGTTATGGTACCAAACTACACCAAAACGGTGCAATACCGTACGAGTACATCCATACGGTACCAAAGCACACCAAAACGGTGCAATACCGTACGAGTACATCCATACGGTACCAAAGCACACCAAAACGGTGCAATACCGTACGAGTACATCCATACGGTACCAAAGCACACCAAAACGGTGCAATACCGTACGAGTACATCCATATGGTACCAAACCACACAAAAATGGTGCAATACCGTACGAGTACTTCGTTACGGTACCAAACCACACCAAAAGGGTACAATACCGTACGAGTACTTCGTTACGGTACCAAACCAAACCAAAACCGTACAATACCGTACGAGTACATCCATACGGTACCAAAGCACACCAAAACGGTGCAATACCGTACGAGTACATCCATACGGTACCAAACCGCACCAAAACGGTGCAATACCGTACGAGTACTTCGTTACGGTAACAAACCACACCAAAATGGTACAATACCGTACGAGTACTTCGTTACGGTACCAAACCAAACCAAAACCGTACAATACCGTACGAGTACATCCATACGGTACCAAAGCACACCAAAACGGTGCAATACCGTACGAGTACATCCATACGGTAACAAACCACACCAAAACGGTGCAATACCGAACGAATACTTCGTTACGGTACCAAAGCACACCAAAACGGTGCAATACCGTACGAGTACTTCGTTACGGTACCAAACTACACCAAAACGGTGCAATACCGTACGAGTACATCCATACGGTACCAAAGCACACCAAAACGGTGCAATACCGTACGAGTACATCCATACGGTACCAAACCACACCAAAACGGTGCAATACCGTACGAGTACTTCGTTACGGTAACAAACCACACCAAAATGGTACAATACCATACGAGTACTTCGTTACGGTACCAAACCACACGAAAACGGTACAATACCGTACGAGTACTTCGTTACGGTACCAAACCAAACCAAAACCGTACAATACCGTACGAGTACATCCATACGGTACCAAAGCACACCAAAACGGTGCAATACCGTACGAGTACATCCGTACGGTACCAAACCACACCAAAAGGGTGCAATACCGTACGAATACTTCGTTACGGTACCAAACCACACCAAAACGGTGCAATACCGTACGAGTACTTCGTTACGGTACCAAACCAAACCAAAACGGTGCAATACCGTACGAGTACATCCATACGGTACTAAACCACACCAAAACGGTGCACTACCGTACGAGTATCTCGTTACGGTACCAAATCACACCAAAACGGTACAATACCGTACGAGTACTTCGATACGGTACCAAACAAAACCAAAATGGTGCAACACCGTACGAGTACATCCATACGGTACCAAACCACACCAAAACGGTGCAATACCGTACGAGTACTTCGTTACGGTACCAAACCACACCAAAACGGTGCAATACCGTACGAGTACATCCATACGGTACCAAACCACACCAAAACGGTGCAATACCGTACGAGAACTTCGTTACGGTACCAAACCACACCAAAACGGTGCAATACCGTACGAGTACTTCGTTACGGTACCAAACCACACCAAAAGGGTACAATACCGTACGAGTACTTTGTTACGGTACCAAACCACACAAAAACCGTACAATACTGTACGAGTACATCCATACGGTACCAAAGCACACCAAAACGGTGCAATACCGTACGAGTACATCCATACGGTACCAAACCACACCAAAACGGTGTAATACCGTACGAGTGCATCCATACGGTACCAAACCACACAAAAACGGTGCAATACCGTACGAGTACTTCGTTACGGTACCAAACCACATTAAAAGGGTACAATACCATACGAGTATTTCGTTACGGTACCAAACGACACCAAAACCGTACAATACCGTACGAGTACATCCATACGGTACCAAAGCACACCAAAACAGTGCAATACCGTACGAGTACATCCATACGGTACCAAACCACACCAAAACGGTGCAATACCGTACGAGTACTTCGTTATGGTACGAAACCACACCAAAACGGTGCGATACCGTACGAGTACTTTGTTACGGTACCAAACCACACCAAAAGGGTACAATACCGTACGAGTACTTCGTTACGGTACCAAAGCAAACCAAAACCGTACAATACCGTACGAGTACATCCATACGGTACCAAAGCACACCAAAACGGTGCAATACCGTACGAGTACATCCATACGGTACCAAACCACACAAAAATGGTGCAATACCGTACGAGTACTTCGTTACGGTACTAAACCACACCAAAAGGGTACAATACCGTACGAGTACTTCTTTACGGTACCAAACCAAACCAAAACCGTACAATACCGTACGAGTACATCCATACGGTACCAAAGCACACCAAAACGGTGCAATACCGTACGAGTACATCCATACGGTACCAAACCACACCAAAACGGTACAATACCGTACGAGTACATCCATACGGTACCAAACAACACCAAAACGGTGCAATACCGTACGAGTACTTCGTTACGGTACCAAACCACACCAAAACGGTGTAATACCGTAGGAGTAGTTCGTTACGGTACCAAACCAAACAAAAACGGTGCAATACCGTACGAGTACATCCATACGGTACCAAACCACACCAAAACGGTGCAATATCGTACGAGTACTTCGTTACGGTACCAAATCACACCAAAACGGTACAATACCGTACGAGTACTTCGATACGATACCAAACAAAACCAAAATGGTGCAACACCGTACGAGTACATCCATACGGTACCAAACCACACCAAAACGGTGCAATACCGTACGAGTACTTCGTTACGGTACCAAACCACACCCAAACGGTGCAATACCGTACGAGTACATCCATACGGTACCAAACCACACCAAAACGGTGCAATGCCGTACGAGAACTTCGTTACGGTACCAAACCACACCAAAACGGTGCAATACCGTACGAGTACTTCGTTACGGTACCAAACCACACCAAAAGGGTACAATACCGTACGAGTACTTCGTTACGGTACCAAACCACACAAAAACCGTACAATACCGTACGAGTACATCCATACGGTACCAAAGCACACCAAAACGGTGCAATACCGTACGAGTACATCCATACGGTACCAAACCACACCAAAACGGTGCAATACCGTACGAGTACTTCGTTACGGTAACAAACCACACCAAAATGGTACAATACCGTACGAGTACTTCGTTACGGTACCAAACACAACCAAAACCGTACAATACCGTACGAGTACATCCATACGGTACCAAAGCACACCAAAACGGTGCAATACCGTACGAGTACTTCGTTACGGTACCAAACCAAACCAAAACCGTACAATACCGTACGAGTACATCCATACGGTACCAAAGCACACCAAAACGGTGCAATACCGTACGAGTACATCCATACGGTAACAAACCACACCAAAACGGTGCAATACCGAACGAATACTTCGTTACGGTACCAAAGCACACCAAAACGGTGCAATACCGTACGAGTACTTCGTTACGGTACCAAACTACACCAAAACGGTGCAATACCGTACGAGTACATCCATACGGTACCAAAGCACACCAAAACGGTGCAATACCGTACGAGTACATCCATACGGTACCAAACCACACCAAAACGGTGCAATACCGTACGAGTACTTCGTTACGGTAACAAACCACACCAAAATGGTACAATACCGTACGAGTACTTCGTTACGGTACCAAACCACACGAAAACGGTACAATACCGTACGAGTACTTCGTTACGGTACCAAACCAAACCAAAACCGTACAATACCGTACGAGTACATCCATACGGTACCAAAGCACACCAAAACGGTGCAATACCGTACGAGTACATCCGTACGGTACCAAACCACACCAAAAGGGTGCAATACCGTACGAATACTTCGTTACGGTACCAAACCACACCAAAACGGTGCAATACCGTACGAGTACTTCGTTACGGTACCAAACCAAACCAAAACGGTGCAATACCGTAAGAGAACTTCGTTACGGTACCAAATCACACCAAAACGATACAATACCGTACGAGTACTTCGATACGGTACCAAACAAAACCAAAATGGTGCAACACCGTACGAGTACATCCATACGGTACCAAACCACACCAAAACGGTGCAATACCGTACGAGTACTTCGTTACGGTACCAAACCACACCAAAACGGTGCAATACCGTACGAGTACATCCATACGGTACCAAACCACACCAAAACGGTGCAATACCGTACGAGAACTTCGTTACGGTACCAAACCACACCAAAACGGTGCAATACCGTACGAGTACTTCGTTACGGTACCAAACCACACCAAAAGGGAACAATACCGTACGAGTACTTCGTTACGGTACCAAACCACACAAAAACCGTACAATACTGTACGAGTACATCCATACGGTACCAAAGCACACCAAAACGGTGCAATACCGTACGAGTACATCCGTACGGTACCAAACCACACCAAAAGGGTGCAATACCGTACGAATACTTCGTTACGGTACCAAACCACACCAAAACGGTGCAATACCGTACGAGTACTTCGTTACGGTACCAAACCAAACCAAAACGGTGCAATACCGTACGAGTACATCCATACGGTACCAAACCACACCAAAACGGTGCAATACCGTACGAGTACTTCGTTACGGTAACAAACCACACCAAAATGGTACAATACCATACGAGTACTTCGTTACGGAACCAAACCACACCAAAACGGTACAATACCGTACGAGTACTTCGTTACGGTACCAAACCAAACCAAAACCGTACAATAACGTACGAGTACATCCATACGGTACCAAAGCACACCAAAACGGTGCAATACCGTACGAGTACATCCGTACGGTACCAAACCACACCAAAAGGGTGCAATACCGTACGAATACTTCGTTACGGTACCAAACCACACCAAAACGGTGCAATACCGTACGAGTACTTCGTTACGGTACCAAACCAAACCAAAACGGTGCAATACCGTACGAGTACATCCATACGGTACCAAACCACACCAAAACGGTGTAATACCGTACGAGTACTTCGTTACGGTACCAAACCACACCAAAACGGTGCAATACCGTACGAGTACTTTGTTATGGTACCAAACCACACCAAAACGGTATAATCCCGTACAAGTACTTCGTTACGGTACCAAACCACACCAAAAGGGTACAATACCGTACGAGTACTTCGTTACGGTACCAAACCACACCAAAACGGTACAATACCGTACGAGTACATCCATACGGTACCAAACCACACCAAAACGGTGCAATACCGTACGAGAACTTCGTTACGGTACCAAACCACACCAAAACGGTGCACTACCATACGAGTACTTCGTTACGGTACCAAACCACACCAAAACGGTGCAATACCGTAGGAGTACTTCGTTACGGTACCAAACCAAATCAAAACGGTGCAATACCGTACGAGTACATCCATACGGTACGAAACCACACCAAAACGGTCCAATACCGTACGAGTACTTCGTTACGGTACCAAATCACACCAAAACGGTGCAATACCGTACGAGTACTTCGATACGGTACCAAACCAAACCAAAATGGTGCAACACCGTACGAGTACATCCATACGGTACCAAACCACACTAAAACGGTGCAATACCGTACGAGTACTTCGTTACGGTACCAAACCACACCAAAACGGTGCAATACCGTACGAGTACATCCATACGGTACCAAACCACACCAAAACGGTGCAATACCGTATGAGAACTTCGTTACGGTACCAAACCACACCAAAACGGTGCAATACCGTACGAGTACTTCGTTACGGTACCAAACCACACCAAAAGGGTACAATACCGTACGAGTACTTCGTTACGGTACCAAACCACACAAAAACCGTACAATACCGTACGAGTACGTCCATACGGTACCAAAGCACACCAAAACGGTGCAATACCGTACGAGTACATCCATACGGTACCAAACCACACCAAAACGGTGCAATACCGTACGAGTGCATCCATACGGCACCAAACCACACAAAAACGGTGCAATACCGTACGAGTACTTCGTTATGGTACCAAACCACATTAAAAGGGTACAATACCATACGAGTATTTCGTTACGGTACCAAACCACACCAAAACCGGACAATACCGTACGAGTACATCCATACGGTACCAAAGCACACCAAAACAGTGCAATACCGTACGAGTACATCCATACGGTACCAAACCACACCAAAACGGTGCAATACCGTACGAGTACTTCGTTATGGTACGAAACCACACCAAAACGGTGCGATACCGTACGAGTACTTTGTTACGGTACCAAACCACACCAAAAGGTTACAATACCGTACGAGTACTTCGTTACGGTACCAAAGCAAACCAAAACCGTACAATACCGTACGAGTACATCCATACGGTACCAAAGCACATCAAAACGGTGCAATACCGTACGAGTACATCCATACGGTAACAGACCACACAAAAATGGTGCAATACCGTACGAGTACTTCGTTACGGTACCAAACCACACCAAAAGGGTACAATACCGTACGAGTACTTCGTTACGGTACCAAACCAAACCAAAACCGTACAATACCGTACGAGTACATCCATACGGTACCAAAGCACACCAAAACGGTGCAATACCGTACGAGTACATCCATACGGTACCAAACCACACCAAAACGGTGCAATACCGTACGAGTACTTCGTTACGGTAACAAACTACACCAAAATGGTACAATACCGTACGAGTACTTCGTTACAGTACCAAACCACACCAAAACGGTACAATACCGTACGAGTACTTCGTGACGGAACCAAACCAAACCAAAACCGTACAATACCGTACGAGTACATCCATACGGTACCAAACACACCAAAACGGTGCAATACCGTACGAGTACATCCATACGGTACCAAACCACACCAAAACGGTGCAATATCGTACGAGTACTTCGTTACGGTAACAAACCACAACAAAATGGTACAATACCGTACGAGTACTTCGTTACGGTACCAAACCAAACCAAAACCGTACAATACCGTACGAGTACATCCATAAGGTACCAAAGCATACCAAAACGGTGCAATACCGTACGAGTACTTCGTTACGGTACCAAACCAAACCAAAACCGTACAATACCGTACGAGTACATCCATACGGTAGCAAAGCACACCAAAACGGTGCAATACCGTACGAGTACATCCATACAGTACCAAACCACACCAAAACGGTGCAATACCGAACGAATACTTCGTTACGGTACCAAACCACACAACCAAACCACACCAAAACGGTGCAATACCGTACGAGTACTTCGTTACGGTACCAAAGCACACCAAAACGGTGCAATACCGTACGAGTACATCCATACGGTACCAAACCACACCAAAACGGTGCAATACCGTACGAGTACTTCATTACGGTAACAAACCACCCCAAAATGGTACAATACCATACGAGTACTTCGTTACGGTACCAAACCACACCAAAACCGTACAATACCGTACGAGTACATCCATACGGTACCAAACCATACAAAAACGGTGCAATACCGTACGAGTACTTCATTACGGCACCAAACCACATTAAAAGGGTACAATACCATACGAGTGTTTCGTTACGGTACCAAACCACACCAAAACCGTACAATACCGTACGAGTACATCCATACGGTACCAAAGCACACCAAAACAGTCCAATACCGTACGAGTACATCCATACGGTACCAAACCACACCAAAACGGTGCAATACCGTACGAGTACTTCGTTAGGGTACGAAACCACACCAAAACGGTGCGATACCGTACGAGTACTTCGTTACAGTACCAAACCACACCAAAACGGTGCAATACCGTACGAGTACTTCGTTACCGTACCAAACCACACAAAAACGGTACAATACCGTACGAGTACTTCGATACGGTACCAAACCAAACCAAAATGGTGCAATACCGTACGAGTACATCTATACTGTACCAAACCACACCAAAATGGTGCAATACCGTACGAGTACTTCGTTACGGTACCAAACCACACCAAATGGGTACAATGCCGTACGAGTACTTCGTTACGGTACCAAACCACACCAAAACGGTACAATACCGTACGAGTACATCCATACGGTACCAAACCACACCAAAACGGTGCAATACCGTACGAGAACTTCGTTACGGTACCAAACCACACCAAAACGGTGCACTACCATACGAGTACTTCGTTACGGTACCAAACCACACCAAAACGGTGCAATACCGTAGGAGTACTTCGTTACGGTACCAAACCAAATCAAAACGGTGCAATACCGTACGAGTACATCCATACGGTATGAAACTACACCAAAACGGTGCAATACCGTACGAGTACTTCGTTACGGTACCAAATCACACCAAAACGGTACAATACCGTACGAGTACTTCGATACGGTACCAAACCAAACCAAAATGGTGCAACACCGTACGAGTACATCCATACGGTACCAAACCACACTAAAACGGTGCAATACCGTACGAGTACTTCGTTACGGTACCAAACCACACCAAAACGGTGCAATACCGTACGAGTACATCCATACGGTACCAAACCACACCAAAACGGTGCAATACCGTACGAGAACTTCGTTACGGTACCAAACCACACCAAAACGGTGCAATACCGTACGAGTACTTCGTTACGGTACCAAACCACACCAAAAGGGTACAATACCGTACGAGTACTTCGTTACGGTACCAAACCACACAAAAACCGTACAATACCGTACGAGTACGTCCATACGGTACCAAAGCACACCAAAACGGTGCAATACCGTACGAGTACATCCATACGGTACCAAACCACACCAAAACGGTGCAATACCGTACGAGTGCATCCATACGGCACCAAACCACACAAAAACGGTGCAATACCGTACGAGTACTTCGTTATGGTACCAAACCACATTAAAAGGGTACAATACCATACGAGTATTTCGTTACGGTACCAAACCACACCAAAACCGTACAATACCGTACGAGTACATCCATACGGTACCAAAGCACACCAAAACAGTGCAATACCGTACGAGTACATCCATACGGTACCAAACCACACCAAAACGGTGCAATACCGTACGAGTACTTCGTTATGGTACGAAACCACACCAAAACGGTGCGATACCGTACGAGTACTTTGTTACGGTACCAAACCACACCAAAAGGTTACAATACCGTACGAGTACTTCGTTACGGTACCAAAGCAAACCAAAACCGTACAATACCGTACGAGTACATCCATACGGTACCAAAGCACATCAAAACGGTGCAATACCGTACGAGTACATCCATACGGTAACAAACCACACAAAAATGGTGCAATACCGTACGAGTACTTCGTTACGGTACCAAACCACACCAAAAGGGTACAATACCGTACGAGTACTTCGTTACGGTACCAAACCAAACCAAAACCGTACAATACCGTACGAGTACATCCATACGGTACCAAAGCACACCAAAACGGTGCAATACCGTACGAGTACATCCATACGGTACCAAACAACACCAAAACGGTGCAATATCGTACGAGTACTTCGTTACGGTAACAAACCACAACAAAATGGTACAATACCGTACGAGTACTTCGTTACGGTACCAAACCAAACCAAAACCGTACAATACCGTACGAGTACATCCATAAGGTACCAAAGCATACCAAAACGGTGCAATACCGTACGAGTACTTCGTTACGGTACCAAACCAAACCAAAACCGTACAATACCGTACGAGTACATCCATACGGTAGCAAAGCACACCAAAACGGTGCAATACCGTACGAGTACATCCATACAGTACCAAACCACACCAAAACGGTGCAATACCGAACGAATACTTCGTTACGGTACCAAACCACACCACCAAACCACACCAAAACGGTGCAATACCGTACGAGTACTTCGTTACGGTACCAAACCACACCAAAACGGTGAAACACCGTACGAGTACATCCATACGGTACCAAACCACACCAAAACGGTGCAATACCGTACGAGTACTTCGTTACGGTACCAAACCACACCCAAACGGTGCAATACCGTACGAGTACATCCATACGGTACCAAACCACACCAAAACGGTGCAATGCCGTACGAGAACTTCGTTACGGTACCAAACCACACCAAAACGGTGCAATACCGTACGAGTACTTCGTTACGGTACCAAACCACACCAAAAGGGTACAATACCGTACGAGTACTTCGTTACGGTACCAAACGACACCAAAAGGGTACAATACCGTACGAGTACTTCGTTACGGTACCAAACCACACCAAAACGGTACAATACCGTACGGGTACTTCGTTACGGTACCAAACCAAACCAAAACGGTGCAATACCGTACGAGTACATCCATACGGTACCAAAGCACACCAAAATGGTGTAATACCGTACGAGTACATCCATACGGTACCAAAGCACACCAAAACGGTGCAATACCGTACGAGTACATCCATACGGTACCAAACCACACCAAAACGGTGCAATACCGTACGAGAACTTCGTTACGGTACCAAACCACACCAAAACGGTGCAATACCGTACGTGTACTTCGTTACGGTACCAAACCACACCAAAACGGTGCAATACCGTACGAGTACTTCGTTACGGTACCAAACCACACAAAAACCGTACAATACTGTACGAGTACATCCATACGGTACCAAAGCACACCAAAACGGTGCAATACCGTACGAGTACATCCATACGGTACCAAACCACACCAAAACGGTGCAATACCGTACGAGTGCATCCATACGGTACCAAACCACACAAAAACGGTGCAATACCGTACGAGTACTTCGTTACGGTACCAAACCACACCAAAAGGGTACAATTCCGTACGAGTACTTCGTTACGGTACCAAACCAAACCAAAACCGTACAATACCGTACGAGTACATCCATACGATACCAAACCACACCAAAACGGTGCAATACCGTACGAGTACTTCGTTACGGTACCAAACCAAACCAAAACCGTACAATACCGTACGAGTACATCCATACGGTACCAAAGCACACCAAAACGGTGCAAAACCGTACGAGTACATCCATACGGTACCAAACCACACCAAAACGGTGCAATACCGAACGAATACTTCGTTACGGAACCAAACCTCACCAAAACGGTGCAATACCGTACGAGTACTTCGTTACGGTACGAAACTACACCAAAACGGTGCAATACCGTACGAGTACATCCATACGGTACCAAAGCACACCAAAACGGTGCAATACCGTACGAGTACATCCATACGGTACCAAACCACACCAAAACGGTGCAATACCGTACGCGTACTTCGTTACGGTAACAAACCACACCAAAATGGTACAATACCATACGAGTACTTCGTTACGGTACCAAACCACACCAAAACGGTACAATACCGTACTAGTACTTCGTTACGGTACCAAACCAAACCAAAACTGTACAATACCGTACGAGTACATCCATACGGTACCAAAGCACACCAAAACGGTGCAATACCGTACGAGTACATCCGTACGGTACCAAACCACACCAAAAGGGTGCAATACCGTACGAATACTTCGTTACGGTACAAAACCACACCAAAACGGTGCAATACCGTACGAGTACTTCGTTACGGTACCAAACCAAACCAAAACGGTGCAATACCGTACGAGTACATCCATACGGTACCAAACCACACCAAAACGGTGTAATACCGTACGAGTACTTCGTTACGGTACCAAACCACACCAAAACGGTGCAATACCGTACGAGTACTTCGTTATGGTACCAAACTACACCAAAACGGTCCAATACCGTACGAGTACTTCGTTACGGTACCAAACCACACCAAAAGGGTACAATACCGTACGAGTACTTCGTGACGGTACCAAACCAAAACAAAACGGTGCAATACCGTACGAGTACATCCATACGGTACCAAACCACACCAAAACAGTACAATACCGTACGAGTACATACATACGGTACCAAACCACACCAAAACGGTGCAATACCGTACGAGAACTTCGTTACGGTACCAAACCACACCAAAACGGTGCAATACCATACGAGTACTTCGTTACGGTACCAAACCACACCAAAATGGTGCAATACCGTACGAGTACATCTATACGGTACCAAACCACACCAAAATGGTGCAATACCGTATGAGTACTTCGTGACGGTACCAAACCACACCAAATGGGTACAATACCGTACGAGTACTTCGATACGGTACCAAACCAAACCAAAATGGTGCAATACCGTACGAGTACATCTATACGGTACCAAACCACACCAAAATGGTGCAATACCGTATGAGTACTTCGTTACGGTACCAAACCACACCAAATGGGTACAATACCGTACGAGTACTTCGTTACGGTACCAAACCACACCAAAACCGTACAATACCGTACGAGTACATCCATACGGTACCAAAGCACACCAAAACGGTGCAATACCGTACGAGTACTTCGTTACGGTACCGAACCACACCAAAAGGGTACAATACCGTACGAGTACTTCGTTACGGTACCAAACCACACCAAAACGGTACAATACCGTACGGGTACTTCGTTACGGTACCAAACCAAACCAAAACGGTGCAATACCGTACGAGTACATCCATACGGTACCAAAGCATACCAAAACGGTGCAATACCGTACGAGTACATCCATACGGTACCAAAGCACACCAAAACGGTGCAATACCGTACGAGTACATCCATACGGTACCAAAGCACACCAAAACGGTGCAATACCGTACGAGTACATCCATATGGTACCAAACCACACAAAAATGGTGCAATACCGTACGAGTACTTCGTTACGGTACCAAACCACACCAAAAGGGTACAATACCGTACGAGTACTTCGTTACGGTACCAAACCAAACCAAAACCGTACAATACCGTACGAGTACATCCATACGGTACCAAACCACACCAAAACAGTACAATACCGTACGAGTACATACATACGGTACCAAACCACACCAAAACGGTGCAATACCGTACGAGAACTTCGTTACGGTACCAAACCACACCAAAACGGTGCAATACCATACGAGTACTTCGTTACGGTACCAAACCACACCAAAATGGTGCAATACCGTACGAGTACATCTATACGGTACCAAACCACACCAAAATGGTGCAATACCGTATGAGTACTTCGTGACGGTACCAAACCACACCAAATGGGTACAATACCGTACGAGTACTTCGATACGGTACCAAACCAAACCAAAATGGTGCAATACCGTACGAGTACATCTATACGGTACCAAACCACACCAAAATGGTGCAATACCGTATGAGTACTTCGTTACGGTACCAAACCACACCAAATGGGTACAATACCGTACGAGTACTTCGTTACGGTACCAAACCACACCAAAACCGTACAATACCGTACGAGTACATCCATACGGTACCAAAGCACACCAAAACGGTGCAATACCGTACGAGTACTTCGTTACGGTACCGAACCACACCAAAAGGGTACAATACCGTACGAGTACTTCGTTACGGTACCAAACCACACCAAAACGGTACAATACCGTACGGGTACTTCGTTACGGTACCAAACCAAATCAAAACGGTGCAATACCGTACGAGTACATCCATACGGTACCAAAGCATACCAAAACGGTGCAATACCGTACGAGTACATCCATACGGTACCAAAGCACACCAAAACGGTGCAATACCGTACGAGTACATCCATACGGTACCAAAGCACACCAAAACGGTGCAATACCGTACGAGTACATCCATATGGTACCAAACCACACAAAAATGGTGCAATACCGTACGAGTACTTCGTTACGGTACCAAACCACACCAAAAGGGTACAATACCGTACGAGTACTTCGTTACGGTACCAAACCAAACCAAAACCGTACAATACCGTACGAGTACATCCATACGGTACCAAAGCACACCAAAACGGTGCAATACCGTACGAGTACATCCATACGGTACCAAACCACACCAAAACGGTGCAATACCGTACGAGTAATTCGTTACGGTAACAAACCACACCAAAATGGTACAATACCGTACGAGTACTTCGTTACGGTACCAAACCAAACCAAAACCGTACAATACCGTACGAGTACATCCATACGGTACCAAAGCACACCAAAACGGTGCAATACCGTACGAGTACTTCGTTACGGTACCAAACCAAACCAAAACCGTACAATACCGTACGAGTACATCCATACGGTACCAAAGCACACCAAAACGGTGCAATACCGTACGAGTACATCCATACGGTAACAAACCACACCAAAACGGGGCAATACCGAACGAATACTTCGTTACGGTACCAAAGCACACCAAAACGGTGCAATACCGTACGAGTACTTCGTTACGGTACCAAACTACACCAAAACGGTGCAATACCGTACGAGTACATCCATACGGTACCAAAGCACACCAAAACGGTGCAATACCGTACGAGTACATCCATACGGTACCAAACCACACCAAAACGGTGCAATACCGTACGAGTACTTCGTTACGGTAACAAACCACACCAAAATGGTACAATACCATACGAGTACTTCGTTACGGTACCAAACCACACGAAAACGGTACAATACCGTACGAGTACTTCGTTACGGTACCAAACCAAACCAAAACCGTACAATACCGTACGAGTACATCCATACGGTACCAAAGCACACCAAAACGGTGCAATACCGTACGAGTACATCCGTACGGTACCAAACCACACCAAAAGGGTGCAATACCGTACGAATACTTCGTTACGGTACCAAACCACACCAAAACGGTGCAATACCGTACGAGTACTTCGTTACGGTACCAAACCAAACCAAAACGGTGCAATACCGTACGAGTACATCCATACGGTACTAAACAACACCAAAACGGTGCACTACCGTACGAGTATCTCGTTACGGTACCAAATCACACCAAAACGGTACAATACCGTACGAGTACTTCGATACGGTACCAAACAAAACCAAAATGGTGCAACACCGTACGAGTACATCCATACGGTACCAAACCACACCAAAACGGTGCAATACCGTACGAGTACTTCGTTACGGTACCAAACCACACCAAAACGGTGCAATACCGTACGAGTACATCCATACGGTACCAAACCACACCAAAACGGTGCAATACCGTACGAGAACTTCGTTACGGTACCAAACCACACCAAAACGGTGCAATACCGTACGAGTACTTCGTTACGGTACCAAACCACACCAAAAGGGTACAATACCGTACGAGTACTTTGTTACGGTACCAAACCACACAAAAACCGTACAATACTGTACGAGTACATCCATACGGTACCAAAGCACACCAAAACGGTGCAATACCGTACGAGTACATCCATACGGTACCAAACCACACCAAAACGGTGTAATACCGTACGAGTGCATCCATACGGTACCAAACCACACAAAAACGGTGCAATACCGTACGAGTACTTCGTTACGGTACCAAAGCACATTAAAAGGGTACAATACCATACGAGTATTTCGTTACGGTACCAAACGACACCAAAACCGTACAATACCGTACGAGTACATCCATACGGTACCAAAGCACACCAAAACAGTGCAATACCGTACGAGTACATCCATACGGTACCAAACCACACCAAAACGGTGCAATACCGTACGAGTACTTCGTTATGGTACGAAACCACACCAAAACGGTGCGATACCGTACGAGTACTTTGTTACGGTACCAAACCACACCAAAAGGGTACAATACCGTACGAGTACTTCGTTACGGTACCAAAGCAAACCAAAACCGTACAATACCGTACGAGTACATCCATACGGTACCAAAGCACACCAAAACGGTGCAATACCGTACGAGTACATCCATACGGTACCAAACCACACAAAAATGGTGCAATACCGTACGAGTACTTCGTTACGGTACTAAACCACACCAAAAGGGTACAATACCGTACGAGTACTTCTTTACGGTACCAAACCAAACCAAAACCGTACAATACCGTACGAGTACATCCATACGGTACCAAAGCACACCAAAACGGTGCAATACCGTACGAGTACATCCATACGGTACCAAACCACACCAAAACGGTACAATACCGTACGAGTACATCCATACGGTACCAAACCACACCAAAACGGTGCAATACCGTACGAGTACTTCGTTACGGTACCAAACCACACCAAAACGGTGTAATACCGTAGGAGTAGTTCGTTACGGTACCAAACCAAACAAAAACGGTGCAATACCGTACGAGTACATCCATACGGTACCAAACCACACCAAAACGGTGCAATATCGTACGAGTACTTCGTTACGGTACCAAATCACACCAAAACGGTACAATACCGTACGAGTACTTCGATACGATACCAAACAAAACCAAAATGGTGCAACACCGTACGAGTACATCCATACGGTACCAAACCACACCAAAACGGTGCAATACCGTACGAGTACTTCGTTACGGTACCAAACCACACCCAAACGGTGCAATACCGTACGAGTACATCCATACGGTACCAAACCACACCAAAACGGTGCAATGCCGTACGAGAACTTCGTTACGGTACCAAACCACACCAAAACGGTGCAATACCGTACGAGTACTTCGTTACGGTACCAAACCACACCAAAAGGGTACAATACCGTACGAGTACTTCGTTACGGTACCAAACCACACAAAAACCGTACAATACCGTACGAGTACATCCATACGGTACCAAAGCACACCAAAACGGTGCAATACCGTACGAGTACATCCATACGGTACCAAAGCACACCAAAACGGTGCAATACCGTACGAGTACATCCATACGGTACCAAACCACACCAAAACGGTGCAATACCGTACGAGTACTTCGTTACGGTAACAAACCACACCAAAATGGTACAATACCGTACGAGTACTTCGTTACGGTACCAAACCAAACCAAAACCGTACAATACCGTACGAGTACATCCATACGGTACCAAAGCACACCAAAACGGTGCAATACCGTACGAGTACTTCGTTACGGTACCAAACCAAACCAAAACCGTACAATACCGTACGAGTACATCCATACGGTACCAAAGCACACCAAAACGGTGCAATACCGTACGAGTACATCCATACGGTAACAAACCACACCAAAACGGTGCAATACCGAACGAATACTTCGTTACGGTACCAAAGCACACCAAAACGGTGCAATACCGTACGAGTACTTCGTTACGGTACCAAACTACACCAAAACGGTGCAATACCGTACGAGTACATCCATACGGTACCAAAGCACACCAAAACGGTGCAATACCGTACGAGTACATCCATACGGTACCAAACCACACCAAAACGGTGCAATACCGTACGAGTACTTCGTTACGGTAACAAACCACACCAAAATGGTACAATACCATACGAGTACTTCGTTACGGTACCAAACCACACGAAAACGGTACAATACCGTACGAGTACTTCGTTACGGTACCAAACCAAACCAAAACCGTACAATACCGTACGAGTACATCCATACGGTACCAAAGCACACCAAAACGGTGCAATACCGTACGAGTACATCCGTACGGTACCAAACCACACCAAAAGGGTGCAATACCGTACGAATACTTTGTTACGGTACCAAACCACACCAAAACGGTGCAATACCGTACGAGTACTTCGTTACGGTACCAAACCAAACCAAAACGGTGCAATACCGTAAGAGAACTTCGTTACGGTACCAAATCACACCAAAACGGTACAATACCGTACGAGTACTTCGATACGGTACCAAACAAAACCAAAATGGTGCAACACCGTACGAGTACATCCATACGGTACCAAACCACACCAAAACGGTGCAATACCGTACGAGTACTTCGTTACGGTACCAAACCACACCAAAACGGTGCAATACCGTACGAGTACATCCATACGGTACCAAACCACACCAAAACGGTGCAATACCGTACGAGAACTTCGTTACGGTACCAAACCACACCAGAACGGTGCAATACCGTACGAGTACTTCGTTACGGTACCAAACCACACCAAAAGGGAACAATACCGTACGAGTACTTCGTTACGGTACCAAACTACACAAAAACCGTACAATACTGTACGAGTACATCCATACGGTACCAAAGCACACCAAAACGGTGCAATACCGTACGAGTACATCCGTACGGTACCAAACCACACCAAAAGGGTGCAATACCGTACGAATACTTCGTTACGGTACCAAACCACACCAAAACGGTGCAATACCGTACGAGTACTTCGTTACGGTACCAAACCAAACCAAAACGGTGCAATACCGTACGAGTACATCCATACGGTACCAAACCACACCAAAACGGTGCAATACCGTACGAGTACTTCGTTACGGTAACAAACCACACCAAAATGGTACAATACCATACGAGTACTTCGTTACGGAACCAAACCACACCAAAACGGTACAATACCGTACGAGTACTTCGTTACGGTACCAAACCAAACCAAAACCGTACAATAACGTACGAGTACATCCATACGGTACCAAAGCACACCAAAACGGTGCAATACCGTACGAGTACATCCGTACGGTACCAAACCACACCAAAAGGGTGCAATACCGTACGAATACTTCGTTACGGTACCAAACCACACCAAAACGGTGCAATACCGTACGAGTACTTCGTTACGGTACCAAACCAAACCAAAACGGTGCAATACCGTACGAGTACATCCATACGGTGCCAAACCACACCAAAACGGTGTAATACCGTACGAGTACTTCGTTACGGTACCAAACCACACCAAAACGGTGCAATACCGTACGAGTACTTTGTTATGGTACCAAACCACACCAAAACGGTATAATCCCGTACAAGTACTTCGTTACGGTACCAAACCACACCAAAAGGGTACAATACCGTACGAGTACTTCGTTACGGTACCAAACCACACCAAAACGGAACAATACCGTACGAGTACATCCATACGGTACCAAACCACACCAAAACGGTGCAATACCGTACGAGAACTTCGTTACGGTACCAAACCACACCAAAACGGTGCACTACCATACGAGTACTTCGTTACGGTACCAAACCACACCAAAACGGTGCAATACCGTAGGAGTACTTCGTTACGGTACCAAACCAAATCAAAACGGTGCAATACCGTACGAGTACATCCATACGGTACGAAACCACACCAAAACGGTCCAATACCGTACGAGTACTTCGTTACGGTACCAAATCACACCAAAACGGTGCAATACCGTACGAGTACTTCGATACGGTACCAAACCAAACCAAAATGGTGCAACACCGTACGAGTACATCCATACGGTACCAAACCACACTAAAACGGTGCAATACCGTACGAGTACTTCGTTACGGTACCAAACCACACCAAAACGGTGCAATACCGTACGAGTACATCCATACGGTACCAAACCACACCAAAACGGTGCAATACCGTATGAGAACTTCGTTACGGTACCAAACCACACCAAAACGGTGCAATACCGTACGAGTACTTCGTTACGGTACCAAACCACACCAAAAGGGTACAATACCGTACGAGTACTTCGTTACGGTACCAAACCACACAAAAACCGTACAATACCGTACGAGTACGTCCATACGGTACCAAAGCACACCAAAACGGTGCAATACCGTACGAGTACATCCATACGGTACCAAACCACACCAAAACGGTGCAATACCGTACGAGTGCATCCATACGGCACCAAACCACACAAAAACGGTGCAATACCGTACGAGTACTTCGTTATGGTACCAAACCACATTAAAAGGGTACAATACCATACGAGTATTTCGTTACGGTACCAAACCACACCAAAACCGTACAATACCGTACGAGTACATCCATACGGTACCAAAGCACACCAAAACAGTGCAATACCGTACGAGTACATCCATACGGTACCAAACCACACCAAAACGGTGCAATACCGTACGAGTACTTCGTTATGGTACGAAACCACACCAAAACGGTGCGATACCGTACGAGTACTTTGTTACGGTACCAAACCACACCAAAAGGTTACAATACCGTACGAGTACTTCGTTACGGTACCAAAGCAAACCAAAACCGTACAATACCGTACGAGTACATCCATACGGTACCAAAGCACACCAAAACGGTGCAATACCGTACGAGTACATCCGTACGGTACCAAACCACACCAAAAGGGTGCAATACCGTACGAATACTTCGTTACGGTACCAAACCACACCAAAACGGTGCAATACCGTACGAGTACTTCGTTACGGTACCAAACCAAACCAAAACGGTGCAATACCGTACGAGTACATCCATACGGTACCAAACCACACCAAAACGGTGTAATACCGTACGAGTACTTCGTTACGGTACCAAACCACACCAAAACGGTGCAATACCGTACGAGTACTTTGTTATGGTACCAAACCACACCAAAACGGTATAATCCCGTACAAGTACTTCGTTACGGTACCAAACCACACCAAAGGGGTACAATACCGTACGAGTACTTCGTTACGGTACCAAACCACACCAAAACGGTACAATACCGTACGAGTACATCCATACGGTACCAAACCACACCAAAACGGTGCAATACCGTACGAGAACTTCGTTACGGTACCAAACCACACCAAAACGGTGCACTACCATACGAGTACTTCGTTACGGTACCAAACCACACCAAAACGGTGCAATACCGTAGGAGTACTTCGTTACGGTACCAAACCAAATAAAAACGGTGCAATACCGTACGAGTACATCCATACGGTACGAAACCACACCAAAACGGTCCAATACCGTACGAGTACTTCGTTACGGTACCAAATCACACCAAAACGGTGCAATACCGTACGAGTACATCCATACAGTACCAAACAACACCAAAACGGTGCAATACCGAACGAATACTTCGTTACGGTACCAAACCACACCACCAAACCACACCAAAACGGTGCAATACCGTACGAGTACTTCGTTACGGTACCAAAGCACACCAAAACGGTGCAATACCGTACGAGTACATCCATACGGTACCAAACCACACCAAAACGGTGCAATACCGTACGAGTACTTCATTACGGTAACAAACCACCCCAAAATGGTACAATACCATACGAGTACTTCGTTACGGTACCAAACCACACCAAAACCGTACAATGCCGTACGAGTACATCCATACGGTACCAAACCATACAAAAACGGTGCAATACCGTACGAGTACTTCATTACGGCACCAAACCACATTAAAAGGGTACAATACCATACGAGTGTTTCGTTACGGTACCAAACCACACCAAACCACACCAAAAGGGTACAATACCGTACGAGTACATCCATACGGTACCAAAGCACACCAAAACGGTGCAATACCGTACGAGTACATCCATACGGTACCAAACCACACCAAAACGGTGCAATACCGTACGAGTACTTCGTTACGGTAACAAACTACACCAAAATGGTACAATACCGTACGAGTACTTCGTTACAGTACCAAACCACACCAAAACGGTACAATACCGAACGAGTACTTCGTGACGGAACCAAACCAAACCAAAACCGTACAATACCGTACGAGTACATCCATACGGTACCAAAGCACACCAAAACGGTGCAATACCGTACGAGTACATCCATACGGTACCAAACCACACCAAAACGGTGCAATATCGTACGAGTACTTCGTTACGGTAACAAACCACAACAAAATGGTACAATACCGTACGAGTACTTCGTTACGGTACCAAACCAAACCAAAACCGTACAATACCGTACGAGTACATCCATAAGGTACCAAAGCATACCAAAACGGTGCAATACCGTACGAGTACTTCGTTACGGTACCAAACCAAACCAAAACCGTACAATACCGTACGAGTACATCCATACGGTAGCAAAGCACACCAAAACGGTGCAATACCGTACGAGTACATCCATACAGTACCAAACAACACCAAAACGGTGCAATACCGAACGAATACTTCGTTACGGTACCAAACCACACCACCAAACCACACCAAAACGGTGCAATACCGTACGAGTACTTCGTTACGGTACCAAAGCACACCAAAACGGTGCAATACCGTACGAGTACATCCATACGGTACCAAACCACACCAAAACGGTGCAATACCGTACGAGTACTTCATTACGGTAACAAACCACCCCAAAATGGTACAATACCATACGAGTACTTCGTTACGGTACCAAACCACACCAAAAGGGTACAATACCGTACGAGTACTTCGTTACGGTACCAAACCACACAAAAACCGTACAATACCGTACGAGTACGTCCATACGGTACCAAAGCACACCAAAACGGTGCAATACCGTACGAGTACATCCATACGGTACCAAACCACACCAAAACGGTGCAATACCGTACGAGTGCATCCATACGGCACCAAACCACACAAAAACGGTGCAATACCGTACGAGTACTTCGTTATGGTACCAAACCACATTAAAAGGGTACAATACCATACGAGTATTTCGTTACGGTACCAAACCACACCAAAACCGTACAATACCGTACGAGTACATCCATACGGTACCAAAGCACACCAAAACAGTGCAATACCGTACGAGTACATCCATACGGTACCAAACCACACCAAAACGGTGCAATACCGTACGAGTACTTCGTTATGGTACGAAACCACACCAAAACGGTGCGATACCGTACGAGTACTTTGTTACGGTACCAAACCACACCAAAAGGTTACAATACCGTACGAGTACTTCGTTACGGTACCAAAGCAAACCAAAACCGTACAATACCGTACGAGTACATCCATACGGTACCAAAGCACACCAAAACGGTGCAATACCGTACGAGTACATCCGTACGGTACCAAACCACACCAAAAGGGTGCAATACCGTACGAATACTTCGTTACGGTACCAAACCACACCAAAACGGTGCAATACCGTACGAGTACTTCGTTACGGTACCAAACCAAACCAAAACGGTGCAATACCGTACGAGTACATCCATACGGTACCAAACCACACCAAAACGGTGTAATACCGTACGAGTACTTCGTTACGGTACCAAACCACACCAAAACGGTGCAATACCGTACGAGTACTTTGTTATGGTACCAAACCACACCAAAACGGTATAATCCCGTACAAGTACTTCGTTACGGTACCAAACCACACCAAAAGGGTACAATACCGTACGAGTACTTCGTTACGGTACCAAACCACACCAAAACGGTACAATACCGTACGAGTACATCCATACGGTACCAAACCACACCAAAACGGTGCAATACCGTACGAGAACTTCGTTACGGTACCAAACCACACCAAAACGGTGCACTACCATACGAGTACTTCGTTACGGTACCAAACCACACCAAAACGGTGCAATACCGTAGGAGTACTTCGTTACGGTACCAAACCAAATAAAAACGGTGCAATACCGTACGAGTACATCCATACGGTACGAAACCACACCAAAACGGTCCAATACCGTACGAGTACTTCGTTACGGTACCAAATCACACCAAAACGGTGCAATACCGTACGAGTACTTCGATACGGTACCCAACCAAACCAAAATGGTGCAACACCGTACGAGTACATCCATACGGTACCAAACCACACTAAAACGGTGCAATACCGTACGAGTACTTCGTTACGGTACCAAACCACACCAAAACGGTGCAATACCGTACGAGTACATCCATACGGTACCAAACCACACCAAAACGGTGCAATACCGTACGAGTACTTCATTACGGTAACAAACCACCCCAAAATGGTACAATACCATACGAGTACTTCGTTACGGTACCAAACCACACCAAAAGGGTACAATACCGTACGAGTACTTCGTTACGGTACCAAACCACACAAAAACCGTACAATACCGTACGAGTACGTCCATACGGTACCAAAGCACACCAAAACGGTGCAATACCGTACGAGTACATCCATACGGTACCAAACCACACCAAAACGGTGCAATACCGTACGAGTGCATCCATACGGCACCAAACCACACAAAAACGGTGCAATACCGTACGAGTACTTCGTTATGGTACCAAACCACATTAAAAGGGTACAATACCATACGAGTATTTCGTTACGGTACCAAACCACACCAAAACCGTACAATACCGTACGAGTACATCCATACGGTACCAAAGCACACCAAAACAGTGCAATACCGTACGAGTACATCCATACGGTACCAAACCACACCAAAACGGTGCAATACCGTACGAGTACTTCGTTATGGTACGAAACCACACCAAAACGGTGCGATACCGTACGAGTACTTTGTTACGGTACCAAACCACACCAAAAGGTTACAATACCGTACGAGTACTTCGTTACGGTACCAAAGCAAACCAAAACCGTACAATACCGTACGAGTACATCCATACGGTACCAAAGCACACCAAAACGGTGCAATACCGTACGAGTACATCCGTACGGTACCAAACCACACCAAAAGGGTGCAATACCGTACGAATACTTCGTTACGGTACCAAACCACACCAAAACAGTGCAATACCGTACGAGTACTTCGTTACGGTACCAAACCAAACCAAAACGGTGCAATACCGTACGAGTACATCCATACGGTACCAAACCACACCAAAACGGTGTAATACCGTACGAGTACTTCGTTACGGTACCAAACCACACCAAAACGGTGCAATACCGTACGAGTACTTTGTTATGGTACCAAACCACACCAAAACGGTATAATCCCGTACAAGTACTTCGTTACGGTACCAAACCACACCAAAAGGGTACAATACCGTACGAGTACTTCGTTACGGTACCAAACCACACCAAAACGGTACAATACCGTACGAGTACATCCATACGGTACCAAACCACACCAAAACGGTGCAATACCGTACGAGAACTTCGTTACGGTACCAAACCACACCAAAACGGTGCACTACCATACGAGTACTTCGTTACGGTACCAAACCACACCAAAACGGTGCAATACCGTAGGAGTACTTCGTTACGGTACCAAACCAAATAAAAACGGTGCAATACCGTACGAGTACATCCATACGGTACGAAACCACACCAAAACGGTCCAATACCGTACGAGTACTTCGTTACGGTACCAAATCACACCAAAACGGTGCAATACCGTACGAGTACTTCGATACGGTACCAAACCAAACCAAAATGGTGCAACACCGTACGAGTACATCCATACGGTACCAAACCACACTAAAACGGTGCAATACCGTACGAGTACTTCGTTACGGTACCAAACCACACCAAAACGGTGCAATACCGTACGAGTACATCCATACGGTACCAAACCACACCAAAACGGTGCAATACCGTATGAGAACTTCGTTACGGTACCAAACCACACCAAAACGGTGCAATACCGTACGAGTACTTCGTTACGGTACCAAACCACACCAAAAGGGTACAATACCGTACGAGTACTTCGTTACGGTACCAAACCACACAAAAACCGTACAATACCGTACGAGTACGTCCATACGGTACCAAAGCACACCAAAACGGTGCAATACCGTACGAGTACATCCATACGGTACCAAACCACACCAAAACGGTGCAATACCGTACGAGTGCATCCATACGGCACCAAACCACACAAAAACGGTGCAATACCGTACGAGTACTTCGTTATTGTACCAAACCACATTAAAAGGGTACAATACCATACGAGTATTTCGTTACGGTACCAAACCACACCAAAACCGTACAATACCGTACGAGTACATCCATACGGTACCAAAGCACACCAAAACAGTGCAATACCGTACGAGTACATCCATACGGTACCAAACCACACCAAAACGGTGCAATACCGTACGAGTACTTCGTTATGGTACGAAACCACACCAAAACGGTGCGATACCGTACGAGTACTTTGTTACGGTACCAAACCACACCAAAAGGTTACAATACCGTACGAGTACTTCGTTACGGTACCAAAGCAAACCAAAACCGTACAATACCGTACGAGTACATCCATACGGTACCAAAGCACATCAAAACGGTGCAATACCGTACGAGTACATCCATACGGTAACAGACCACACAAAAATGGTGCAATACCGTACGAGTACTTCGTTACGGTACCAAACCACACCAAAAGGGTACAATACCGTACGAGTACTTCGTTACGGTACCAAACCAAACCAAAACCGTACAATACCGTACGAGTACATCCATACGGTACCAAAGCACACCAAAACGGTGCAATACCGTACGAGTACATCCATACGGTACCAAACCACACCAAAACGGTGCAATACCGTACGAGTACTTCGTTACGGTAACAAACTACACCAAAATGGTACAATACCGTACGAGTACTTCGTTACAGTACCAAACCACACCAAAACGGTACAATACCGAACGAGTACTTCGTGACGGAACCAAACCAAACCAAAACCGTACAATACCGTACGAGTACATCCATACGGTACCAAAGCACACCAAAACGGTGCAATACCGTACGAGTACATCCATACGGTACCAAACCACACCAAAACGGTGCAATATCGTACGAGTACTTCGTTACGGTAACAAACCACAACAAAATGGTACAATACCGTACGAGTACTTCGTTACGGTACCAAACCAAACCAAAACCGTACAATACCGTACGAGTACATCCATAAGGTACCAAAGCATACCAAAACGGTGCAATACCGTACGAGTACTTCGTTACGGTACCAAACCAAACCAAAACCGTACAATACCGTACGAGTACATCAATACGGTAGCAAAGCACACCAAAACGGTGCAATACCGTACGAGTACATCCATACAGTACCAAACAACACCAAAACGGTGCAATACCGAACGAATACTTCGTTACGGTACCAAACCACACCACCAAACCACACCAAAACGGTGCAATACCGTACGAGTACTTCGTTACGGTACCAAAGCACACCAAAACGGTGCAATACCGTACGAGTACATCCATACGGTACCAAACCACACCAAAACGGTGCAATACCGTACGAGTACTTCATTACGGTAACAAACCACCCCAAAATGGTACAATACCATACGAGTACTTCGTTACGGTACCAAACCACACCAAAACCGTACAATACCGTACGAGTACATCCATACGGTACCAAACCATACAAAAACGGTGCAATACTGTGCGAGTACTTCATTACGGCACCAAACCACATTAAAAGGGTACAATACCATACGAGTGTTTCGTTACGGTACCAAACCACACCAAAACCGTACAATACCGTACGAGTACATCCATACGGTACCAAAGCACACCAAAACAGTCCAATACCGTACGAGTACATCCATACGGTACCAAACCACACCAAAACGGTGCAATACCGTACGAGTACTTCGTTAGGGTACGAAACCACACCAAAACGGTGCGATACCGTACGAGTACTTCGTTACAGTACCAAACCACACCAAAACGGTGCAATACCGTACGAGTACTTCGTTACCGTACCAAACCACACCAAAACGGTACAATACCGTACGAGTACTTCGATACGGTACCAAACCAAACCAAAATGGTGCAATACCGTACGAGTACATCTATACTGTACCAAACCACACCAAAATGGTGCAATACCGTACGAGTACTTCGTTACGGTACCAAACCACACCAAATGGGTATAATGCCGTACGAGTACTTCGTTACGGTACCAAACCACACCAAAACGGTACAATACCGTACGAGTACATCCATACGGTACCAAACCACACCAAAACGGTGCAATACCGTACGAGAACTTCGTTACGGTACCAAACCACACCAAAACGGTGCACTACCATACGAGTACTTCGTTACGGTACCAAACCACACCAAAACGGTGCAATACTGTAGGAGTACTTCGTTACGGTACCAAACCAAATCAAAACGGTGCAATACCGTACGAGTACATCCATACGGTACGAAACCACACCAAAACGGTGCAATACCGTACGAGTACTTCGTTACGGTACCAAATCACACCAAAACGGTACAATACCGTACGAGTACTTCGATACGGTACCAAACCAAACCAAAATGGTGCAACACCGTACGAGTACATCCATACGGTACCAAACCACACTAAAACGGTGCAATACCGTACGAGTACTTCGTTACGGTACCAAACCACACCAAAACGGTGCAATACCGTACGAGTACATCCATACGGTACCAAACCACACCAAAACGGTGCAATACCGTACGAGAACTTCGTTACGGTACCAAACCACACCAAAACGGTGCAATACCGTACGAGTACTTCGTTACGGTACCAAACCACACCAAAAGGGTACAATACCGTACGAGTACTTCGTTACGGTACCAAACCACACAAAAACCGTACAATACCGTACGAGTACGTCCATACGGTACCAAAGCACACCAAAACGGTGCAATACCGTACAAGTACATCCATACGGTACCAAACCACACCAAAACGGTGCAATACCGTACGAGTGCATCCATACGGCACCAAACCACACAAAAACGGTGCAATACCGTACGAGTACTTCGTTATGGTACCAAACCACATTAAAAGTGTACAATACCATACGAGTATTTCGTTACGGTACCAAACCACACCAAAACCGTACAATACCGTACGAGTACATCCATACGGTACCAAAGCACACCAAAACAGTGCAATACCGTACGAGTACATCCATACGGTACCAAACCACACCAAAACGGTGCAATACCGTACGAGTACTTCGTTATGGTACGAAACCACACCAAAACGGTGCGATACCGTACGAGTACTTTGTTACGGTACCAAACCACACCAAAAGGTTACAATACCGTACGAGTACTTCGTTACGGTACCAAAGAAAACCAAAACCGTACAATACCGTACGAGTACATCCATACGGTACCAAAGCACATCAAAACGGTACAATACCGTACGAGTACATCCATACGGTAACAAACCACACAAAAATGGTGCAATACCGTACGAGTACTTCGTTACGGTACCAAACCACACCAAAAGGGTACAATACTGTACGAGTACTTCGTTACGGTACCAAACCAAACAAAAACCGTACAATACCGTACGAGTACATCCATACGGTACCAAAGCACACCAAAACGGTGCAATACCGTACGAGTACATCCATACGGTACCAAACCACACCAAAACGGTGCAATATCGCACGAGTACTTCGTTACGGTAACAAACCACAACAAAATGGTACAATACCGTACGAGTACTTCGTTACGGTACCAAACCAAACCAAAACCGTACAATACCGTACGAGTACATCCATAAGGTACCAAAGCATACCAAAACGGTGCAATACCGTACGAGTACTTCGTTACGGTACCAAACCAAACCAAAACCGTACAATACCGTACGAGTACATCCATACGGTAGCAAAGCACACCAAAACGGTGCAATACCGTACGAGTACATCCATACAGTACCAAACCACACCAAAACGGTGCAATACCGAACGAATACTTCGTTACGGTACCAAACCACACCACCAAACCACACCAAAACGGTGCAATACCGTACGAGTACTTCGTTACGGTACCAAACCACACCAAAACGGTGCAATACCGTACGAGTACATCCATACGGTACCAAAGTACACCAAAACGGTGCAATACCGTACGAGTACATCCATACGGTACCAAACCACACCAAAACGGTGCAATACCGTACGAGTACTTCATTACGGTAACAAACCACCCCAAAATGGTACAATACCATACGAGTACTTCGTTACGGTACCAAACCACACCAAAACCGTACAATACCGTACGAGTACATCCATACGGTACCAAACCATACAAAAACGGTGCAATACCGTACGAGTACTTCATTACGGCACCAAACCACATTAAAAGGGTACAATACCATACGAGTATTTCGTTACGGTACCAAACCACACCAAAACCGTACAATACCGTACGAGTACATCCATACGGTACCAAAGCACACCAAAACAGTCCAATACCGTACGAGTACATCCATACGGTACCAAACCACACCAAAACGGTGCAATACCGTACGAGTACTTCGTTAGGGTACGAAACCACACCAAAACGGTGCGATACCGTACGAGTACTTCGTTACGGTACCAAACCACACCAAAACGGTGCAATACCGTACGAGTACTTCGTTACAGTACCAAACCACACCAAAACGGTACAATACCGTACGAGTACTTCGATACGGTACCAAACCAAACCAAAATGGTGCAATACCGTACGAGTACATCTATACGGTACCAAACCACACCAAAATGGTGCAATACCGTACGAGTACTTCGTTACGGTACCAAACCACACCAAATGGGTACAATGCCGTACGAGTACTTCGTTACGGTACCAAACCACACCAAAACCGTACAATACCGTACGAGTACATCCATACGGTACCAAAGCACACCAAAACGGTTCAATACCGTACGAGTACTTCGTTACGGTACCAAACCACACCAAAAGGGTACAATACCGTACGAGTACTTCGTTAGGGTACCAAACCACACCAAAACGGTACAATACCGTACGGGTACTTCGTTACGGTACCAAACCAAACCAAAATGGTGCAATACCGTACGAGTACATCCATACGGTACCAAAGCACACCAAAACGGTGCAATACCGTACGAGTACATCCATACGGTACCAAACCACACCAAAACGGTGCAATACCGTACGAGTACTTCGTTACGGTAACAAACCACACCAAAATGGTACAATACCGTACGAGTACTTCGTTACGGTACAAAACCAAACCAAAACCGTACAATACAGTACGAGTACATCCATACGGTACCAAAGCACACCAAAACGGTGCAATACCGTACGAGTACTTCGTTACGGTACCAAACCAAACCAAAACCGTACAATACCGTATGAGTACATCCATACGGTACCAAAGCACACCAAAACGGTGCAATACCGTACGAGTACTTCGTTACGGTACCAAACCAAACCAAAACCGTGCAATACCGTACGAGTACATCCATACGGTACCAAAGCACACCAAAACGGTGCAATACCGTACGAGTACATCCATACGGTACCAAACCACACCAAAACGGTGCAATACCGAACGAATACTTCGTTACGGTACCAAACCACACCAAAACGGTGCAATACCGTACGAGTACTTCGTTACGGTACCAAACCACACCAAAACGGTGCAATACCGTACGAGTACATCCATACGGTAACAAAGCACACCAAAACGGTGCAATACCGTACGAGTACATCCATACGGTACCAAACCACACCAAAACGGTGCAATACCGTACGAGTACTTCGTTACGGTAACAAACCACACCAAAATGGTACAATACCATACGAGTACTTCGTTACGGTACCAAACCACACCAAAACCGTACAATACCGTACGAGTACATCCATACGGTACCAAACCATAAAAAAACGGTGCAATACCGTACGAGTACTTCGTTACGGCATCAAACCACATTAAAAGAGTACAATACCATACGAGTATTTCGTTACGGTACCAAACCACACCAAAACCGTACAATACCGTACGAGTACATCCATACGGTACCAAAGCATACCAAAACGGTGCAATACCGTACGAGTACATCCATACGGTACCAAACCACACCAAAACGGTGCAATACCGTACGAGTACTTCGTTACGGTACCAAACCACACCAAAACCGTACAATACCGTACGAGTACATCTATACGGTACCAAAGCATACCAAAACGGTGCAATACCGTACGAGTGCATCCATACGGTACCAAACCACACAAAAACGGTGCAATACCGTACGAGTACTTCGTTACGGTACCAAACCACATTAAAAGGGTACAATACCATACGAGTATTTCGTTACGGTACCAAACCACACCAAAACCGTACAATACCGTACGAGTACATCCATACGGTACCAAAGCACACCAAAACGGTGCAATACCGTACGAGTACTTCGTTACGGTACCAAACCAAACCAAAACCGTACAATACAGTACGAGTACATCCATACGGTACCAAAGCACACCAAAACGGTGCAATACCGTACGAGTACATCCATATGGTACCAAACCACACCAAAACGGTGCAATACCGAACGAATACTTCGTTACGGTACCAAACCACACCAAAACGGTGCAATACCGTACGAGTACTTCGTTACGGTACCAAACTACACCAAAACGGTGCAATACCGTACAAGTACATCCATACGGTACCAAAGCACACCAAAACGGTGCAATACCGTACGAGTACATCCATACGGTACCAAACCACACCAAAACGGTGCAATACCGAACGAATACTTCGTTACGGTACCAAACCACACCAAAACGGTGCAATACCGTACGAGTACTTCGTTACGGTACCAAACCACACCAAAACGGTGCAATACCGTACGAGTACATCCATACGGTAACAAAGCACACCAAAACGGTGCAATACCGTACGAGTACATCCATACGGTACCAAACCACACCAAAACGGTGCAATACCGTACGAGTACTTCGTTACGGTAACAAACCACACCAAAATGGTACAATACCATACGAGTACTTCGTTACGGTACCAAACCACACCAAAACCGTACAATACCGTACGAGTACATCCATACGGTACCAAACCATAAAAAAACGGTGCAATACCGTACGAGTACTTCGTTACGGCATCAAACCACATTAAAAGAGTACAATACCATACGAGTATTTCGTTACGGTACCAAACCACACCAAAACCGTACAATACCGTACGAGTACATCCATACGGTACCAAACCACACCAAAACGGTGCAATACCGTACGAGTACTTCGTTACGGTACCAAACCACACCAAAACCGTACAATACCGTACGAGTACATCCATACGGTACCAAAGCATACCAAAACGGTGCAATACCGTACGAGTGCATCCATACGGTACCAAACCACACAAAAACGGTGCAATACCGTACGAGTACTTCGTTACGGTACCAAACCACATTAAAAGGGTACAATACCATACGAGTATTTCGTTACGGTACCAAACCACACCAAAACCGTACAATACCGTACGAGTACATCCATACGGTACCAAAGCACACCAAAACGGTGCAATACCGTACGAGTACTTCGTTACGGTACCAAACCAAACCAAAACCGTACAATACCGTACGAGTACATCCATACGGTACCAAAGCACACCAAAACGGTGCAATACCGTACGAGTACATCCATATGGTACCAAACCACACCAAAACGGTGCAATACCGAACGAATACTTCGTTACGGTACCAAACCACACCAAAACGGTGCAATACCGTACGAGTACTTCGTTACGGTACCAAACTACACCAAAACGGTGCAATACCGTACAAGTACATCCATACGGTACCAAAGCACACCAAAACGGTGCAATACCGTACGAGTACTTCGTTACGGTAACAAACCACACCAAAATGGTACAATACCATATGAGTACTTCGTTACGGTACCAAACCATACCAAAACTGTACAATACCGTACGAGTACTTCGTTACGGTACCAAACCAAACCAAAACCATACAATACCGTACGAGTACATCCATACGGTACCAAAGCACACCAAAACGGTGCAATACCGTACGAGTACATCCGTACGGTACCAAACCACACCAAAAGGGTGCAATACCGTACGAATACTTCGTTACGGTACCAAACAACACCAAAACGGTGCAATACCGTACGAGTACTTCGTTACGGTACCAAACCAAACCAAAACGGTGCAATACCGTACGAGTACATCCATACGGTACCAAACCAAACCAAAACGGTGCAATACCGTACGAGTAGTTCGTTTCGGTACCAAACCACACCAAAACGGTGCAATACGGTACGAGTACTTCGTTACGGTACCAAACCACACCAAAACGGTGCAATACCGTACGAGTACTTCGTTACGGTACCAAACCACACCAAAAGGGTACAATACCGTACGAGTACTTCGTTACGGTACCAAACCAAACCAAAACGGTGCAATACCGTACGAGTACATCCATACGGTACCAAACCACACCAAAACGGTACAATACCGTACGAGTACATCCATACGGTACCAAACCACACCAAAACGGTGCAATACCGTACGAGAACTTCGTTACGGTACCAAACCACATCAAAACGGTGCAATACCATACGAGTACTTCGTTACGGTACCAAACCACACCAAAACGGTGCAATACCGTAGGAGTACTTCGTTACGGTACCAAACCAAACCAAAACGTTGCAATACCGTACGAGTACATCCATATGGTACCAAACCACACCAAAACGGTGCAATACCGTACGAGTACTTCGTTACGGTACCAAATCACACCAAAACGGTCCAATACCGTACGAGTACTTCGATACGGTACCAAACCAAACCAAAATGGTGCAACACCGTACGAGTACATCCATACGGTACCAAACCACACCAAAACGGTGCAATACCGTACGAGTACTTCGTTACGGTACCAAACCAAACCAAAACGGTGCAATACCGTACGAGTACATCCATACGGTACCAAACCACACCAAAATGGTGTAATACCGTACGAGTACTTCGTTACGGTACCAAACCACACCAAAACGGTGCAATACCGTACGAGTACTTCGTTATGGTACCAAACCACACCAAAACAGTACAATACCGTACGAGTACTTCGTTACGGTACCAAACCACACCAAAAGGGTACAATACCGTACGAGTACTTCGTTACGGTACCAAACCAAACCAAAACGGTGCAATACCGTACGAGTACATCCATACGGTACCAAACCACACCAAAACGGTACAATACCGTACGAGTACATCCATACGGTACCAAACCACACCAAAACGGTGCAATACCGTACGAGAACTTCGTTACGGTACCAAACCACATCAAAACGGTGCAATACCATACGAGTACTCCGTTACGGTACCAAACCACACCAAAACGGTGCAATACCGTAGGAGTACTTCGTTACGGTACCAAACAAAACCAAAACGGTGCAATACCGTACGATTACATCCATACGGTACCAAACCACACCAAAACGGTGCAATACCGTACGAGTACTTCGTTACGGTACCAAATCACACCAAAACGGTCCAATACCTTACGAGTACTTCGATACGGTACCAAACCAAACCAAAATGGTGCAACACCGTACGAGTACATCCATACGGTACCAAACCACACCAAAACGGTGCAATACCGTACGAGTACTTCGTTACGGTACCAAACCACACCAAAACGGTTCAATACCGTACGAGTACATCCATACGGTACCAAACCACACCAAAACGGTGCAATACCGTACGAGAACTTCGTTACGGTACCAAACCACACCAAAACGGTGCAATACCGTACGAGTACTTCGTTACGGTACCAAACCACACCAAAAGGGTACAATATCGTACGAGTACTTCGTTACGGTACCAAACCAAACCAAAACGGTGCAATACCGTACGAGTACATCCATACGGTACCAAACCACACCAAAACGGTGTAATACCGTACGAGTACTTCGTTACGGTACCAAACCACACCAAAACGGTGCAATACCGTACGAGTACTTCGTTATGGTACCAAACCACACCAAAACAGTACAATACAGTACGAGTACTTCGTTACGGTACCGAACCACACCAAAAGGGTACAATACCGTACGAGTACTTCGTTACGGTACCAAACCAAACCAAAACGGTGCAATACCGTACGAGTACATCCATACGGTACCAAACCACACCAAAACGGTACAATACCGTACGAGTACATCCATACGGTACCAAACCACACCAAAACGGTGCAATACCGTACGAGAACTTCGTTACGGTACCAAACCACATCAAAACGGTGCAATACCATACGAGTACTCCGTTACGGTACCAAACCACACCAAAACGGTGCAATACCGTAGGAGTACTTCGTTACGGTACCAAACAAAACCAAAATGGTGCAATACCGTACGAGTACATCCATACGGTACCAAACCACACCAAAACGGTGCAATACCGTACGAGTACTTCGTTACGGTACCAAATCACACCAAAACGGTCCAATACCGTACGAGTACTTCGATACGGTACCAAACCAAACCAAAATGGTGCAACACCGTACGAGTACATCCATACGGTACCAAACCACACCAAAACAGTGCAATACCGTACGAGTACTTCGTTACGGTACCAAACCACACCAAAACGGTGCAATACCGTACGAGTACATCCATACGGTACCAAACCACACCAAAACGGTGCAATACCGTACGAGAACTTCGTTACGGTACCAAACCACACCAAAACGGTGCAATACCGTACGAGTACTTCGTTACGGTACCAAACCACACCAAAAGGGTACAATATCGTACGAGTACTTCGTTACGGTACCAAACCAAACCAAAACGGTGCAATACCGTACGAGTACATCCATACGGTACCAAACCACACCAAAACGGTACAATACCGTACGAGTACATCCATACGGTACCAAACCACACCAAAACGGTGCAATACCGTACGAGTACTTCGTTATGGTACCAAACCACACAAAAACAGTACAATACCGTACGAGTACTTCGATACGGAACCAAACCACACCAAAAGGGTACAATACCGTACGAGTACATCCATACGGTACCAAACCACACCAAAACGGTACAATACCGTACGAGTACATCCATACGGTACCAAACCACACCAAAACGGTGCAATACCGTACGAGAACTTCGTTACGGTACCAAACCACATCAAAACGGTGCAATACCGTACGAGAACTTCGTTACGGTACCAAACCACATCAAAACGGTGCAATACCGTAGGAGTACTTCGTTACGGTACCAAACAAAACCAAAACGGTGCAATACCGTACAAGTACATCCATACGGTACCAAACCACACCAAAACGGTGCAATACCGTACGAGTACTTCGTTACGGTACCAAATAACACCAAAACGGTCCAATACCGTACGAGTACTTCGATTCGGTACCAAACCAAACCAAAATGGTGCAACACCGTACGAGTACATCCATACGGTACCAAACCACACCAAAACGGTACAATACCGTACGAGTACATCCATACGGTACCAAACCACACCAAAACGGTGCAATACCGTACGAGAACTTCGTTACGGTACCAAACCACATCAAAACGGTGCAATACCATACGAGTACTCCGTTACGGTACCAAACCACACCAAAACGGTGCAATACCGTAGGAGTACTTCGTTACGGTACCAAACAAAACCAAAACGGTGCAATACCGTACGAGTACATCCATACGGTACCAAACCACACCAAAACGGTGCAATACCGTACGAGTACTTCGTTACGGTACCAAATCACACCAAAACGGTCCAATACCGTACGAGTACTTCGATACGGTACCAAACCAAACCAAAATGGTGCAACACCGTACGAGTACATCCATACGGTACCAAACCACACCAAAACGGTGCAATACCGTACGAGTACTTCGTTACGGTACCAAACCACACCAAAACGGTGCAATACCGTACGAGTACATCCATACGGTACCAAACCACACCAAAACGGTGCAATACCGTACGAGAACTTCGTTACGGTACCAAACCACACCAAAACGGTGCAATACCGTACGAGTACTTCGTTACGGTACCAAACCACACCAAAAGGGTACAATATCGTACGAGTACTTCGTTACGGTACCAAACCAAACCAAAACGGTGCAATACCGTACGAGTACATCCATACGGTACCAAACCACACCAAAACGGTGTAATACCGTACGAGTACTTCGTTACGGTACCAAACCACACCAAAACGGTGCAATACCGTACGAGTACTTCGTTATGGTACCAAACCACACCAAAACAGTACAATACAGTACGAGTACTTCGTTACGGTACCGAACCACACCAAAAGGGTACAATACCGTACGAGTACTTCGTTACGGTACCAAACCAAACCAAAACGGTGCAATACCGTACGAGTACATCCATACGGTACCAAACCACACCAAAACGGTACAATACCGTACGAGTACATCCATACGGTACCAAACCACACCAAAACGGTGCAATACCGTACGAGAACTTCGTTACGGTACCAAACCACATCAAAACGGTGCAATACCATACGAGTACTCCGTTACGGTACCAAACCACACCAAAACGGTGCAATACCGTAGGAGTACTTCGTTACGGTACCAAACAAAACCAAAATGGTGCAATACCGTACGAGTACATCCATACGGTACCAAACCACACCAAAACGGTGCAATACCGTACGAGTACTTCGTTACGGTACCAAATCACACCAAAACGGTCCAATACCGTACGAGTACTTCGATACGGTACCAAACCAAACCAAAATGGTGCAACACCGTACGAGTACATCCATACGGTACCAAACCACACCAAAACAGTGCAATACCGTACGAGTACTTCGTTACGGTACCAAACCACACCAAAACGGTGCAATACCGTACGAGTACATCCATACGGTACCAAACCACACCAAAACGGTGCAATACCGTACGAGAACTTCGTTACGGTACCAAACCACACCAAAACGGTGCAATACCGTACGAGTACTTCGTTACGGTACCAAACCACACCAAAAGGGTACAATATCGTACGAGTACTTCGTTACGGTACCAAACCAAACCAAAACGGTGCAATACCGTACGAGTACATCCATACGGTACCAAACCACACCAAAACGGTACAATACCGTACGAGTACATCCATACGGTACCAAACCACACCAAAACGGTGCAATACCGTACGAGTACTTCGTTATGGTACCAAACCACACCAAAACAGTACAATACCGTACGAGTACTTCGATACGGAACCAAACCACACCAAAAGGGTACAATACCGTACGAGTACATCCATACGGTACCAAACCACACCAAAACGGTACAATACCGTACGAGTACATCCATACGGTACCAAACCACACCAAAACGGTGCAATACCGTACGAGAACTTCGTTACGGTACCAAACCACATCAAAACGGTGCAATACCGTACGAGAACTTCGTTACGGTACCAAACAAAACCAAAACGGTGCAATACCGTACAAGTACATCCATACGGTACCAAACCACACCAAAACGGTGCAATACCGTACGAGTACTTCGTTACGGTACCAAATCACACCAAAACGGTCCAATACCGTACGAGTACTTCGATACGGTACCAAACCAAACCAAAATGGTGCAACACCGTACGAGTACATCCATACGGTACCAAACCACACCAAAACGGTGCAATACCGTACGAGTACTTCGTTACGGTACCAAACCACACCAAAACGGTGCAATACCGTACGAGTACTTCGTTACGGTACCAAACCACACCAAAACGGTGCAATACCGTACGAGTACATTTATACGGTACCAAACCACACCAAAACGGTGCAATACCGTACGAGTACATCCATACGGTACCAAACCACACCAAAACGGTGCAATACCGTACGAGTACTTCGTTACGGTACCAAACCACACCAAAACGGTGCAATACCGTACGAGTACTTCGTTACGGTACCAAACCACACCAAAACGGTACAATACCGTACGAGTACTTCGATACGGTACCAAACCAAACCAAAATGGTGCAATACCGTACGAGTACATCCATACGGTTCCAAACCACACCAAAACGTTGCAATACCGTACGAGTACTTCGTTACGGTACCAAACCACACCAAAAGGGTACAATACCGTACGAGTACTTCGTTACGGAACCAAACCACACCAAAACCGTACAATACCGTACGAGTACATCCATACGGTACCAATGCACACCAAAACGGTGCAATACCGTACGAGTACTTCGATACGGTACCAAACCAAACCAAAATGGTGCAACACCGTACGAGTACATCCATACGGTACCAAACCACACCAAAACAGTGCAATACCGTACGAGTACTTCGTTACGGTACCAAACCACACCAAAACGGTGCAATACCGTACGAGTACATCCATACGGTACCAAACCACACCAAAACGGTGCAATACCGTACGAGAACTTCGTTACGGTACCAAACCACACCAAAACGGTGCAATACCGTACGAGTACTTCGTTACGGTACCAAACCACACCAAAAGGGTACAATATCGTACGAGTACTTCGTTACGGTACCAAACCAAACCAAAACGGTGCAATACCGTACGAGTACATCCATACGGTACCAAACCACACCAAAACGGTACAATACCGTACGAGTACATCCATACGGTACCAAACCACACCAAAACGGTGCAATACCGTACGAGTACTTCGTTATGGTACCAAACCACACCAAAACAGTACAATACCGTACGAGTACTTCGATACGGAACCAAACCACACCAAAAGGGTACAATACCGTACGAGTACATCCATACGGTACCAAACCACACCAAAACGGTACAATACCGTACGAGTACATCCATACGGTACCAAACCACACCAAAACGGTGCAATACCGTACGAGAACTTCGTTACGGTACCAAACCACATCAAAACGGTGCAATACCGTACGAGAACTTCGTTACGGTACCAAACAAAACCAAAACGGTGCAATACCGTACAAGTACATCCATACGGTACCAAACCACACCAAAACGGTGCAATACCGTACGAGTACTTCGTTACGGTACCAAATCACACCAAAACGGTCCAATACCGTACGAGTACTTCGATACGGTACCAAACCAAACCAAAATGGTGCAACACCGTACGAGTACATCCATACGGTACCAAACCACACCAAAACGGTGCAATACCGTACGAGTACTTCGTTACGGTACCAAACCACACCAAAACGGTGCAATACCGTACGAGTACTTCGTTACGGTACCAAACCACACCAAAACGGTGCAATACCGTACGAGTACATTTATACGGTACCAAACCACACCAAAACGGTGCAATACCGTACGAGTACATCCATACGGTACCAAACCACACCAAAACGGTGCAATACCGTACGAGTACTTCGTTACGGTACCAAACCACACCAAAACGGTGCAATACCGTACGAGTACTTCGTTACGGTACCAAACCACACCAAAACGGTACAATACCGTACGAGTACTTCGATACGGTACCAAACCAAACCAAAATGGTGCAATACCGTACGAGTACATCCATACGGTTCCAAACCACACCAAAACGTTGCAATACCGTACGAGTACTTCGTTACGGTACCAAACCACACCAAAAGGGTACAATACCGTACGAGTACTTCGTTACGGAACCAAACCACACCAAAACCGTACAATACCGTACGAGTACATCCATACGGTACCAATGCACACCAAAACGGTGCAATACCGTACGAGTACTTCGTTACGGTACCAAACCACACCAAAAGGGTACAATACCGTACAGGTACTTCGTTACGGTACCAAACCAAACCAAAACGGTGCAATACCGTGCAATACCGTACGAGTACATCCATACGGTACCAAAGCACACCAAAACGGTGCAATACCGTACGAGTACATCCATACGGTACCAAACCACACCTAAACGGTGCAATACCGTACGAGTACTTCGTTACGGTACCAAACCACACCAAAACGGTGCAATACGGTACGAGTACTTCGTTACGGTACCAAACCACACCAAAACGGTGCAATACCGTACGAGTACTTCGTTACAGTACCAAACCACACCAAAAGGGTACAATACCGTACGAGTACTTCGTTACGGTACCAAACCAAACCAAAACGGTGCAATACCATACGAGTACATCCATACGGTACCAAACCACACCAACACGGTACAATACCGTACGAGTACATCCATACGGTACCAAACCACACCAAAACGGTGCAATACCGTACGAGAACTTCGTTACGGTACCAAACCACATCAAAACGGTGCAATACCATACGAGTACTTCGTTACGGTACCAAACCACACCAAAACGGTGCAATACCGTAGGAGTACTTCGTTACGGTACCAAACCAAACCAAAACGGTGCAATACCGTACGAGTACATCCATATGGTACCAAACCACACCAAAACGGTGCAATACCGTACGAGTACTTCGTTACGGTACCAAATCACACCAAAACGGTCCAATACCGTACGAGTACTTCGATACGGTACCAAACCAAACCAAAATGGTGCAACACCGTACGAGTACATCCATACGGTACCAAACCACACCAAAACGGTGCAATACCGTACGAGTACTTCGTTACGGTACCAAACCAAACCAAAACGGTGCAATACCGTACGAGTACATCCATACGGTACCAAATCACACCAAAACGGTGTAATACCGTACGAGTACTTCGTTACGGTACCAAACCACACCAAAACGGTGCAATACCGTACGAGTACTTCGTTATGGTACCAAACCACACCAAAACAGTACAATACCGTACGAGTACTTCGTTACGGTACCAAACCACACCAAAAGGGTACAATACCGTACGAGTACTTCGTTACGGTACCAAACCAAACCAAAACGGTGCAATACCGTACGAGTACATCCATACGGTACCAAACCACACCAAAACGGTACAATACCGTACGAGTACATCCATACGGTACCAAACCACACCAAAACGGTGCAATACCGTACGAGAACTTCGTTACGGTACCAAACCACATCAAAACGGTGCAATACCATACGAGTACTCCGTTACGGTACCAAACCACACCAAAACGGTGCAATACCGTAGGAGTACTTCGTTACGGTACCAAACAAAACCAAAACGGTGCAATACCGTACGAGTACATCCATACGGTACCAAACCACACCAAAACGGTGCAATACCGTACGAGTACTTCGTTACGGTACCAAATCACACCAAAACGGTCCAATACCGTACCAGTACTTCGATACGGTACCAAACCAAACCAAAATGGTGCAACACCGTACGAGTACATCCATACGGTACCAAACTACACCAAAACGGTGCAATACCGTACGAGTACTTCGTTACGGTACCAAACCACACCAAAACGGTGCAATACCGTACGAGTACATCCATACGGTACCAAACCACACCAAAACGGTGCAATACCGTACGAGAACTTCGTTACGGTACCAAACCACACCAAAACGGTGCAATACCGTGCGAGTACTTCGTTACGGTACCAAACCACACCAAAAGGGTACAATATCGTACGAGTACTTCGTTACGGTACCAAACCACACAAAAACCGTACAATACCGTACGAGTACATCCATACGGTACCAAAGCACACCAAAACGGTGCAATACCGTACGAGTACATCCATACGGTACCAAACCACACCAAAACGGTGCAATACCGTACGAGTGCATCCATACGGTACCAAACCACACAAAAACGGTGCAATACCGTACGAGTACTTCGTTACGGTACCAAACCACATTAAAAGGGTACAATACCATACGAGTATTTCGTTACGGTACCAAACCACACCAAAACCGTACAATACCGTACGAGTACATCCATACGGTACCAAAGCACACCAAAACAGTGCAATACCGTACGAGTACATCCATACGGTACCAAACCACACCAAAACGGTGCAATACCGTACGAGTACTTCGTTATGGTACGAAACCACACCAAAACGGTGCAATACCGTACGAGTACTTCGTTATGGTACGAAACCACACCAAAACGGTGCGATACCGTACGAGTACTTTGTTATGGTACCAAACCACACCAAAAGGGTACAATACCGTGCGAGTACTTCGTTACGGTACGAAAGGAAACCAAAACCGTACAATACCGTACGAGTACATCCATACGGTACCAAAGCACACACCAAAACGGTGCAATACCGTACGAGTACATCCATACGGTACCAAAGCACACCAAAACGGTGCAATACCGTACGAGTACATCCATACGGTACCAAACGACACCAAAACGGTGCAATACCGTACGAGTGCATCCATACGGTACCAAACCACACAAAAACGGTGCAATACCGTACGAGTAGTTCGTTAAGGTACCAAACCACATTAAAAGGGTACAATACCATACGAGTATTTCGTTACGGTAAAAAACCACACCAAAACTGTACAATACTGTACGAGTACATCCATACGGTACCAAAGCACACCAAAAGAGTGCAATACCGAACGAGTACATCCATACGGTACCAAACCACACCAAAACGGTGCAATACCGTACGAGTACTTCGCTATGGTACGAAACCACACCAAAACGGTGCGATACCGTACGAGTCCTTTGTTACGGTACGAAACCACACCAAAACGGTGCAATACCGTACGAGTACTTCGTTACGGTACCAAACCAAACCAAAACGGTGCAATACCGTACGAGTACATCCATACGGTACAAAACCACACCAAAACGGTACAATACCGTACGAGTACATCCATACGGTACCAAACCACACCAAAACGGTGCAATACCGTACGAGAACTTCGTTACGGTACCAAACCACATCAAAACGGTGCAATACCATACGAGTACTCCGTTACGGTACCAAACCACACCAAAACGGTGCAATACCGTAGGAGTACTTCGTTACGGTACCAAACAAAACCAAAACGGTGCAATACCGTACGAGTACATCCATACGGTACCAAAGCACACCAAAACGGTGCAATACCGTACGAGTACATCCATACGGTACCAAACGACACCAAAACGGTGCAATACCGTACGAGTGCATCCATACGGTACCAAACCACACAAAAACGGTGCAATACCGTACGAGTAGTTCGTTAAGGTACCAAACCACATTAAAAGGGTACAATACCATACGAGTATTTCGTTACGGTAAAAAACCACACCAAAACTGTACAATACTGTACGAGTACATCCATACGGTACCAAAGCACACCAAAAGAGTGCAATACCGAACGAGTACATCCATACGGTACCAAACCACACCAAAACGGTGCAATACCGTACGAGTACTTCGCTACGGTACGAAACCACACCAAAACGGTGCGATACCGTACGAGTCCTTTGTTACGGTACGAAACCACACCAAAACGGTGCAATACCGTACGAGTACTTCGTTACGGTACCAAACCACACCAAAACGGTACAATACCGTACGAGTACTTCGATACGGTACCAAACCAAACCAAAATGGTGCAATACCGTACGAGTACATCCATACGGTTCCAAACCACACCAAAACGTTGCAATACAGTACGAGTACTTCGTTTTGGTACCAAACCACACCAAAAGGGTACAATACCGTACGAGTACTTCGTTACGGTACCAAACCACACCAAAACCGTACAATACCGTACGAGTACATCCATACGGTACCAATGCACACCAAAACGGTGCAATACCGTACGAGTACTTCGTTACGGTACCAAACCACACCAAAAGGGTACAATACCGTACGGGTACTTCGTTACGGTACCAAACCAAACCAAAACGGTGCAATACCGTACGAGTACATCCATACGGTACCAAAGCACACCAAAACGGTGCAATACCGTACGAGTACATCCATACGGTACCAAACCACACCAAAACGGTGCAATACCGTACGAGTACTTCGTTACAGTACCAAACCACACCAAAACGGTACAATACCGTACGAGTACTTCGATACGGTACCAAACCAAACCAAAATGGTGCAATACCGTACGAGTACATCCATACGGTTCCAAACCACACCAAAACGTTGCAATACCGTACGAGTACTTCGTTACGGTACCAAACCACACCAAAAGGGTACAATACCGTACGAGTACTTCGTTACGGTACCAAACGACACCAAAACCGTACAATACCGTACGAGTACATCCATACGGTACCAATGCACACCAAAACGGTGCAATACCGTACGAGTACTTCGTTACGGTACCAAACCACACCAAAAGTGTACAATACCGTACGGGTACTTCGTTACGGTACCAAACCAAACCAAAATGGTGCAATACCGTACGAGTACATCCATACGGTACCAAAGCACACCAAAACGGTGCAATACCGTACGAGTACATCCATACGGTACAAAACCACACCAAAACGGTGCAATACCGTACGAGTACTTCGTTACGGTACCAAACCACACCAAAAGGGTACAATACCGTACGAGTAGCTCGTTACGGTACCAAACCACACCAAAATCGTACAATACCGTCCGAGTACATCCATACGGTACCAAAGCACAACAAAACGGTGCAATACCGTACGAGTACATCCATACGGTACCAAACCACACCAAAACGGTGCAATACCGTACGAGTACTTCGTTACGGTACCAAACCACACCAAAAGGGTACCATACCATACGAGTACTTCGTTACGGTACCAAACCACACCAAAACCGTACAATACCATACGAGTACTGTGGAGGCTTCGGTAATCGTCTCGGTAATATAACCGGACCACCATCAACCGAGGCCTCATATTGACATGGGCCTGTGTATATCTTTCTGTTTACTCGCTCGGAGTCAAGTCTCCTGTTTACACTTCGGTTAGTTACCGAGGTGTACATTCCGCTTGGGACTTTTGGCAGAATGCAGCATAGCAGGAGGGGACCATGAGCGATACGTGGCGAAAAGGATCATCTGCCCATGTGCTTCGTAACCGTCTTATCCCGTGGCGTCATCTATGATGTCACCAAGGGCGGTTACCTAAGCGTGACCTCCACGCACTGGCTTGGAGCCCAAGTTAACCTAGGTCTATAAATACAAAGGGATATTCATCTTTGAGAGGTATGCCATCTTCCCCTAACCCTAGACCTAAAAGCAACTCTCCTTACATCTAACTTGATCGTCGGAGGGTCACAAGGCTATTCCAGCCTTAGTGACTTGTTGCAGGTCCATCGGCGGAGGAACGGAGCAGCGGAAGTGAAGTACAAGTTCAGGCGAAGGTCCCTCCTCCTAAATCGAACCCCTACAATTGGCGACTCCGCTGGGGACCTAGCCATCCTTTCAACTTTCACTTCCCCCCATCTGCTCCGTTAAAACATCCAGAATCAAACATGGTGGAGATCGACGACGCACATCACGGTGGTACCGCCCACGGGCTCGGTTCCCTCGTGGACCACAGCCTGGCTTCTGGAGGAGCGGCGGCCCATGGAAAGAACCACATATCCATCGGAGTTGGCGCCGGAGCATCAGCTCCAGACGCAGGCCCATCCTCCGAGCTCCACTCCTACATCCGCCATCTCGAGCGCAAAATCGATGATCTCACGACGGTTGTAGACCGCGACAGACACGTCCGAGACGAGTTGGCAGAGATCAAACACCTCCTCATCTCCCCATCTCATTCCTCCGGGAGCCGCGGCGGAAGAACAAACCGTCGCACCCCCCCACGCAGTCACGAAGCCGGTCACCTGCTAGAGCACAGATCCCGTCCTTCAGTCAAGGATCGTCTTGAGTCACCAAGACCGGTGGACACACGAGCCCCAAAAGAAACATCGCGCAGGGACCGTTCTCGCTCTCCTGCGCAACTTCGAAGGAGGCCATCGGCCTTTGACAGGCTCGGTGGTGGGAGCGTCTCTGCCTCCTCCACCCACTCCGTCCTTGTGGGCAGGACAGGCCGGGAATCTACCCCTAGCCTCACAAGGGCATCCAGGGGAGATGACGGCCTTGTCGAGATCCAGACTAGAGGATACCGGGAGCGCCTGAAGGGCCCCCGAGCCAGAAGTCCCATCGTCTCGCACCCCGGCGGCGCAAACAGCAGGAGCCCGGTCACCGAGCGCCTCGAGGCTTCCGCTCGGGATAGCTACCGACATCATCGCCAGGAGCGTTTTCCCAGAAAAACGGTTAGTATCGATCCAAAGAGAAAGGAGCACGAACGATTGGACAAACTCGTCCCCAAGAAGCGTACAGCGACTGAGCGTCCAGACGGCCCCGACCGTTCGATCCGACCTCATCGCGATGCACGACTTGCACGACTCTCGACCTCTCCATTCACAAGAGAGATCGACTCGGTTACCCCACCCAAAGGATTCTCCCAACCCAAGTTCGCAAAATATGACGGCAAGACCGAGGCGTACACTCATCTGGTCCAGTATAAAACCGTCATGTCTCTATTTCTTCGGAATGAACCCTCGGACGATGCTTTCCTGTGCAAAGTGTTTCCAGCAAGCCTTGGCAACCTGGGCCTCACCTGGTTCAATCAACTCCCGGCTCGGTCAATCTCCTCGTTCGATTCCCTCTGTGACGCCTTCATGGCACGGTTCGTAACGAGCAACAAGCACGAGAAGGAGATCGACTCCCTCTTAGCCCTCCGTAAGAGGAACGACGAAACGCTTCGGCAGTACGCCGGCCGTTATTGGGAGTTGTTCAATGAGATAGAAGGTTGCGACGGTGTCATCTCTGCCCGAGGATTCAAGCTCGGTCTCACATCCCAGGACGAGCAAGTCTACGATGACCTCGCTCGCCATAAGCCGAACTCTATGAAGGACCTTATGACTCGAATCGAGAACTGGTGTCAGCTCATCGAGTCCAAGGCAGAGAGAGGCATCGGGAAGCCTACAAGTTCAAAAGCGTTGAACACTTCGGTATCCATACCGGCCCCCGCACCTGTCTCAACCTCGAAGAAACAGGTCAACACGATCAAGCAGTCGCCGAGGAGGGGGCCGAAGCCAAGTGACTTCAACGCCGAAAAGACCGTCTTCACCATTCCCATCTACCGGATCATTGATCAAGTGAAGGATCAGCCTTTTTTCTCCTTCCCCAATCAAAAGCTCGGAACCGAAAATGGGAAAATCAAGAATCCCATCGTTCGATGCAGCTACCATAGCGAGCAAGGTCACTTCACCACAGCATGCAAGCCCTTCAAGGCCTACTTGGAACAGCTTGTTGCTGGTGGCCACCTCGGAAACTTCATCGATCACGAGAAGACGACGGCTCGGACACAGAGGACCGAATCACATACCGAGGAAGAGGTACAGACAATCAACGTCATACATGGTCCCTTGAACCCCGAAGCCGCTCGAGTCATCCGGGCAGAATTGAATGAAGCCTCCTCCTCCAAGCAGGTCATGCTAGTTGGCCCCGAACCGAAGCGCCCAAGAACCGACGACGGCTCCAAATGGACGATAACGTTTACCGAGAAGGATCTCGACCGTGTCCAACTTCCCCACAACGACGCCCTCGTGGTCACGCTACGCATCGGAAATTTCAATGTCCGTCGCGTCCTCGTAGACCAGGGCAGCTCGGCCGAAGTCATGTACTACTCCCTTTTCAAGGATCTGAAGATTCCCGAGACCGACCTCCGTCCTTCCGAAGTTCCCCTTATCGGCTTCAACGGAGCTCCTGTCTGGCCCATCGGTATGATCACTCTTCCTGTCCGTGCCGGCTCGGTAACGCTTGAAATAGACTTTGTGGTGGTCGACGTCCCTGACCCTTACAACGCCATTGTCGGTCGAACCTGGCTGCATAGGCTTAAAGCGATTGCTTCCACTTATCACCAAGTGGTACGTTTCATCGGCACTAACGGGCACCAGGAAGACCTGTACGGAGACCAGACCGCGGCCAAGCAGTGCTACGTCAACGCTGTCCGAAGCACCAAGCAGACCCCCCGGGTGAATCTCATTGAAGCACCAGAAGCCCCAGTTTTGGAGGACGTCGGCAGATCCCCCGACGACAAAACCGTCGAAGATGTGGCCACAATCCCAATCACCGAGGACGGCTCCCGCTTCTTCCTTGTCAGTTCCTCACTTAGTGACACTGATCGGAACGAGACGGTAGCTTTTCTCAACCGAAACATTGAAGTGTTCGCCTGGACTCCCTACGAGATGCCGGGGCTCGACCCCTCTTTTATCTGCCACGAGCTCAACATCGACAAAGCCAAGCGACCGGTCGTACAGAAGGCACGACGGTCCTCTCCCATTCACTCCGAGGCCGTCATTGAAGAAGTCAACCGACTCCTAAACGCTGGGGCAATCAGAGAGGTCCAGTACCCCAAGTGGTTGGCTAACACCGTCGTAGTCAAGAAGAAAAATGGCAAATGGCGTGTCTGCGTCGACTACTCCAACCTTAACGATGCTTGCCCGAAGGACTTCTTTCCTCTTCCCCGAATCGACCAGCTTGTCGACGCCACCTCTGGCCACGAGCGACTCAGCTTTTTGGATGCGTACCGGGGCTACCACCAGATCGCCATGAGCGAAGGCGATATCGAGAACACCGCCTTCATTACCCCCCACGGGATCTTCGGTTACCTCGTAATGCCCTTCGGTTTGAAAAATGCCGGAGCAACCTTCCAGCGAATGATAACCAAGATGTTCGAGCAATTACTGGGCGACACTATGCTGGCATACATTGACGACATGGTGGTTAAAAGTCTTCGTGCCGGTGATCATCTAACCCACCTTGCCGAAGTCTTCGAGATACTAAAGCGCCACAAACTCCGCCTCAATGCCGAGAAATGCGTCTTCGGCGTCAGCTCCGGCAAATTTCTCGGCCATCTCGTCTCCCGGCGCGGTATTGAGGCCGATCCTTCCCAAATTCAAGCAATTGATCAGCTCTCGGCTCCCCACAACAAGCGCGATGTTCAGCGTCTAACCGGGATGGCTGCTGCTCTGAATCGGTTTATAAGTCGCTCCTCGGACAAATGTCAGCCATTTTTCGCTCTACTAAAGGGCAGCCGACGAAGCTTCAACTGGACAGAAGAATGTGACCGAGCCCTCCAGCGACTAAAGGAGTATCTTTCCACGGCTCCACTCCTCGTCACTCCAAGGGACCAGGAAGACCTGTTCCTCTATCTAGCTGTCTCCCCGCACGCCGTCAGCTCGGTGCTCGTCCGACAGGAGGGTCGGGAGCACCAGCCAATCTACTACTCCAGCAAAACCATGACTCCCGCCGAGACGCGCTACCTCCCCCTGGAGAAGCTCGTGCTCGCCCTAATCTCAGCCTCCCGAAAGCTTGCCCCGTATTTCCAGTCTCATCGCATCATCATCCTGACCGAGTTCCCCCTCAAATCTCTTCTCCGAAAGGCCGATCTCTCCAACCGAATTTCACAATGGGCCGTTGAGATTGCCAATTTCGAAATCCACTTTCAGCCTCGGACAGCAATAAAGGCTCAGGTTCTGGCTGACTTCATCGCAGAGCTTACACCGCCCAACGTATCTGCTTCGGCACCCCCACCGAGCACCGAAGCAATACTCCAGGCCAACCCTAGCACAGCTTGGCAGCTCTTTCACGGAGATGTATGGAAAATGTACGTCGATGGCGCATCCAACAGCCGAGGCGCAGGTGCGGGCGTCGTTCTTCTCTCACCCTCCGGTGTCTTGCACGAAAGCTCCTTCTCCATCAATTTCCCAGCCTCTAACAACGAGGCCGAATATGAGGCGTTGATCTCCGGACTCAAGACTGCCGAAGCCATTGGCATCGAAGAGCTCGTCGTTTACAGCGACTCCCAGTTGGTGGTTAACCAACTCTCTGAAGAATACGAAGCTCGGGATGACCGCATGCGTACCTACCTAAGCGCCGCTGTCCAGCTCATTCAACGCTTTAAAGCAATCAGAGTCGAGCATATTTCAAGGGAACAGAACGCCCACGCCGACGCCCTGGCAGGTCTCGCTTCGGCATTCTCATGCACTGGGCACCGATCCATTTCCTTCAATTCTATTGACAAGCCCAGTTTTGAACTCGAAGACCTACAGAAGGAAGTACTCAACATAGAGCTCGGTCCGAGCTGGATGGATGAAATCGTCCTTTACCTAAGGGAAGACTCCCTTCCCACCGACAAAAAGGACGCCCACCGACTCCGCAACAAAGCTGCCCTCTTCTGGCTCAATCCCAACGGCAAGCTTTACCGAAGATCGTTTACCGGGCCGTACTTATTGGTTGCACACCCACATCAAGTTCCGGGCATTATCGAAGAGCTTCACGCCGGTGACAGCGGTTGTCACTCCGGTGGACGATCGCTCGCCCACCGAGCCCTCACTCAGGGATATTGGTGGTTGACAATGAAGAAGGACGCTGAAGAGTTCGTCAAGCGTTGCAAAAAGTGCCAGATGTTTGCTCCCATTATCCATCAGCCGGCCCGGGACCTGAGCCCTCTCACCAGCCCCTGGCCCTTCTCCCAATGGGGCATGGATATCGTTGGAAAGCTCCCAGTCGCTCCGGGTGGATTCAAGTTCCTTTTAACCGCAACAGATTATTTCTCGAAATGGGTCGAAGCCGAGCCCCTGGTAACCATCGAAGAAACAGACGTCATCCGCTTTGTGTGGCGCAACATCATCTCACGCTTCGGTGTGCCGTTCGCCATAATTACTGACAATGGAGGGCAGTTTACAGGACAGAAGTACCGGGCTCTGCTTGACGAATACGGTATCAAATGGGACACGTCCACTCCGGCTTACCCCCAGGGCAACGGACAGGCTGAGGCGGCAAACAAAGCAATTTCATCCGGGCTAAAGCGACGACTCGAGTCACGGCGAGGAAAGTGGGCCGAAGAGCTGCCCAGGGTACTCTGGGGCTATCGTACGACGCCTCGGCGATCAACCGGTCGCACACCTTTTTCCTTGGCATTCGGAATGGAGGCGGTCATCCCACTCCAAGTCGGACTCCCAACAATGAGAACAGAAAATTTTGATGAGTCGGTCAACAACACCACCATTGCTTCGGACCTAGATTTAGCCGAAGAAGAACGGGACAACGCAAGGATAAAGCTCGCTTCATACCAACAGGAGGTTGCAAAGGGTTACAACCGAAGCGTGCGCCTCCGGTCGTTTAAGCCTGACGATCTCGTTTGGAAAAAGGTGGTGGAGAAGTCCAAAAAGCGAAAGTTAATGCCCAATTGGGAGGGTCCTTACCGAGTTCTCAAGCACCTCGGTTCGGGTAATTACAAATTGGAGAAACTGGATGGTTCCCCCATTGCTAAGTCATGGAACGCCAACAATCTGAAGAAGTTCTACGGATAGTGCTCGGCCACCGAAGCCCGTTTTGTCCTTATTACGTTGCATTTTCTTTTAAGAAAGTTTTGAAAGCAATCTGCTTATGTATTGACAATACCCCGAGTTTTAATGAGAATGCTCTTTGGCACTATTCGTACACTGATTGTTTAAATTACTTATACTTGGCCTATTCTTGCCCGGACCATTTTATACCGACTTCAGGGATATTATTCTCCCATAGGTGATACCCTCGGAGAAAAAATCCCCACCAAGTCGCCCGGGCCTCTTCGGTCGTCTAAATTTCTGGTCACTCGCTGTAAGGATACTCGGCCTTTTTCCCCGAGCCCCTTACACCGACCCATCAGCAATTTCTCACTGTTCGGACTCGCCGCGTCACGAACCTATGGCAGAAGCCATACCACTTCATTACGCCGGCCTACGTCCCTAGCAGTAATACAATCCCGCGCCTGCTCGATAAGCTCATTTCTATTAATCAGCAGGGGCGTGCAATGTCAAAAGTTCATTACAATGAATGGTTCTGATTCGGTCCTACTAAGCTGGGGCTTCGGAACGAGTCACTTTTTCTTGATTGAACATCTTTTTTATGCTTGGCAAAACGATTCGGTTAACGCTTCGGTTAAACTTGTTTCTACAAACTTTTTAAGTCCCACCGAAGCAGGGGCATTATAACCTAAGGAGCAAACCAATCAAACAAGCATTTCAAAGATAAAAACATTCAAGAAAAGAAGAGCATTCATTCACGAACAATAAACAAAAAAAGGTACTACTTCAAGTATCAAACGTTTACAATCCCTGGAACGGCAAACTCCAAATGTCCGGAGCCGTCCAGTAAACCGACCATTCAGGCAAAAATTAAAGTACTTTTTCAGAGCTACGAAATATAAAGTTCCTATGCTTCATCAGGGAACAGGGGCGCTAAGGTCAGCTGGCTCCTCGGTCGCTTGGGGCTCCTGGTTCGGCACCTGCTCGCTTTCCTCCTCCGGTAGCACGAGCTCTTCAGGAGGGGGCTCAGGCACGGTTCGAAGCTCCGAACCCTCTGGCAGAGTAAGCTTGCTTATTAAGGCCTCGTGGCCGTATCGAAGTCCGTCCAAGAACCGATCTCTGAAAAGCTCGGCTTCTATCTCCCGGACCTGCTTCTTATATTCCACTCCGGCAGCATCCCAGCCTTCATCGTAGCCTTTGTTCCGTGCAAACTCAACCTCCCGAGCTCCAGCAGCCCTCAATGTGTTAGCATCCTCCTCAGCTTTTTTGGCCCTCCCTTCGGCAAGTACCCGCTCCCGGTCGCACCGCTGAAAGTCGGCTAGGTAGAGGTCACAAGTCTCCCTCGCCACTTTCAGGTCGTCCTCTCTCTGAGCAAGAGTCTTCCTCAGCAGCTCCATCTCCTGCTCTCGTGCTTGGCATTGTTCGTTCACAGCGAGCACCCGAGCGCCGGCCTACCAACACAATTAAAATTGATCAAAATTCCAACAAAATGATCAAAGGAGTAAGAAAAGAAACTTTCAGAAGTAACTTACTTTCAGAAGTGCCTGCGCTATCTCTCCTGTCAGATCCACGGTGCACCCCTCAACAGCCCGGGCATCCTTCGGAAGAATACACGACCGAAGCAGCCCAAACGCCGTCCCAATGTTAGAAGACGCGCTATCGGCGTGATGAATTAGGCGCCCCGAGTAGTGACGAACCTCGGGGGCCCAGGGGACCTCCCTCGCCGGAACACGAGTCCCCGTTTCGGTTCCTCCCCGGCTCTCCACATCTCCCTCATCTCCTCGGGTCCCCGTTTCTTCTATCAAGATCGGCTCCCCGCCCCTTCCTCGTCCGAAGCTTTCCTCCTCGGTCCGAGCCCTCTTCTCCGGAGGCTCCTGAGGAGAAACAGGGATCACCCTCGAAGTTCCAGCCCCCGGCGAGCCTGTCCTGACGCCGGCACCCCGTCCTCGTGGCCTTTGGCGCCGAAGGTTGAGCACTTCTCTTCCACGGCCGCTCATCTCTCCACTAAGTCCCGTCCTTTCTGGGGTCTCCCGGTCGATTTCTTCTCGGATCACGCCTCGGGGACCAGAATCACCAACTTCGTCTTCTGTCGCCCCAGCTCCTCCTCTCCTACCTTCTCCTCTTCCTTGGCTTCTCCCTCGGCCACGTCCTCGTCCCCCTCGAGGAACTCCTTGCTGCCTCGGCTTCTTTTTCAAATAGCCGGTATAAGTCGGTTTGTATCCGAGCAGTTCAGGTGCATACCGACTCGTGATAGGAATGGCGTAAGCAGCTGTTATTTGCGCTCGGTTAGCCCTTGCCCGAAGCTCTGCAACGATTCCCTCGGCTGAAAGATAGAGAATGGAAGAATCAGTATACAATGAGGAAAGAAAAATGAGCAAACATAATAAAACTAAGAAGATGCTTCTACCGACCAGGAGCCCCGGTTTCGAACTGAACTGTGGTGGCTGTGTCCGCGCTCTCCCCGGGCCCAAACATAAAATTCCCGGTGACCGACACATAAATACTCGCCCACTCTTCCGAGTCGGGAAGATGGTCGATAAGGAAGGTGTCGTATCCTGTCCTACAGGAGAGGTAGTGACGGTCGCTCTCCCGGTTAACTCCAACGAGGTATACACCGAAGAGCTCCTCGAGTCCGAACGTGAGGTTATATTGTCTCCTCAGTTCTATAATGCTCGTGATGATCCGGTAGGAATTCACCGTCAGCTGAGAAGACGTGAGGGAGAGGGCTCGGAGAACCCTTCGGACAAACTGATGAAGGGGGAATCTAACGCCCCCCTCTGTGATAGCCATCAAGGGGAATATGAGTGCTCCCTCCCGGTGAGGAAGATCCTTGGGATCACTGTTCGGTAAAATGCGAACGTCAACATCATGAGGTACGCTGTATACCCTCTTGAATTCAGCATAAGAAGCCGAGGAGCCGTCAAAGTACTGATTTCGGTATGGGCATGGCCTCATCGCCCTTCTGCGTCCCCGTACCTCCTCGGGGGCATCAGCGAACGGACCCGGACCTTGGTTCGAGGTACTTGGGGCTTCCATCTCTTGAGAGTCAAACGTCGTCGCCTCACGAGGAGCTCTCGAGGGTTCAAATGGTTCAACGCAGTCGATTGGAGTTCGGAAGAATGCCCTCTCCCGAAGTGTCTGGCGAATGTCCTCGGGAATTTCGATAGGAGAAGAACCTGAACTACCGAAACTGTCCGAAGAGAGCTCGATGACCATTCGCTTCTGCCTAACCAAGGAAAGGAATACAAAAACCCGTTAGCTATGTGCTCAGGGAAAAAATCAATGTCTAGCGCTCGGTGCGGAATGGTCATCGCTCCTCGGAGTCCTCGGACAATCGTTTCATATAAAGGCGTTTCCCTCTCGGAAGAATTTCTAAAAATCAGAAGTCCTTTCCCTTGGGATCAAGGTGAATCTAGGTCTCGGGATGAGTTTTGGCCTCGGGATGAATCTAGGTCTCGGGATGAGTTTAGACCTCGGTAATAGCGTGAACAACGCTGGAGAAGCCCAGCGCCGCCTTGAACCAGACGGTGGCGAGCGGTTGCTCAGCCGTAACAAGTGCAAGAAAACGGCGAAAAACTCAAAAACAATGGTCAAAACATGAAGAATAAAGCAAGAAGGTCGACATACCTCAAGTTTGTGCAAGATCTCCCAACCAAAACGATCGAAATCTCGACTGAAAGCTGGAAGTATACGGCGGCGGCGGTTCGACTTCAGAAGCAGAAGAAAGGGTGACGATCTCACCTCTGTCTCTCCTATTTATATTGATAGAGATGGAAAGCTGCGCGGGAAACGAAGCGTCGTGCATTGAGCCGTTAGATCATCGACATGTGTTATCATCGAACGGCTAGTATCAAGGACTCTGCACCGAGGACAGGCGCCGGATATTCGGACCTTAGGCATGTTGACGCGTGTCACTGAAGCGACGTTTCGTACCAATCAACTGGCATGGCACGTGCCGAGGCAGCTTTTTGATTCTGAGATCTCGGCAACAGTTGACACGTGGCTCTTCTCTGGCGCGGGTTGAACGAAATCTACCGAAGCAACTTCACCCTTCGGTTATTCTCTAAAAAGAAAGATCAAGGCCAGATGTCTCATACGATAGGATCAAGACCCTGAAGCAGAGGTGCAACGCTCCAGGGACTTGAGGGGCTATTGTGGAGGCTTCGGTAATCGTCTCGGTAATATAACCGGACCACCATCAACCGAGGCCTCATATTGACATGGGCCTGTGTATATCTTTCTGTTTACTCGCTCGGAGTCAAGTCTCCTATTTACACTTCGGTTAGTTACCGAGGTGTACATTCCGCTTGGGACTTTTGGCAGAATGCAGCATAGCAGGAGGGGACCATGAGCGATACGTGGCGAAAAGGATCATCTGCCCATGTGCTTCGTAACCGTCTTATCCCGTGGCGTCATCTATGATGTCACCAAGGGCGGTTACCTAAGCGTGACCTCCACGCACTGGCTTGGAGCCCAAGTTAACCTAGGTCTATAAATACAAAGGGATATTCATCTTTGAGAGGTATGCCATCTTCCCCTAACCCTAGACCTAAAAGAAACTCTCCTTACATCTAAATTGATCGTCGGAGGGTCACAAGGCTATTCCAGCCTTAGTGACTTGTTGCAGGTCCATCGGCGGAGGAACGGAGCAGCGGAAGTGAAGTACAAGTTCAGGCGAAGGTCCCTCCTCCTAAATCGAACCCCTACAAGTACATCCATACAGTACCAAAGCGACCCAAAACGGTGCAATACCGTACGAGTACATCCATACGGTACCAAACCACACCGAAACGGTGCAATACCGTACGAGTACTTCGTTACGATACCAAACCACACAAAAACGGTGCAATACCGTAGGAGTACTTCGTTACAGTACCAAACCAAACCATAACGGTGCAATACCGTACGAGTACATCCATACGGTACCAAACCACGTACAAACGGTACAATACCTTACGAGTACTTCGTTACGGTACCAAACCAAACCAAAATGGTGCAATACCGTACGAGTACATCCATACGGTACAAAACCACACCAAAACGGTGCAATACCGTACGAGTACATCCATACGGTACCAAACCACACCAAAACGGAGCAATACCGTACGTGTACATCCATACGGTTCCAAACAACACCAAAACGGTGCAATACCTTACGAGTACTTCGTTACGGTACCAAACCACACCAAAAGGGTACAATACCGTACGAGTCTTTCGTTACGGTACCAAACCACACCAAAATCGTACAATACCGTACGAGTACATCCATACAGTACCAAAGCACACCAAAACGGTGCAATACCGTACGAGTACATCCATACGGTACCAAACCACACCAAAACGGTGCAATACCGTACGAGAACTTCGTTACGGTACCAAACCACACCAAAACGGTGCAATACCGTAGGAGTACTTCGTTACGGTACTAAACCAAACCAAAACGGTGCAATACCGTACGAGTACATCCATACGGTACCAAAGCACACCAAAACGGTGCAATACCGTACGAGTACATCCATACGGTACCAAACCACACCGAAACGGTGCAATACCGTACGAGTGCATCCATACGGTACCAAACCACACAAAAACGGTGCAATACCGTACGAGTACTTCGTTACGTTACCAAACCACATTAAAAGGGTACAATACCATACGAGTATTTCGTTACGGTACCAAACCACATTAAAAGGGTACAATACCATACGAGTATTTCGTTACGGTACCAAACCACACCAAAACCGTACAATACCGTACGAGTACATCCATACGGTACCAAAGCACACCAAAACAGTGCAATACCGTACGAGTACATCCATACGGTACCAAACCACACCAAAACGGTGCAATACCGTACGAGTACTTCGTTATGGTACGAAACCACACCAAAACGGTGCGATACCGTACGAGTACTTTGTTATGGTACCAAACCACACCAAAAGGGTACAATACCGTACGAGTACTTCGTTACGGTACGAAAGGAAACCAAAACCGTACAATACCGTACGAGTACATCCATACGGTACCAAAGCACACCAAAACGGTGCAATACCGTACGAGTACATCCATACGGTACCAAACCACACAAAAATGGTGCAATACCGTACGAGTACTTCGTTACGGTACCAAACCACACCAAAAGGGTACAATACCGTACGAGTACTTCGTTACGGTACCAAACCAAACCAAACCAAAACCGTACAATACCGTACGAGTACATCCATACGGTACCAAAGCACACCAAAACGGTGCAATACCGTACGAGTACTTTGTTACGGTACCAAACCACACCAAAAGGGTACAATACCGTACGGGTACTTCGTTACGGTACCAAACCAAACCAAAACGGTGCAATACCGTACGAGTACATCCATACGGTACCAAAGCACACCAAAACGGTGCAATACCATACGAGTACATCCATACGGTACCAAACCAAACCAAAACGGTGCAATACCGTACGAGAACATCCATACGGTACCAAACCACACAAAAATGGTGCAATCCCGTACGAGTACTTCGTTACGGTTCCAAACCGCACCAAAAGGGTACAATACCGTACGAGTACTTCGTTACGGTACCAAACCACACCAAAACGGTACAATACCGTACGGGTACTTCGTTACGGTGCCAAACCAAACCAAAACGGTGCACTACCGTACGAGTACATCCATACGGTACCAAAGCACACCAAAACGGTGCAATACCGTACGAGTACATCCATACGGTACCAAACCACACCAAAACGTTGGAATACCATACGAGTACATCCATACGGTACCAAACCACACCAAAAAGGTGCAATACCGTTCGAGTACTTCGTTACGGTACCAAACCACACCAAAACGCTGCAATACCGTACGAGTACATCCATACGGTACCAAACCACACTAAAACGGGGCAATACCGTACGAGTACTTCGTTACGGCACCAAACCACACCAAAACGGTACAATTCCGTACGAGTACTTCGTTACGGTACCAAACCAAACCAAAATGGTGCAATACCGTACGAGTGCATCCATACGGTACCAAACCACACCAAAACGGTGCAATACCGTACGAGAACATCCATACGGTTCCAAACCACACCAAAACGTTGCAATACCGAACGAGTACTTCGTTACGGTACCAAACCACACCAAAAGGGTACAATACCGTACGAGTACTTCGTTACGGTACCAAACCACACCAAAACCGTACAATACCGTACGAGTACATCCATACGGTACCAATGCACACCAAAACGGTGCAATACTGTACGAGTACTTCGTTATGGTACCAAACCACACCAAAAGGGTACAATACCGTACGGGTACTTCGTTACGGTACCAAACCAAACCAAAACGGTGCAATACCGTACGAGTACATCCATACGGTACCAAAGCACACCAAAACAGTGCAATACCGTACGAGTACATCCATACGGTACCAAACCACACCAAAACGGTGCAATACCGTACGAGTACTTCGTTACGGTACCAAACCACACCAAAACGGTACAATACCGTACCAGTACTTCGATACGGTACCAAACCAAACCAAAATGGTGCAATGCCGTACGAGTACATCCATACGGTTCCAAACCACACCAAAACGGTGCAATACCGTACGAGTACTTCGTTACGGTACCAAACCACACCAAAAGTGTACAATACCGTACGAGTACTTCGTTACGGTACCAAACCACACCAAAACCGTACAATACCGTACGAGTACATCCATACGGTACCAAAGCACACCAAAACGGTGCAATACCGTACGAGTACTTCGTTACGGTACCAAACCACACCAAAAGGGTACAATACCGTACGGGTACTTCGTTACGGTACCAAACCAAACCAAAACGGTGCAATACCGTACGAGTACATCCATACGGTACCAAAGCACAACAAAACGGTGCAATACCGTACGAGTACATCCATACGGTACCAAACCACACCAAAACGGTGCAATACCGTACGAGTACTTCGTTACGGTACCAAACCACACCAAAAGGGTACAATACCGTACGAGTAGTTTGTTACGGTACCAAACCAAACCAAAACCGTACAATACCGTACGAGTACATCCATACGGTACCAAAGCACACCAAAGCGGTGCAATACCGTACGAGTACATCCATACGGTACCAAACCACACCAAAACGGTGCAATACCGTACGAGTACATCCATACGGTACCAAAGCACACCAAAACAGTGCAATACCGTACGAGTACATCCATACGGTACCAAAGCACACCAAAACGGTGCAATACCGTACGAGTACATCCATACGGTACCAAACCACACCAAAACGGTGGAATACCATACGAGTACATCCATACGGTACCAAACCACACCAAAAAGGTGCTATACCGTACGAGTACTTCGTTACGGTACCAAACCACACCAAAACGCTGCAATACCGTACGAGTACATCCATACGGTACCAAACCACACTAAAACGGGGCAATACCGTACGAGTACTTCGTTACGGCACCAAACCACACCAAAACGGTACAATTCCGTACGAGTACTTCGTTACGGTACCAAACCAAACCAAAATGCTGCAATACCGTACGAGTGCATCCATACGGTACCAAACCACACCAAAACAGTGCAATACCGTACGAGTACTTCGTTACGGTACCAAACCACACCATAAGGGTACAATACCGTACGAGTACTTCGTTACGGTACCAAACCACACCAAAACCGAACAATACCGGACGAGTACATCCATACGGTACCAAAGCACACCAAAACGGTGCAATACCGTACGAGTACATCCATACGGTACCAAACCACACCAAAACGGTGCAATACCGTACGAGTGCATCCATACGGTACCAAACCACACAAAAACGGTGCAATACCGTACGAGTAGTTCGTTACGGTACCAAACCACATTAAAAGGGTACAATACCATACGAGTATTTCGTTACGGTAAAAAACCACACCAAAACCGTACAATACTGTACGAGTACATCCATACGGTACCAAAGCACACCAAAAGAGTGCAATACCGAACGAGTACATCCATACGGTACCAAACCACACCAAAACGGTGCAATACCGTACGAGTACTTCGTTATGGTACGAAACCACACCAAAACGGTGCGATACCGTACAAGTACTTTGTTACGGTACCAAACCACACCAAAACGGTGCAATACCGTAAGATTACTTCGTTACGGTACCAAACCACACCAAAACGGTACAATACCGTACGAGTACTTCGATACGGTACCAAACCAAACCAAAATGGTGCAATACCGTACGAGTACATCCATACGGTTCCAAACCACACCAAAACGGTGCAATACCGTACGAGTACTTCGTTACGGTACCAAACCACACCAAAAGGGTACAATACCGTACGAGTACTTCGTTACGGTACCAAACCACACCAAAACCGTCCAATACCGTACGAGTACATCCATACGGTACCAAAGCACACCAAAACGGTGCAATACCGTACGAGTACTTCGTTACAGTACCAAACAACACCAAAAGGGTACAATTCCGTACGGGTACTTCGTTACGGTACCAAACCAAACCAAAACGGTGCAATACCGTACGAGTACATCCATACGGTACCAAAGCACACCAAAACGGTGCAATACCGTACGAGTACATCCATACGGTACCTAACCACACCAAAACGGTGCAATACCGTACGAGTACTTCTTTACGGTACCAAATCACACCAAAACAGTACAATACCGTACGAGTACTTTGATACAGTACCAAACCAAACCAAAATGGTGCAATGCCATACGAGTACATCCATACGGTTCCAAACCACACCAAAACGGTGCAATACCGTACGAGTACTTCGTTACGGTACCAAACCACACCAAAAGGGTACAATACCGTACGAGTACTTCGTTACGGTACCAAACCACACCAAAACCGTACAATACCGTACGAGTACATCCATACGGTACCAAAGCACACCAAAACGGTGCAATACCGTACGAGTACTTCGTTACGGTACCAAACCACACCAAAAGGGTACAATACCGTACGGGTACTTCGTTACGGTACCAAACCAAACCAAAACGGTGCAATACCGTACGAGTACATCCATACGGTACCAAAGCACACCAAAACGGTGCAATACCGTACGAGTACATCCATACGGTACCAAACCACACCAAAACGGTGCAATACCGTACGAGTACTTCGTTACGGTACCAAACCACACCAAAAGGGTACAATACCGTACGAGTAGTTCGTTACGGTACCAAACCAAACAAAAACCGTACAATACCGTACGAGTACATCCATACGGTACCAAAGCACACCAAAATGGTGCAATACCGTACGAGTACATCCGTACGGTACCAAACCACACCAAAACGGTGCAATACCGTACGAGTACTTCGTTACGGTAACAAACCACACCAAAATTGTACAATACCGTACGAGTACTTCGTTACGGTTCCAAACAACACCAAAACGGTACAATACCGTACGAGTACTTCGTTACGGTACCAAACCACACCAAAATGGTGCAATACCGTACGAGTACATCCATACGGTACAAAACCACACCAAAACGGTGCAATACCGTACGAGTACTTCGTACGGTACCAAACCACACCAAAACGGTGCAATACCGTACGAGAACTTCGTTACGGTACCAAACCACACCAAAACGGTGCAATACCGTACGAGTACTTCGTTACGGTACCAAACCACACCAAAAGGGTACAATACCGTACGAGTACTTCGTTACGGTACCAAACCAAACCAAAACGGTGCAATACCGTACGAGTACATCCATACGGTACCAAACCACACCAAAACGGTGTAATACCGTACGAGTACTTCGTTACGGTACCAAACCACACCAAAATGGTGCAATACCGTACGAGTACTACGTGATGGTACCAAACCACACAAAAACGGTACAATACCGTACGAGTACTTCGTTACGGTACCAAAACACACCAAAACGGTGCAATACCGTATGAGTACATCGATACGGTACCAAACCACACCAAAACGGTGCAATACCGTACGAGTACCTCCATACGGTACCAAACCACACAAAAACGGTGCAATACCGTACGAGTACTTCGGTACGGTACAAAACCACACCAAAACGGTGCAATACCGTACGAGTACTTCATTACGGTACCAAACCAAACCAAAACGGTGCAATACCGTACGAGTACATCCATACGGTACCAAACCACACCAAAACGGTGCAATACCGTACGAGTACTTCGTTACGGTACCAAATCACACAAAAACGGTACAATACCGTACGAGTACTTCGATACGGTACCAAACCAAACCAAAATGGTGCAATACCGTACGAGTACATCCATACGGTACCAAACCACACCAAAACGGTGCAATACCGTACGAGTACTTCGTTACGGTACCAAACCTCACCAAAAGGGTACCATACCGTACGAGTACTTCGTTACGGTACCAAACCACACCAAAACCGTACAATACCATACGAGTACATCCATACAGTACCAAAGCACACCAAAACGGTGCAATACCGTACGAGTACATCCATACGGTACCAAATCACACCGAAACGGTTCAATACCGTACGAGTACTTCGTTACGGTACCAAACCACACCAAAACGGTGCAATACCGTACGAGTACTTCGTTACAGTACAAAACCAAACCATAACGGTGCAATACCGTACGAGTACATCCATACGGTACCAAACCACGTACAAACGGTACAATACCTTACGAGTACTTCGTTACGGTACCAAACCAAACCAAAATGGTGCAATACCGTACGAGTACATCCATACGGTACCAAACCACACCAAAACGGTGCAATACCGTACGAGTACATCCATACGGTACCAAACCACACCAAAACGGTGCAATACCGTACGTGTACATCCATACGGTTCCAAACAACACCAAAACGGTGCAATACCTTACGAGTACTTCGTTACGGTACCAAACCACACCAAAAGGGTACAATACCGTACGAGTCTTTCGTTACGGTACCAAACCACCCCAAAATCGTACAATACCGTACGAGTACATCCATACAGTACCAAAGCACACCAAAACGGTGAAATACCGTACGAGTACATCCATACGGTACCAAACCACACCAAAACGGTGCAATACCGTACGAGTACTTCGTTACGGTACCAAATCACACCAAAACGGTCCAATACCATACGAGTACTTCGATACGGTACCAAACCAAACCAAAATGGTGCAACACCGTACGAGTACATCCATACGGTACCAAACCACACCAAAACGGTGCAATACCGTACGAGTACTTCGTTACGGTACAAAACCACACCAAAATGGTGCAATACCGTACGAGTACATCCATACGGTACCAAACCACCATACGGTACCGAACCACACCAAAACGGTGCAATACCGTACGAGAACTTCGTTACGGTACCAAACCACACCAAAACGGTGCAATACTGTACGAGTACTTCGTTACGGTACCAAACCACACCAACAGGGTACAATACCGTACGAGTACTTCGTTACGGTACCAAACCACACAAAAACCGTACAATACCGTACGAGTACATCCATACGGTACCAAAGCACACCAAAACGGTGCAATACCGTACGAGAACTTCGTTACGGTACCAAACCACACCAAAACGGTGCAATACTGTACGAGTACTTCGTTACGGTACCAAACCACACCAACAGGGTACAATACCGTACGAGTACTTCGTTACGGTACCAAACCACACCAAAACGGTGCAATACCGTACGAGTGCATCCATACGGTACCAAACCACACAAAAACGGTGCAATACCGTACGAGTACTTCGTTACGGTACCAAACCACATTAAAAGGGTACAATACCATACGAGTATTTCGTTACGGTACCAAACCACACCAAAACCGTACAATACCGTACGAGTACATCCATACGGTACCAAAGCACACCAAAACAGTGCAATACCGTACGAGTACATCCATACGGTACCAAACCACACCAAAACGGTGCAATACCGTACGAGTACTTCGTTATGGTACGAAACCACACCAAAACGGTGCGATACCGTACGAGTACTTTGTTATGGTACCAAACCACACCAAAAGGGTACAATACCGTACGAGTACTTCGTTACGGTACGAAAGGAAACCAAAACCGTACAATACCGTACGAGTACATCCATACGGTACCAAAGCACACCAAAACGGTGCAATACCGTACGAGTACATCCATACGGTACCAAACCACACAAAAATGGTGCAATACCGTACAAGTACTTCGTTACGGTACCAAACCACACCAAAAGGGTACAATACCGTACGAGTACTTCGTTACGGTACCAAACCAAACCAAAACCGTACAATACCGTACGAGTACATCCATACGGTACCAAAGCACACCAAAACGGTGCAATACCGTACGAGTACTTTGTTACGGTACCAAACCACACCAAAAGGGTACAATACCGTACGGGTACTTCGTTACGGTACCAAACCAAACCAAAACGGTGCAATACCGTACGAGTACATCCATACGGTACCAAAGCACACCAAAACGGTGCAATACCATACGAGTACAGCCATACGGTACCAAACCAAACCAAAACGGTGCAATACCGTACGAGAACATCCATACGGTACCAAACCACACAAAAATGGTGCAATCCCGTACGAGTACTTCGTTACGGTACCAAACCGCACCAAAAGGGTACAATACTGTACGAGTACTTCGTTACGGTACCAAACCACACCAAAACGGTACAATACCGTACGGGTACTTCGTTACGGTACCAAACCAAACCAAAACGGTGCACTACCGTACGAGTACATCCATACGGTACCAAAGCACACCAAAACGGTGCAATACCGTACGAGTACATCCATACGGTACCACACCACACCAAAACGGTGGAATACCATACGAGTACATCCATACGGTACCAAACCACACCAAAAAGGTGCTATACCGTACGAGTACTTCGTTACGGTACCAAACCACACCAAAATGCTGCAATACCGTACGAGTACATCCATACGGTACCAAACCACACTAAAACGGGGCAATACCGTACGAGTACTTCGTTACGGCACCAAACCACACCAAAACGGTACAATTCCGTACGAGTACTTCGTTACGGTACCAAACCAAACCAAAATGGTGCAATACCGTACGAGTGCATCCATACGGTACCAAACCACACCAAAACGGTGCAATACCGTACGAGTACTTCGTTACGGTACCAAACCACACCATAAGGGTACAATACCGTACGAGTACTTCGTTACGGTACCAAACCACACCAAAACCGAACAATACCGGACGAGTACATCCATACGGTACCAAAGCACACCAAAACGGTGCAATACCGTACGAGTACATCCATACGGTACCAAACCACACCAAAACGGTGCAATACCGTACGAGTGCATCCATACGGTACCAAACCACACAAAAACGGTGCAATACCGTACGAGTAGTTCGTTACGGTACCAAACCACATTAAAAGGGTACAATACCATACGAGTATTTCGTTACGGTAAAAAACCACACCAAAACCGTACAATACTGTACGAGTACATCCATACGGTACCAAAGCACACCAAAAGAGTGCAATACCGAACGAGTACATCCATACGGTACCAAACCACACCAAAACGGTGCAATACCGTACGAGTACTTCGTTATGGTACGAAACCACACCAAAACGGTGCGATACCGTACGAGTACTTTGTTACGGTACCAAACCACACCAAAACGGTGCAATACCGTACGAGTACTTCGTTACGGTACCAAACCACACCAAAACGGTACAATACCGTACAAGTACTTCGATACGGTACCAAACCAAACCAAAATGGTGCAATACCGTACGAGTACATCCATACGGTTCCAAACCACACCAAAACGGTGCAATACCGTACGAGTACTTCGTTACGGTACCAAACCACCCCAAAAGGGTACAATACCGTACGAGTACTTCGTTACGGTACCAAACCACACCAAAACCGTACAATACCGTACGAGTACATCCATACGGTACCAAAGCACACCAAAACGGTGCAATACCGTACGAGTACTTCGTTACAGTACCAAACCACACCAAAAGGGTACAATACCGTACGGGTACTTCGTTACGGTGCCAAACCAAACCAAAACGGTGCAATATCGTACGAGTACATCCATACGGTACCAAAGCACACCAAAACGGTGCAATACCGTACGAGTACATCCATACGGTACCTAACCACACCAAAACGGTGCAATACCGTACGAGTACTTCTTTACGGTACCAAACCACACCAAAACAGTACAATACCGTACGAGTACTTCGATACGGTACCAAACCAAACCAAAATGGTGCAATGCCATACGAGTACATCCATACGGTTCCAAACCACACCAAAACGGTCCAATACCGTACGAGTACTTCGTTACGGTACCAAACCACACCAAAAGGGTACAATACCGTACGAGTACTTCGTTACGGTACCAAACCACACCAAAACCGTACAATACCGTACGAGTACATCCATACGGTACCAAAGCACACCAAAACGGTGCAATACCGTACGAGTACTTCGTTACGGTACCAAACCACACCAAAAGGGTACAATACCGTACGGGTACTTCGTTACGGTACCAAACCAAACCAAAACGGTGCAATACCGTACGAGTACATCCATACGGTACCAAAGCACACCAAAACGGTGCAATACCGTACGAGTACATCCATACGGTACCAAACCACACCAAAACGGTGCAATACCGTACGAGTACTTCGTTACGGTACCAAACCACACCAAAAGGGTACAATACCGTACGAGTAGTTCGTTACGGTACCAAACCAAACCAAACCAAAACCGTACAATACCGTACGAGTACATCCATACGGTACCAAATCACACCAAAATGGTGCAATACCGTACGAGTACATCCGTACGGTACCAAACCACACCAAAACGGTGCAATACCGTACGAGTACTTCGTTACGGTACCAAACCACCCCAAAAGGGTACAATACCGTACGAGTACTTCGTTACGGTACCAAACCACACCAAAACCGTACAATACCGTACGAGTACATCCATACGGTACCAAAGCACACCAAAACGGTGCAATACCGTACGAGTACTTCGTTACAGTACCAAACCACACCAAAAGGGTACAATACCGTACGGGTACTTCGTTACGGTGCCAAACCAAACCAAAACGGTGCAATATCGTACGAGTACATCCATACGGTACCAAAGCACACCAAAACGGTGCAATACCGTACGAGTACATCCATACGGTACCTAACCACACCAAAACGGTGCAATACCGTACGAGTACTTCTTTACGGTACCAAACCACACCAAAACAGTACAATACCGTACGAGTACTTCGATACGGTACCAAACCAAACCAAAATGGTGCAATGCCATACGAGTACATCCATACGGTTCCAAACCACACCAAAACGGTCCAATACCGTACGAGTACTTCGTTACGGTACCAAACCACACCAAAAGGGTACAATACCGTACGAGTACTTCGTTACGGTACCAAACCACACCAAAACCGTACAATACCGTACGAGTACATCCATACGGTACCAAAGCACACCAAAACGGTGCAATACCGTACGAGTACTTCGTTACGGTACCAAACCACACCAAAAGGGTACAATACCGTACGGGTACTTCGTTACGGTACCAAACCAAACCAAAACGGTGCAATACCGTACGAGTACATCCATACGGTACCAAAGCACACCAAAACGGTGCAATACCGTACGAGTACATCCATACGGTACCAAACCACACCAAAACGGTGCAATACCGTACGAGTACTTCGTTACGGTACCAAACCACACCAAAAGGGTACAATACCGTACGAGTAGTTCGTTACGGTACCAAACCAAACCAAACCAAAACCGTACAATACCGTACGAGTACATCCATACGGTACCAAATCACACCAAAATGGTGCAATACCGTACGAGTACATCCGTACGGTACCAAACCACACCAAAACGGTGCAATACCGTACGAGTACTTCGTTACGGTAACAAACCACACCAAAATTGTACAATACCGTACGAGTACTTCGTTACGGTACCAAACAACACCAAAACGGTACAATACCGTACGAGTACTTCGTTACGGTACCAAACCACACCAAAATGGTGCAATACCGTACGAGTACATCCATACGGTACAAAACCACACCAAAACGGTGCAATACCGTACGAGTACTTCGTACGGTACCAAACCACACCAAAACGGTGCAATACCGTACGAGAACTTCGTTACGGTACCAAACCACACCAAAACGGTGCAATACCGTACGAGTACTTCGTTACGGTACCAAACCACACCAAAAGGGTACAATACCGTACGAGTACTTCGTTACGGTACCAAACCAAACCAAAACGGTGCAATACCGTACGAGTACATCCATACGGTACCAAACCACACCAAAACGGTGTAATACCGTACGAGTACTTCGTTACGGTACCAAACCACACCAAAATGGTGCAATACCGTACGAGTACTACGTGATGGTACCAAACCACACCAAAACGGTACAATACCGTACGAGTACTTCGTTACGGTACCAAAACACACCAAAACGGTGCAATACCGTATGAGTACATCGATACGGTACCAAACCACACCAAAACGGTGCAATACCGTACGAGTACCTCCATACGGTACCAAACCACACCAAAACGGTGCAATACCGTACGAGTACTTCGTTACGGTACCAAACCACACCAAAACGGTGCAATACCATAGGAGTACTTCTTTACGGTACCAAACCAAACCAAAACGGTGCAATACCGTACGAGTACATCCATACGGTACCAAACCACACCAAAACGGTGCAATACCGTACGAGTACTTCGTTACGGTACCAAATCACACAAAAACGGTACAATACCGTACGAGTACTTCGATACGGTACCAAACCAAACCAAAATGGTGCAATACCGTACGAGTACATCCATACGGTACCAAACCACACCAAAACGGTGAAATACCGTACGAGTACTTCGTTACGGTACCAAACCACACCAAAAGGGTACAATACCGTACGAGTACTTCGTTACGGTACCAAACCACACCAAAACGGTGCAATACCGTACGAGTACATCCATACGGTACCAAACCACACCAAAACGGTGCAATACCGTACGAGAACTTCGTTACGGTACCAAACCACACCAAAACGGTGTAATACCGTACGAGTACTTCGTTACGGTATCAAACCACACCAAAAGGGTACAATACCGTACGAGTAGTTCGTTACGGTACCAAACCAAACCAAAACGGTGCAATACCGTACGAGTACATCCATACGGTACCAAACCACACCAAAACGGTGCAATACCGTACGAGTACTTCGTTACGGTACCAAACCACACCAAAAGGGTACAATACTGTACGAGTACTTCGTTACGGTACCAAACCAAACCAAAACGGTGCAATACCGTACGAGTACATCCATACGGTACCAAACCACACCAAAATGGTGTAATACCGTACGAGTACTTCGTTACGGTACCAAACCACACCAAAATGGTGCAATACCGTACGAGTACTACGTGAAGGTACCAAACCACACCAAAACGGTACAATACCGTACGAGTACTTCGTTACGGTACCAAAACACACCAAAACGGTGCAATACCGTACGAGTACATCGATACGGTACCAAACCACACCAAAACGGTGCAATACCGTACGAGTACCTCCATACGGTAGCAAACAACACCAAAACGGTGCAATACCGTACGAGTACTTCGTTACGGTACCAAACCACACCAAAACGGTGCAATACCGTAGGAGTACTTCATTACGGTACCAAACCAAACCAAAACGGTGCAATACCGTACGAGTACATCCATACGGTACCAAACCACACCAAAACGGTGCAATACCGTACGAGTACTTCGTTACGGTACCAAATCACACCAAAACGATACAATACCGTATGAGTACTTCGATACGGTACCAAACCAAACCAAAATGGTGCAATACCGTACGAGTACATCCATACGGTACCAAACCACACCAAAACGGTGCAATACCGTACGAGTACTTCGTTACGGTACCAAACCACACCAAAAGGGAACAATACCGTACGAGTACTCTGTTACGGTACCAAACCACACCAAAACGGTGCAATACCGTACGGGTACATCCATACGGTACCAAACCACACCAAAACGGTGCAATACCATACGAGAACTTCGTTACGGTACCAAACCACACCAAAACGGAGTAATACCGTACGAGTACTTCGTTACGGTACCAAACCACACCAAAAGGGTACAATACCGTACGAGTACTTCGTTACGGTACCAAACCAAACCAAAACGGTGCAATACCGTACGAGTACATCCATACGGTACCAAACCACACCAAAACGGTACAATACCGTACGAGTACTTCGTTACGGTACCAAACCACACCAAAAGGGTACAATACCGTACGAGTACTTTGTTACGGTACCAAACCACACCAAAACCGTACAATACCGTACGAGTACATACATATAGTACCAAAGCCCACCAAAACGGTGCAATACCGTACGAGTACATCCATACGGTACTTAACCACACCGAAACGGTGCAATACCGTACGAGTACTTCATTACGGTACCAAACCACACCCAAACGGTGCAATACCGTACGAGTACTTCGTTACAGTACCAAACCAAACCATAACGGTGCAATACCGTACGAGTACATCCATACGGTACCAAACCACATACAAACGGTACCCTACGAGTACTTTGTTACGGTACCAAACCAAACCAAAACGGTGAAATACAGTACGAGTACTTCGTTACGGTACCAAACCACACCAAAACGGTGCAATACCGTACGAGTACATCCGTACGGTACCAAACCACACCGAAACGGTGCAATACCGTACGAGTACTTCGTTACGGTACCAAACCACACCCAAACAGTGCAATACCGTACGAGTACTTCGTTACAGTACCAAACCAAACCATAACGGTGCAATACCGTACGAGTACATCCATACGGTACCAAACCACATACAAACGGTACCCTACGAGTACTTCGTTACGGTACCAAACCAAACCAAAACGTTGCAATACCGTACGAGTACATCCATACGGTACCAAACCACACCAAAACGGTACAATACCGTACGAGTACATCCATACGGTACAAAACCACACCAAAACAGTGCAATACCGTACGTGTACTTCCATACGGTACCAAACCACACCAAAACGGTGCAATACCGTACGAGTACATCCGTACGGTACCAAACCACACCAAAACGGTGCAATACTGTACGAGTACTTCGTTACGGTACCAAACCACACCAAAACGGTGAAATACCGTACGAGTACTTCGTTACGGTACCAAACCACACCAAAACGGTGCAATACCGTACGAGTACATCGACATGGTACCAAACCACACCAAAACGGTGCAATACCGTGCGATTACATCCATACGGTACAAAACCACGCCAAAACGGTGCAATACCGTACGAGTACCTGCATACGGTACCAAACCACACTAAAACGTTGCAATACTGTACGAGTACTTCGTTACGGTACCAAACCAAACCAAAACGGTGCAATACCGTACGAGTACATCCATACGGTACCAAACCACACCAAAACGGTACAATACCGTACGAGTACTTCGTTACGGTACCAAATCACACCAAAATGGTACAATACCGTACGAGTACTTCGATACGGTACCAAACCAAACCAAAATGGTGCAATACCGTACGAGTACATCCATACGGTACCAAACCACACCAAAACGGTGCAATACCGTACGAGTACTTCGTTACGGTACCAAACCACACCAAAAGGGTACAATACCGTACGAGTACTTCGTTACGGTACCAAACCACACCAAAATGGTGCAATACCGTACGAGTACATCCATACGGTACCAAACCACACCAAAACGGTGCAATACCGTACGAGAACTTCGTTACGGTTCCAAACCACACCAAAACGGTGCAATACCGTACGAGTACTTCGTTACGGTACCAAACCACACCAAAAGGGTACAATACCGTACGAGTACTTCGTTACGGTACCAAACCAAACCAAAATGGTGCAATACCGTACGAGTACATCCATACGGTACCAAACCACACCAAAACGGTGCAATACCGTACGAGTACTTCGTTACGGTACCAAACCACACCAAAACGTTACAATACCGTACGAGTACTTCGATACGGTACCAAACCAAACCAAAATGGTGCAATACCGTACGAGTACATCCATACGGTACCAAACCACACCAAAACGGTGCAATACCGTACGAGTACTTCGTTACGGTACCAAACCACACCAATAGGGTACAATACCGTACGAGTACATTGTTACGGTACCAAACCACACCAAAACCGTACAATACCGTACGAGTACATCCATATAGTACCAAAGCACACCAAAACAGTGCAATACCGTACGAGTACATCCATACGGTACCAAACCACACCGAAACGGTGCAATACCGTACGAGTACTTCGTTACGGTACCAAACCACACCCAAACGGTGCAATATCGTACGAGTACTTCGTTACAGTACCAAACCAAACCATAACGGTGCAATACCATACGAGTACATCCATACGGTACCAAACCACATACAAACGGTGCCCTACGAGTACTTCGTTACGGTACCAAACCAAACCAAAACGGTGCAATACCGTACGAGAGCATCCATACGGTACCAAACCACACCAAAACGGTACAATACCGTACGAGTACATCCATACGGTACCAAACCACACCAAAACAGTGCAATACCGTACGTGTACATCCATACGGTACCAAACCACACCAAAACGGTGCAATTCCGTACGAGTACATCCATACGGTACCAAACCACACCAAAACGGTGCAATACTGTACGAGTACTTCGTTACGGTACCAAACCACACCAAAACGGTGCAATACCGTACGAGTACTTCGTTACGGTACCAAACCACACCAAAACGGTTCAATACCGTACGAGTACATCGACACGGTACCAAACCACACCAAAACGGTGCAATACCGTGCGATTACATCCATACGGTACAAAACCACACCAAAACGGTGCAATACCGTACGAGTACCTGCATACGGTACCAAACCACACCAAAACGGTGCAATACCGTACGGTACCAAACCACACCAAAACGGTGCAATACCATAGGAGTACTTCGTTACGGTACCAAACCAAACCAAAACGGTGCAATACCGTACGAGTACATCCATACGGTACCAAACCACACCAAAACGGTACAATACCGTACGAGTACTTCGTTACGGTACCAAATCACACAAAAATGGTACAATACCGTACGAGTACTTCGATACGGTACCAAACCAAACAAAAATGGTGCAATACCGTACGAGTACATCCATACGGTACCAAACCACACCAAAACGGTGCAATACCGTACGAGTACATCCATACGGTACCAAACCACACCAAAACGGTGCAATACCGTACGAGTACTTCGTTACGGTACCAAACCACACCAAAACGGTGCAATACCGTACGAGTACATCCATACGGTACCAACCCACATACAAACGGTACAATACCTTACGAGTACTTCGTTACGGTACCAAACCAAACCAAAATGGTGCAATACCGTACGAGTACATCCATACGGTACAAAACCACACCAAAACTGTACAATACCGTACGAGTACATCCATACGGTACCAAACCACACCAAAACGGTGCAATACCGTACGTGTACATCCATACGGCTCCTAACAACACCAAAACGGTGCAATACCTTACGAGTACTTCGTTACGGTACCAAACCACACCAAAAGGGTACAATACCGTACGAGTCTTTCGTTACGGTACCAAACCACACCAAAATCGTACAATACCGTACGAGTACATCCATACAGTACCAAAGCACACCAAAACGGTGCAATACCGTGCGAGTACATCCATACGGTACCAAACCACACCAAAACGGTGCAATACCGTACGAGAACTTCGTTACGGTACCAAACCAGACCAAAACGGTGCAATACCTTACGAGTACTTCGTTACGGTACCAAACCACACCAAAAGGGTACAATACCGTACGAGTACTTCGTTACGGTACCAAACCACACCAAAACGGTGTAATACCGTACGAGTACTTCGTTACGGTACCAAACCACACCAAAATGGTGCAATACCGTACGAGTACTACGTGATGGTACCAAACCACACCAAAACGGTACAATACCGTACGAGTACTTCGTTACGGTACCAAAACACACCAAAACGGTGCAATACCGTACGAGTACATCGATACGGTACCAAACCACACCAAAACGGTGCAATACCGTACGAGTACCTCCATACGGTACCAAAGCACACCAAAACGGTGCAATACCGTACGAGTACTTCGTTACGGTACCAAACCACACCAAAAGGGTACAATACCGTACGTGTACTTCGTTACGGTACCAAACCAAACCAAAACGGTGCAATACCGTACGAGTACATCCATACGGTACCAAACCACACCAAAACGGTACAATACCGTACGAGTACATCCATACGGTACCAAACCACACCAAAACGGTGCAATACCGTACGTGTACATCCATACGGCTCCTAACAACCCCAAAACGGTGCAATACCTTACGAGTACATCGTTACGGTACCAAACCACACCAAAAGGGTACAATACCGTACGAGTCTTTGTTACGGTACCAAACCACACCAATATCGTACAATACCGTACGAGTACATCCATACAGTACCAAAGCACACCAAAACGGTGCAATACCGTACGAGTACATCCATACGGTACCAAACCACACCAAAACGGTGCAATACCGTACGAGAACTTCGTTACGGTACCAAACCACACCAAAACGGTGCAATACCGTACGAGTACTTCGTTACGGTACCAAACCACACCAAAAGGGTACAATACCGTACGAGTACTTCGTTATGGTACCAAACCAAACCAAAACGGTGCAATACCGTACGAGTACATCCATATGGTACCAAACCACACCAAAACGGTGTAATACCGTACGAGTACTTCGTTACGGTACCAAACCACACCAAAATGGTGCAATACCGTACGAGTACAACGTGATGGTACCAAACCACACCAAAACGGTACAATACCGTACGAGTACTTCGTTACGGTACCAAAACACACCAAAACGGTGCAATACCGTATGAGTACATCGATACGGTACCAAACCACACCAAAACGGTGCAATACTGTACGAGTACCTCCATACGGTACCAAACCACACCAAAACGGTGCAATACCGTACGAGTACTTCGTTACGGTACCAAACCACACCAAAACGGTGCAATACCGTACGAGTACTTCGTTACGGTACCAAACCACACCAAAACGGTGCAATACCGTAGAAGTACTTCATTACGGTACCAAATCAAACCAAAACGGTGCAATACCGTACGAGTACATCCATACGGTACCAAACCACACCAAAACGGTGCAATACCGTACGAGTTCTTCGTTACGGTACCAAATCACACCAAAACGGTACAATACCGTACGAGTACTTCGATACGGTACCAAACCAAACCAAAATGGTGCAATACCGTACGAGTACATCCATACGGTACCAAACAACACCAAAACGGTGCAATACCGTACGAGTACTTCGTTACGGTACCAAACCACACCAAAAGGGTACAATACCGTACGAGTACTTCGTTACGGTACCAAACCACACCAAAACGGTGCAATACCGTACGAGAACTTCGTTAGGGTACCAAACCACACCAAAACGGTGCAATACCGTACGAGTACTTCGTTACGGTACCAAACCACACCAAAAGGGTACAATACCGTACGAGTACTTCGTTACGGTACCAAACCAAACCAAAACGGTGCAATACCGTACGAGTACATCCATACGGTACCAAACCACACCAAAACGGTGCAATACCGTACGAGTACTTCGTTACGGTACCAAACCACACCAAAAGGGTACAATACCGTACGAGTACTTTGTTACGGTACCAAACCACACCAAAACCGTACAATACCGTACGAGTACATCCATATAGTACCAAAGCCCACCAAAACGGTGCAATACCGTACGAGTACATCCATACGGTACCAAACCACACCGAAACGGTGCAATACCGTACGAGTACTTCGTTACGGTACCAAACCACACCCAAACGGTGCAATACCGTACGAGTACTTCGTTACAGTACCAAACCAAACCATAACGGTGCAATACCGTACGAGTACATCCATACGGTACCAAACCACATACAAACGGTACCCTACGAGTACTTCGTTACGGTACCAAACCACACCCAAACGGTGCAATACCGTACGAGTACTTCGTTACAGTACCAAACCAAACCAAAACGGTGCAATACCGTACGAGTACATCCATACGGTACCAAACCACACCAAAACGGTACAATACCGTACGAGTACATCCATACGGTACAAACCACACCAAAACAGTGCAATACCGTACGTGTACGTCCATACGGTACCAAACCACACCAAAACGGTGCAATACTGTACGAGTACTTCGTTACGGTACCAAACCACACCAAAACGGTGCAATACCTTACGAGTACTTCGTTACGGTACCAAACCACACCAAAACGGTGCAATACCGTACGAGTACATCGACACGGTACCAAACCACATTAAAACGGTGCAATACCGTACGAGTACTTCGTTACGGTACCAAACCACACCAAAACGGTGCAATACTGTACGAGTATATCGACTCGGTACCAAACACAACCAAAACGGTGCAATACCGTACAAGTACATCCATACGGTACCAAATCACACCAAAACGGTGCAATACCGTACGAGCACTTCGTTACGGTACCAAACCACACCAAAACGGTGCAATACCGTACGAGTACATCAATACGGCTCCTAACAACACCAAAACGGTGCAATACCTTACGAGTACTTCGTTACGGTACCAAACCACACCAAAAGGGTACAATACCGTACGAGTCTTTCGTTACGGTACCAAACCTCACCAAAATCGTACAATACCGTACGAGTACATCCATACAGTACCAAAGCACACCAAAACGGTGCAATACCGTACGAGTACATCCATACGGTACCAAACCACACCAAAACGGTGCAATACCGTACGAGTACATCCATACGGTACCAAACCACACCAAAACGGTGTAATACCGTACGAGAACTTCGTTACGGTACCAAACCACACCAAAACGGTGCAATACCGTACGAGTACTTCGTTACGGTACCAAACCACACCAAAAGGGTACAATACCGTACGAGTACTTCGTTACGGTACCAAACCAAACCAAAACGGTGCAATACCGTACGAGTACATCCATACGGTACCAAACCACACCAAAACGGTGTAATACCGTACGAGTACTTCGTTACGGTACCAAACCACACCAAAATGGAGCAATACCGTACGAGTACTACGTGATGGTACCAAACCACACCAAAACGGTACAATACCGTACGAGTACTTCGTTACGGTACCAAAACACACCAAAACGGTGCAATACCGTACGAGTACATCGATACGGTACCAAACCACACCAAAACGGTGCAATACCGTACGAGTACCTCCATACGGTACCAAACCACACCAAAACGGTGCAATACCGTACGAGTACTTCGTTACGGTACCAAACCACACCAAAACGGTGCAATACCGTAGGAGTACTTCATTACGGTACCAAACCAAACCAAAACGGTGCAATACCGTACGAGTACATCCATACGGTACCAAACCACACCAAAACGGTGCAATACCGTACGAGTACTTCGTTACGGTACCAAATCACACCAAAACGGTACAATACCGTACGAGTACTTCGATACGGTACCAAACCAAACCAAAATGGTGCAATACCGTACGAGTACATCCATACGGTACCAAACCACACAAAAACGGTGCAATACCGTACGAGTACTTCGTTACGGTACCAAACCACACCGAAAGGGTACAATACCGTACGAGTACTTCGTTACGGTACCAAACCACACCAAAACGGTGCAATACCGTACGAGTACATCCATACGGTACCAAACCACACCAAAACGGTGCAATACCGTACGAGAACTTCGTTGCGGTACCAAACCACACCAAAACGGTGCAATACCGTACGAGTACTTCGTTACGGTACCAAACCACACCAAAAGGGTACAATACCGTACGAGTACTTCGTTACGGTACCAAACCAAACCAAAACGGTGCAATACCGTACGAGTACATCCATACGGTACCAAACCACACCAAAACGGTGCAATACCGTACGAGTACTTCGTTACGGTACCAAACCACACCAAAAGGGTACAATACCGTACGAGTACTTCGTTACGGTACCAAACCACACCAAAATGGTGCAATACCGTACGAGTACATCCATACGGTACCAAACCACACCAAAACGGTGCAATACCGTATGAGAACTTCGTTACGGTTCCAAACCACACCAAAACGGTGCAATACCGTACGAGTACATCCATACGGTACCAAACCACACCAAAACGGTGCAATACCGTACGAGTACTTCGTTACGGTACCAAACCACACCAAAACCGTACAATACCGTACGAGTACTTCGTTAAGGTACCAAACCACACCAAAACCGTACAATACCGTACGAGTACATCCATATAGTACCAAAGCACACCAAAACGGTGCAATACCGTACGAGTACATCCATACGGTACCAAACCACACCGAAACGGTGCAATACCGTACGAGTACTTCGTTACGGTACCAAACCACACCCAAACGGTGCAATACCGTACGAGTACTTCGTTACAGTACCAAGCCAAACCATAACGGTGCAATACCGTACGAGTACATCCATACTGTACCAAACCACATACAAACGGTACAATACCCTACGAGTACTTCGTTACGGTACCAAACCAAACCAAAACGGTGAAATACCGTACGAGTACATCCATACGGTACCAAACCACACCAAAACGGTGCAATACCGTACGAGTACATCCATATGGTACCAAACCACACCAAAAGGGTGCAATACCGTATGAGTATTTCGTTACGGTACCAAACCACACCATAACGGTACAATACCGTACGAGTAATTCGATACGGTACCAAACCAAACCAAAATGGTGCAATACTGTACGAGTACATCCATACGGTACCAAACCACACCAAAACGGTGCAATACCGTACGAGTACTTCGTTACGGTACCAAACCACACCAAAAGGGTACAATACCGTACGAGTACATTGTTACGGTACCAAACCACACCAAAACCGTACAATACCGTACGAGTACATCCATATAGTACCAAAGTACACCAAAACAGTGCAATACCGTACGAGTACATCCATACGGTACCAAACCACACCGAAACGGTGCAATACCGTACGAGTACTTCGTTACGGTACCAAACCACACCCAAACGGTGCAATATCGTACGAGTACTTCGTTACAGTACCAAACCAAACCATAACGGTGCAATACCGTACGAGTACATCCATACGGTACCAAACCACATACAAACGGTGCCCTACGAGTACTTCGTTACGGTACCAAACCAAACCAAAACGGTGCAATACCGTACGAGTGCATCCATACGGTACCAAACCACACCAAAACGGTACAATACCGTACGAGTACATCCATACGGTACCAAACCACACCAAAACGGTGCAATTCCGTACGAGTACATCCATACGGTACCAAACCACACCAAAACGGTGCAATACTGTACGAGTACTTCGTTACGGTACCAAACCACACCAAAACGGTGCAATACCGTACGAGTACTTCGTTACGGTACCAAACCACACCAAAACGGTTCAATACCGTACGAGTACATCGACACGGTATCAAACCACACCAAAACGGTGCAATACCGTGCGATTACATCCATACGGTACAAAACCACACCAAAACGGTGCAATACCGTACGAGTACCTGCATACGGTACCAAACCACACCAAAACGGTGCAATACCGTACGAGTACTTCGTTACGGTACCAAACCACACCAAAACGGTGCAATACCGTAGGAGTACTTCGTTACGGTACCAAACCAAACCAAAACGGTGCAATACCGTACGAGTACATCCATACGGTACCAAACCACACCAAAACGGTACAATACCGTACGAGTACTTCGTTACGGTAACAAATCACACCAAAATGGTACAATACCGTACGAGTACTTCGATACGGTACCAAACCAAACCAAAATGGTGCAATACCGTACGAGTACATCCATACGGTACCAAACCACACCAAAACGGTGCAATACCGTACGAGTACTTCGTTACGGTACCAAACCACACCAAAAGGGTACAATACCGGACGAGTACTTCGTTACGGTACCAAACCACACCAAAACGGTGCAATACCGTACGAGTACATCCATACGGTACCAAACCACATACAAACGGTACAATACCTTACGAGTACTTCGTTACGGTACCAAACCAAACCAAAATGGTGCAATACCGTACGAGTACATCCATACGGTACAAAACCACACCAAAACGGTACAATACCGTACGAGTACATCCATACGGTACCAAACCACACCAAAACGGTGCAATACCGTACGTGTACATCCATACGGCTCCTAACAACACCAAAACGGTGCAATACCTTACGAGTACTTCGTTACGGTACCAAACCACACCAAAAGGGTACAATACCGTACGAGTCTTTCGTTACGGTACCAAACCACACCAAAAGGGTACAATACCGTACGAGTCTTTCGTTACGGTACCAAACCACACCAAAATCGAACAATACCGTACGAGTACATCCATACAGTACCAAAGCACACCAAAACGGTGCAATACCGTGCGAGTACATCCATACGGTACCAAACCACACCAAAACGGTGCAATACCGTACGAGAACTTCGTTACGGTACCAAACCACACCAAAACGGTGCAATACCGTACGAGTACTTCGTTACGGTACCAAACCACACCAAAAGGGAACAATACCGTACGAGTACTTCGTTACGGTACCAAACCACACCAAAACGGTGTAATACCGTACGAGTACTTCGTTACGGTACCAAACCACACCAAAATGGTGCAATACCGTACGAGTACTACGTGATGGTACCAAACCACACCAAAACGGTACAATACCGTACGAGTACTTCGTTACGGTACCAAAACACACCAAAACGGTGCAATACCGTACGAGTACATCGATACGGTACCAAACCACACCAAAACGGTGCAATACCGTACGAGTACCTCCATACGGTACCAAAGCACACCAAAACGGTGCAATACCGTACGAGTACTTCGTTACGGTACCAAACCACACCAAAAGGGTACAATACCGTACGAGTACTTCGTTGCGGTACCAAACCAAACCAAAACGGTGCAATACCGTACGAGTACATCCATACGGTACCAAACCACACCAAAACGGTACAATACCGTACGAGTACATCCATACGGTACCAAACCACACCAAAACGGTGCAATACCGTACGTGTACATCCATACGGCTCCTAACAACCCCAAAACGGTGCAATACCTTACGAGTACTTCGTTACGGTACCAAACCACACCAAAAGGGTACAATACCGTACGAGTCTTTGTTACGGTACCAAACCACACCAAAATCGTACAATACCGTACGAGTACATCCATACAGTACCAAAGCACACCAAAACGGTGCAATACCGTACGAGTACATCCATACGGTACCAAACCACACCAAAACGGTGCAATACCGTACGAGAACTTCGTTACGGTACCAAACCACACCAAAACGGTGCAATACCGTACGAGTACTTCGTTACGGTACCAAACCACACCAAAAGGGTACAATACCGTACGAGTACTTCGTTACGGTACCAAACCAAACCAAAAACGGTGCAATACCGTACGAGTACATCCATACGGTACCAAACCACACCAAAACGGTGTAATACCGTACGAGTACTTCGTTACGGTACCAAACCACACCAAAATGGTGCAATACCGTACGAGTACTACGTGATGTTACCAAACCACACCAAAACGGTACAATACCGTACGAGTACTTCGTTACGGTACCAAAACACACAAAAACGGTGCAATACCGTATGAGTACATCGATACGGTACCAAACCACACCAAAACGGTGCAATACTGTACGAGTACCTCCATACGGTACCAAACCACACCAAAACGGTGCAATACCGTACGAGTACTTCGTTACGGTACCAAACCACACCAAAACGGTGCAATACCGTAGAAGTACTTCATTACGGTACCAAACCAAACCAAAACGGTGCAATACCGTACGAGTACATCCAAACGGTACCAAACCACACGAAAACGGTGCAATACCGTACGAGTACTTCGTTACGGTACCAAATCACACCAAAACGGTACAATACCGTACGAGTACTTCGATACGGTACCAAACCAAACCAAAATGGTGCAATACCGTACGAGTACGTACATCCATACGGTACCAAACCACACCAAAACGGTGCAATACCGTACGAGTACTTCGTTACGGTACCAAACCACACCAAAAGGGTACAATACCGTACGAGTACTTCGTTACGGTACCAAACCACACCAAAACGGTGCAATACCGTACGAGTACATCCATACGGTACCAAACCACACCAAAACGGTGCAATACCGTACGAGAACTTCGTTAGGGTACCAAACCACACCAAAACGGTGCAATACCGTACGAGTACTTCGTTACGGTACCAAACCACACCAAAAGGGTACAATACCGTACGAGTACTTCGTTACGGTACCAAACCAAACCAAAACGGTGCAATACCGTACGAGTACATCCATACGGTACCAAACCACACCAAAACGGTGCAATACCGTACGAGTACTTCGTTACGGTACCAAACCACACCAAAAGGGTACAATACCGTACGAGTACTTTGTTACGGTACCAAACCACACCAAAACCGTACAATACCGTACGAGTACATCCATATAGTACCAAAGCCCACCAAAACGGTGCAATACCGTACGAGTACATCCATACGGTACCAAACCACACCGAAACGGTGCAATACCGTACGAGTACTTCGTTACAGTACCAAACCAAACCATAACGGTGCAATACCGTACGAGTACATCCATACGGTACCAAACCACATACAAACGGTACCCTACGAGTACTTCGTTACGGTACCAAACCAAACCAAAACGGTGCAATACCGTACGAGTACATCCATACGGTACCAAACCACACCAAAACGGTACAATACCGTACGAGTACATCCATACGGTACAAACCACACCAAAACAGTGCAATACCGTACGTGTACATCCATACGGTACCAAACCACACCAAAACGGTGCAATACTGTACGAGTACTTCGTTACGGTACCAAACCACACCAAAACGGTGCAATACCGTACGAGTACTTCGTTACGGTACCAAACCACACCAAAACGGTGCAATACCGTACGAGTACATCGACACGGTACCAAACCACATTAAAACGGTGCAATACCGTACGAGTACTTCGTTACGGTACCAAACCACACCAAAACCGTGCAATACTGTACGAGTATATCGACTCGGTACCAAACCACACCAAAACGGTGCAATACCGTACAAGTACATCCATACGGTACCAAATCACACCAAAACGGTGCAATACCGTACGAGTACTTCGTTACAGTACCAAACCACACCAAAACGGTGCAATACCGTACGAGTACATCAATACGGCTCCTAACAACACCAAAACGGTGCAATACCTTACGAGTACTTCGTTACGGTACCAAACCACACAAAAAGGGTACAATACCGTACGAGTCTTTCGTTACGGTACCAAACCTCACCAAAATCGTACAATACCGTACGAGTACATCCATACAGTACCAAAGCACACCAAAACGGTGCAATACCGTACGAGTACATCCATACGGTACCAAACCACACCAAAACGGTGCAATACCGTACGAGAACTTCGTTACGGTACCAAACCACACCAAAACGGTGCAATACCGTACGAGTACTTCGTTACGGTACCAAACCACACCAAAAGGGAACAATACCGTACGAGTACTTCGTTACGGTACCAAACCACACCAAAACGGTGTAATACCGTACGAGTACTACGTGATGGTACCAAACCACACCAAAACGGTACAATACCGTATGAGTACTTCGTTACGGTACCAAAACACAGCAAAACGGTGCAATACCGTACGAGTACATCGATACGGTACCAAACCACACCAAAACGGTGCAATACCGTACGAGTACCTCCATACGGTACCAAAGCACACCAAAACGGTGCAATACCGTACGAGTACTTCGTTACGGTACCAAACCACACCAAAAGGGTACAATACCGTACGAGTACTTCGTTACGGTACCAAACCAAACCAAAACGGTGCAATACCGTACGAGTACATCCATACGGCACCAAACCACACCAAAACGGTACAATACCGTACGAGTACATCCATACGGTACCAAACCACACCAAAACGGTGCAATACCGTACGTGTACATCCATACGGCTCCTAACAACCCCAAAACGGTGCAATACCTTACGAGTACTTCGTTACGGTACCAAACCACACCAAAAGGGTACAATACCGTACGAGTCTTTGTTGCGGTACCAAACCACACCAAAATCGTACAATACCGTACGAGTACATCCATACAGTACCAAAGCACACCAAAACGGTGCAATACCGTACGAGTACATCCATACGGTACCAAACCACACCAAAACGGTGCAATACCGTACGAGAACTTCGTTACGGTACCAAACCACACCAAAACGGTGCAATACCGTACGAGTACTTCGTTACGGTACCAAACCACACCAAAAGGGTACAATACCGTACGAGTACTTCGTTACGGTACCAAACCAAACCAAAACGGTGCAATACCGTACGAGTACATCCATACGGTACCAAACCACACCAAAACGGTGTAATACCGTACGAGTACTTCGTTACGGTACCAAACCACACCAAAATGGTGCAATACCGTACGAGTACTACGTGATGTTACCAAACCACACCAAAACGGTACAATACCGTACGAGTACTTCGTTACGGTACCAAAACACACCAAAACGGTGCAATACCGTATGAGTACATCGATACGGTACCAAACCACACCAAAACGGTGCAATACGGTACGAGTACCTCCATACGGTACCAAACCACACCAAAACGGTGCAATACCGTACGAGTACTTCGTTACGGTACCAAACCACACCAAAACGGTGCAATACCGTAGAAGTACTTCATTACGGTACCAAACCAAACCAAAACGGTGCAATACCGTACGAGTACATCCATACGGTACCAAACCACACCAAAACGGTGCAATACCGTACGAGTACTTCGTTACGGTACCAAATCACACCAAAACGGTACAATACCGTACGAGTACTTCGATACGGTACCAAACCAAACCAAAATGGTGCAATACCGTACGAGTACATCCATACGGTACCAAACCACACCAAAACGGTGCAATACCGTACGAGTACTTCGTTACGGTACCAAACCACACCAAAAGGGTACAATACCGTACGAGTACTTCGTTACGGTACCAAACCACACCAAAACGGTGCAATACCGTACGAGTACATCCATACGGTACCAAACCATACCAAAACGGTGCAATACCGTACGAGAACTTCGTTAGGGTACCAAACCACACCAAAACGGTGCAATACCGTACGAGTACTTCGTTACGGTACCAAACCACACCAAAAGGGTACAATACCGTACGAGTACTTCGTTACGGTACCAAACCAAACCAAAACGGTGCAATACCGTACGAGTACATCCATACGGTACCAAACCACACCAAAACGGTGCAATACCGTACGAGTACTTCGTTACGGTACCAAACCACACCAAAAGGGTACAATACCGTACGAGTACTTTGTTACGGTACCAAACCACACCAAAACCGTACAATACCGTACGAGTACATCCATATAGTACCAAAGCCCACCAAAACGGTGCAATACCGTACGAGTACATCCATACGGTACCAAACCACACCGAAACGGTGCAATACCGTACGAGTACTTCGTTACAGTACCAAACCAAACCATAACGGTGCAATACCGTACGAGTACATCCATACGGTACCAAACCACATACAAACGGTACCCTACGAGTACTTCGTTATGGTACCAAACCAAACCAAAACGGTGCAATACCGTACGAGTACATCCATACGGTACCAAACCACACCAAAACGGTACAATACCGTACGAGTACATCCATACGGTACAAACCACACCAAAACAGTGCAATACCGTACGTGTACATCCATACGGTACCAAACCACACCAAAACGGTGCAATACTGTACGAGTACTTCGTTACGGTACCAAACCACACCAAAACGGTGCAATACCGTACGAGTACTTCGTTACGGTACCAAACCACACCAAAACGGTGCAATACCGTACGAGTACATCGACACGGTACCAAACCACATTAAAACGGTGCAATACCGTACTAGTACTTCGTTACGGTACCAAACCACACCAAAACGGTGCAATACTGTACGAGTATATCGACTCGGTACCAAACCACACCAAAACGGTGCAATACCGTACAAGTACATCCATACGGTACCAAATCACACCAAAACGGTGCAATACCGTACGAGTACTTCGTTACGGTACCAAACCACACCAAAACGGTGCAATACCGTACGAGTACATCAATACGGCTCCTAACAACACCAAAACGGTGCAATACCTTACGAGTACTTCGTTACTGTACCAAACCACACCAAAAGGGTACAATACCGTACGAGTCTTTCGTTACGGTACCAAACCTCACCAAAACGGTGTAATACCGTACGAGTACTTCGTTACGGTACCAAACCACACCAAAATGGTGCAATACCGTACGAGTACTACGTGATGGTACCAAACCACACCAAAATGGTACAATACCGTACGAGTACTTCGTTACGGTACCAAAACACACCAAAATGGTGCAATACCGTACGAGTACATCGATACGGTACCAAACCACACCAAAAGGGTACAATACCGTACGAGTACTTCGTTACGGTACCAAACCAAACCAAAACGGTGCAATACCGTACGAGTACATCCATACGGTACCAAACCACACCAAAACGGTGTAATACCGTACGAGTACTTCGTTACGGTACCAAACCACACCAAAATGGTGCAATACCGTACGAGTACTACGTGATGTTACCAAACCACACCAAAACGGTACAATACCGTACGAGTACTTCGTTACGGTACCAAAACACACCAAAACGGTGCAATACCGTATGAGTACATCGATACGGTACCAAACCACACCAAAACGGTGCAATACTGTACGAGTACCTCCATACGGTACCAAACCACACCAAAACGGTGCAATACCGTACGAGTACTTCGATACGGTACCAAACCAAACCAAAATGGTGCAATACCGTACGAGTACATCCATACGGTAACAAACCACACCAAAACGGTGCAATACCGTACGAGTACTTCGTTACGGTACCAAACCACACCAAAAGGGTACAATACCGTACGAGTACTTCGTTACGGTACCAAACCACACCAAAACGGTGCAATACCGTACGAGTACATCCATACGGTACCAAACCATACCAAAACGGTGCAATACCGTACGAGAACTTCGTTAGGGTACCAAACCACACCAAAACGGTGCAATACCGTACGAGTACTTCGTTACGGTACCAAACCACACCAAAAGGGTACAATACCGTACGAGTACTTCGTTACGGTACCAAACCAAACCAAAACGGTGCAATACCGTACGAGTACATCCATACGGTACCAAACCACACCAAAACGGTGCAATACCGTACGAGTACTTCGTTACGGTACCAAACCACACCAAAATGGTACAATACCGTACGAGTACTTTGTTACGGTACCAAACCACACCAAAACCGTACAATACCGTACGAGTACATCCATATAGTACCAAAGCCCACCAAAACGGTGCAATACCGTACGAGTACATCCATACGGTACCAAACCACACCGAAACGGTGCAATACCGTACGAGTACTTCGTTACAGTACCAAACCAAACCATAACGGTGCAATACCGTACGAGTACATCCATACGGTACCAAACCACATACAAACGGTACCCTACGAGTACTTCGTTACGGTACCAAACCAAACCAAAACGGTGCAATACCGTACGAGTACATCCATACGGTACCAAACCACACCAAAACGGTACAATACCGTACGAGTACATCCATACGGTACAAACCACACCAAAACAGTGCAATACCGTACGTGTACATCCATACGGTACCAAACCAACACCAAAACGGTGCAATACTGTACGAGTACTTCGTTACGGTACCAAAACACACCAAACGGTGCAATACCGTACGAGTACTTCGTTACGGTACCAAACCACACCAAAAGGGTACAATACCGTACGAGTACTTCGTTACGGTACCAAACCACACCAAAATGGTGCAATACCGTACGAGTACATCCATACGGTACCAAACCACACCAAAACGGTGCAATACCGTACGAGAACTTCGTTACGGTTCCAAACCACACCAAAACGGTGCAATACCGTACGAGTACTTCGTTACGGTACCAAACCACACCAAAAGGGTACAATACCGTACGAGTACTTCGTTACGGTACCAAACCAAACCAAAACGGTGCAATACCGTACGAGTACATCCATACGGTACCAAACCACACCAAAACGGTGCAATACCGTACGAGTACTTCGTTACGGTACCAAACCACACCAAAACCGTACAATACCGTACGAGTACTTCGTTAAGGTACCAAACCACACTAAAACCGTACAATACCGTACGAGTACAACCATATAGTACCAAAGCACACCAAAACGGTGCAATACCGTACGAGTACATCCATACGGTACCAAACCACACCGAAACGGTGCAATGCCGTACGAGTACTTCGTTACGGTACCAAACCACACCCAAACGGTGCAATACCGTACGAGTACTTCGTTACAGTACCAAACCAAACCATAACGGTTCAATACAGTACGAGTACATCCATACTGTACCAAACCACATACAAACGGTACAATACCCTACGAGTACTTCGTTACGGTACCAAACCAAACCAAAACGGTGAAATACCGTACGAGTACATCCATACGGTACCAAACCACACCAAAACGGTGCAATACCGTACGAGTACATCCATATGGTACCAAACCACACCAAAAGGGTGCAATACCGTATGAGTATTTCGTTACGGTACCAAACCACACCAAAACGGTACAATACCGCACGAGTACTTCGATACGGTACCAAACCAAACCAAAATGGTGCAATACCGTACGAGTACATCCATACGGTACCAAACCACACCAAAACGGTGCAATACCGTACGAGTACTTCGTTACGGTACCAAACCACACCAAAACCGTACAATACCGTACGAGTACTTCGTTAAGGTACCAAACCACACTAAAACCGTACAATACCGTACGAGTACAACCATATAGTACCAAAGCACACCAAAACGGTGCAATACCGTACGAGTACATCCATACGGTACCAAACCACACCGAAACGGTGCAATGCCGTACGAGTACTTCGTTACGGTACCAAACCACACCCAAACGGTGCAATACCGTACAAGTACTTCGTTACAGTACCAAACCAAACCATAACGGTTCAATACAGTACGAGTACATCCATACTGTACCAAACCACATACAAACGGTACAATACCCTACGAGTACTTCGTTACGGTACCAAACCAAACCAAAACGGTGAAATACCGTACGAGTACATCCATACGGTACCAAACCACACCAAAACGGTGCAATACCGTACGAGTACATCCATATGGTACCAAACCACACCAAAAGGGTGCAATACCGTATGAGTATTTCGTTACGGTACCAAACCACACCAAAACGGTACAATACCGCACGAGTACTTCGATACGGTACCAAACCAAACCAAAATGGTGCAATACCGTACGAGTACATCCATACGGTACCAAACCACACCAAAACGGTTCAATACCGTACGAGTACTTCGTTACGGTACCAAACCACACCAAAAGGGTACAATACCGTACGAGTACATTGTTACGGTACCAAACCACACCAAAACCGTACAATACCGTACGAGTACATCCATATAGTACCAAAGCACACCAAAACAGTGCAATACCGTACGAGTACATCCATACGGTACCAAACCACACCGAAACGGTGCAATACCGTACGAGTACTTCGTTACGGTACCAAACCACACCCAAACGGTGCAATATCGTACGAGTACTTGGTTACAGTACCAAACCAAACCATAACGGTGCAATACCATACGAGTACATCCATACGGTACCAAACCACATACAAACGGTGCCCTACGAGTACTTCATTACGGTACCAAACCAAACCAAAACGGTGCAATACCGTACGAGAGCATCCATACGGTACCAAACCACACCAAAACGGTACAATACCGTACGAGTACATCCATACGGTACCAAACCACACCAAAACAGTTCAATACCGTACGTGTACATCCATACGGTACCAAACCACACCAAAACGGTGCAATTCCGTACGAGTACATCCATACGGTACCAAACCACACCAAAACGGTGCAATACTGTACGAGTACTTCGTTACGGTACCAAACCACACCAAAACGGTGCAATACCGTACGAGTACTTCGTTACGGTACCAAACCACACCAAAACGGTTCAATACCGTACGAGTACATCGACACGGTACCAAACCACACCAAAACGGTGCAATACCGTGCGATTACATCCATACGGTACAAAACCACACCAAAACGGTGCAATACCGTACGAGTACCTGCATACGGTACCAAACCACACCAAAACGGTGCAATACCGTACGAGTACTTCGTTACGGTACCAAACCACACCAAAACGGTGCAATACCGTAGGAGTACTTCGTTACGGTACCAAACCAAACCAAAACGGTGCAATACCGTACGAGTACATCCATACGGTACCAAACCACACCAAAACGGTACAATACCGTACGAGTACTTCGTTACGGTACCAAATCACACCAAAATGGTACAATACCGTACGAGTACTTCGATACGGTACCAAACCAAACCAAAATGGTGCAATACCGTACGAGTACATCCATACGGTACCAAACCACACCAAAACGGTGCAATACCGTACGAGTACATCCATACGGTACCAAACCACACCAAAACGGTGCAATACCGTACGAGTACTTCGTTACGGTACCAAACCACACCAAAACGGTGCAATACCGTACGAGTACATCCATACGGTACCAACCCACATACAAACGGTACAATACCTTACGAGTACTTCGTTACGGTACCAAACCAAACCAAAATGGTGCAATACCGTACGAGTACATCCATACGGTACAAAACCACACCAAAACTGTACAATACCGTACGAGTACATCCATACGGTACCAAACCACACCAAAACGGTGCAATACCGTACGTGTACATCCATACGGCTCCTAACAACACCAAAACGGTGCAATACCTTACGAGTACTTCGTTACGGTACCAAACCACACCAAAAGGGTACAATACCGTACGAGTCTTTCGTTACGGTACCAAACCACACCAAAATCGTACAATACCGTACGAGTACATCCATACAGTACCAAAGCACACCAAAACGGTGCAATACCGTGCGAGTACATCCATACGGTACCAAACCACACCAAAACGATGCAATACCGTACGAGAACTTCGTTACGGTACCAAACCAGACCAAAACGGTGCAATACCTTACGAGTACTTCGTTACGGTACCAAACCACACCAAAAGGGTACAATACCGTACGAGTACTTCGTTACGGTACCAAACCACACCAAAACGGTGTAATACCGTACGAGTACTTCGTTACGGTACCAAACCACACCAAAATGGTGCAATACCGTACGAGTACTACGTGATGGTACCAAACCACACCAAAACGGTACAATACCGTACGAGTACTTCGTTACGGTACCAAAACACACCAAAACGGTGCAATACCGTACGAGTACATCGATACGGTACCAAACCACACCAAAACGGTGCAATACCGTACGAGTACCTCCATACGGTACCAAAGCACACCAAAACGGTGCAATACCGTACGAGTACTTCGTTACGGTACCAAACCACACCAAAAGGGTACAATACCGTACGTGTACTTCGTTACGGTACCAAACCAAACGAAAACGGTGCAATACCGTACGAGTACATCCATACGGTACCAAACCACACCAAAACGGTACAATACCGTACGAGTACATCCATACGGTACCAAACCACACCAAAACGGTGCAATACCGTACGTGTACATCCATACGGCTCCTAACAACCCCAAAACGGTGCAATACCTTACGAGTACTTCGTTACGGTACCAAACCACACCAAAAGGGTACAATACCGTACGAGTCTTTGTTACGGTACCAAACCACACCAATATCGTACAATACCGTACGAGTACATCCATACAGTACCAAAGCACACCAAAACGGTGCAATACCGTACGAGTACATCCATACGGTACCAAACCACACCAAAACGGTGCAATACCGTACGAGAACTTCGTTACGGTACCAAACCACACCAAAACGGTGCAATACCGTACGAGTACTTCGTTACGGTACCAAACCACACCAAAAGGGTACAATACCGTACGAGTACTTCGTTACGGTACCAAACCAAACCAAAACGGTGCAATACCGTACGAGTACATCCATATGGTACCAAAGCACACCAAAACGGTGTAATACCGTACGAGTACTTCGTTACGGTACCAAACCACACCAAAATGGTGCAATACCGTACGAGTACAACGTGATGGTACCAAACCACACCAAAACGGTACAATACCGTACGAGTACTTCGTTACGGTACCAAAACACACCAAAACGGTGCAATACCGTATGAGTACATCGATACGGTACCAAACCACACCAAAACGGTGCAATACCGTACGAGTACCTCCATACGGTACCAAAGCACACCAAAACGGTGCAATACCGTACGAGTACATCCATACGGTACCAAACCACACCAAAACGGTGCAATACCGTACGAGTACTTCGTTACGGTACCAAATCACACCAAAACGGTACAATACCGTACGAGTACTTCGATACGGTACCAAACCAAACCAAAATGGTGCAATACCGTACGAGTACATCCATACGGTACCAAACCACACCAAAACGGTGCAATACCGTACGAGTACTTCGTTACGGTACCAAACCACACCAAAAGGGTACAATACCGTACGAGTACTTCGTTACGGTACCAAACCACACCAAAACGGTGCAATACCGTACGAGTACATCCATACGGTACCAAACCACACCAAAACGGTGCAATACCGTACGAGAACTTCGTTAGGGTACCAAACCACACCAAAACGGTGCAATACCGTACGAGTACTTCGTTACGGTACCAAACCACACCAAAAGGGTACAATACCGTACGAGTACTTCGTTACGGTACCAAACCAAACCAAAACGGTGCAATACCGTACGAGTACATCCATACGGTACCAAACCACACAAAAACGGTGCAATACCGTACGAGTACTTCGTTACGGTACCAAACCACACCAAAAGGGTACAATACCGTACGAGTACTTTGTTACGGTACCAAACCACACCAAAACCGTACAATACCGTACGAGTACATCCATATAGTACCAAAGCCCACCAAAACGGTGCAATACCGTACGAGTACATCCATACGGTACCAAACCACACCGAAACGGTGCAATACCGTACGAGTACTTCGTTACGGTACCTAACCACACCCAAACGGTGCAATACCGTACGAGTACTTCGTTACAGTACCAAACCAAACCATAACGGTGCAATACCGTACGAGTACATCCATACGGTACCAAACCACATACAAACGGTACCCTACGAGTACTTCGTTACGGTACCAAACCAAACCAAAACGGTGCAATACCGTACGAGTACATCCATACGGTACCAAACCACACCAAAACGGTACAATACCGTACGAGTACATCCATACGGTACAAACCACACCAAAACAGTGCAATACCGTACGTGTACGTCCATACGGTACCAAACCACACCAAAACGGTGCAATACTGTACGAGTACTTCGTTACGGTACCAAACCACACCAAAACGGTGCAATACCTTACGAGTACTTCGTTACGGTACCAAACCACACCAAAACGGTGCAATACCGTACGAGTACATCGACACGGTACCAAACCACATTAGAACGGTGCAATACCGTACGAGTACTTCGTTACGGTACCAAACCACACCAAAACGGTGCAATACTGTACGAGTATATCGACTCGGTACCAAACCACACCAAAACGGTGCAATACCGTACAAGTACATCCATACGGTACCAAATCACACCAAAACGGTGCAATACCGTACGAGTACTTCGTTACGGTACCAAACCACACCAAAACGGTGCAATACCGTACGAGTACATCAATACGGCTCCTAACAACACCAAAACGGTGCAATACCTTACGAGTACTTCGTTACGGTACCAAACCACACCAAAAGGGTACAATACCGTACGAGTCTTTCGTTAAGGTACCAAACCTCACCAAAATCGTACAATACCGTACGAGTACATCCATACAGTACCAAAGCACACCAAAACGGTGCAATACCGTACGAGTACATCCATACGGTACCAAACCACACCAAAACGGTGCAATACCGTACGAGAACTTCGTTACGGTACCAAACCACACCAAAACGGTGCAATACCGTACGAGTACTTCGTTACGGTACCAAACCACACCAAAAGGGTACAATACCGTACGAGTACTTCGTTACGGTACCAAACCACACCAAAACGGTGTAATACCGTACGAGTACTTCGTTACGGTACCAAACCACACCAAAATGGTGCAATACCGTACGAGTACTACGTGATGGTACCAAACCACACCAAAACGGTACAATACCGTACGAGTACATCCATACGGTACCAAACCACACCAAAAGGGTACAATACCGTACGAGTACTTCGTTACGGTACCAAACCAAACCAAAACGGTGCAATACCGTACGAGTACATCCATACGGTACCAAACCACACCAAAACGGTGTAATACCGTACGAGTACTTCGTTACGGTACCAAACCACACCAAAATGGAGCAATACCGTACGAGTACTACGTGATGGTACCAAACCACACCAAAACGGTACAATACCGTACGAGTACTTCGTTACGGTACCAAAACACACCAAAACGGTGCAATACCGTACGAGTACATCGATACGGTACCAAACCATACCAAAACGGTGCAATACCGTACGAGTACCTCAATACGGTACCAAACCACACCAAAACGGTGCAATACCGTACGAGTACTTCGTTACGGTACCAAACCACACCAAAACGGTGCAATACCGTAGGAGTACTTCATTACGGTACCAAACCAAACCAAAACGGTGCAATACCGTACGAGTACATCCATACGGTACCAAACCACACCAAAACGGTGCAATACCGTACGAGTACTTCGTTACGGTACCAAATCACACCAAAACGGTACAATACCGTACGAGTACTTCGATACGGTACCAAACCAAACCAAAATGGTGCAATACCGTACGAGTACATCCATACGGTACCAAACCACACCAAAACGGTGCAATACCGTACGAGTACTTCGTTACGGTACCAAACCACACCAAAAGGGTACAATACCGTACGAGTACTTCGTTACGGTACCAAACCAAACCAAAACGGTGCAATACCGTACGAGTACATCCATACGGTACCAAACCACACCAAAACGGTGTAATACCGTACGAGTACTTCGTTACGGTACCAAACCACACCAAAATGGAGCAATACCGTACGAGTACTACGTGATGGTACCAAACCACACCAAAACGGTACAATACCGTACGAGTACTTCGTTACGGTACCAAAACACACCAAAACGGTGCAATACCGTACGAGTACATCGATACGGTACCAAACCACACCAAAACGGTGCAATACCGTACGAGTACCTCCATACGGTACCAAACCACACCAAAACGGTGCAATACCGTACGAGTACTTCGTTACGGTACCAAACCACACCAAAACGGTGCAATACCGTAGGAGTACTTCATTACGGTACCAAACCAAACCAAAACGGTGCAATACCGTACGAGTACATCCATACGGTACCAAACCACACCAAAACGGTGCAATACCGTACGAGTACTTCGTTACGGTACCAAATCACACCAAAACGGTACAATACCGTACGAGTACTTCGATACGGTACCAAACCAAACCAAAATGGTGCAATACCGTACGAGTACATCCATACGGTACCAAACCACACCAAAACGGTGCAATACCGTACGAGTACTTCGTTACGGTACCAAACCACACCAAAAGGGTACAATACCGTACGAGTACTTCGTTACGGTACCAAACCACACCAAAACGGTGCAATACCGTACGAGTACATCCATACGGTACCAAACCACACCAAAACGGTGCAATACCGTACGAGAACTTCGTTGCGGTACCAAACCACACCAAAACGGTGCAATACCGTACGAGTACTTCGTTACGGTACCAAACCACACCAAAAGGGTACAATACCGTACGAGTACTTCGTTACGGTACCAAACCAAACCAAAACGGTGCAATACCGTACGAGTACATCCATACGGTACCAAACCACACCAAAACGGTGCAATACCGTACGAGTACTTCGTTACGGTACCAAACCACACCAAAAGGGTACAATACCGTACGAGTACTTCGTTACGGTACCAAACCACACCAAAATGGTGCAATACCGTACGAGTACATCCATACGGTACCAAACCACACCAAAACGGTGCAATACCGTACGAGAACTTCGTTACGGTTCCAAACCACACCAAAACGGTGCAATACCGTACGAGTACTTCGTTACGGTACCAAACCACACCAAAAGGGTACAATACCGTACGAGTACTTCGTTACGGTACCAAACCAAACCAAAACGGTGCAATACCGTACGAGTACATCCATACGGTACCAAACCACACCAAAACGGTGCAATACCGTACGAGTACTTCGTTACGGTACCAAACCACACCAAAACCGTACAATACCGTACGAGTACATTGTTAAGGTACCAAACCACACCAAAACCGTACAATACCGTACGAGTACATCCATATAGTACCAAAGCACACCAAAACGGTGCAATACCGTACGAGTACATCCATACGGTACCAAACCACACCGAAACGGTGCAATACCGTACGAGTACTTCGTTACGGTACCAAACCACACCCAAACGGTGCAATACTGTACGAGTACATCGACACGGTACCAAACCACACCAAAACGGTGCAATACCGTACGAGTACTTCGTTACGGTACCAAACCACCCAAAAACGGTGCAATACCGTACGAGTACATCGACACGGTACCAAACCACACCAAAACGGTGCAATACCGTACGAGTACTTCGTTACGGTACCAAACCACACCAAAACGGTGCAATACTGTACGAGTATATCGACTCGGTACCAAACCACACCAAAACGGTGCAATACCGTACGAGTACATCCATACGGTACCAAATCACACCAAAACGGTCCAATACCGTACGAGTACATCCATATGGTACCAAACCACACCAAAACGGTGCAATACCGTACGAGAACTTCGTTACGGTACCAAACCACACCAAAACGGTGCAATACCGTACGAGTACTTCGTTACGGTACCAAACCACACCAAAAGGGTACAATACCGTACGAGTACTTCGTTACGGTACCAAACCACACAAAACCGTTCAATACCGTACGAGTACATCCATCCGGTACCAAAGCACACCAAAACGGTGCAATACCGTACGAGTACATCCATACGGTACCAAACCACACCAAAACGGTGCAATACCGTACGAGTACATCGTTACGGTACCAAACCACACAAAAAGGGTACAATACCGTACGAGTACTTCGTTACGGTACCAAACCACACATAAACCGTACAATACCGTACGAGTACATCCATACGGTACCAAAGCACACCAAAACGGTGCAATACCGTACGAGTACATCCATACGGTACCAAACCACACCAAAACGGTGCAATACCGTACGAGTGCATCCATACGGTACCAAACCACACAAAAACGGTGCAATACCATACGAGTACTTCGTTACGGCACCAAACCACATTAAAAGGGTACAATACCATACGAGTATTTCGTTACGGTACCAAACCACACCAAAACCGTACAATACCGTACGAGTACATCCATACGGTACCAAAGCACACCAAAACAGTGCAATACCGTACGAGTACATCCATACGGTACCAAACCACACCAAAACGGTGCAATACCGTACGAGTACTTCGTTATGGTACGAAACCACACCAAAACGGTATGACACCGTACGAGTACTTTGTTACGGTACCAAACCACACCAAAACGGTGCAATACCGTACGAGTACTTCGTTACAGTACCAAACCACACCAAAACGGTACAATACCGTACGAGTACTTCGATACGGTACCAAACCAAACAGAAATGGTGCACTACCGTACGAGTACATCTATACGGTACCAAACCACACCAAAATGGTGCAATACCGTACGAGTACTTCGTTACGGTACCAAACCATACCAAATGGGTACAATACCGTACGAGTACTTCGTGACGGTACCAAACCACACCAAAACCGTACAATACCGTACGAGTACATCCATACGGTACCAAAGCACACCAAAACGGTGCAATACCGTACGAGTACTTCGTTACGGTACCAAACCACACCAAAAGGGTACAATACCGTACGAGTACATCGATACGGTACCAAACCACACCAAAACAGTGCAATACCGTACGGGTACTTCGTTACGGCACCAAACCACACCAAAAGGGTACAATACCGTACGAGAACTTCGTTACGGTACCAAACCACACCAAAAAGGTGCAATACCGTACGAGTACTTCGTTACGGCACCAAACCACACCAAAACGCTGCAATACCGTACGAGTACATCCATACGGTACCAAATCACACTAAAACGGGGCAATACCGTACGAGTACTTCGTTACGGTACCAAACCACACCAAAACGGTACAATTTCATACTAGTACTTCGTTACGGTACCAAACCAAACCAAAATGGTGCAATACCGTACGAGTGCATCCATACGGTACCAAACCACACCAAAACGGTGCAATACTGTACGAGTACTTCGTTACGGTACCGAACCACACCAAAACGGTGCAATACCGTACGAGTACTTCGTTACGGTACCAAACCACACCAAAACGGTGCAATACTATACGAGTATATCGACTCGGTACCAAACCACACCAAAACGGTGCAATACCGTACGAGTACATCCATACGGTACCAAATCACACCAAAACGGTGCAATACCGTATGGTACATCCATACGGTACCAAACCACACCAAAACGGTGCAATACCGTACGAGTACTTCGTTACGCTACCAAATCACACCAAAACGGTACAATACCGTACGAGTACTTCGATACGGTACCAAACCAAACCAAAATGGTGCCATACCGTACGAGTACATCCATACGGTACCAAACCACACCAAAACGGTGCAATACCGTACGAGTACTTCGTTACGGTACCAAACCACATTAAAAGGGTACAATACCATACGAGTATTTCGTTACGGTACCAAACCACACCAAAACCGTACAATACCGTACGAGTACATCCATACGGTACCAAAGCACACCAAAACAGTGCAATACCGTTCTAGTACATCCATACGGTACCAAACCACACCAAAACGGAGCAATACCGTACGAGTACTTCGTTAGGGTACGAAACCACACCAAAACGGTGCGACACCGTACGAGTACTTTGTTACGGTACCAAACCACACCAAAACGGTGCAATACCGTACGAGTACTTCGTTACAGTACCAAACCACACCAAAACGGTACAATACCGTACGAGTACTTCGATACGGTACCAAACCAAACCAAAATGGTGCACTACCGTACGAGTACATCTATACTGTACCAAACCACACCAAAATGGTGCAATACCGTACGAGTACTTCGTTACGGTACCAAACCACACCAAATGGGTACAATACCGTACGAGTAATTCGTTACGGTACCAAACCACACCAAAACCGTACAAGACCGTACGAGTACATCCATACGGTACCAAAGCACACCAAAACGGTGCAGTACCGTACGAGTACTTCGTTACGGTACCAAACCACACCAAAACGGTACAATACCGTACGGGTACTTCGTTACGGTACCAAACCAAACCAAAACGGTGCAATACCGTACGAGTACATCCATACGGTACCAAAGCACACGAAAACGGTGCAATACCGTACGAGTACATCCATACGGTACCAAAGCACACCAAAATGGTGCAATACCGTACGAGTACATCCATACGGTACCAAACCACACAAAAAGGGTGCAATACCGTACGAGTACTTCGTTACGGTACCAAACCACACCAAAAGGGTACAATATCGTACGAGTACTTCGTTACTGTACCAAACCAAACCAAAACCGTACAATACCGTACGAGTACATCCATACGGTACCAAAGCACACCAAACGGTGCAATACCGTACGAGTACATCCATACGGTACCAAACCACAGCAAAATGGTGCAATACCGTACGAGTACTTCGTTACGGTAACAAACCGCACCAAAATGGTACAATACCGTACGAGTACTTCGTGACGGTACCAAACCACACCAAAACGGTACAATACCGTACGAGTACTTCATTACGGTACCAAACCAAACCAAAACGGTCCAATACCGTACGAGTACATCCATACGGTACCAAACCACACCAAAACGGTGCAATACCGTAGGAGTACTTCGTTACGGTACCAAACCACACCAAAACGGTCCAATACCGTTCGAGTACTTCGTTACGGTACCATACCACACCAAAATGGTGCAATACCGTACGAGTACTTCGTTACGGTACCAAACCACATTAAAAGGGTACAATACCCTACGAGTATTTCGTTACGGTACCAAACCACACCAAAATCGTACAATACCGTACGAGTACATCCATACGGTACCAAAGCACACCAAAACAGTGCAATACCGTACGAGTACATCCATACGGTACCAAACCACACCAAAACGGTGCAATACCGTACGAGTACTTCGTTATGGTACGAAACCACACCAAAACGGTGCGATACCGTACGAGTACTTTGTTACGGTACCAAACCACACCAAAACGGTGCAATACCGTACGAGTACTTCGTTACAGTACCAAACCACACCAAAACGGTACAATACCGTACGAGTACTTCGATACGGTACCAAACCAAACCAAAATGGTGCACTACCGTACGAGTACATCCATACGGTACCAAACCACACCAAAACGGTACAATACCGTACGAGTACATCCATACGGTACCAAACCACACCAAAACGGTGCAATACCGTACGAGAACTTCGTTACGGTACCAAACCACACAAAAACGGTGCAATACCGTACGAGTACTTCGTTACGGTACCAAACCACACCAAAATAGTGCAATACCGTACGAGTACTTCGTTATGGTACCAAACCACACCAAAACGGTGCAATACCGTACGAGTACTTCGTTACGGTACCAAACCACACCAAAAGGGTCCAATACCGTACGAGTACTTCGTTACGGTACCAAACGAAACCAAAACGGAGCAATACCGTACGAGTACATCCATACGGTTCCAAACCACACCAAAACGGTACAATACCGTACGAGTACATCCGTACGGTACCAAACCACACCAAAACGGTGCAATACCGTACGAGAACTTCGTTACGGTACCAAACCACACCAAAACGGTGCAATACCGTACGAGTACTTCGTTACGGTACCAAACCACCCAAAAACGGTGCAATACCGTACGAGTACTTCGTTACGGTACCAAACCACACCAAAACGGTGCAATACCGTACGAGTACATCCATACGGTACCAAACCACACCAAAACGGTGCAATACCGTACGAGTATATCGACTCGGTACCAAACCAAACCAAAACGGTGCAATACCGTACGAGTACATCCATACGGTACCAAAGCACACGAAAACGGTGCAATACCGTACGAGTACATCCATACGGTACCAAACCACACCAAAATGGTGCAATACCGTACGAGTACATCCATACGGTACCAAACCACACCAAAACGGTGCAATACCGTACGAGTACATCCATACGGTACCAAACCACACCAAAACGGTGCAATACCGTACGAGTACTTTGTTACGGTACCAAACCACACCAAAAGGGTACAATACCGTACGAGTACTTCGTTACGGTACCAAACCACACCAAAACGGTGCAATACCGTACGAGTACATCCATACGGTACCAAACCACACCAAAACGGTGCAATACCGTACGAGTACTTCGTTACGGTACCAAACCAAACCAAAACGGTGCAATACTGTACGAGTACATCCATACGGTACCAAACCACACCAAAACGTTGTAATACCGTACGAGTACTTCGTTACGGTACCAAACCACACAAAAACCGTACAATACCGTACGAGTACATCCATACGGTACCAAACCACACCAAAACGGTGCAATACCGTACGAGTACATCCATACGGTACCAAACCACACCAAAACGGTGCAATACCGTACGAGTGCATCCATACGGTACCAAACCACACAAAAACGGTGCAATACCTTACGAGTACTTCGTTACGGTACCAAACCACATTAAAAGGGTACAATACCATACGAGTATTTCGTTACGGTACCAAACCACACCAAAACCGTGCAATTCCGTACGAGTACATCCATACGGTACCAAAGCACACCAAAACGGTGCAATACCGTACGAGAACTTCGTTACGGTACCAAACCACACCAAAACGGTGCAATACCGTACGAGTACTTCGTTACGGTACCAAACCACACCAAAAGGGTACAATACCGTACGAGTACTTCGTTACGGTACCAAACCACACATAAACCGTACAATACCGTACGAGTACATCCATACGGTACCAAAGCACACCAAAACGGTGCAATACCGTACGAGTACATCCATACGGTACCAAACCACACCAAAACGGTGCAATACCGTACGAGTGCATCCATACGGTACCAAACCACACAAAAACGGTGCAATACCGTACGAGTACTTCGTTACGGCACCAAACCACATTAAAAGGGTACAATACCATACGAGTATTTCGTTACGGTACCAAACCACACCAAAACCGTACAATACCGTACGAGTACATCCATACGGTACCAAAGCACACCAAAACAGTGCAATACCGTACGAGTACATCCATACGGTACCAAACCACACCAAAACGGTGCAATACCGTACGAGTACTTCGTTATGGTACGAAACCACACCAAAACGGTGCGACACCATACGAGTACTTTGTTACGGTACCAAACGACACCAAAACGGTGCAATACCGTACGAGTACTTCGTTACAGTACCAAACCACACCAAAACGGTACAATACCGTACGAGTACTTCGATACGGTACCAAACCAAACCAAAATGGTGCACTACCGTACGAGTACATCTATACGGTACCAAACCACACCAAAATGGTGCAATACCGTACGAGTACTTCGTTACGGTACCAAACCACACCAAATGGGTACAATACCGTACGAGTAATTCGTTACGGTACCAAACCACACCAAAACCGTACAAGACCGTACGAGTACATCCATACGGTACCAAACCACACCAAAATGGTACAATACCGTACGGGTACTTCGTTACGGTACCAAACCAAACCAAAACGGTGCAATACCGTACGAGTACATCCATACGGTACCAAAGCACACGAAAACGGTGCAATACCGTACGAGTACATCCATACGGTACCAAAGCACACCAAAACAGTGCAATACCGTACGAGTACATCCATACGGTACCAAACCACACAAAAAGGGTGCAATACCGAGTACTTCGTTACGGTACCAAACCACACCAAAAGGGTACAATATCGTACGAGTACTTCGTTACTGTACCAAACCAAACCAAAACCCTACAATACCGTACGAGTACATCCATACGGTACCAAAGCACACCAAAACGGTGCAATACCGTACGAGTACATCCATACGGTACCAAACCACAGCAAAACGGTGCAATACCGTACGAGTACTTCGTTACGGTAACAAACCACACCAAAATGGTACAATACCGTACGAGTACTTCGTGACGGTACCAAACCAAACCAAAACGGTACAATACCGTACGAGTACTTCGTTACGGTACCAAACCAAACCAAAACCGTACAACACCGTACGAGTACATCCATATGGTACCAAACCTCACAAAAATGGTGCAATACCGTACGAGTACTTCGTTACGGTACCAAACCACACCAAAAGGGTACAATACCGTACGAGTACTTCGTTACTGTACCAAACCAAACCAAAACCGTACAATACCGTACGAGTACATCCATACGGTACCAAACCACACCAAAACGGTGCAATACCGTACGAGAACTTCGTTACGGTGCCAAACAACACCAAAACGGTGCAATACCATACGAGTACTTCGTTACGGTACCAAGCCACACCAAAACGGTGCAAGACCGTACGAGTACTTCGTTACGGTACCAAATCACACCAAAACGGTACAATACCGTATGGGTACTTCGATACGGTACCAAACCAAACAAAAATGGTGCAATACCGTACGAGTACATCCATACGGTACCAAACCACACCTAAACGGTGCAATACCGTATGAGTACTTCGTTACGGTACCAAACCACACCAAAACGGTGCAATACCGTACGAGTACATGCATACGGTACCAAACCACACCAAAACGGTGCAATACCGTACGAGTACTTCGTTACGGTACCAAACCAAACCAAAACGGTGCAATACCGTACGAGTACATCCATACGGTACCAAAGCACACGAAAACGGTGCAATACCGTACGAGTACATCCATACGGTACCAAACCACACCAAATGGTGCAATACCGTACGAGTACATCCATACGGTACCAAACCACACCAAAACGGTGCAATACCGTACGAGTACATCCATACGGTACCAAACCACACCAAAACGGTGCAATACCGTACGAGTACATCCATACGGTACCAAACCACACCAAAACGGTGCAATACCGTACGAGTACTTTGTTACGGTACCAAACCACACCAAAAGGGTACAATACCGTACGAGTACTTCGTTACGGTACCAAACCACACCAAAACGGTGCAATACCGTACGAGTACATCCATACGGTACCAAACCACACCAAAACGGTGCAATACCGTACGAGTACTTCGTTACGGTACCAAACCAAACCAAAACGGTGCAATACTGTACGAGTACATCCATACGGTACCAAACCACACCAAAACGTTGTAATACCGTACGAGTACTTCGTTACGGTACCAAACCACACAAAAACCGTACAATACCGTACGAGTACATCCATACGGTACCAAAGCACACCAAAACGGTGCAATACCGTACGAGTACATCCATACGGTACCAAACCACACCAAAACGGTGCAATACCGTACGAGTGCATCCATACGGTACCAAACCACACAAAAACGGTGCAATACCGTACGAGTACTTCGTTACGGTACCAAACCACATTAAAAGGGTACAATACCATACGAGTATTTCGTTACGGTACCAAACCACACCAAAACCGTACAATTCCGTACGAGTACATCCATACGGTACCAAAGCGCACCAAAACGGTGCAATACCGTACGAGAACTTCGTTACGGTACCAAACCACACCAAAACGGTGCAATACCGTACGAGTACTTCGTTACGGTACCAAACCACACCAAAAGGGTACAATACCGTACGAGTACTTCGTTACGGTACCAAACCACACATAAACCGTACAATACCGTACGAGTACATCCATACGGTACCAAAGCACACCAAAACGGTGCAATACCGTACGAGTACATCCATACGGTACCAAACCACACCAAAACGGTGCAATACCGTACGAGTACTTCGTTACGGTACCAAACCAAACCAAAACGGTGCAATACTGTACGAGTACATCCATACGGTACCAAACCACACCAAAACGTTGTAATACCGTACGAGTACTTCGTTACGGTACCAAACCACACAAAAACCGTACAATACCGTACGAGTACATCCATACGGTACCAAAGCACACCAAAACGGTGCAATACCGTACGAGTACATCCATACGGTACCAAAGCACACCAAAACGGTGCAATACCGTACGAGTACATCCATACGGTACCAAAGCACACCAAAACGGTGCAATACCGTACGAGTACATCCATACGGTACCAAACCACACAAAAAGGGTGCAATACCGAGTACTTCGTTACGGTACCAAACCACACCAAAAGGGTACAATATCGTACGAGTACTTCGTTACTGTACCAAACCAAACCAAAACCCTACAATACCGTACGAGTACATCCATACGGTACCAAAGCACACCAAAACGGTGCAATACCGTACGAGTACATCCATACGGTACCAAACCACAGCAAAACGGTGCAATACCGTACGAGTACTTCGTTACGGTAACAAACCACACCAAAATGGTACAATACCGTACGAGTACTTCGTGACGGTACCAAACCAAACCAAAACGGTACAATACCGTACGAGTACTTCGTTACGGTACCAAACCAAACCAAAACCGTACAACACCGTACGAGTACATCCATATGGTACCAAACCTCACAAAAATGGTGCAATACCGTACGAGTACTTCGTTACGGTACCAAACCACACCAAAAGGGTACAATACCGTACGAGTACTTCGTTACTGTACCAAACCACACCAAAAGGGTACAATACCGTACGAGTACTTCGTTACGGTACCAAACCACACCAAAACGGTGCAATACCGTACGAGTACATCCATACGGTACCAAACCACACCAAAACGGTGCAATACCGTACGAGTACTTCGTTACGGTACCAAACCAAACCAAAACGGTGCAATACTGTACGAGTACATCCATACGGTACCAAACCACACCAAAACGTTGTAATACCGTACGAGTACTTCGTTACGGTACCAAACCACACAAAAACCGTACAATACCGTACGAGTACATCCATACGGTACCAAAGCACACCAAAACGGTGCAATACCGTACGAGTACATCCATACGGTACCAAACCACACCAAAACGGTGCAATACCGTACGAGTGCATCCATACGGTACCAAACCACACAAAAACGGTGCAATACCGTACGAGTACTTCGTTACGGTACCAAACCACATTAAAAGGGTACAATACCATACGAGTATTTCGTTACGGTACCAAACCACACCAAAACCGTACAATTCCGTACGAGTACATCCATACGGTACCAAAGCGCACCAAAACGGTGCAATACCGTACGAGAACTTCGTTACGGTACCAAACCACACCAAAACGGTGCAATACCGTACGAGTACTTCGTTACGGTACCAAACCACACCAAAAGGGTACAATACCGTACGAGTACTTCGTTACGGTACCAAACCACACATAAACCGTACAATACCGTACGAGTACATCCATACGGTACCAAAGCACACCAAAACGGTGCAATACCGTACGAGTACATCCATACGGTACCAAACCACACCAAAACGGTGCAATACCGTACGAGTACTTCGTTACGGTACCAAACCAAACCAAAACGGTGCAATACTGTACGAGTACATCCATACGGTACCAAACCACACCAAAACGTTGTAATACCGTACGAGTACTTCGTTACGGTACCAAACCACACAAAAACCGTACAATACCGTACGAGTACATCCATACGGTACCAAAGCACACCAAAACGGTGCAATACCGTACGAGTACATCCATACGGTACCAAAGCACACCAAAACGGTGCAATACCGTACGAGTACATCCATACGGTACCAAAGCACACCAAAACGGTGCAATACCGTACGAGTACATCCATACGGTACCAAACCACACAAAAAGGGTGCAATACCGAGTACTTCGTTACGGTACCAAACCACACCAAAAGGGTACAATATCGTACGAGTACTTCGTTACTGTACCAAACCAAACCAAAACCCTACAATACCGTACGAGTACATCCATACGGTACCAAAGCACACCAAAACGGTGCAATACCGTACGAGTACATCCATACGGTACCAAACCACAGCAAAACGGTGCAATACCGTACGAGTACTTCGTTACGGTAACAAACCACACCAAAATGGTACAATACCGTACGAGTACTTCGTGACGGTACCAAACCAAACCAAAACGGTACAATACCGTACGAGTACTTCGTTACGGTACCAAACCAAACCAAAACCGTACAACACCGTACGAGTACATCCATATGGTACCAAACCTCACAAAAATGGTGCAATACCGTACGAGTACTTCGTTACGGTACCAAACCACACCAAAAGGGTACAATACCGTACGAGTACTTCGTTACTGTACCAAACCAAACCAAAACCGTACAATACCGTACGAGTACATCCATACGGTACCAAAGCACACCAAAACGGTGCAATACCGTACGAGTACATCCATACGGTACCAAACCACACCAAAACGGTGCAATACCGTACGAGTACTTCGTTACGGTACCAAACCAAACCAAAACGGTGCAATACTGTACGAGTACATCCATACGGTACCAAACCACACCAAAACGTTGTAATACCGTACGAGTACTTCGTTACGGTACCAAACCACACAAAAACCGTACAATACCGTACGAGTACATCCATACGGTACCAAAGCACACCAAAACGGTGCAATACCGTACGAGTACATCCATACGGTACCAAACCACACCAAAACGGTGCAATACCGTACGAGTGCATCCATACGGTACCAAACCACACAAAAACGGTGCAATACCGTACGAGTACTTCGTTACGGTACCAAACCACATTAAAAGGGTACAATACCATACGAGTATTTCGTTACGGTACCAAACCACACCAAAACCGTACAATTCCGTACGAGTACATCCATACGGTACCAAAGCGCACCAAAACGGTGCAATACCGTACGAGAACTTCGTTACGGTACCAAACCACACAAAAACGGTGCAATACCGTACGAGTACTTCGTTACGGTACCAAACCACACCAAAAGGGTACAATACCGTACGAGTACTTCGTTACGGTACCAAACCACACATAAACCGTACAATACCGTACGAGTACATCCATACGGTACCAAAGCACACCAAAACGGTGCAATACCGTACGAGTACATCCATACGGTACCAAACCACACCAAAACGGTGCAATACCGTACGAGTGCATCCATACGGTACCAAACCACACAAAAACGGTGCAATACCGTACGAGTACTTCGTTACGGCACCAAACCACATTAAAAGGGTACAATACCATACGAGTATTTCGTTACGGTACCAAACCACACCAAAACCGTACAATACCGTACGAGTACATCCATACGGTACCAAAGCACACCAAAACAGTGCAATACCGTACGAGTACATCCATACGGTACCAAACCACACCAAAACGGTGCAATACCGTACGAGTACTTCGTTATGGTACGAAACCACACCAAAACGGTGCGACACCATACGAGTACTTTGTTACGGTACCAAACCACACCAAAACGGTGCAATACCGTACGAGTACTTCGTTACAGTACCAAACCACACCAAAACGGTACAATACCGTACGAGTACTTCGATACGGTACCAAACCAAACCAAAATGGTGCACTACCGTACGAGTACATCTATACGGTACCAAACCACACCAAAATGGTGCAATACCGTACGAGTACTTCGTTACGGTACCAAACCACACCAAATGGGTACAATACCGTACGAGTAATTCGTTACGGTACCAAACCACACCAAAACCGTACAAGACCGTACGAGTACATCCATACGGTACCAAAGCACACCAAAACGGTGCAATACCGTACGAGTACTTCGTTACGGTACCAAACCACACCAAAATGGTACAATACCGTACGGGTACTTCGTTACGGTACCAAACCAAACCAAAACGGTGCAATACCGTACGAGTACATCCATACGGTACAAAAGCACACGAAAACGGTGCAATACCGTACGAGTACATCCATACGGTACCAAAGCACACCAAAACGGTGCAATACCGTACGAGTACATCCATACGGTACCAAACCACACAAAAAGGGTGCAATACCGTACGAGTACTTCGTTACGGTACCAAACCACACCAAAAGGGTACAATATCGTACGAGTACTTCGTTACTGTACCAAACCAAACCAAAACCCTACAATACCGTACGAGTACATCCATACGGTACCAAAGCACACCAAAACGGTGCAATACCGTACGAGTACATCCATACGGTACCAAACCACAGCAAAACGGTGCAATACCGTACGAGTACTTCGTTACGGTAACAAACCACACCAAAATGGTACAATACCGTACGAGTACTTCGTGACGGTACCAAACCAAACCAAAACGGTACAATACCGTACGAGTACTTCGTTACGGTACCAAACCAAACCAAAACCGTACAACACCGTACGAGTAAATCCATATGGTACCAAACCTCACAAAAATGGTGCAATACCGTACGAGTACTTCGTTACGGTACCAAACCACACCAAAAGGGTACAATACCGTACGAGTACTTCGTTACTGTACCAAACCAAACCAAAACCGTACAATACCGTACGAGTACATCCATACGGTACCAAAGCACACCAAAACGGTGCAATACCGTACGAGTACATCCATACGGTACCAAACCACACCAAAACGGTGCAATACCGTACGAATACTTCGTTACGGTACCAAACCACACCAAAACCGTACAATACCGTACGAGTACATCCATACGGTACCAAAGCACACCAAAACAGTGCAATACCGTACGAGTACATCCATACGGTACCAAACCACACCAAAACGGTGCAATACCGTACGAGTACTTCGTTATGGTACGAAACCACACCAAAACGGTTCGACACCGTACGAGTACTTTGTTACGGTACCAAACCACACCAAAACGGTGCAATACCGTACGAGTACTTCGTTACAGTACCAAACCACACCAAAACGGTACAATACCGTACGAGTACTTCTATACGGTACCAAACCAAACCAAAATGGTGCACTACCGTACGAGTACATCTATACGGTACCAAACCACACCAAAATGGTGCAATACCGTACGAGTACTTCGTTACGGTACCAAACCACACCAAATGGGTACAATACCGTACGAGTAATTCGTTACGGTACCAAACCACACCAAAACGGCTCAATACCGTACGAGTACTTCGTTACGGCACCAAACCACACCAAAACGGTGCACTACCGTACGAGTACATCCATACGGTACCAAAGCACACCAAAACGGTGCAATACCGTACGAGTACATCCATACGGTACCAAACCACACCAAAACGGTGGCATACCGTACGAGTACTTCGTTACGGTAACAAACCACACCAAAATGGTACAATACCATACGAGTACTTCGTTACGGTACCAAACCACACCAAAACAGTACAATACCGTACGAGTACTTAATTACGGTACCAAACCAAACCAAAACCGTACAACCCCGTACGAGTACATCCATACGGTACCAAAGCACACCAAAACGGTGCAATACCGTACGAGTATATCCATACGGTACCAAACCACACCAAAAGGGTGCAATACCGTACGAATACTTCGTTACGGTACCAAACCACACCAAAACGGTGCAATACCGTACGAGTACTTCGTTACGGTACCAAACCAAACCAAAACGGTGCAATACCGTACGAGTACATCCATACGGTACCAAACCACACCAAAACGGTGCAATACCGTAGGAGTACTTCGTTACGGTACCAAACCACACCAAAACGGTCCAATACCGTACGAGTACTTCGTTACGGTACCATACCACACCAAAATGGTGCAATACCGTACGAGTACTTCGTTACGGCACCAAACCACATTAAAAGGGTACAAATACCCCACGAGTATTTCGTTACGGTACCAAACCACACCAAAACGGTGCAATACCGTACGAGTACATCCATACGGTACCTAACCACACCAAAACGGTGCAATACCGTACGAGTGCATCCATACGGTACCAAACCACACAAAAACGGTGCAATACCGTACGAGTACTTCGTTACGGCACCAAACCACATTAAAAGGGTACAATACCATACGAGTATTTCGTTACGGTACCAAACCAGACAGAAACCGTACAATACCGTACGAGTACATCCATACGGTACCAAAACACACCAAAACAGTGCAATACCGTACGAGTACATCCATACGGTACCAAACCACACCAAAACGGTGCAATACCGTACGAGTACTTCGTTATGGTACGAAACCACACCAAAACGGTGCGACACCGTACGAGTACTTTGTTACGGTACCAAACCACACCAAAACGGTGCAATACCGTACGAGTACTTCGTTACAGTACCAAACCACACCAAAACGGTACAATACCGTACGAGTACTTCGATACGGTACCAAACCAAACCAAAATGGTGCACTACCGTACGAGTACATCTATACGGTACCAAACCACACCAAAATGGTGCAATACTGTACGAGTACTTCGTTACGGTACCAAACCACACCAAATGGGTACAATACCGTACAAGTAATTCGTTACGGTACCAAACCACACCAAAACCGTACAAGACCGTACGAGTACATCCATACGGTACCAAAGCACACCAAAACGGTGCAATACCGTACGAGTACTTCGTTACGGTACCAAACCACACCAAAATGGTACAATACCGTACGGGTACTTCGTTATGGTACCAAACCAAACCAAAACGGTGCAATACCGTACGAGTACATCCATACGGTACCAAAGCACACCAAAACGGTGCAATACCGTACGAGTACATCCATACGGTACCAAACCACACAAAAAGGGTGCAATACCGTACGAGTACTTCGTTACGGTACCAAACCACACCAAAAGGGTACAATATCGTACGAGTACTTCGTTACTGCACCAAACCAAACCAAAACCGTACAATACCGTACGAGTACATCCATACGGTACCAAAGCACACCAAAACGGTGCAATACCGTACGAGTACATCCATACGGTACCAAACCACAGCAAAACGGTGCAATACCGTACGAGTACTTCGTTACGGTAACAAACCACACCAAAATGGTACAATACCGTACGAGTACTTCGTGACGGTACCAAACCACACCAAAACGGTACAATACCGTACGAGTACTTCGTTACGGTACCAAACCAAACCAAAACCTTACAACACCGTACGAGTACATCCATATGGTACCAAACCTCACAAAAATTGTGCAATACCGTACGAGTACTTCGTTACGGTACCAAACCACACCAAAAGGGTACAATACCGTACGAGTACTTCGTTACTGTACCAAACCAAACCAAAACCGTACAATACCGTACGAGTACATCCATACGGTACCAAAGCACACCAAAACGGTGCAATACCGTACGAGTACATCCATACGGTACCAAACCACACAAAAACGGTGCAATACCGTACGAATACTTCGTTACGGTACCAAACCACACCAAAACGGTGCAATACCGTACGAGTACTTCGTTACGGTACCAAACCACACCAAAACGGTGCAATACCGTACGAGTACATCCATACGGTACCAAAGCACACCAAAACGGTGCAATACCGTACGAGTACATCCATACGGTACCAAACCACACCAAAACGGTGGCATACCGTACGAGTACTTCGTTACGGTAACAAACCACACCAAAATGGTACAATACCATACGAGTACTTCGTTACGGTACCAAACCACACCAAAACAGTACAATACCGTACGAGTACTTCATTACGGTACCAAACCAAACCAAAACCGTACAACCCCGTACGAGTACATCCATACGGTACCAAAGCACACCAAAACGGTGCAATACCGTACGAGTACATCCATACGGTACCAAACCACACCAAAAGGGTGCAATACCGTACGAATACTTCGTTACGGTACCAAACCACACCAAAACGGTGCAATACCGTACGAGTACTTCGTTACGGTACCAAACCAAACCAAAACGGTGCAATACCGTACGAGTACATCCATACGGTACCAAACCACACCAAAACGGTGCAATACCGTAGGAATACTTCGTTACGGTACCAAACCACACCAAAACGGTCCAATACCGTACGAGTACTTCGTTACGGTACCATACCACACCAAAATGGTGCAATACCGTACGAGTACTTCGTTACGGCACCAAACCACATTAAAAGGGTACAATACCCTACGAGTATTTCGTTACGGTACCAAACCACACCAAAATCGTACAATACCGTACGAGTACATCCATACGGTACCAAAGCACACTAAAACAGTGCAATACCGTACGAGTACATCCATACGGTACCAAACCACACCAAAACGGTGCAATACCGTACGAGTACTTCGTTATGGTACGAAACCACACCAAAACGGTGCGATACCGTACGAGTACTTTGTTACGGTACCAAACCACACCAAAACGGTGCAATACCGTACGAGTACTTCGTTACAGTACCAAACCACACCAAAATGGTACAATACCGTACGAGTACTTCGATACGGTACCAAACCAAACCAAAATGGTGCACTACCGTACGAGTACATCTATACGGTACCAAACCACACCAAAATGGTGCAATACCGTACGAGTACTTCGTTACGGTACCTAACTACACCAAATGGGTACAATACCGTACGAGTAATTCGTTACGGTACCAAACCACACCAAAACCGTACAAGACCGTACGAGTACATCCATACGGTACCAAAGCACACCAAAACGGTGCAATACCGTACGAGTACATCCATACGGTACCAAACCACACCAAAACGGTGCAATACCGTACGAGTACTTCGTTACGGTAACAAACCACACCAAAATGGTACAATACCGTACGAGTACTTCGTGACGGTACCAAACCACACCAAAACGGTACAATACCGTACGAGTACTTCGTTACGGTACCAAACCAAACCAAAACCGTACAACACCGTACGAGTACATCCATACGGTACCAAACCTCACAAAAATGATGCAATACCGTACGAGTACTTCGTTACGGTACCAAACCACACCAAAAGGATACAATACCGTACGAGTACTTCGTTACTGTACCAAACCAAACCAAAACCGTACAATACCGTACGAGTACATCCATACGGTACCAAAGCACACCAAAACGGTGCAATACCGTACGAGTACATCCATACGGTACCAAACCACAGCAAAACGGTGCAATACCGTACGAGTACTTCGTTACGGTAACAAACCACACCAAAATGGTACAATACCGTACGAGCACTTCGTGACGGTACCAAACCACACCAAAACGGTACAATACCGTACGAGTACTTCGTTACGATACCAAACCAAACCAAAACCGTACAACACCGTACGAGTACATCCATATGGCACCAAACCTCACAAAAATGGTGCAATACCGTACGAGTACTTCGTTACGGTACCAAACCACACCAAAAGGGTACAATACCGTACGAGTACTTCGTTACTGTACCAAACCAAACCAAAACCGTACAATACCGTACGAGTACATCCATACAGTACCAAAGCACACCAAAACGGTGCAATACCGTACGAGTACATCCATACGGTACCAAACCACACCAAAACGGTGCAATACCGTACGAATACTTCGTTACGGTACCAAACCACACCAAAACGGTGCAATACCGTACGAGTACTTCGTTACGGTACCAAACCACACCAAAACGGTGCAATACCGTACGAGTACATCCATACGGTACCAAAGCACACCAAAACGGTGCAATACCGTACGAGTACATCCATACGGCACCAAACCACACCAAAACGGTGGCATACCGTACGAGTACTTCGTTACGGTAACAAACCACACCAAAATGGTACAATACCATACGAGTACTTCGTTACGGTACCAAACCACACCAAAACAGTACAATACCGTACGAGTACTTCGTTACGGTACCAAACCAAACCAAAACCGTACAACCCCGTACGAGTACATCCATACGGTACCAAAGCACACCAAAACGGTGCAATACCGTACGAGTACATCCATACGGTACCAAACCACACCAAAACGGTGCAATACCGTACGAATACTTCGTTACGGTTCCAAACCACACCAAAACGGTGAAATACCGTACGAGTACTTCGTTACGGTACCAAACCAAACCAAAACGGTGCAATACCGTACGAGTACATCCATACGGTACCAAACCACACAAAAATGGTGCAATACCGTACGAGTACTTCGTTACGGTACCAAACCACACCAAAACGGTCCAATACCGTACGAGTACTTCGTTGCGGTACCATACCACCCCAAAATGGTGCAATACCGTAAGAGTACTTAGTTACGGTACCAAACCAAACCAAAATGGTACAATACCGTACGAGTACTTCGTTACGGTACCAAACCACACCAAAACCGTACAATACCGTACGAGTACATCCATACGGTACCAAAGCACATCAGAATGGTGCAATACCGTACGACTACTTCGTTACGGTACCAAACCAAACCAAAACGGTGCAATACCGTACGAGTACATCCATACGGTACCAAACCACACCAAAACGGTACAATACCGTACGAGTACATCCATACGGTACCAAACCACACCAAAACGGTGCAATACCGTACGAGAACTTCGTTACGGTACCAAACCATACCAAAACGGTGCAATACCGTACGAGTACTTCGTTACGGCACCAAACCACACCAAAACAGTACAATACCGTACGAGTACTTCGTTACGGTACCAAACCAAACCAAAACGGTGCAATACCGTACGAGTACTTCGTTACGGTACCAAACAAAACCAAAACGGTGCAATACCGTACGAGTACATCCATACGGTACCAAACCGCACCAAAACGGTGCAATACCGTACGAGTACTTCGTTACGGTACCAAACCACACCAAAAGGGTACCATACCGTACGAGTACTTCGTTACGGTACCAAACCACACCAAAACCGTACAATACCGTACGAGTACATCCATACAGTACCAAAGCACACCAAAATGGTGCAATACCGTACGAGTACATCCATACGGTACCAAACCTCACCGAAACTGTGCAATACCGTACGAGTACTTCGTTACGGTACCAAACCACACCAAAACGGTGCAATACCGTACGAGTACATCCATACGGTACCAAACCAAACCAAAACAGGGCAATACCGTACGAGAACTTCGTTACGGTACCAAACCACACAAAAACGGTGCAATACCGTACGAGTACTTCGTTACGGTACCAAACCACACCAAAAGGGTACAATACCGTACGAGAACTTCGTTACGGTACCAAACCAAACCAAAACGGTGCAATACCGTACGAGTACATCCATACGGTACCAAACTACACCAAATGGGTACAATACCGTACGAGTACTTCGTTACGGTACCAAACCAAACCAAAACGGTGCAATAACGTACGAGTACATCCTATATGGTACCAAACCACACCGAAACGGTGTAATACCGTACGAGTACTTCGTTACGGTACCAAACCACACCAAAATGGTGCAATACCGTACGAGTACTTCGTTATGGTACCAAACCACACCAAAACGGTACAATACCGTACGAGTACTTCGTTACGGTACCAAACCACACCAAAAGGGTACAGTACCGTACGAGTACTTCGTTACGGTACCAAATCAAACCAAAACGGTGCAATACCGTACGAGTACATCCATACGGTACCAAACCACACCAAAACGGTACAATACCGTACGAGTACATCCATACGGTACCAAACCACCCCAAAACGGTGCAATACCGTACGAGAACTTCGTTACGGTACCAAACCACACCAAAACGGTGCAATACCGTACGAGTACTTCGTTATGGTACCAAACCACACCAAAACGGTGCAATACCGTACGAGTACTTCGTTACGGTACCAAACCACACCAAAACGGTACAATACCGTACGGGTACTTCGTTACGGTACCAAACCAAACCAAAACGGTGCAATACCGTACGAGTACATCCATACGGTACCAAAGCACACGAAAACGGTGCAATACCGTACGAGTACATCCATACGGTACCAAAGCACACCAAAACGGTGCAATACCGTACGAGTACATCCATACGGTACCAAACCACACAAAAAGGGTGCAATACCGTACGAGTACTTCGTTACGGTACCAAACCACACCAAAACGGTCCAATACCGTACGAGTACTTCGTTGCGGTACCATACCACCCCAAAATGGTGCAATACCGTAAGAGTACTTAGTTACGGTACCGAACCACACCAAAATGGTACAATACCGTACGAGTACTTCGTTACGGTACCAAACCACACCAAAACCGTACAATACCGTACGAGTACATCCATACGGTACCAAAGCACATCAGAATGGTGCAATACCGTACGACTACTTCGTTACGGTACCAAACCAAACCAAAACGGTGCAATACCGTACGAGTACATCCATACGGTACCAAACCACACCAAAACGGTACAATACCGTACGAGTACATCCATACGGTACCAAACCACACCAAAACGGTGCAATACCGTACGAGAACTTCGTTACGGTACCAAACCACACCAAAACGGTGCAATACCGTACGAGTACTTCGTTATGGTACCAAACCACACCAAAAGGGTACAGTACCGTACGAGTACTTCGTTACGGTACCAAATCAAACCAAAACGGTGCAATACCGTACGAGTACATCCATACGGTACCAAACCACACCAAAACGGTACAATACCGTACGAGTACATCCATACGGTACCAAACCACCCCAAAACGGTGCAATACCGTACGAGAACTTCGTTACGGTACCAAACCACACCAAAACGGTGCAATACCGTACGAGTACTTCGTTATGGTACCAAACCACACCAAAACGGTGCAATACCGTACGAGTACTTCGTTACGGTACCAAACCACACCAAAACGGTACAATACCGTACGGGTACTTCGTTACGGTACCAAACCAAACCAAAACGGTGCAATACCGTACGAGTACATCCATACGGTACCAAAGCACACGAAAACGGTGCAATACCGTACGAGTACATCCATACGGTACCAAACCACCCCAAAACGGTGCAATACCGTACGAGAACTTCGTTACGGTACCAAACCACACCAAAACGGTGCAATACCGTACGAGTACTTCGTTACGGTACCAAACCACACCAAAAGGGTACAGTACCGTACGAGTACTTCGTTACGGTACCAAATCAAACCAAAACGGTGCAATACCGTACGAGTACATCCATACGGTACCAAACCACACCAAAACGGTACAATACCGTACGAGTACATCCATACGGTACCAAACCACCCCAAAACGGTGCAATACCGTACGAGAACTTCGTTACGGTACCAAACCACACCAAAACGGTGCAATACCGTACGTGTACTTCGTTATGGTACCAAACCACACCAAAACGGTGCAATACCGTACGAGTACTTCGTTACGGTACCAAACCACACCAAAACGGTACAATACCGTACGGGTACTTCGTTACGGTACCAAACCAAACCAAAACGGTGCAATACCGTACGAGTACATCCATACGGTACCAAAGCACACGAAAACGGTGCAATACCGTACGAGTACATCCATACGGTACCAAAGCACACCAAAACGGTGCAATACCGTACGAGTACATCCATACGGTACCAAACAACACAAAAAGGGTGCAATACCGTACGAGTACTTCGTTACGGTACCAAACCACACCAAAACGGTCCAATACCGTACGAGTACTTCGTTGCGGTACCATACCACCCCAAAATGGTGCAATACCGTAAGAGTACTTAGTTACGGTACCGAACCACACCAAAATGGTACAATACCGTACGAGTACTTCGTTACGGTACCAAACCACACCAAAACCGTACAATACCGTACGAGTACATCCATACGGTACCAAAGCACATCAGAATGGTGCAATACCGTACGACTACTTCGTTACGGTACCAAACCAAACCAAAACGGTGCAATACCGTACGAGTACATCCATACGGTACCAAACCACACCAAAACGGTACAATACCGTACGAGTACATCCATACGGTACCAAACCACACCAAAACGGTGCAATACCGTACGAGAACTTCGTTACGGTACCAAACCATACCAAAACGGTGCAATACCGTGCGAGTACTTCGTTACGGCACCAAACCACACCAAAACAGTACAATACCGTACGAGTACTTCGTTACGGTACCAAACCAAACCAAAACGGTGCAATACCGTACGAGTACTTCGTTACGGTACCAAACAAAACCAAAACGGTGCAATACCGTACGAGTACATCCATACGGTACCAAACCGCACCAAAACGGTGCAATACCGTACGAGTACTTCGTTACGGTACCAAACCACACCAAAAGGGTACCATACCGTACGAGTACTTCGTTACGGTACCAAACCACACCAAAACCGTACAATACCGTACGAGTACATCCATACAGTACCAAAGCACACCAAAATGGTGCAATACCGTACGAGTACATCCATACGGTACCAAACCTCACCGAAACTGTGCAATACCGTACGAGTACTTCGTTACGGTACCAAACCACACCAAAACGGTGCAATACCGTACGAGTACATCCATACGGTACCAAACAAAACCAAAACAGGGCAATACCGTACGAGAACTTCGTTACGGTACCAAACCACACAAAAACGGTGCAATACCGTACGAGTACTTCGTTACGGTACCAAACCACACCAAAAGGGTACAATACCGTACGAGAACTTCGTTACGGTACCAAACCAAACCAAAACGGTGCAATACCGTACGAGTACATCCATACGGTACCAAACCACACCAAAAGGGTACAATACCGTACGAGTACTTCGTTACGGTACCAAACCAAACCAAAACGGTGCAATACCGTACGAGTACATCCTATATGGTACCAAACCACACCGAAACGGTGTAATACCGTACGAGTACTTCGTTACGGTACCAAACCACACCAAAATGGTGCAATACCGTACGAGTACTTCGTTATGGTACCAAACCACACCAAAACGGTACAATACCGTACGAGTACTTCGTTACGGTACCAAACCACACCAAAAGGGTACAGTACCGTACGAGTACTTCGTTACGGTACCAAATCAAATCAAAACGGTGCAATACCGTACGAGTACATCCATACGGTACCAAACCACACCAAAACGGTACAATACCGTACGAGTACATCCATACGGTACCAAACCACACCAAAACGGTGCAATACCGTACGAGAACTTCGTTATGGTACCAAACCACACCAAAAGGGTACCATACCGTACGAGTACTTCGTTACGGTACCAAACCACACCAAAACTGTACAATACCGTACGAGTACATCCATACAGTACCAAAGCACACCAAAATGGTGCAATACCGTACGAGTACATCCATACGGTACCAAACCAAACCAAAACAGGGCAATACCGTACGAGAACTTCGTTACGGTACCAAACCACACAAAAACGTTGCAATACCGTACGAGTACTTCGTTACGGTACCAAACCACACCAAAAGGGTACAATACCGTACGAGAACTTCGTTACGGTACCAAACCAAACCAAAACGGTGCAATACCGTACGAGTACATCCATACGGTACCAAACTACACCAAAAGGGTACAATACCGTACGAGTACTTCGTTACGGTACCAAACCAAACCAAAACGGTGCAATACCGTACGAGTACATCCTATATGGTACCAAACCACACCGAAACGGTGTAATACCGTACGAGTACTTCGTTACGGTACCAAACCACACCAAAATGGTGCAATACCGTACGAGAACTTCGTTACGGTACCAAACCACACCAAAACGGTGCAATACCGTACGTGTACTTCGTTATGGTACCAAACCACACCAAAACGGTGCAATACCGTACGAGTACTTCGTTACGGTACCAAACCACACCAAAACGGTAAAATACCGTACGGGTACTTCGTTACGGTACCAAACCAAACCAAAACGGTGCAATACCGTACGAGTACATCCATACGGTACCAAAGCACACGAAAACGGTGCAATACCGTACGAGTACATCCATACGGTACCAAAGCACACCAAAACGGTGCAATACCGTACGAGTACATCCATACGGTACCAAACCACAGCAAAACGGTGCAATACCGTACGAGTACTTCGTTATGGTACCAAACCACACCAAAACGGTGCAATACCGTACGAGTACTTCGTTACGGTACCAAACCACACCAAAACGGTACAATACCGTACGGGTACTTCGTTACGGTACCAAACCAAACCGAAACGGTGCAATACCGTACGAGTACATCCATACGGTACCAAAGCACACGAAAACGGTGCAATACCGTACGAGTACATCCATACGGTACCAAAGCACACCAAAACGGTGCAATACCGTACGAGTACATCCATACGGTACCAAACCACAGCAAAACGGTGCAATACCGTACGAGTACTTCGTTACGGTAACAAACCACACCAAAATGGTACAATACCGTACGAGTACTTCGTGACGGTACCAAACCACACCAAAACGGTACAATACCGTACGAGTACTTCGTTACGGTACCAAACCAAACCAAAACCGTACAACACCGTACGAGTACATCCATATGGTACCAAACCTCACAAAAATGGTGCAATACCGTACGAGTACTTCGTTACGGTACCAAACCACACCAAAAGGGTACAATACCGTACGAGTACTTCGTTACTGTACCAAACCAAACCAAAACCGTACAATACCGTACGAGTACATCCATACGGTACCAAAGCACACCAAAACGGTGCAATACCGTACGAGTACATCCATACGGTACCAAACCACACCAAAACGGTGCAATACCGTACGAATACTTCGTTACGGTACCAAACCACACCAAAACGGTGCAATACCGTACGAGTACTTCGTTACGGTACCAAACCACACCAAAACGGTGCAATACCGTACGAGTACATCCATACGGTACCAAAGCACACCAAAACGGTGCAATACCGTACGAGTACATCCATACGGTACCAAACCACACCAAAACGGTGGCATACCGTACGAGTACTTCGTTACGGTAACAAACCACACCAAAATGGTACAATACCATACGAGTACTTCGTTACGGTACCAAACCACACCAAAACAGTACAATACCGTATGAGTACTTCATTACGGTACCAAACCAAACCAAAACCGTACAACCCCGTACAAGTACATCCATACGGTACCAAAGCACACCAAAACGGTGCAATACCGTACGAGTACATCCATACGGTACCAAACCACACCAAAAGGGTGCAATACCGTACGAATACTTCGTTACGGTACCAAACCACACCAAAACGGTGCAATACCGTACGAGTACTTCGTTACGGTACCAAACCAAACCAAAACGGTGCAATACCGTACGAGTACATCCATACGGTACCAAACCACTCCAAAACGGTGCAATACCGTAGGAGTACTTCGTTACGGTACCAAACCACACCAAAACGGTCCAATACCGTACGAGTACTTCGTTACGGTACCATACCACACCAAAATGGTGCAATACCGTACGAGTACTTCGTTACGGCACCAAACCACATTAAAAGGGTACAATACCCTACGAGTATTTCGTTACGGTACCAAACCACACCAAAATCGTACAATACCGTACGAGTACATCCATACGGTACCAAAGCACACCAAAACAGTGCAATACCGTACGAGTACATCCATACGGTACCAAACCACACCAAAACGGTACAATACCGTACGAGTACTTCGTTATGGTACGAAACCACACCAAAACGGTGCGATACCGTACGAGTACTTTGTTACGGTACCAAACCACACCAAAACGGTGCAATACCGTACGAGTACTTCGTTACAGTACCAAACCACACCAAAACGGTACAATACCGTACGAGTGCTTCGATACGGTACCAAACCAAACCAAAATGGTGCACTACCGTACGAGTACATCTATACGGTACCAAACCACACCAAAACGGTGCAATACCGTACGAGTACTTCGTTACGGTACGAAACCACACCAAATGGGTACAATACCGTACGACTAATTCGTTACGGTGCCAAACCACACCAAAACCGTGCAAGACCGTACGAGTACATCCATACGGTACCAAAGCACACCAAAACGGTGCAATACCGTACGAGAACTTCGTTACGGTACCAAACCACACCAAAACGGTGCAATACCGTACGAGTACTTCGTTACGGTACCAAACCACACCAAAATGGTGCAATACCGTACGAGTACTTCGTTATGGTACCAAACCACACCAAAACGGTGCAATACCGTACGAGTACTTCGTTACAGTTCCAAACCACACCAAAACGTTACAATACCGTACGAGTACTTCGATACGGTACCAAACCAAACCAAAATGGTGCACTACCGTACGAGTATATCTATACGGTACCAAACCACACCAAAATGGTTCAATACCGTACGAGTACTTCGTTACGGTACCAAACCACACCAAATGGGTACAATACCGTACGAGTAATTCGTTACGGTACCAAACCACACCAAAACCGTACAAGACCGTACGAGTACATCCATACGGTACCAAAGCACACCAAAACGGTGCAATACCGTACGAGAACTTCGTTACGGTACCAAACCACACCAAAACGGTGCAATACCGTACGAGTACTTCGTTACGGTACCAAACCACACCAAAATGGTGCAATACCGTACGAGTACTTCGTTATGGTACCAAACCACACCAAAACGGTGCAATACCGTACGAGTACTTCGTTACGGTACCAAACCACACCAAAAGGGTACAATACCGTACGAGTACTTCGTTACGGTACCAAACGAAACCAAAACGGTGCAATACCGTACAAGTACATCCATACGGTACCAAACCACACCAAAACGGTGCAATACCGTACGAGTACTTCGTTACGGCACCAAACCACATTAAAAGGGTACAATACCATACGAGTATTTCGTTACGGTACCAAACCACACCAAAACCATACAATACCGTACGAGTACATCCATACGGTACCAAAGCACACCAAAACAGTGCAATACCGTACGAGTACATCCATACGGTACCGAACCACACCAAAACGGTGCAATACCGTACGAGTACTTCGTTATGGTACGAAACCACACCAAAACGGTGCGATACCGTACGAGTACTTTGTTACGGTACCAAACCTTACCAAAATGGTGCACTACCGTACGAGTACATCTATACGGTACCAAACCACACCAAAATGGTGCAATACCGTACGAGTACTTCGTTACGGTACCAAACCACACCAAATGGGTACAATACCGTACGAGTAATTCGTTACGGTACCAAACCACACCAAAACCGTACAAGACCGTACGAGTACATCCATACGGCACCAAAGCACACCAAAATGGTGCAATACCGTACGAGAACTTCGTTACGGTACCAAACCACACCAAAACGGTGCAATACCGTACGAGTACTTCGTTACGGTACCAAACAACACCAAAACGGTACAATACCGTACGAGTACTTCGATACGGTGCCAAACCAAACCAAAATGGTGCAATACCGTACGAGTACATCCATACAGTACCAAACCACACCAAAATGGTGCAACACCGTACGAGTACTTCGTTACGGTACCAAACCACACCAAATGGGTACAATACCGTACGAGTACTTCGTGACGGTACCAAACCATACCAAAACCATACAATACCGTACGAGTACATCCATACGGTACCAAAGCACACCAAAACGGTGCAATACCGTACGAGTACTTCGTTACGATACCAAACCACACCAAAAGGGTACAATACCGTACGAGTACATCGATACGGTACCAAACCACACCAAAACAGTGCAATACCGTACGGGTACTTCGTTACGGTACCAAACTACACCAAAAAGGTGCAATACCGTACGAGTACTTCGTTACGGTACCAAACCACAACAAAACGCTGCAATACCGTACGAGTACATCCATACGGTACCAAACCACACTAAAACGGGGCAATACCGTACGAGTACTTCGTTACGGTACCAAACCACACCAAAACGGTACAATTCCATACTAGTACTTCGTTACGGTACCAAACCAAACCAAAATGGTGCAATACCGTACGAGTGCATCCATACGGTACCAAACCACACCAAAACGGTGCAATACTGTACGAGTACTTCGTTATGGTACCAAATCACACCAAAACGGTGCAATACCGTACGAGTACTTCGTTACCGTACCAAACCACACCAAAACGGTGCAATACTGTACGAGTACGTCCATACGGTACCAAACCACACCAAAACGGTGCAATACCGTACGAGTACGTCCATACGGTACCAAATCACACCAAAACGGTGCAATACCATATGAGTACATCCATACGGTACCAAACCACACCAAAACGGTGCAATACCGTACGAGTACTTCGTTACGGTACCAAATCACACCAAAACGGTACAATACCGTACGAGTACTTCGATACGGTACCAAACCAAACCAAAATGGTGCAATACCGTACGAGTACATCCATACGGTACCAAACCACACCAAAACGGTGCAATACCGTACGAGTACTTCGTTACGGTACCAAACCACACCAAAAGGGTACAATACCGTACGAGTACTTCGTTACGGTACCAAACCACACATAAACCGTACAATGCCGTACGAGTACATCCATACGGTACCAAAGCACACCAAAACGGTGCAATACCGTACGAGTACATCCATACGGTACCAAACCACACCAAAATGGTGCAATACCGTACGAGTACTTCGTTATGGTACCAAACCACACCAAAACGGTGCAATACCGTACGAGGACTTCGTTACGGTACCAAACCACACCAAAAGGGTACAATACCGTACGAGTACTTCGTTACGGTACCAAACGAAACCAAAACGGTGCAATACCGTACGAGTACATCCATACGGTACCAAACCACACCAAAACGGTACAACACTGTACGAGTACATCCATACGGTACCAAACCACACCAAAACGGTGCAATACCGTACGAGAACTTCGTTACGGTGCCAAACCACACCAAAACGGTGCAATACCATACGAGTACTTTGTTACGGTACCAAATCACACCAAAACGGTACAATACCGTATGAGTACTTCGATACGGTACCAAACCAAACCAAAATGGTGCAATACCGTACGAGTACATCCATACGGTACCAAACCACACCTAAACGGTGCAATACCGTATGAGTACTTCGTTACGGTACCAAACCACACCAAAAGGGTACAATACCGTACGAGTCCTTCGTTACGGTACCAAACCACACCAAAACGGTGCAATACCGTACGAGTACATCCATACGGTACCAAACCACACCAAAACGGTGCAATACCGTACGAGTACTTCGTTACGGTACCAAACCACACCAAAAGGGTACAATACCGTACGAGTACTTCGTTACGGTACCAAACCACACAAAAACGGTGCAATACCGTACGAGTACATCCATACGGTACCAAACCACACCAAAACGGTGTAATACCGTACGAGTACTTCGTTACGGTACCAAACCAAACCAAAACGGTGCAATACTGTACGAGTACATCCATACGGTACCAAACCACACCAAAACGTTGTAATACCGTACGAGTACTTCGTTACGGTACCAAACCACACCAAAAGGGTACAATACCGTACGAGTACTTCGTTACGGTACCAAACCACACCAAAACCGTACAATACCGTACGATTACATCCATACGGTACCAAACCACACCAAAATGGTGCAATACCGTACGAGTGCATCCATACGGTACCAAACCACACAAAAACGGTGCAATACCGTACGAGTACTTCGTTACGGTACCAAACTACATTAAAAGGGTACAATACCATACGAGTATTTCGTTACGGTACCAAACCACACCAAAACCGTACAATACCGTACGAGTACATCCATACGGTACCAAAGCACACCAAAACGGTGCAATACCGTACGAGAACTTCGTTACGGTACCAAACCACACCAAAACGGTGCAATACCGTACGAGTACTTCGTTACGGTACCAAACCACACCAAAAGGGTACAATACCGTACGAGTACTTCGTTACGGTACCAAACCACACATAAACCGTACAATACCGTACGAGTACATCCATACGGTACCAAAGCACACGAAAACGGTGCAATACCGTACGAGTACATCCATACGGTACCAAACCACACCAAAACGGTGCAATACCGTACGAGTGCATCCATACGGTACCAAACCACACAAAAACGGTGCAATACCGTACGAGTACTTCGTTACGGCACCAAACCACATTAAAAGGGTACAATACCATACGAGTATTTCGTTACGGTACCAAACCACACCAAAACCGTACAATACCGTACGAGTACATCCATACGGTACCAAAGCACACCAAAACAGTGCAATACCGTACGAGTACATCCATACGGTACCAAACCACACCAAAACGGTGCAATACCGTACGAGTACTTCGTTATGGTACGAAACCACACCAAAACGGTGCGATACCGTACGAGTACTTTGTTACGGTACCAAACCACACCAAAACGGTGCAATACCGTACGAGTACTTCGTTACGGTGCCAAACCACACCAAAACGGTTCAATACCGTACGAGTACTTCATTACGGTACCAAACCACACCAAAACGGTGCAAGACCGTATGAGTACTTCGTTACGGTACCAAATCACACCAAAACGGTACAATACCGTATGAGTACTTCGATACGGTACCAAACCAAACCAAAATGGTGCAATACCGTACGAGTACATCCATACGGTACCAAACCACACCTAAACGGTGCAATACCGTATGAGTACTTCGTTACGGTACCAAACCACACCAAAAGGGTACAATACCGTACGAGTACTTCGTTACGGTACCAAACCACACCAAAATGGTGCAATACCGTACGAGTACTTCGTTATGGTACCAAACCACACCAAAACGGTACAATACCGTACGAGTACTTCGTTACGGTACCAAACCACACCAAAAGGGTACAGTACCGTACGAGTACTTCGTTACGGTACCAAATCAAACCAAAACGGTGCAATACCGTACGAGTACATCCATACGGTACCAAACCACACCAAAACGGTACAATACCGTACGAGTACATCCATACGGTACCAAACCACACCAAAACGGTGCAATACCGTACGAGAACTTCCTTACGGTACCAAACCACACCAAAACGGTGCAATACCGTACGAGTACTTCGTTACGGTACCAAACCACACCAAAATGGTGCAATACCGTACGAGTACTTCGTTATGGTACCAAACCACACCAAAACGGTGCAATACCGTACGAGTACTTCGTTACGGTACCAAACCACACCAAAAGGGTACAATACCGTACGAGTACTTCGTTACGGTACCAAACGAAACCAAAACGGTGCAATACCGTACGAGTATATCCATACGGTACCAAACCACACCAAAACGGTACAATACCGTACGAGTACATCCATACGGTACCAAACCACACCAAAACGGTGCAATACCGTACGAGAACTTCGTTACGGTGCCAAACCACACCAAAACGGTGCAATACCATACGAGTACTTCGTTACGGTACCAAACCACACCAAAACGGTGCAAGACCGTATGAGTACTTCGTTACGGTACCAAATCACACCAAAACGGTACAATACCGTATGAGTACTTCGATACGGTACCAAACCAAACCAAAATGGCGCAATACCGTACGAGTACATCCATACGGTACCAAACCACACCTAAACGGTGCAATACCGTATGAGTACTTCGTTACGGTACCAAACCACACCAAAAGGGTACAATACCGTACGAGAACTTCGTTACGGTACCAAACCACACCAAAACGGTGCAATACCGTACGAGTACTTCGTTACGGTACCAAACCACACCAAAAGGGTACAATACCGTACGAGTACTTCGTTACGGTACCAAACCACACCAAAACCGTACAATACCGTACGAGTACATCCATACGGTACCAAAGCACACCAAAACGGTGCAATACCGTACGAGTACATCCATACGGTACCAAACCACACCAAAACGGTGCAATACCGTACGAGTGCATCCATACGGTACCAAACCACACAAAAACGGTGCAATACCGTACGAGTACTTCGTTACGGCACCAAACCACATTAAAAGGGTACAATACCATACGAGTATTTCGTTACGGTACCAAACCACACCAAAACCGTACAATACCGTACGAGTACATCCATACGGTACCAAAGCACACCAAAACAGTGCAATACCGTACGAGTACATCCATACGGTACCAAACCACACCAAAACGGTGCAATACCGTACGAGTACTTCGTTATGGTACGAAACCACACCAAAACGGTGCGATACCGTACGAGTACTTTGTTACGGTACCAAACCACACCAAAACGGTGCAATACCGTACGAGTACTTCGTTACGGTGCCAAACCACACCAAAACGATGCAATACCATACGAGTACTTCGTTACGGTACCAAACCACACCAAAACGGTGCAAGACCGTACGAGTACTTCGTTACGGTACCAAATCACACCAAAACGGTACAATACCGTATGAGTACTTCGATACGGTACCAAACCAAACCAAAATGGTGCAATACCGTACGAGTACATCCATACGGTACCAAACCACACCTAAACGGTGCAATACCGTATGAGTACTTCGTTACGGTACCAAACCACACCAAAAGGGTACAATACCGTACGAGTCCTTCGTTACGGTACCAAACCACACCAAAATGGTGCAATACCGTACGAGTACTTCGTTATGGTACCAAACCACACCAAAACGGTACAATACCGTACGAGTACTTCGTTACGGTACCAAACCACACCAAAAGGGTACAGTACCGTACGAGTACTTCGTTACGGTACAAAATCAAACCAAAACGGTGCAATACCGTACGAGTACATCCATACGGTACCAAACCACACCAAAACGGTACAATACCGTACGAGTACATCCATACGGTACCAAACCACACCAAAACGGTGCAATACCGTACGAGAACTTCGTTACGGCACCAAACCACACCAAAACGGTGCAATACCGTACGAGTACTTCGTTACGGTACCAAACCACACCAAAATGGTGCAATACCGTACGAGTACTTCGTTATGGTACCAAACCACACCAAAACGGTGCAATACCGTACGAGTACTTCGTTACGGTACCAAACCACACCAAAAGGGTACAATACCGTACGAGTACTTCGTAACGGTACCAAACGAAACCAAAACGGTTCAATACCGTACGAGTACATCCATACGGTATCAAACCACACCAAAACGGTACAATACCGTACGAGTACATCCATACGGTACCAAACCACACCAAAACGGTGCAATACCGTACGAGAACTTCGTTACGGTGCCAAACCACACCAAAACGGTGCAATACCATACGAGTACTTCGTTACGGTACCAAACCACACCAAAACGGTGCAAGACCGTACGAGTACTTCGTTACGGTACCAAATCACACCAAAACGGTACAATACCGTATGGGTACTTCGATACGGTACCAAACCAAACCAAAATGGTGCAATACCGTACGAGTACATCCATACGGTACCAAACCACACCTAAACGGTGCAATACCGTATGAGTACTTCGTTACGGTACCAAACCACACCAAAAGGGTACAATACCGTACGAGTACTTCGTTACGGTACCAAACCACACCAAAACGGTGCAATACCGTACGAGTACATCCATACGGTACCAAACCACACCAAAACGGTGCAATACCGTACGAGTACTTCGTTACAGTACCAAACCACACCAAAAGGGTACAATACCGTACGAGTACTTCGTTACGGTACCAAACCACACCAAAACGGTGCAATACCGTACGAGTACATCCATACGGTACCAAACCACACCAAAACGGTGCAATACCGTACGAGTACTTCGTTACGGTACCAAACCAAACCAAAACGGTGCAATACTGTACGAGTACATCCATACGGTACCAAACCACACCAAAACGTTGTAATACCGTACGAGTACTTCGTTACGGTACAAAACCACACAAAAACCGTACAATACCGTACGAGTACATCCATACGGTACCAAAGCACACCAAAAAGGTGCAATACCGTACGAGTACATCCATACGGTACCAAACCACACCAAAACGGTGCAATACCGAAAGAGTGCATCCATACGGTACCAAACCACACAAAAACGGTGCAATACCGTACGAGTACTTCGTTACGGTACCAAACCACATTAAAAGGGTACAATACCATCCGAGTATTTCGTTACGGTACCAAACCACACCAAAACCATACAATACTGTACGAGTACATCCATACGGTACCAAAGCACACCAAAACGGTGCAATACCGTACGAGAACTTCGTTACGGTACCAAACCACACCAAAACGGTGCAATACCGTACGAGTACTTCGTTACGGTACCAAACCACACCAAAAGGGTACAATACCGTACGAGTACTTCGTTACGGTACCAAACCACACATAAACCGTACAATACCGTACGAGTACATCCATACGGTACCAAAGCACACCAAAACGGTGCAATACCGTACGAGTACATCCATACGGTACCAAACTACACCAAAACGGTGCAATACCGTACGAGTACTTCGTTATGGTACGAAACCACACCAAAACGGTGCGATACCGTACGAGTACTTTGTTACGGTACCAAACCACACCAAAACGGTGCATCACCGTACGAGTACTTCGTTACGGTGCCAAACCACACCAAAACGGTGCAATACCATACGAGTACTTCGTTACGGTACCAAACCACACCAAAACGGTGCAAGACCGTACGAGTACTTCGTTACGGTACCAAATCACACCAAAACGGTACAATACCGTATGAGTACTTCGATACGGTACCAAACCAAACCAAAATGGTGCAATACCGTACGAGTACATCCATACGGTACCAAACCACACCTAAACGGTTCAATACCGTACGAGTACTTCGTTACGGTACCAAACCACATTAAAAGGGTACAATACCATACGAGTATTTCGTTACGGTACCAAACCACACCAAAACCGTACAATACCGTACGAGTACATCCATACGGTACCAAACCACACCAAAACGGTGCAATACCGTACGAGTACTTCGCTACGGTACCAAACCACACCAAAAGGGTACAATACCGTACGAGTACTTCGTTACGGTACCAAACCACACATAAACCGTACAATACCGTACGAGTACATCCATACGGTACCAAAGCACACCAAAACGGTGCAATACCGTACGAGTACATCCATACGGTACCAAACCACACCAAAACGGTGCAATACCGTACGAGTGCATCCATACGGTACCAAACCACACAAAAACGGTGCAATACCGTACGAGTACTTCGTTACGGCACCAAACCACATTAAAAGGGTACAATACCATACGAGTATTTCGTTACGGTACCAAACCACACCAAAACCGTACAATACCGTACGAGTACATCCATACGGTACCAAAGCACACCAAAACAGTGCAATACCGTACGAGTACATCCATACGGTACCAAACCACACCAAAACGGTGCAATACCGTACGAGTACTTCGTTATGGTACGAAACCACACCAAAACGGTGCGATACCGTACGAGTACTTTGTTACGGTACCAAACCACACCAAAACGGTGCAATACCGTACGAGTACTTCGTTACGGTGCCAAACCACACCAAAATGGTGCAATACCATACGAGTACTTCGTTACGGTACCAAACCACACCAAAACGGTGCAAGACCGTACGAGTACTTCGTTACGGTACCAAATCACACCAAAACGGTACAATACCGTATGAGTACTTCGATACGGTACCAAACCAAACCAAAATGGTGCAATACCGTACGAGTACATCCATACGGTACCAAACCACACCTAAACGGTGCAATACCGTATGAGTACTTCGTTGCGGTACCAAACCACACCAAAAGGGTACAATACCGTACGAGTACTTCGTTACGGTACCAAACCACACCAAAACGGTGCAATACCGTACGAGTACATCCATACGGTACCAAACCACACCAAAACGGTGCAATACCGTACGAGTACTTCGTTACGGTACCAAACCACACCAAAAGGGTACACTACCGTACGAGTACTTCGTTACGGTACCAAACCACACCAAAACGGTGCAATACCGTACGAGTACATCCATACGGTACCAAACCACACCAAAACGGTGCAATACCGTACGAGTACTTCGTTACGGTACCAAACCAAACCAAACCAAAACGGTGCAATACTGTACGAGTACATCCATACGGTACCAAACCACACCAAAACGTTGTAATACCGTACGAGTACTTCGTTACGGTACCAAACCACACAAAAACCGTACAATACCGTACGAGTACATCCATACGGTACCAAAGCACACAAAAACGGTGCAATACCGTACGAGTACATCCATACGGTACCAAACCACACCAAAACGGTGCAATACCGTACGAGTGCATCCATACGGTACCAAACCACACAAAAACGGTGCAATACCGTACGAGTACTTCGTTACGGTACCAAACCACATTAAAAGGGTACAATACCATACGAGTATTTCGTTACGGTACCAAACCACACCAAAACCGTACAATACCGTACGAGTACATCCATACGGTACAAAAGCACACCAAAACGGTGCAATACCGTCCGAGAACTTCGTTACGGTACCAAACCACACCAAAACGGTGCAATACCGTACGAGTACTTCGTTACGGTACCAAACCACACCAAAAGGGTACAATACCGTACGAGTACTTCGTTACGGTACCAAACCACACATAAACCGTACAATACCGTACGAGTACATCCATACGGTACCAAAGCAAACCAAAACGGTGCAATACCGTACGAGTACATCCATACGGTACCAAACCACACCGTTTACATACGGTACAAAACCACACCAAAACGGTGCAATACCGTACGAGTGCATCCATACGGTACCAAACCACACAAAAACGGTGCAATACCGTACGAGTACTTCGTTACGGCACCAAACCACATTAAAAGGGTACAATACCATACGAGTATTTCGTTACGGTACCAAACCACACCAAAACCGTACAATACCGTACGAGTACATCCATACGGTACCAAAGCACACCAAAACAGTGCAATACCGTACGAGTACATCCATACGGTACCAAACCACACCAAAACGGTGCAATACCGTATGAGTCCTTCGTTTTGGTACGAAACCACACCAAAACGGTGCGATACCGTACGAGTACTTTGTTACGGTACCAAACCACACCAAAACGGTGCAATACCGTACGAGTACTTCGTTACAGTACCAAACCACACCAAAACGGTACAATACCGTACCAGTACTTCGATACGGTACCAAACCAAACCAAACCAAAATGGTGCACTACCGTACGAGTACATCTATACGGTACCAAACCACACCAAAATGGTGCAATACCGTACGAGTACTTCGTTACGGTACCAAACCACACCAAATGGGTACAATACCGTACGAGTAATTCGTTACGGTACCAAACCACACTAAAACCGTACAAGTCCGTACGAGTACATCCATACGGTACCAAAGCACACCAAAACGGTGCAATACCGTACGAGAACTTCGTTACGGTACCAAACCACACCAAAACGGTGCAATACCGTACGAGTTCTTCGTTACGGTACCAAACCACACCAAAATGGTGCAATACCGTACGAGTACTTCGTTATGGTACCAAACCACACCAAAACGGTGCAATACCGTACGAGTACTTCGTTACGGTACCAAACCACACCAAAAGGGTACAATACCGTACGAGTACTTCGTTACGGTACCAAACGAAACCAAAACGGTGCAATACCGTACGAGTACATCCATACGGTACCAAACCACACCAAAACGGTACAATACCGTACGAGTACATCCATACGGTACCAAACCACACCAAAACGGTGCAATACCGTACGAGAACTTCGTTACGGTGCCAAACCACACAAAAACGGTGCAATACAATACGAGTACTTCGTTACGGTACCAAACAACACCAAAATGGTGCAATACCGTACGAGTACTGCGTTATGGTACCAAACCACACCAAAACGGTACAATACCGTACGAGTACTTCGTTACGGTACCAAACCACACCAAAAGGGTACAGTACCGTACGAGTACTTCGTTACGGTACCAAATCAAACCAAAACGGTGCAATACCGTACGAGTACATCCATACGGTACCAAACCACACCAAAACGGTACAATACCGTACGAGTACATCCATACGGTACCAAACCACACCAAAACGGTGCAATACCGTACGAGAACTTCGTTACGGTACCAAACCACACCAAAACGGTGCAATACCGTACGAGTACTTCGTTACGGTACCAAACCACACCAAAATGGTGCAATACCGTACGAGTACTTCGTTAAGGTACCAAACCACACCAAAACGGTGCAATACCGTACGAGTACTTCGTAACGGTACCAAACCACACCAAAAGGGTACAATACCGTACGAGTACTTCGTTACGGTACCAAACGAAACCAAAACGGTGCAATACCGTACGAGTACATCCATACGGTACCAAACCACACCAAAACGGTACAATACCGTACGAGTACATCCATACGGTACAAAACCACACCAAAACGGTGCAATACCGTACGAGTACTTCGTTACGGTACCAAACCACACCAAAACGGTGCAAGACCGTACGAGTACTTCGTTACGGTACCAAATCACACCAAAACGGTACAATACCGTATGAGTACTTCGATACGGTACCAAACCAAACCAAAATGGTGCAATACCGTACGAGTACATCCATACGGTACCAAACCACACCTAAACGGTGCAATACCGTATAAGTACTTCGTTACGGTACCAAACCACACCAAAAGGGTACAATACCGTACGAGTACTTCGTTACGGTACCAAACCACACCAAAACGGTGCAATACCGTACGAGTACATCCATACGGTACCAAACCACACCAAAACGATGCAATACCGTACGAGTACTTCGTTACGGTACCAAACCACACCAAAAGGGTACAATACCGTACGAGTACTTCGTTACGGTACCAAACCACACCAAAACGATGCAATACCGTACGAGTACATCCATACGGTACCAAACCACACCAAAACGGTGCAATACCGTACGAGTACTTCGTTACGGTACCATACCAAACCAAAACGGTGCAATACTGTACGAGTACATCCATACGGTACCAAACCACACCAAAACGTTGTAATACCGTACGAGTACTTCGTTACGGTACCAAACCACACAAAAACCGTACAATACCGTACGAGTACATCCATACGGTACCAAAGCACACCAAAACGGTGCAATACCGTACGAGTACATCCATACGGTACCAAACAACACCAAAACGGTGCAATACCGTACGAGTGCATCCATACGGTACCAAACCACACAAAAACGGTGCAATACCGTACGAGTACTTCGTTACGGTACCAAACCACATTAAAAGGGTACAATACCATACGAGTATTTCGTTACGGTACCAAACCACACCAAAACCGTACAATACCGTACGAGTACATCCATACGGTACCAAAGCACACCAAAACGGTGCAATACCGTACGAGAACTTCGTTACGGTACCAAACCACACCAAAACGGTGCAATACCGTACGAGTATTTCGTTACGGTACCAAACCACACCAAAAGGGTACAATACCGTACGAGTACTTCGTTACGGTACCAAACCACACCAAAACCGTACAATACCGTACGAGTACATCCATACGGTACCAAAGCACACAAAAACAATGCAATACCGTACGAGTACATCCATACGGTACCAAACCACACCAAAACGGTGCAATACCGTACGAGTACTTCGTTATGGTACGAAACCACACCAAAACGGTGCGATACCGTACGAGTACTTTGTTACGGTACCAAACCACACCAAAACGGTGCAATACCGTACGAGTACTTCGTTACGGTACCAAACAACACCAAAACGGTACAATACCGTACGAGTACTTCGATACGGTGCCAAACCAAACCAAAATGGTGCAATACCGTACGAGTACATCCATACAGTACCAAACCACACCAAAATGGTGCAACACCGTACGAGTACTTCGTTACGGTACCAAACCACACCAAATGGGTACAATACCGTACGAGTACTTCGTGACGGTACCAAACCACACCAAAACCATACAATACCGTATGAGTACATCCATACGGTACCAAAGCACACCAAAACGGTGCAATACCGTACGAGTACTTCGTTACGGTACCAAACCACACCAAAAGGGTACAATACCGTACGAGTACATCGATACGGTACCAAACCACACCAAAACAGTGCAATACCGTACGGGTACTTCGTTACGGTACCAAACCACACAAAAAGGGTACAATACCGTACGAGAACTTCGTTACGGTACCAAACCACACCAAAAAGGTGCAATACCGTACGAGTACTTCGTTACGGTACCAAACCACACCAAAACGGTACAATTCCATACTAGTACTTCGTTACGGTACCAAACCAAACCAAAATGGTGCAATACCGTACGAGTGCATCCATACGGTACCAAACCACACCAAAACGGTGCAATACTGTACGAGTACTTCGTTATGGTACCAAATCACACCAAAACGGTGCAATACCGTACGAGTACTTCGTTACCGTACCAAACCACACCAAAACGGTGCAATACTGTACGAGTACGTCCATACGGTACCAAACCACACCAAAACGGTGCAATACCGTACGAGTACGTCCATACGGTACCAAATCACACCAAAACGGTGCAATACCGTACGAGTACATCCATACGGTACCAAACCACACCAAAACGGTGCAATACCGTACGAGTACTTCGTTACGGTACCAAACCACACCAAAAGGGTACAATACCGTACGAGTACTTCGTTACGGTACCAAACCACACATAAACCGTACAATGCCTTACGAGTACATCCATACGGTACCAAAGCACACCAAAACGGTGCAATACCGTACTAGTACATCCATACGGTACCAAACCACACCAAAACGGTGCAATACCGTACGAGTGCATCCATACGGTACCAAACCACACAAAAACGGTGCAATACCGTACGAGTACTTCGTTACGGCACCAAACCACATTAAAAGGGTACAATACCATACGAGTATTTCGTTATGGTACCAAACCACACCAAAACCGTACAATACCGTACGAGTACATCCATACGGTACCAAAGCACACCAAAACAGTGCAATACCGTACTAGTACATCCATACGGTACCAAACCACACCAAAACGGTGCAATACTGTACGAGTACTTCGTTACGGTACGAAACCACACCAAAACGGTGCAATACCGTACGAGTACTTTGTTACGGTACCAAACCACACCAAAACGGTGCAATACCGTACGAGTACTTCGTTACAGTACCAAACCACACCAAAACGGTACAATACTGTACGAGTACTTCGATACGGTACCAAACCAAACCAAAATGGTGCACTACCGTACGAGTACATCTATACGGTACCAAACCACACCAAAATGGTGCAATACCGTACGAGTACTTCGTTACGGTACCAAACCACACCAAATGGGTACAATACCGTACGAGTAATTCGTTACGGTACCAAACCACACCAAAACCGTACAAGACCGTACGAGTACATCCATACGGTACCAAAGCACACCAAAACGGTGCAATACCGTACGAGAACTTCGTTACGGAACCAAACCACACCAAAACGGTGCAATACCGTACGAGTACTTCGTTACGGTACCAAACCACACCAAAATGGTGCAATACCGTACGAGTACTTCGTTATGGTACCAAACCACACCAAAACGGTGCAATACCGTACGAGTACTTCGTTACGGTACCAAACCACACCAAAAGGGTACAATACCGTACGAGTACTTCGTTACGGTACCAAACGAAACAAAAACGGTGCAATACCGTACGAGTACATCCATACGGTACCAAACCACACCAAAACGGTCCAATACCGTACGAGTACATCCATACGGTACCAAACCACACCAAAACGGTGCAATACAGTACAAGAACTTCGTTACGGTGCCAAACCACACCAAAACGGTGCAATACCATACGAGTACTTCGTTACGGTACCAAACCACACCAAAATGGTGCAATACCGTACGAGTACTTCGTTATGGTACCAAACGACACCAAAACGGTACAATGCCGTACGAGTACTTCGTTACGGTACCAAACCACACCAAAAGGGTACAGTACCGTACGAGTACTTCGTTACGGTACGAAATCAAACCAAAACGGTGCAATACCGTACGAGTACATCCATACGGTACCAAACCACACCAAAACGGTACAATACCGTACGAGTACATCCATACGGTACCAAACCACACCAAAACGGTGCAATACCGTACGAGAACTTCGTTACGGTACCAAACCACACCAAAACGGTGCAATACCGTACGAGTACTTCGTTACGGTACCAAACCACACCAAAATGGTGCACTACCGTACGAGTACTTCGTTATGGTACCAAACCACACCAAAACGGTGCAATACCGTGCGAGTACTTCGTTACGGTACCAAACCACACCAAAAGGGTACAATACCGTACGAGTACTTCGTTACGGTACCAAACGAAACCAAAACGGTGCAATACCGTACGAGTACATCCATACGGTACCAAACCACACCAAAACGGTACAATACCGTACGAGTACATCCATACGGTACCAAACTACACCAAAACGGTGCAATACCGTACGAGTGCAGCCATACGGTACCAAACCACACAAAAACGGTGCAATACCGTACGAGTACTTCGTTACGGTACCAAACCACATTAAAAGGGTACAATACCATACGAGCATTTCGTTACGGTACCAAACCACACCAAAACCGTACAATACCGTACGAGTACATCCATACGGTACCAAAGCACACCAAAACGGTGCAATACCGTACGAGAACTTCGTTACGGTACCAAACCACACCAAAACGTTGTAATACCGTACGAGTACTTCGTTACGGTACCAAACCACACAAAAACCGTACAATACCGTACGAGTACATCCATACGGTACCAAAGCACACCAAAACGGTGCAATACCGTACGAGTACATCCATACGGTACCAAACCACACCAAAACGGTGCAATACCGTACGAGTGCATCCATACGGTACCAAACCACACAAAAACGGTTCAATACCGTACGAGTACTTCGTTACGGTACCAAACCACATTAAAAGGGTACAATACCATACGAGTATTTCGTTACGGTACCAAACCACACCAAAACCGTACAATACCGTACGAGTACATCCATACGGTACCAAAGCACACCAAAACGGTGCAATACCGTACGAGAACTTCGTTACGGTAAAAAACCACACCAAAACGGTGCAATACCGTACGAGTACTTCGTTACGGTACCAAACCACACCAAAAGGGTACAATACCGTACGAGTACTTCGTTACGGTACCAAACCACACATAAACCGTACAATACCGTACGAGTACATCCATACGGTACCAAAGCACACCAAAACGGTGCAATACCGTACGAGTACATCCATACGGTACCAAACCACACAAAAACGGTGCAATACCGTACGAGTGCATCCATACGGTACCAAACCACACAAAAACGGTGCAATACCGTACGAGTACTTCGTTACGGCACCAAACCACATTAAAAGGGTACAATACCATACGAGTATTTCGTTACGGTACCAAACCACACCAAAACCGTACAATACCGTACGAGTACATCCATACGGTACCAAAGCACACCAAAACAGTGCAATACCGTACGAGTACATCCATACGGTACCAAACCACACCAAAACGGTGCAATACCGTACGAGTACTTCGTTATGGTACGAAACCACACCAAAACGGTGCGATACCGTACGAGTACTTCGTTATGGTACGAAACCACACCAAAACGGTGCGATACCGTACGAGTACTTTGTTACGGTACCAAACCACACCAAAACGGTGCAATACCGTACGAGTACTTCGTTACGGTACCAAACAACACCAAAACGGTACAATACCGTACGAGTACTTCGATACGGTGCCAAACCAAACCAAAATGGTGCAATATCGTACGAGTACATCCATACAGTACCAAACCACACCAAAATGGTGCAACACCGTACGAGTACTTCGTTACGGTACCAAACCACACCAAATGGGTACAATACCGTACGAGTACTTCGTGACGGTACCAAACCACACCAAAACCATACAATACCGTACGAGTACATCCATACGGTACCAAAGCACACCAAAACGGTGCAATACCGTACGAGTACTTCGTTACGGTACCAAACCACACCAAAAGGGTACAATACCGTACGAGTACATCGATACGGTACCAAACCACACCAAAACAGTGCAATACCGTACGGGTACTTCGTTACGGTACAAAACCACACAAAAAGGGTACAATACCGTACGAGAACTTCTTTACGGTACCAAACCACACCAAAAAGGTGCAATACCGTACGAGTACTTCGTTACGGTACCAAACCACAACAAAACGCTGCAATACCGTACGAGTACATCCATACGGTACCAAACCACACTAAAACGGGGCAATACCGTACGAGTACTTCGTTACGGTACCAAACCACACCAAAACGGTACAATTCCATACTAGTACTTCGTTACGGTACCAAACCAAACCAAAATGGTGCAATACCGTACGAGTGCATCCATACGGTACCAAACCACACCAAAACGGTGCAATACTGTACGAGTACTTCGTTATGGTACCAAATCACACCAAAACGGTGCAATACCGTACGAGTACTTCGTTACCGTACCAAAACACACCAAAACGGTGCAATACTGTACGAGTACGTCCATACGGTACCAAACCACACCTAAACGGTGCAATACCGTATAAGTACTTCGTTACGGTACCAAACCACACCAAAAGGGTACAATACCGTACGAGTACTTCGTTACGGTACCAAACCACACAAAAACGGTGCAATACCGTACGAGTACTTCGTTACGGTACCAAACCACACCAAAACGGTGCAATACCGTACGAGTACATCCATACGGTACCAAACCACACCAAAACGGTGCAATACCGTACGAGTACTTCGTTACGGTACCAAACCACACCAAAAGGGTACAATACCGTACGAGTACTTCGTTACGGTACCAAACCACACCAAAACCGTACAATACCGTACGAGTACATCCATACGGTACCAAAGCACACCAAAACAGTGCAATACCGTACGAGTACATCCATACGGTACCAAACCACACCAAAACGGTGCAATACCGTACGAGTACTTCGTTATGGTACGATACCACACCAAAACGGTGCGATACCGTACGAGTACTTCGTTACGGTACCAAACCAAACCAAAATGGTGCAATACCGTACGAGTACATCCATACAGTACCAAACCACACCAAAATGGTGCAACACCGTACGAGTACTTCGTTACGGTACCAAACCACACCAAATGGGTACAATACCGTACGAGTACATCGATACGGTACCAAACCACACCAAAACAGTGCAATACCGTACGGGTACTTCGTTACGGTACCAAACCACACAAAAAGGGTACAATACCGTACGAGAACTTCTTTACGGTACCAAACCACACCAAAAAGGTGCAATACCGCACGAGTACTTCGTTACGGTACCAAACCACAACAAAACGCTGCAATACCGTACGAGTACATCCATACGGTACCAAACCACACTGAAACGGGGTAATACCGTACGAGTACTTCGTTACGGTACCAAACCACACCAAAACGGTACAATTCCATACTAGTACTTCGTTACGGTACCAAACCAAACCAAAATGGTGCAATACCGTACGAGTGCATCCATACGGTACCAAACCACACCAAAACGGTGCAATACTGTACGAGTACTTCGTTATGGTACCAAATCACACCAAAACGGTGCAATACCGTACGAGTACTTCGTTACCGTACCAAACCACACCAAAACGGTGCAATATTGTACGAGTACGTCCTTACGGTACCAAACCACACCAAAACGGTGCAATACCGTACGAGTACGTCCATACGGTACCAAATCACACCAAAACGGTGCAATACCGTACGAGTACATCCATACGGTACCAAACCACACCAAAACGGTGCAATACCGTACGAGTACTTCGTTACGGTACCAAATCACACCAAAACGGTACAATACCGTACGAGTACTTCGATACGGTACCAAACCAAACCAAAATGGTGCAATACCGTACGAGTACATCCATACGGTACCAAACCACACCAAAACGGTGCAATACCGTACGAGTACTTCGTTACGGTACCAAACCACACCAAAAGGGTACAATACCGTACGAGTACTTCGTTACGGTAGCAAACCACACATAAACCGTACAATGCTGTACGAGTACATCCATACGGTACCAAAGCACACCAAAACGGTGCAATACCGTACGAGTACATCCATACGGTACCAAACCACACCAAAACGGTGCAATACCGTACGAGTGCATCCATACGGTACCAAACCACACAAAAACGGTGCAATACCGTACGAGTACTTCGTTACGGCACCAAACCACATTAAAAGGGTGCAATACCATACGAGTATTTCGTTACGGTACCAAACCACACCAAAACCGTACAATACCGTACGAGTACATCCATACGGTACCAAAGCACACCAAAACAGTGCAATACCGTACGAGTACATCCATACGGTACCAAACCACACCAAAACGGTGCAATACCGTACGAGTACTTCGTTATGGTACGAAACAACACCAAAACGGTGCGATACCGTACGAGTACTTTGTTACGGTACCAAACCACACCAAAACGGTGCAATACCGTACGAGTACTTCGTTACAGTACCAAACCACACCAAAACGGTACAATACCGTACGAGTACTTCGATACGGTACCAAACATAACCAAAATGGTGCACTACCGTACGAGTACATCTATACGGTACCAAACCACACCAAAATGGTGCAATACCGTACGAGTACTTCGTTACGGTACCAAACCACACCAAATGGGTACAATACCGTACGAGTAATTCGTTACGGTACCAAACCACACCAAAACCGTACAAGACCGTACGAGTACATCCATACGGTACCAAAGCACACCAAAACGGTGCAATACCGTACGAGTACTTCGTTACGGTACCAAACCACACCAAAAGGGTACAATACCGTACGAGTACTTCGTTACTGTACCAAACCAAACCAAAACCGTACAATACCGTACGAGTACATCCATACGGTACCAAAGCACACCAAAACGGTTCAATACCGTACGAGTACATCCATACGGTACCAAACCACACCAAAACGGTGCAATACCGTACGAGTACTTCGTTACGGTAACAAACCACACCAAAATGGTACAATACCGTACAAGTACTTTGTGACGGTACCAAACCACACCAAAACGGTACAATACCGTACGAGTAATTCGTTACGGTACCAAACCAAACCAAAACCGTACAACACCGTACGAGTACATCCATACGGTACCAAACCTCAGAAAAATGGTGCAATACCGTACGAGTACTTCGTTACGGTACCAAACCACACCAAAAGGGTACAATACCGCACGAGTACTTCGTTACTGTACCGAACCAAACCAAAACCGTACAATACCGTACGAGTACATCCATACGGTACCAAAGCACACCAAAACGGTGCAATACCGTACGAGTACATCCATACGGTACCAAACCACACCAAAACGGTGCAATACCGTACGAATACTTCGTTACGGTACCAAACCACACCAAAACGGTGCAATACCGTACGAGTACTTCGTTACGGTACCAAACCACACCAAAACGGTGCAATACCGTACGAGTACATCCATACGGTACCAAAGCACACCAAAACGGTGCAATACCGTATGAGTACATCCATACGGTACCAAACCACACCAAAACGGTGGCATACCGTACGAGTACTTCGTTACGGTAACAAACCACACCAAAATGGTACAATACCATACGAGTACTTCGTTACGGTACCAAACCACACCAAAACGGTACAATACCGTACGAGTACTTCGTTACGGTACCAAACCAAACCAAAACCATACAACCCCGTACGAGTACATCCATACGGTACCAAAGCACACCAAAACGGTGCAATACCGTACGAGTACATCCATACGGTACCAAACCACACCAAAAGGGTGCAATACCGTCCGAATACTTCGTTACGGTACCAAACCACACCAAAACGGTGCAATACCGTACGAGTACTTCGTTACGGTACAAAACCAAAATAAAACGGTGCAATACCGTACGAGTACATCCATACGGTACCAAACCACACCAAAACGGTGCAATACCGTAGGAGTACTTCGTTACGGTACCAAACCACACCAAAACGGTCCAATACCGTACGAGTACTTCGTTACGGTACCATACCACACCAAAATGGTGCAATACCGTAAGAGTACTTAGTTACGGTACCAAACCACACCAAAATGGTACAATACCGTACGAATACTTCGTTACGGTACCAAACCACACCAAAACCGTACAATACCGTACGAGTACATCCATACGGTACCAAAGCACATCAGAACGGTGCAATACCGTACGACTACTTCGTTACGGTACCAAACCAAACCAAAACGGTGCAATACCGTACGAGTACATCCATACGGTACCAAACCACACCAAAACGGTACATTACCGTACGAGTACATCCATACGGTACCAAACCACACCAAAACGGTGCAATACCGTACGAGCACATCCATACGGTACCAAACCACACCAAAACGGTGCAATACCGTACGAGAACTTCGTTACGGTACCAAACCACACCGAAACGGTGTAATACCGTACGAGTACTTCGTTACGGTACCAAACCACACCAAAACGGTACAATTCCATACTAGTACTTCGTTACTGTACCAAACCAAACCAAAATGGTGCAATACCGTACGAGTGCATCCATACGGTACCAAACCACACCAAAACGGTGCAATACTGTACGAGTACTTCGTTATGGTACCAAATCACACCAAAACGGTGCAATACCGTACGAGTACTTCGTTACCGTACCAAACCACACCAAAACGGTGCAATACTGTACGAGTACGTCCATACGGTACCAAACCACACCTAAACGGTGCAATACCGTATAAGTACTTCGTTACGGTACCAAACCACACCAAAAGGGTACAATACCGTACGAGTACTTCGTTACGGTACCAAACCACACCAAAACGGTGCAATACCGTACGAGAACTTCGTTACGGTACCAAACCACACCAAAACGGTGCAATACCGTACGAGTACTTCGTTACGGTACCAAACCACACAAAAATGGTGCAATACCGTACGAGTACTTCGTTATGGTACCAAACCACACCAAAACGGTGCAATACCGTACGAGTACTTCGTTACGGTACCAAACCACACCAAAAGGGTACAATACCGTACGAGTACTTCGTTACGGTACCAAACGAAACCAAAACGGTGCAATACCGTACGAGTACATCCATACGGTACCAAACCACACCAAAACGGCACAATACCGTACGAGTACATCCATACGGTACCAAACCACACCAAAACGGTGCAATACCGTACGAGAACTTCGTTACGGTGCCAAACCACACCAAAACGGTGCAATACCATACGAGTACTTCGTTACGGTACCAAACCACACCAAAACGGTGCAAGACCGTACGAGTACTTCGTTACGGTACCAAATCACACCAAAACGGTACAATACCGTATGAGTACTTCGATACGGTACCAAACCAAACCAAAATGGTGCAATACCGTACGAGTACATCCATACGGTACCAAACCACACCTAAACGGTGCAATACCGTATAAGTACTTCGTTACGGTACCAAACCACACCAAAAGGGTACAATACCGTACGAGTACTTCGTTACGGTACCAAACCACACCAAAACGGTGCAATACCGTACGAGTACATCCATACGGTACCAAACCACACCAAAACGGTGCAATACCGTACGAGTACTTCGTTACGGTACCAAACCACACCAAAAGGGTACAATACCGTACGAGTACTTCGTTACGGTACCAAACCTCACCAAAACGGTGCAATACCGTACGAGTACATCCATACGGTACCAAACCACACCAAAACGGTGCAATACCGTACGAGTACTTCGTTACGGTACCAAACCAAACCAAAACGGCGCAATACTGTACGAGTACATCCATACGGTACCAAACAACACCAAAACGTTGTAATACCGTACGAGTACTTCGTTACGGTACCAAACCACACAAAAACCGTACAATACCGTACGAGTACATCCATACGGTACCAAAGCACACCAAAACGGTGCAATACCGTACGAGTACATCCATACGGTACCAAACCACACCAAAACGGTGCAATACCGTACGAGTGCATCCATACGGTACCAAACCACACAAAAACGGTGCAATACCGTACGAGTACTTCGTTACGGTACCAAACCACATTAAAAGGGTACAATACCATACGAGTATTTCGTTACGGTACCAAACCACACCAAAACCGTACAATACCGTACGAGTACATCCATACGGTACCAAAGCACACCAAAACGGTGCAATACCGTACGAGAACTTCGTTACGGTACCAAACCACACCAAAACGGTGCAATACCGTACGAGTACTTCGTTACGGTACCAAACCACACCAAAAGGGTACAATACCGTACGAGTACTTCGTTACGGTACCAAACCACACATAAACCGTACAATACCGTACGAGTACATCCATACGGTACCAAAGCACACCAAAACGGTGCAATACCGTACGAGTACATCCATACGGTACCAAACCACACCAAAACGGTGCAATACCGTACGAGTGCATCCATACGGTACCAAACCACACAAAAACGGTGCAATACCGTACGAGTACTTCGTTACGGCACCAAACCACATTAAAAGGGTACAATACCATACGAGTATTTCGTTACGGTACCAAACCACACCAAAACCGTACAATACCGTACGAGTACATCCATACGGTACCAAAGCACACCAAAACAGTGCAATACCGTACGAGTACATCCATACGGTACCAAACCACACCAAAACGGTGCAATACCGTACGAGTACTTCGTTATGGTACGATACCACACCAAAACGGTGCGATACCGTACGAGTACTTCGTTACGGTACCAAACCACACCAAAACGGTGCAATACCGTACGAGTACTTCGTTACGGTACCAAACAACACCAAAACGGTACAATACCGTACGAGTACTTCGATACGGTGCCAAACCAAACCAAAATGGTGCAATACCGTACGAGTACATCCATACAGTACCAAACCACACCAAAATGGTGCAACACCGTACGAGTACTTCATTACGGTACCAAACCACACCAAATGGGTACAATACCGTACGAGTACTTCGTGACGGTACCAAACCACACCAAAACCATACAATACCGTACGAGTACATCCATACGGTACCAAAGCACACCAAAACGGTGCAATACCGTACGAGTACTTCGTTACGGTACCAAACCACACCAAAAGGGTACAATACCGTACGAGTACATCGATACGGTACCAAACCACACCAAAACAGTGCAATACCGTACGGGTACTTCGTTACGGTACCAAACCACACAAAAAGGGTACAATACCGTACGAGAACTTCTTTACGGTACCAAACCACACCAAAAAGGTGCAATACCGCACGAGTACTTCGTTACGGTACCAAACCACAACAAAACGCTGCAATACCGTACGAGTACATCCATACGGTACCAAACCACACTGAAACGGGGCAATACCGTACGAGTACTTCGTTACGGTACCAAACCACACCAAAACGGTACAATTCCATACTAGTACTTCGTTACGGTACCAAACCAAACCAAAATGGTGCAATACCGTACGAGTGCATCCATACGGTACCAAACCACACCAAAACGGTGCAATACTGTACGAGTACTTCGTTATGGTACCAAATCACACCAAAACGGTGCAATACCGTACGAGTACTTCGTTACCGTACCAAACCACACCAAAACGGTGCAATATTGTACGAGTACGTCCTTACGGTACCAAACCACACCAAAACGGTGCAATACCGTACGAGTACGTCCATACGGTACCAAATCACACCAAAACGGTGCAATACCGTACGAGTACATCCATACGGTACCAAACCACACCAAAACGGTGCAATACCGTACGAGTACTTCGTTACGGTACCAAATCACACCAAAACGGTACAATACCCTACGAGTACTTCGATACGGTACCAAACCAAACCAAAATGGTGCAATACCGTACGAGTACATCCATACGGTACCAAACCACACCAAAACGGTGCAATACCGTACGAGTACTTCGTTACGGTACCAAACAACACCAAAAGGGTACAATACCGTACGAGTACTTCGTTACGGTAGCAAACCACACATAAACCGTACAATGCTGTACGAGTACATCCATACGGTACCAAAGCACACCAAAACGGTGCAATACCGTACGAGTACATCCATACGGTACCAAACCACACCAAAACGGTGCAATACCGTACGAGTGCATCCATACGGTACCAAACCACACAAAAACGGTGCAATACCGTACGAGTACTTCGTTACGGCACCAAACCACATTAAAAGGGTGCAATACCATACGAGTATTTCGTTACGGTACCAAACCACACCAAAACCGTACAATACCGTACGAGTACATCCATACGGTACCAAAGCACACCAAAACAGTGCAATACCGTACGAGTACATCCATACGGTACCAAACCACACCAAAACGGTGCAATACCGTACGAGTACTTCGTTATGGTACGAAACCACACCAAAACGGTGCGATACCGTACGAGTACTTTGTTACGGTACCAAACCACACCAAAACGGTGCAATACCGTACGAGTACTTCGTTACAGTACCAAACCACACCAAAACGGTACAATACCGTACGAGTACTTCGATACGGTACCAAACCAAACCAAAATGGTGCACTACCGTACGAGTACATCTATACGGTACCAAACCACACCAAAATGGTGCAATACCGTACGAGTACTTCGTTACGGTACCAAACCACACCAAATGGGTACAATACCGTACGAGTAATTCGTTACGGTACCAAACCACACCAAAACCGTACAAGACCGTACGAGTACATCCATACGGTACCAAAGCACACCAAAACGGTGCAATACCGTACGAGTACTTCGTTACGGTACCAAACCACACCAAAAGGGTACAATACCGTACGAGTACTTCGTTACTGTACCAAACCAAACCAAAACCGTACAATACCGTACGAGTACATCCATACGGTACCAAAGCACACCAAAACGGTGCAATACCGTACGAGTACATCCATACGGTACCAAACCACACCAAAACGGTACATTACCGTACGAGTACATCCATACGGTACCAAACCACACCAAAACGGTGCAATACCGTACGAGCACATCCATACGGTACCAAACCACACCAAAACGGTGCAATACCGTACGAGAACTTCGTTACGGTACCAAACCACACCGAAACGGTGTAATACCGTACGAGTACTTCGTTACGGTACCAAACCACACCAAAATGGTGCAATACCGTACGAGTACTTCGTTATGGTACAAAACCACACCAAAACGGTACAATACCGTACGAGTACTTCGTTACGGTACCAAACCACACCAAAAGGGTACAGTACCGTACGAGTACTTCGTTACGGTACCAAACCAAACCAAAACGGTGCAATACCGTACGAGTACATCCATACGGTACCAAACCACACCAAAAGGGTACCATACCGTACGAGTACTTCGTTACGGTACCAAACCACACCAAAACCGTACAATACCGTACGAGAACTTAGTTACGGTACCAAACCACACCAAAACGGTGCAATACCGTACGAGTACTTCGTTACGGTACCAAACCACAACAAAACGGTGCAATACCGTACGAGTACTTCGTTACGGTACCAAACCACACCAAAAGGGTACAATACCGTACGAGTACATCCATACGGTACCAAACCAAACCAAAACGGTGCAATACCGTACGAGTACATCCATACGGTACCAAACCACACCAAAACGGTACAATACCGTACGAGTACATCCATACGGTACCAAACCACACCAAAACGGTACAATACCGTACGAGAACTTCGTTACGGTACCAAACCACACCAAAACGGTGCAATACCGTACGAGTACTTCGTTACGGTACCAAACCACACCAAAACGGTGCAATACCGTACGAGTACTTCGTTACGGTACCAAACCACATTAAAAGGGTACAATACCATACGAGTATTTCGTTACGGTACCAAACCACACCAAAACCGTACAATACCGTACGAGTACATCCATACGGTACCAAAGCACACCAAAACGGTGCAATACCGTACGAGTACATCCATACGGTACCAAACCACACCAAAACGGTGCAATACCGTACGAGTGCATCCATACGGTACCAAACCACACAAAAACGGTGCAATACCGTACGAGTACTTCGTTACGGTACCAAACCACATTAAAAGGGTACAATACCATACGAGTATTTCGTTACGGTACCAAACCACACCAAAACCGTACAATACCGTACGAGTACATCCATACGGTACCAAAGCACACCAAAACGGTGCAATACCGTACGAGAACTTCGTTACGGTACCAAACCACACCAAAACGGTGCAATACCGTACGAGTACTTCGTTACGGTACCAAACCACACCAAAAGGGTACAATACCGTACGAGTACTTCGTTACGGTACCAAACCACACATAAACCGTACAATACCGTACGAGTACATCCATACGGTACCAAAGCACACCAAAACGGTGCAATACCGTACGAGTACATCCATACGGTACCAAACCACACCAAAACGGTGCAATACCGTACGAGTGCATCCATACGGTACCAAACCACACAAAAACGGTGCAATACCGTACGAGTACTTCGTTACGGCACCAAACCACATTAAAAGGGTACAATACCATACGAGTATTTCGTTACGGTACCAAACCACACCAAAACCGTACAATACCGTACGAGTACATCCATACGGTACCAAAGCACACCAAAACAGTGCAATACCGTACGAGTACATCCATACGGTACCAAACCACACCAAAACGGTGCAATACCGTACGAGTACTTCGTTATGGTACGATACCACACCAAAACGGTGCGATACCGTACGAGTACTTCGTTACGGTACCAAACCACACCAAAACGGTGCAATACCGTACGAGTACTTCGTTACGGTACCAAACAACACCAAAACGGTACAATACCGTACGAGTACTTCGATACGGTGCCAAACCAAACCAAAATGGTGCAATACCGTACGAGTACATCCATACAGTACCAAACCACACCAAAATGGTGCAACACCGTACGAGTACTTCATTACGGTACCAAACCACACCAAATGGGTACAATACCGTACGAGTACTTCGTGACGGTACCAAACCACACCAAAACCATACAATACCGTACGAGTACATCCATACGGTACCAAAGCACACCAAAACGGTGCAATACCGTACGAGTACTTCGTTACGGTACCAAACCACACCAAAAGGGTACAATACCGTACGAGTACATCGATACGGTACCAAACCACACCAAAACAGTGCAATACCGTACGGGTACTTCGTTACGGTACCAAACCACACAAAAAGGGTACAATACCGTACGAGAACTTCTTTACGGTACCAAACCACACCAAAAAGGTGCAATACCGCACGAGTACTTCGTTACGGTACCAAACCACAACAAAACGCTGCAATACCGTACGAGTACATCCATACGGTACCAAACCACACTGAAACGGGGCAATACCGTACGAGTACTTCGTTACGGTACCAAACCACACCAAAACGGTACAATTCCATACTAGTACTTCGTTACGGTACCAAACCAAACCAAAATGGTGCAATACCGTACGAGTGCATCCATACGGTACCAAACCACACCAAAACGGTGCAATACTGTACGAGTACTTCGTTATGGTACCAAATCACACCAAAACGGTGCAATACCGTACGAGTACTTCGTTACCGTACCAAACCACACCAAAACGGTGCAATATTGTACGAGTACGTCCTTACGGTACCAAACCACACCAAAACGGTGCAATACCGTACGAGTACGTCCATACGGTACCAAATCACACCAAAACGGTGCAATACCGTACGAGTACATCCATACGGTACCAAACCACACCAAAACGGTGCAATACCGTACGAGTACTTCGTTACGGTACCAAATCACACCAAAACGGTACAATACCCTACGAGTACTTCGATACGGTACCAAACCAAACCAAAATGGTGCAATACCGTACGAGTACATCCATACGGTACCAAACCACACCAAAACGGTGCAATACCGTACGAGTACTTCGTTACGGTACCAAACAACACCAAAAGGGTACAATACCGTACGAGTACTTCGTTACGGTAGCAAACCACACATAAACCGTACAATGCTGTACGAGTACATCCATACGGTACCAAAGCACACCAAAACGGTGCAATACCGTACGAGTACATCCATACGGTACCAAACCACACCAAAACGGTGCAATACCGTACGAGTGCATCCATACGGTACCAAACCACACAAAAACGGTGCAATACCGTACGAGTACTTCGTTACGGCACCAAACCACATTAAAAGGGTGCAATACCATACGAGTATTTCGTTACGGTACCAAACCACACCAAAACCGTACAATACCGTACGAGTACATCCATACGGTACCAAAGCACACCAAAACAGTGCAATACCGTACGAGTACATCCATACGGTACCAAACCACACCAAAACGGTGCAATACCGTACGAGTACTTCGTTATGGTACGAAACCACACCAAAACGGTGCGATACCGTACGAGTACTTTGTTACGGTACCAAACCACACCAAAACGGTGCAATACCGTACGAGTACTTCGTTACAGTACCAAACCACACCAAAACGGTACAATACCGTACGAGTACTTCGATACGGTACCAAACCAAACCAAAATGGTGCACTACCGTACGAGTACATCTATACGGTACCAAACCACACCAAAATGGTGCAATACCGTACGAGTACTTCGTTACGGTACCAAACCACACCAAATGGGTACAATACCGTACGAGTAATTCGTTACGGTACCAAACCACACCAAAACCGTACAAGACCGTACGAGTACATCCATACGGTACCAAAGCACACCAAAACGGTGCAATACCGTACGAGTACTTCGTTACGGTACCAAACCACACCAAAAGGGTACAATACCGTACGAGTACTTCGTTACTGTACCAAACCAAACCAAAACCGTACAATACCGTACGAGTACATCCATACGGTACCAAAGCACACCAAAACGGTGCAATACCGTACGAGTACATCCATACGGTACCAAACCACACCAAAACGGTACATTACCGTACGAGTACATCCATACGGTACCAAACCACACCAAAACGGTGCAATACCGTACGAGCACATCCATACGGTACCAAACCACACCAAAACGGTGCAATACCGTACGAGAACTTCGTTACGGTACCAAACCACACCGAAACGGTGTAATACCGTACGAGTACTTCGTTACGGTACCAAACCACACCAAAATGGTGCAATACCGTACGAGTACTTCGTTATGGTACCAAACCACACCAAAACGGTACAATACCGTACGAGTACTTCGTTACGGTACCAAACCACACCAAAAGGGTACAGTACCGTACGAGTACTTCGTTACGGTACCAAACCAAACCAAAACGGTGCAATACCGTACGAGTACATCCATACGGTACCAAACCACACCAAAAGGGTACCATACCGTACGAGTACTTCGTTACGGTACCAAACCACACCAAAACCGTACAATACCGTACGAGAACTTAGTTACGGTACCAAACCACACCAAAACGGTGCAATACCGTACGAGTACTTCGTTACGGTACCAAACCACAACAAAACGGTGCAATACCGTACGAGTACTTCGTTACGGTACCAAACCACACCAAAAGGGTACAATACCGTACGAGTACATCCATACGGTACCAAACCAAACCAAAACGGTGCAATACCGTACGAGTACATCCATACGGTACCAAACCACACCAAAACGGTACAATACCGTACGAGTACATCCATACGGTACCAAACCACACCAAAACGGTACAATACCGTACGAGAACTTCGTTACGGTACCAAACCACACCAAAACGGTGCAATACCGTACGAGTACTTCGTTACGGTACCAAACCACACCAAAACGGTGCAATACCGTACGAGTACTTCGTTACGGTACCAAACCACACCAAAAGGGTACAATACCGTACGAGTACTTCGTTACGGTACCAAACCAAACCAAAACGATGCAATACCGTACGAGTACATCCATACGGTACCAAACCACACCAAAACGGTGTAATACCGTACGAGTACTTCGTTACGGTACCAAACCACACCAAAATGGTGCAATACCGTACGAGTACTTCGTTATGGTACCAAACCACACCAAAACGGTACAATACCGTACGAGTACTTCGTTACGGTATCAAACCACTCCAAAAGGGTACAATACCGTACGAGTACTTCGTTACGGTACCAAACCAAACAAAAACGGTGCAATACCGTACGAGTATATCCATACGGAACCAAACCACACCAAAACGGTACAATACCGTACGAGTACATCCATACGGTACCAAACCACATCAAAACGGTGCAATACCGTACGAGAACTTCGTTACAGTTCCAAACCACACCAAAACGGTGCAATACCGTACGAGTACTTCGTTACGGTACCAAACCACACCAAAATGGTGCAATACCGTACGAGTACTTCGTTATGGTACCAAACCACACCAAAACGGTACAATACCGTACGAGTACTTCGTTACGGTACCAAACCACACCAAAAGGGTACAATACCGTACGAGTACTTCGTTACGGTACCAAACGAAACCAAAACGGTGCAATACCGTACGAGTACATCCATACGGTACCAAAGCACACCAAAACGGTACAATACCGTACGAGTACATCCATACGGTACCAAACCACACCAAAACGGTGCAATACCGTACGAGAACTTCGTTACGGTGCCAAACCACACCAAAACGGTGCAATACCGTACGAGTACTTCGTTACGGTACCAAACCACACCAAAACGGTGCAAGACCGTACGAGTACTTCGTTACGGTACCAAATCACACCAAAACGGTACAATACCGTATGAGTACTTCGATACGGTACCAAACCAAACCAAAATGGTGCAATACCGTACGAGTACATCCATACGGTACCAAACCACACCAAAACGGTGCAATACCGTACGAGTACTTCGTTACGGTACCAAACCACACCAAAAGGGTACAATACCGTACGAGAACTTCGTTACGGTACCAAACCAAACCAAAACGGTGCAATACCGTACGAGTACATCCATACGGTACCAAACCACAGCAAAAGGGTACAATACCGTATGAGTACTTCGTTACGGTACCAAACCAAACCAAAACGGTGCAATACCGTACGAGTACATCCTATATGGTACCAAAACACCGAAACGGTGTAATACCGTACGAGTACTTCGTTACGGTACCAAACCACACCAAAATGGTGCAATACCGTACGAGTACTTCGTTATGGTACCAAACCACACCAAAACGGTACAATACCGTACGAGTACTTCGTTACGGTACCAAACCACACCAAAAGGGTACAGTACCGTACGAGTACTTCGTTACGGTACCAAACCAAACCAAAACGGTTCAATACCGTCCGAGTACATCCATACGGTACCAAACCACACCAAAACGGTGCAATACCGTACGAGAACTTCGTTACGGTACCAAACCACACCAAAACGGTGCAATACCGTACGAGTACTTCGTTACGGTACCAAACCACACCAAAATGGTGCAATACCGTACGAGTACTTCGTTATGGTACCAAACCACACCAAAAGGGTACAATACCGTACGAGAACTTCGTTACGGTACCAAACCAAACCAAAACGGTGCAATACCGTACGAGTACATCCATACGGTACCAAACCACAGCAAAAGGGTACAATACCGTATGAGTACTTCGTTACGGTACCAAACCAAACCAAAACGGTGCAATACCGTACGAGTACATCCTATATGGTACCAAACCACACCGAAACGGTGTAATACCGTACGAGTACTTCGTTACGGTACCAAACCACACCAAAATGGTGCAATACCGTACGAGTACTTCGTTATGGTTCCAAACCACACCAAAACGGTACAATACCGTACGAGTACTTCGTTACGGTACCAAACCACACCAAAAGGGTACAGTACCGTACGAGTACTTCGTTACGGTACCAAACCAAACCAAAACGGTTCAATACCGTACGAGTACATCCATACGGTACCAAACCACACCAAAACGGTGCAATACCGTACGAGTACATCCATACGGTACCAAACCACACCAAAACGGTACAATACCGTACGAGAACTTCGTTACGGTACCAAACCACACCAAAACGGTGCAATACCGTACGAGTACTTCGTTACGGTACCAAACCACACCAAAACGGTGCAATACCGTACGAGTACTTCGTTACGGTACCAAACCACACCAAAAGGGTACAATACCGAACGAGTACTTCGTTACGGTACCAAACCAAACCAAAACGGTGCAATACCGTACGAGTACATCCATACGGTACCAAACCACACCAAAACGGTGTAATACCGTACGAGTACTTCGTTACGGTACCAAACCACACCAAAATGGTGCAATACCGTACGAGTACTTCGTTATGGTACCAAACCACACCAAAACGGTACAATACCGTACGAGTACTTCGTTACGGTATCAAACCACTCCAAAAGGGTACAATACCGTACGAGTACTTCGTTACGGTACCAAACCAAACAAAAACGGTGCAATACCGTACGAGTATATCCATACGGAACCAAACCACACCAAAACGGTACAATACCGTACGAGTACATCCATACGGTACCAAACCACATCAAAACGGTGCAATACCGTACGAGTACTTCGTTACGGTACCAAACCACACCAAAAGTGTACAATACCGTACGAGTACTTCGTTACGGTACCAAACCACACCAAAACGGTGCAATGCCGTAGGAGTACTTCGTTACGGTACCAAACCAAACCAAAACGGTGCAATACCGTACGAGTACATCCATACGGTACCAAACCACACCAAAACGGTGCAATACCGTACGAGTACTTCGTTACGGTACCAAACCACACCAAAAGGGTACAATACCGTACGAGTACTTCGTTACGGTACCAAACCACACCAAAACGGTGCAATACCGTACGAGTAGATCCATACGGTACCAAACCACACCAAAACGGTGCAATACCGTACGAGTACTTCGTTACGGTACCAAACTACACCAAAAGGGTACAATACCGTACGTGTACTTCGTTACGGTACCAAATCACACCAAAACCATACAATACCGTACGAGTACATCCATACTGTACCAAAGCACACCAAAAAGGTGCAATACCGTACGAGTACATCAATACGGTACCAAACCACACCAAAACGGTGCAATACCGTACGAGTACATCCATACGGTACCAAACCACACCAAAAGGGTACAATACCGTACGAGTACTTCGTTACGGTACCAAACCAAACCAAAACGGTGCAATACCGTACGAGTATATCCATACGGAACCAAACCACACCAAAACGGTACAATACCGTACGAGTACATCCATACGGTACCAAACCACATCAAAACGGTGCAATACCGTACGAGTACTTCGTTACGGTACCAAACCACACCAAAACGGGGCAATGCCGTAGGAGTACTTCGTTACGGTACCAAACCAAACCAAAACGGTGCAATACCGTACGAGTACATCCATACGGTACCAAACCACACCAAAACGGTGCAATACCGTACGAGTACTACGTTACGGTACCAAATCACACCAAAACGGTACAATACCGTACGAGTACTTCGATACGGTACCAAACCAACCAAAAATGGTGCAATACCGTACGAGTACATCCATACGGTACCAAACCACACCAAAACGGTGCAATACCGTACGAGTACTTCGTTACGGTACCAAACTACACCAAAAGGGTACAATACCGTACGTGTACTTCGTTACGGTACCAAATCACACCAAAACCTTACAATACCGTACGAGTACATCCATACTGTACCAAAGCACACCAAAACGGTGCAATACCGTACGAGTACATCAATACGGTACCAAACCACACCAAAACGGTGCAATACCGTACGAGTACATCCATACGGTACCAAACCACACCAAAAGGGTACAATACCGTACGAGTACTTCGTTACGGTACGAAACCAAACCAAAACGGTGCAATACCGTACGAGTACATCCATATGGTACCAAACCACACCAAAACGGTGCAATACCGTACGAGTACTTCGTTACGGTACCAAACCACACCAAAAGGGTACAATACCGTACGAGTACTTCGTTACGGTACCAAACCACACCAAAACCGTACAATACCGTACGAGTACATCCATACGGTACCAAAGCACACCAAAACGGTGCAATACTGTACGAGTACTTCGTTACGGTACCAAACCACACCAAAAGGGTACAATACCGTACGGGTACTTCGTTACGGTACCAAACCAAACCAAAACGGTGCAATACCGTACGAGTACATCAATACGGTACCAAAGCACACCAAAACGGTGCAATACCGTACGAGCACATCCCTACGGTACCAAACCACTCAAAAATGGTGCAATACCGTACGAGTACTTCGTTACGGTACCAAACCGCACCAAAAGGGTACAATACCGTACGAGTACTTCGTTACGGTACCAAACCACACCAAAACGGTACAATACCGTACGGGTACTTCGTTACGGAACCAAACCAAACCAAAACGGTGCAATACCGTACGAGTACATCCATACAGTACCAAAGCACACCAAAACGGTGCAATACCGTACGGGTACATCCATACGGTACCAAACCACACCAAAACGGTGCAATACCGTACGAGTACATCCATACGGTACCAAACCACACAAAAATGGTGCAATACCGTACGAGTACTTCGTTACGGTACCAAACCACACCAAAAGGGTACAATACCGTACGAGTAGTTCGTTACGGTACCAAACCAAACCAAAACCGTACAATACCGTACGAGTACATCCATACGGTACCAAAGCACACCAAAACGGTGCAATACCGTACGAGTACATCCATACGGTACCAAACCACACCAAAACGGTGCAATACCGTACGAGTACTTCGTTACGGTAACAAACCACACCAAAATTGTACAATACCGTACGAGTACTTCGTTACGGTACCAAACAACACCAAAACGGTACAATACCGTACGAGTACTTCGTTACGGTACCAAACCACACCAAAATGGTGCAATACCGTACGAGTACATCCATACGGTACCAAACCACACCAAAACTGTGCAATACCGTACGAGTACTTGGTTACGGTACCAAACCACACCAAAAGGGTACAATACCGTACGAGTAGTTCGTTACGGTACCAAACCACACCAAAATCGTACAATACCTTCCGAGTACAACCATACGGTACCAGAGCACAACAAAATGGTGCAATACCGTACGAGTACATCCATACGGTACCAAACCACACCAAAACGGTGCAATACCGTACGAGTACTTCGTTACGGTACCAAACCACACCAAAAGGGTATCATACCGTACGAGTATTTCGTTACGGTACCAAACCACACCAAAACCGTACAATACCATACGAGTACATCCATACAGTACCAAAGCACACCAAAACGGTGCAATACCGTACGAGTACATCCATACGGTACCAAACCACACCGAAACGGTGCAATACCGTACGAGTACTTCGTTACGGTACCAAACCACACCAAAACGGTGCAATACCGTACGAGTACTTCGTTACAGTACCAAACTAAACCATAACGGTGCAATACCGTACGAGTACTTCGATACGGTACCAAACGAAACCAAAATGGTGCAATACCGTACGAGTACATCCATACGGTACCAAACCACACAAAAATGGTGCAATACCGTAAGAGTACTTCGTTACGGTACCAAACCACACCAAAAGGGTACAATACCGTACGAGTAGTTCGTTACGGTACCAAACCAAACCAAAACCGTACAATACCGTACGAGTACATCCATACGGTACCAAAGCACACCAAAACGGTGCAATACCGTACGAGTACATCCATACGGTACCAAACCACACCAAAACGGTGCAATACCGTACGAGTACTTCGTTACGGTAACAAACCACACCAAAATTGTACAATACCGTACGAGTACTTCGTTACGGTACCAAACAACACCAAAACGGTACAATACCGTACGAGTACTTCGTTACGGTACCAAACCACACCAAAATGGTGCAATACCGTACGAGTACATCCATACGGTACCAAACCACACCAAAACTGTGCAATACCGTACGAGTACTTGGTTACGGTACCAAACCACACCAAAAGGGTACAATACCGTACGAGTAGTTCGTTACGGTACCAAACCACACCAAAATCGTACAATACCTTCCGAGTACAACCATACGGTACCAGAGCACAACAAAATGGTGCAATACCGTACGAGTACATCCATACGGTACCAAACCACACCAAAACGGTGCAATACCGTACGAGTACTTCGTTACGGTACCAAACCACACCAAAAGGGTATCATACCGTACGAGTATTTCGTTACGGTACCAAACCACACCAAAACCGTACAATACCATACGAGTACATCCATACAGTACCAAAGCACACCAAAACGGTGCAATACCGTACGAGTACATCCATACGGTACCAAACCACACCGAAACGGTGCAATACCGTACGAGTACTTCGTTACGGTACCAAACCACACCAAAACGGTGCAATACCGTACGAGTACTTCGTTACAGTACCAAACTAAACCATAACGGTGCAATACCGTACGAGTACTTCGATACGGTACCAAACGAAACCAAAATGGTGCAATACCGTACGAGTACATCCATACGGTACCAAACCACACCAAAACGGTGCAATACTGTACGAGTACTTCTTTACGGTACCAAACCACACCAAAAGGGTACAATACCGTACGAGTAGTTCGTTACGGTACCAAACCATACGGTACCAAAGCACAACAAAACGGTGCAATACCGTACGAGTACATCCATACGGTACCAAACCACACCAAAACGGTGCAATACCGTACGAGTACATCCATACGGTACCAAACCACACCAAAACGGTGCAATACCGTACGAGTACATCCATACGGTACCAAACCACACCAAAACGGTGCAATACCGTACGAGTACTTCTTTACGGTACCAAACCACACCAAAAGGGTACAATACCGTACGAGTAGTTCGTTACGGTACCAAACCACACCAAAATCGTACAATACCGTCCGAGTACATCCATACGGTACCAAAGCACAACAAAACAGTGCAATACCGTACGAGTACATCCATACGGTACCAAACCACACCAAAACGGTGCAATACCGTACGAGTACTTCGTTACGGTACCAAACCACACCAAAAGGGTACCATACCGTACGAGTACTTCGTTACGGTACCAAACCACACCAAAACCGTACAATACCGTACGATTACATCCATACAGTACCAAAGCACACCAAAACGGTGCAATACCGTACGAGTACATCCATACGGTACCAAACCACACCGAAACGGTGCAATACCGTACGAGTACTTCGTTACAGTACCAAACCAAACCATAACGGTGCAATACCGTACGAGTACATCCATACGGTACCAAACCACATACAAACGGTACAATACCTGACGAGTACTTCGTTACGGTACCAAACCAAACCAAAATGGTGCAATACCGTACGAGTACATCCATACGGTACCAAACCACACCAAAACGGTACAATACCGTACGAGTACATCCATACGGTACCAAACCACACCAAAACGGTGCAAAACCGTACGTGTACATCCATACGGTTCCAAACAACACCAAAACGGTGCAATACCTTACGAGTACTTCGTTACGGTACCAAACCACACCAAAAGGGTACAATACCGTACGAGTCTTTCGTTACGGTACCAAACCACACCAAAATCGTACAATACCGTACGAGTACATCCATACAGTACCAAAGCACTCCAAAACGGTGCAATACCGTACGAGTACATCCATACGGTACCAAACAACACCAAAACGGTGGAATTCTGTACGAGTACTTCGTTACGGTACCAAACCACACCAAAAGGGTACAATACCGTACGAGTACTTCGTTACGGTACCAAACCACACCAAAATGGTGCAATACCGTACGAGTACATCCATACGGTACCAAACCACACCAAAACGGTGCAATACCGTACGAGAACTTCGTTACGGTTCCAAACCACACCAAATCGGTGCAATACCGTACGAGTACGTCGTTACGGTACCAAACCACACCAAAAGGGTACAATACCGTACGAGTACTTCGTTACGGTACCAAACCAAACCAAAACGGTGCAATACCGTACGAGTACATCCATACGGTACCAAACCACACCAAAACGGTGCAATACCGTACGAGTACTTCGTTACGGTACCAAACCACACCAAAAGGGTACAATACCGTACGAGTACTTCGTTACGGTACCAAACCACACCAAAATGGTGCAATACCGTACGAGTACATCCATACGGTACCAAACCACACCAAAACGTTGCAATACCGTACGAGTACTTCGTTACGGTACCAAACCACACAAAAAGGGTACAATACCGTACGAGTAGTTCGTTACGGTACCAAACCACACCAAAATCGTACAATACCGTCCGAGTACATCCATACGGTACCAAAGCACAACAAAACGGTGCAATACCGTACGAGTACATCCATACGGTACCAAACCACACCAAAACGGTGCAATACCGTACGAGTACTTCGTTACGGTACCAAACCACACCAAAAGGGTACCATACCGTACGAGTACTTCGTTACGGTACCAAACCACACCAAAACCGTACAATACCGTACGAGTACATCCATACAGTACCAAGGCACACCAAAACGGTGCAATACCGTACGAGTACATCCATACGGTACCAAACCACACCGAAACGGTGCAATACCGTACGAGTACTTCGTTACGGTACCAAACCACACCAAAAGGGTACAATACCGTACGAGTACTTCGTTACGGTACCAAACCACACCAAAACGGTGCAATACCGTACGAGTACATCCATACGGTACCAAACCGCACCAAAACGGTGCAATACCGTACGAGTACTTCGTTACAGTACCAAATCACACCAAAACGGTACAATACCGTATGAGTACTTCGATACGGTACCAAACGAAACCAAAATGGTGCAATACCGTACGAGTACATCCATACGGTACCAAACCACACCAAAACGGTGCAATTCCGTACGAGTACTTCTTTACGGTACAAAACCACACCAAAAGGGTACAATACCGTACGAGTAGTTCGTTACGGTACCAAACCATACGGTACCAAAGCACAACAAAACGGTGCAATACCGTACGAGTACATCCATACGGTACCAAACCACACCAGAACGGTGCAATACCGTACGAGTACTTCGTTACGGTACCAAACCACACCAAAAGGGTACCATACCGTACGAGTACTTCGTTACGGTACCAAACCACACCAAAACCGTACAATACCGTACGATTACATCCATACATTACCAAAGCACACCAAAAAGGTGCAATATCGTACGAGTTCATCCATACGGTACCAAACCACACCGAAACGGTGCAATACCGTACGAGTACTTCGTTACAGTACAAAACCAAACCATAACGGTGCAATACCGTACGAGTACATCCATACGGTACCAAACCACATACAAACGGTACAATACCTTACGAGTACTTCGTTACGGTACCAAACCAAACCAAAATGGTGCAATACCGTACGAGTACATCCATACGGTACCAAGGCACACCAAAACGGTGCAATACCGTACGAGTACATCCATACGGTACCAAACCACACCGAAACGGTGCAATACCGTACGAGTACTTCGTTACGGTACCAAACCACACCAAAAGGGTACAATACCGTACGAGTCTTTCGTTACGGTACCAAACCACACCAAAATCGTACAATACCGTACGAGTACATCCATACAGTACCAAAGCACTCCAAAACGGTGCAATACCGTACGAGTACATCCATACGGTACCAAACCACACCAAAACGGTGCAATACCGTACGAGAACTTCGTTACGGTACCAAACCACACCAAAACAGTGCAATACCGTACGAGTACTTCGTTACGGTACCAAACCACACCAAAAGGGTACAATACCGTACGAGTACTTCGTTACGGTACCAAACCAAACCAAAACGGTGCAATACCGTACGAGTACATCCCTACGGTACCAAACAACACCAAAACGGTGTAATACCGTACGAGTACTTCGTTACGGTACCAAACCACACCAAAATGGTGCAATACCGTACGAGTACTACGTGATGGTACCAAACCACACCAAAACGGTACAATACCGTACGAGTACTTCGTTACGGTACCAAAACACACCAAAACGGTGCAATACCGTACGAGTACATCGATACGGTACCAAACCACACCAAAACGGTGCAATACCGTACGAGTACCTCCATACGGTACCAAACCACACCAAAACGGTGCAATACCGTACCAGTACTTCGTTACGGTACCAAACCACACCAAAACGGTGCAATACCGTAGGAGTACTTCATTACGGTACCAAACCAAACCAAAACGGTGCAATACCGTACGAGTACATCCATACGGTACCAAACCACACCAAAACGGTGCAATACCGTACGAGTACTTCGTTACGGTACCAAACCACACCAAAAGGGTACAATACCGTACGAGTACTTCGTTACGGTACCAAACCACACCAAAACGGTGCAATACCGTACGAGTACATCCATACGGTACCAAACCACACAAAAACGGTGCAATACCGTACGAGTACTTCGTTACGGTACCAAATCACACCAAAACGGTACAATACCGTACGAGTACTTCGATACGGTACCAAACGAAACCAAAATGGTGCAATACCGTACGAGTACATCCATACGGTACAAAACCACACCAAAACGGTGCAATACCGTACGAGTACTTCGTTACGGTACCAAACCACACCAAAAGGGTACAATACCGTACGAGTAGTTCGTTACGGTACCAAACCACACCAAAATCGTACAATACCGTCCGAGTACATCCATACGGTACCAAAGCACAACAAAACGGTGCAATACCGTACGAGTACATCCATACGGTACCAAACCACACCAAAACGGTGCAATACCGTACGAGTACTTCGTTACGGTACCAAACCACACCAAAAGGGTACCATACCGTACGAGTACTTCGTTACGGTACCAAACCACACCAAAACGGTACAATACCGTACGAGTACATCCATACAGTACCAAAGCACACCAAAACGGTGCAATACCGTACGAGTACATCCATACGGTACCAAACCACACCGAAACGGTGCAATACCGTACGAGTACTTCGTTACAGTACGAAACCAATCCATAACGGTGCAATACCGTACGAGTACATCCATACGGTACCAAACCACATACAAACGGTACAATACCTTACGAGTACTTCGTTACGGTACCAAACCAAACCAAAATGGTGCAATACCGTACGAGTACATCCATACGAAACCAAACCACACCAAAACGGTACAATACCGTACGAGTACATCCATACGGTACCAAACCACACCAAAACGGTGCAATACCGTACGTGTACATCCATACGGTTCCAAACAACACCAAAACGGTGCAATACCTTACGAGTACTTCGTTACGGTACCAAACCACACCAAAAGGGTACAATACCGTACGAGTCTTTCGTTACGGTACCAAACCACACCAAAATCGTACAATACCGTATGAGTACATCCATACAGTACCAAAGCACTCCAAAACGGTGCAATACCGTACGAGTACATCCATACGGTACCAAACCACACCAAAACGGTGCAATACCGTACGAGAACTTCGTTACGGTACCAAACCACACCAAAACGGTGCAATACCGTACGAGTACTTCATTACGGTACCAAACCACACCAAAAGGGTACAATACCGTACGACTACTTCGTTACGGTACCAAACCAAACCAAAACGGTGCAATACCGTACGAGTACATCCATACGGTACCAAACCACACCAAAACGGTGTAATACCGTACGAGTACTTCGTTACGGTACCAAACCACACCAAAATGGTGCAATACCGTACGAGTACTACGTGATGGTACCAAACCACACCAAAACGGTACAATACCGTACGAGTACTTCGTTACGGTACCAAAACACACCAAAACGGTGCAATACCGTACGAGTACATCGATACGGTACCAAACCAAACCAAAACGGTGCAATACCGTACGAGTACATCCATACGGTACCAAACCACACCAAAACGGTGCAATACCGTACGAGTACTTCGTTACGGTACGAAACCACACCAAAAGGGTACCATACCGTACGAGTACTTCGTTACGGTACCAAACCACACCAAAAGGGTACAATACCGTACGAGTAGTTCGTTACGGTACCAAACCACACCAAAATCGTACAATACCGTCCGAGTACATCCATACGGTACCAAAGCACAACAAAACGGTGCAATACCGTACGAGTACATCCATACGGTACTAAACCACACCAAAACGGTGCAATACCGTACGAGTACTTCGTTACGGTACCAAACCACACCAAAAGGGTACCATACCGTACGAGTACATCCATACAGTACCAAAGCACACCAAAACGGTGCAATACCGTACGAGTACATCCATACGGTACCAAACCACACCGAAACGGTGCATTACCGTACGAGTACTTCGTTACGGTACCAAACCACACCAAAAGGGTACAATACCGTACGAGTAGTTCGTTACGGTACCAAACCACACCAAAATCGTACAATACCGTCCGAGTACATCCATACGGTACCAAAGCACAACAAAACGGTGCAATACCGTGCGAGTACATCCATACGGTACCAAACCACACCAAAACGGTGCAATACCGTACGAGTACTTCGTTACGGTACCAAACCACACCAAAAGGGTACCATACCGTACGAGTACTTCGTTACGGTACCAAACCACATCAAAACCGTACAATACCGTACGAGTACATCCATACGGTACCAAACCACACCGAAACGGTGCAATACCGTACGAGTACTTCGTTAAGGTACCAAACCACACCAAAACGGTGCAATACCGTACGAGTACTTCGTTACAGTACCAAACCAAACCATAACGGTGCAATACCGTACGAGTACATCCATACGGTACCAAACCACATACAAACGGTACAATACCTTACGAGTACTTCGTTACGGTACCAAACCAAACCAAAATGGTGCAATACCGTACGAGTACATCCATACGGTACCAAACCACACCAAAACGGTACAATACCGTACGAGTACATCCATACGGTACCAAACCACACCAAAACGGTGCAATACCGTACGTGTACATCCATACGGTTCCAAACAACACCAAAACGGTGCAATACCTTACAAGTACTTCGTTACGGTACCAAACCACACCAAAAGGGTACAATACCGTACGAGTCTTTCGTTACGGTACCAAACCACACCAAAATCGTACAATACCGTACGAGTACATCCATACAGTACCAAAGCACTCCAAAACGGTGCAATACCGTACGAGTACATCCATACGGTACCAAACAACACCAAAACGGTGCAATACCGTACGAGTACTTCGTTACGGTACCAAACCACACCAAATCGGTGCAATACCGTACGAGTACATCCATACGGTACCAAACCACACCAAAACGGTGAAATACCGTACGAGTACTTCGTTACGGTACCAAACCACAACAAAACGGTACAATACCGTACGAGTACTTCGTTAGGGTACCAAACCAAACCAAAATGGTGCAATACCGTACGAGTACATCCATACGGTACCAAACCACACCAAAACGGTGCAATACCGTACGAGTACTTCGTTACGGCACCAAACCACACCAAAACGGTACAATTCCGTACGAGTACTTCGTTACGGTACCAAACCAAACCAAAATGGTGCAATACCGTACGAGTGCATCCATACAGTACCCAACCACACCAAAACGGTGCAATACCGTACGAGTACTTTGTTACGGTACCAAACCACACCAAAACGGCGCAATACCGTACGAGTACTTCGTTACGGTACCAAACCACACCAAAACGGGGCAATACCGTACGAGTACATCGACACAGTACCAAACCACACCAAAACGGTGCAATACCGTACGAGTACATCCATACGGTACCAAACCACACCAAACCGGTGCAATACCGTACGAGTACATCCATATGGTACCAAACCACACCAAAAGGGTGCAATACCGTATGAGTACTTCGTTACGGTACCAAACCACACCAAAACGGTACAATACCGTACGAGTACTTCGATACGGTACCAAACCAAACCAAAATGGTGACATACCGTACGAGTACATCCATACGGTACCAAACCACACCAAAACGGTGCAATACCGTACGAGAACTTCGTTACGGTACCAAACCACACCAAAACGGTGCAATACCGTACGAGTACTTCGTTACGGTACCAAACCACACCAAAAGGGTACAATACCGTACGAGTACTTCGTTACGGTACCAAACCAAACCAAAACGGTGCAATACCGTACGAGTACATCCATACGGAACCAAACCACACCAAAACAGTGCAATACCGTACGTGTACATCCATACGGTACCAAACCACACCAAAACGGTGCAATACCGTACGAGTACATCCATACGGTACCAAACCACCCCAAAAAGGTGCAATATCGTACGAGTACTTCGTTACGGTACCAAACCACACCAAAACGCTGCAATACCGTACGAGTACATCCATACGGTACCAAACCACTCTAAAACGGGGCAATACCGTACGAGTACTTCGTTACGGTACCAAACCAGACCAAAATGGTACAATACCGCACGAGTACTTCGATACGGTACCAAACCAAACCAAAATGGTGCAATACCGTACGAGTACATCCATACGGTACCAAACCACACCAAAACGGTGCAATACCGTACGAGTACTTCGTTACGGTACCAAACCACACCAAAACGGTGCAATACCGTACGAGTACTTCGTTACGGTACCAAACCACACCAAAACGGTGCAATACCGTACGAGTACTTCGTTACGGTACCAAACCAAACCAAAACGGTGCAATACCGTACGAGTACATCCATACGGTACCAAACCACACCAAAATGGTGCAATACTGTACGAGTACTTCGTTACGGTACCAAACAACACCAAAACGGTGCAATACCGTACGAGTACTTCGTTACGGTACCAAACAACACCAAAACGGTGCAATACCGTACGAGTACTTCGTTACGGTACCAAACCACACCAAAACGGTGCAATACCGTACGAGTACATCCATACGGTACCAAACCACACCAAAACGGTGAAATACCGTACGAGTACTTCGTTACGGTACCAAACCACAACAAAACGGTACAATACCGTACGAGTACTTCGTTAGGGTACCAAACCAAACCAAAATGGTGCAATACCGTACGAGTACATCCATACGGTACCAAACCACACCAAAACGGTGCAATACCGTACGAGTACTTCGTTACGGCACCGAACCACACCAAAACGGTACAATTCCGTACGAGTACTTCGTTACAGTACCAAACCAAACCAAAATGGTGCAATACCGTACGAGTGCATCCATACAGTACCCAACCACACCAAAACGGTGCAATACCGTACGAGTACTTTGTTACGGTACCAAACCACACCAAAACGGCGCAATACCGTACGAGTACTTCGTTACGGTACCAAACCACACCAAAACGGGGCAATACCGTACGAGTACATCGACACAGTACCAAACCACACCAAAACGGTGCAATACCGTACGAGTACATCCATACGGTACCAAACCACACCAAAACGGTGCAATACCGTACGAGTACATCCATATGGTACCAAACCACACCAAAAGGGTGCAATACCGTATGAGTACTTCGTTACGGTACCAAACCACACCAAAACGGTACAATACCGTACGAGTACTTCGATACGGTACCAAACCAAACCAAAATGGTGCAATACCGTACGAGTACATCCATACGGTACCAAACCACACCAAAACGGTGCAATACCGTACGAGTACTTCGTTAAGGTACCAAACCACACCAAAAGGGTACAATACCGTACGAGTACTTCGTTACGGTACCAAACCACACCAAAACGGTACAATACCGTACGAGTACTTCGATACGGTACCAAACCAAACCAAAATGGTGCAATACCGTACGAGTACATCCATACGGTACCAAACCACACCAAAACGGCGCAATACCGTACGAGTACTTCGTTACGGTACTAAACCACACCAAAACGGTGCAATACCGTACGAGTACATCGACACGGTACCAAACCACACCAAAACGGTGCAATACCGTACGAGTACATCCATACGGTACCAAACCACACCAAAACGGTGCAATACCGTACGAGTACATCCATATGGTACCAAACCACACCAAAAGGCTGCAATACCGTATGAGTACTTCGTTACGGTACCAAACCACACCAAAACGGTACAATACCGTACGAGTACTTCGATACGGTACCAAACCAAACCAAAATGGTGCAATACCGTACGAGTACATCCATACGGTACCAAACCACACCAAAACGGTGCAATACCGTACGAGTACTTCGTTACGGTACCAAACCACACCAAAACGGTACAATACCGTACGAGTACTTCGTTACGGTACCAAACCACACCAAAACCGTACAATACTGTACGAGTACATCCATACGGTACCAAACCACACCAAAACGGTGCAATACCGTACGAGTACTTCGTTGCGGTACTAAACCACACCAAAACGGTGCAATACCGTACGAGTACTTTGTTACGGTACCAAACCACACCAAAACGGTGCAATACCGTTCGAGTACTTCGTTACGGTACCAAACCACACCAAAACGGTACAATACCGTACGAGTACTACGAAACGGTACCAAACCAAACCAAAATGGTGCAATACCGTACGAGTACATCCATACGGTACCAAACCACACCAAAACGGTGCAATACCGTACGAGTACATCCATACGGTACCAAACCACCCCAAAAAGGTGCAATATCGTACGAGTACTTCGTTACGGTACCAAACCACACCAAAACGCTGCAATACCGTACGAGTACATCCATACGGTACCAAACCACTCTAAAACGGGGCAATACCGTACGAGTACTTCGTTACGGTACCAAACCAGACCAAAATGGTACAATACCGTACGAGTACTTCGATACGGTACCAAACCAAACCAAAATATTGCAATACCGTACGAGTACATCCATACGGTACCAAACCACACCAAAACGGTGCAATACCGTACGAGTACTTCGTTACGGTACCAAACCACACCAAAACGGTGCAATACCGTACGAGTACTTCGTTACGGTACCAAACCACACCAAAACGGTGCAATACCGTACGAGTACTTCGTTACGATACCAAACCAAACCAAAACGGTGCAATACCGTACGAGTACATCCATACGGTACCAAACCACACCAAAATGGTGCAATACTGTACGAGTACTTCGTTACGGTACCAAACAACACCAAAACGGTGCAATACCGTACGAGTACTTCGTTACGGTACCAAACAACACCAAAACGGTGCAATACCGTACGAGTACTTCGTTACGGTACCAAACCACACCAAAACGGTGCAATACCGTACGAGTACATCCATACGGTACCAAACCACACCAAAACGGTGAAATACCGTACGAGTACTTCGTTACGGTACCAAACCACAACTAAACGGTACAATACCGTACGAGTACTTCGTTAGGGTACCAAACCAAACCAAAATGGTGCAATACCGTACGAGTACATCCATACGGTACCAAACCACACCAAAACGGTGCAATACCGTACGAGTACTTCGTTACGGCACCGAACCACACCAAAACGGTACAATTCCGTACGAGTACTTCGTTACGGTACCAAACCAAACCAAAATGGTGCAATACCGTACGAGTGCATCCATACAGTACCCAACCACACCAAAACAGTGCAATACCGTACGAGTACTTTGTTACGGTACCAAACCACACCAAAACGGCGCAATACCGTACGAGTACTTCGTTACGGTACCAAACCACACCAAAACGGGGCAATACCGTACGAGTACATCGACACAGTACCAAACCACACCAAAACGGTGCAATACCGTACGAGTACATCCATACGGTACCAAACCACACCAAAACGGTGCAATACCGTACGAGTACATCCATATGGTACCAAACCACACCAAAAGGGTGCAATACCGTATGAGTACTTCGTTACGGTACCAAACCACACCAAAACGGTACAATACCGTACGAGTACTTCGATACGGTACCAAACCAAACCAAAATGGTGCAATACCGTACGAGTACATCCATACGGTACCAAACCACACCAAAACGGTGCAATACCGTACGAGTACTTCGTTAAGGTACCAAACCACACCAAAAGGGTACAATACCGTACGAGTACTTCGTTACGGTACCAAACCACACCAAAACGGTACAATACCGTACGAGTACTTCGATACGGTACCAAACCAAACCAAAATGGTGCAATACCGTACGAGTACATCCATACGGTACCAAACCACACCAAAACGGCGCAATACCGTACGAGTACTTCGTTACGGTACCAAACCACACCAAAACGGTGCAATACCGTACGAGTACATAGACACGGTACCAAACCACACCAAAACGGTGCAATACCGTACGAGTACATCCATACGGTACCAAACCACACCAAAACGGTGCAATACCGTACGAGTACATCCATATGGTACCAAACCACACCAAAAGGCTGCAATACCGTATGAGTACTTCGTTACGGTACCAAACCACACCAAAACGGTACAATACCGTACGAGTACTTCGATACGGTACCAAACCAAACCAAAATGGTGCAATACCGTACGAGTACATCCATACGGTACCAAACCACACCAAAACGGTGCAATACCGTACGAGTACTTCGTTACGGTACCAAACCACACCAAAACGGTACAATACCGTACGAGTACTTCGTTACGGTACCAAACCACACCAAAACCGTACAATACTGTACGAGTACATCCATACGGTACCAAAGCACACCAAAACGGTGCAATACCGTACGAGTACATCCATACGGTACCAAACCACACCAAAACGGTGCAATACCGTACGAGTACTTCGTTGCGGTACTAAACCACACCAAAACGGTGCAATACCGTACGAGTACTTTGTTACGGTACCAAACCACACCAAAACGGTGCAATACCGTTCGAGTACTTCGTTACGGTACCAAACCACACCAAAACGGTACAATACCGTACGAGTACTACGAAACGGTACCAAACCAAACCAAAATGGTGCAATACCGTACGAGTACATCCATACGGTACCAAACCACACCAAAACGGTGCAATACCGTACGAGTACTTCGTTACGGTACCAAACAACACCAAAAGGGTACAATACCGTACGAGTACTTCGTTACGGTACCAAACCACACCCAAACGGTGCAATACCGTACGAGTACTTCGTTACAGTACCAAACCAAACCGTAACGGTGCAATACCGTACGAGTACATCCATACGGTACCAAACCAACTACAAACGGTACAATACCCTACGAGTACTTCGTTACGGTACCAAACCAAACCTAAAAGGTGCAATACCGTACGAGTACATCCGTACGGTATCAAACCACACCAAAACGGTACAATACCGTACGAGTACATCCATACGGTACCAAACCACACCAAAACAGTGCAATACCGTACGTGTACATCCATACGGTACCAAACCACACCAAAACGGTGCAATACCGTACGAGTACATCCATACGGTACCAAACCACACCAAAAAGGTGCAATATCGTACGAGTACTTCGTTACGGTACCAAACCACACCAAAACGCTGCAATACCGTACGAGTACATCCATACGGTACCAAACCACACTAAAACGGGGCAATACCGTACGAGTACTTCGTTACGGTACCAAACCACACCAAAACGGTACAATTCCGTACGAGTTCTTCGTTACGGTACCAAACCAAACCAAAATGGTGCAATACCGTACGAGTGCATCCATACGGTACCAAACCACACCAAAACGGTGCAATACTGTACGAGTACTTCGTTACGGTACCAAACAACACCAAAACGGTGCAATACCGTACGAGTACTTCGTTACGGTACCAAACCACACCAAAACGGTGCAATACCGTACGAGTACATCGACACGGTACCAAACCACACCAAAACGGTGCAATACCGTACGAGTACATCGACACGGTACCAAACCACACCAAAACGGTGCAATACCGTACGAGTACATCCATACGGTACCAAACCACACCAAAAAGGTGCAATATCGTACGAGTACATCGATACGGTACCAAACCAAACCAAAATGGTGCAATACCGTACGAGTACATCCATACGGTACCAAACCACACCAAAACGGTGCAATACCGTACGAGTACTTCGTTACGGTACCAAACCACACCAAAAGGGTACAATACCGTACGAGTACTTCGTTACGGTACCAAACCACACCAAAACCGTTCAATACCGTACGAGTACATCCATACGGTACCAAAGCACACCAAAACGGTGCAATACCGTACGAGTACATCCATACGGTACCAAACCACACCAAAACAGTGCAATACCGTACGAGTGCATCCATACGGTACCAAACCACACAAAAACGGTGTAATACCGTACGAGTACTTCGTTACGGTACCAAACCAATTTAAAAGGGTACAATACCATACGAGTATTTCGTTACGGTACCAAGCCACACCAAAACCGTACAATACCGTACGAGTACATCCATACGGTACCAAAGCACACCAAAACGGTGCAATACCGTACGAGTACATCCATACGGTACCAAACCACACCAAAACGGTGCAATACCGTACGAGTACTTCGTTACGGTACAAAACCACACCAAAACGGTGCAATACCGTACGAGTACTTCGTTACGGTACCAAACGACACCAAAACGGTACAATACCGTACGAGAACTTCGATACGGTACCAAACGACACCAAAACGGTACAATACCGTACGAGTACGTCCATACGGTACCAAACCAAACCAAAACGGTGCAATACCGTACGAGTACTTCGTTACGGTACCAACCCACACCAAAAGGGTACAATACCGTACGAGTACTTCGTTACGGTACCAAACCACACCCAAACGGTGAAATACCGTACGAGTACTTCGTTACAGTACCAAACCAAACCATAACGGTGCAATACCGTACGAGTACATCTATACGGTACCAAACCACATTCAAACGGTACAATACCCTACGAGTACTTCGTTACGGTACCAAACCAAACCAAAACGGTGCAATACCGTACGAGTACATCCATACGGTACCAAACCACACCAAAACGGTACAATACCGTACGAGTACATCCATACGGTACCAAACCACACCAAAACAGTTCAATACCGTACGTGTACATCCATACGGCACCAAACCACACCAAAACGGTGCAATACCGTACGACTACTTCCATACGGTACCAAACCACACCAAAAAGGTACAATATCGTACGAGTACTTCGTTACGGTACGAAACCACACCAAAACGCTGCAATACCGTACGAGTACGTCCATACGGTACCAAACCACACTAAAACGGGGCAATACCGTACGAGTACTTCGTTACGGTACCAAAGCACACCAAAACGGTGCAATACCGTACGAGTACATCCATACGGTACCAAACCACACCAAAACGGTGCAATACCGTACGAGTGCATCCATACGGTACCAAACCACACAAAAACGGTGCAATACCGTACGAGTACTTCGTTACGGTACCAAACCACATTAAAAGGGTACAATACCATACGAGTACTTCGTGACGGTACCAAACCAAACCAAAATGGTGCAATACCGTTCGAGTGCATCCATACGGTACCAAACCACACCAAAACGGTGCAATACCGTACGAGTACTTCGTTAAGGTACCAAACCACACCAAAACGGTCCAATACCGTACGAGTACTTCGTTACGATACCAAACCACACCAAAATGGTACAATACTGTATGAGTACTTCGTTACGGTACCAAACCACACCAAAACGGTGCAATACCGTACGAGTACATCCATACGGTACCAAACCACACCAAAACGGTGCAATACCGTACGGGTACTTCGTTACGGTACCAAACCACACCAAAACGGTACAATATCGTACAAGTACTTCGTTAGGGTACCAAACCAAACCAAAATGGTGCAATACCGTACAAGTACATCCATACGGTACCAAACCACACCAAAACGGTGCAATACCGTACGAGTACTTCGTTACGGTACCAAACCACTCCAAAAGGGTACAATACCGTACGAGTACTTCGTTACGGTACCAAACCACACAAAAACCGTACAATACCGTACGAGTACATCCATACGGTACCAAAGCACACCAAAATGGTGCAATACCGTACGCGTACATCCATACGGTACCAAACCACACCAAAACGGTGCAATACCGTACGAGTGCATCCATACGGTACCAAACCACACAAAAACGGTGCAATACCGTACGAGTACTTCGTTACGGTACCAAACCACATTAAAAGGGTACAATACCATACGAGTATTTCGTTACGGTACCGAACCACACCAAAACCGTACAATACCGTACGAGTACATCCATACGGTACCAAAGCACACCAAAACAGTGCAAGACCGTACGAGTACATCCATACGGTACCAAACCACACCAAAACGGTGCAATACCGTACGAGTACTTCGTTACGGTACCAAACCACACCAAAACGGTACAATACCGTACGAGTACTACGAAACGGTACCAAACCAAACCAAAATGGTGCAATACCGTACGAGTACATCCATACGGTACCAAACCACACCAAAACGGTGCAATACCGTACGAGTACATCCATACGGTACCAAACCACCCCAAAAAGGTGCAATATCGTACGAGTACTTCGTTACGGTACCAAACCACACCAAAACGCTGCAATACCGTACGAGTACATCCATACGGTACCAAACCACTCTAAAACGGGGCAATACCGTACGAGTACTTCGTTACGGTACCAAACCAGACCAAAATGGTACAATACCGTACGAGTACTTCGATACGGTACCAAACCAAACCAAAATGGTGCAATACCGTACGAGTACATCCATACGGTACCAAACCACACCAAAACGGTGCAATACCGTACGAGTACTTCGTTACGGTACCAAACCAAACCAAAACGGTGCAATACCGTACGAGTACATCGACACGGTACCAAACCACACCAAAACGGTGCAATACCGTACGAGTACTTCGTTACGATACCAAACCAAACCAAAACGGTGCAATACCGTACGAGTACATCCATACGGTACCAAACCACACCAAAATGGTGCAATACTGTACGAGTACTTCGTTACGGTACCAAACAACACCAAAACGGTGCAATACCGTACGAGTACTTCGTTACGGTACCAAACAACACCAAAACGGTGCAATACCGTACGAGTACTTCGTTACGGTACCAAACCACACCAAAACGGTGCAATACCGTACGAGTACATCCATACGGTACCAAACCACACCAAAACGGTGAAATACCGTACGAGTACTTCGTTACGGTACCAAACCACAACAAAACGGTACAATACCGTACGAGTACTTCGTTAGGGTACCAAACCAAACCAAAATGGTGCAATACCGTACGAGTACATCCATACGGTACCAAACCACACCAAAACGGTGCAATACCGTACGAGTACTTCGTTACGGCACTGAACCACACCAAAACGGTACAATTCCGTACGAGTACTTCGTTACGGTACCAAACCAAACCAAAATGGTGCAATACCGTACGAGTGCATCCATACAGTACCCAACCACACCAAAACGGTGCAATACCGTACGAGTACTTTGTTACGGTACCAAACCACACCAAAACGGCGCAATACCGTACGAGTACTTCGTTACGGTACCAAACCACACCAAAACGGGGCAATACCGTACGAGTACATCGACACAGTACCAAACCACACCAAAAGGGTGCAATACCGTACGAGTACATCCATACGGTACCAAACCACACCAAAACGGTGCAATACCGTACGAGTACATCCATATGGTACCAAACCACACCAAAAGGGTGCAATACCGTATGAGTACTTCGTTACGGTACCAAACCACACCAAAACGGTACAATACCGTACGAGTACTTCGATACGGTACCAAACCAAACCAAAATGGTGCAATACCGTACGAGTACATCCATACGGTACCAAACCACACCAAAACGGTGCAATACCGTACGAGTACTTCGTTAAGGTACCAAACCACACCAAAAGGGTACAATACCGTACGAGTACTTCGTTACGGTACCAAACCATACCAAAACGGTACAATACCGTACGAGTACTTCGATACGGTACCAAACCAAACCAAAATGGTGCAATACCGTACGAGTACATCCATACGGTACCAAACCACACCAAAACGGCGCAATACCGTACGAGTACTTCGTTACGGTACCAAACCACACCAAAACGGTGCAATACCGTACGAGTACATCGACACGGTACCAAACCACACCAAAACGGTGCAATACCGTACGAGTACATCCATACGGTACCAAACCACACCAAAACGGTGCAATACCGTACGAGTACATCCATATGGTACCAAACCACACCAAAAGGCTGCAATACCGTATGAGTACTTCGTTACGGTACCAAACCACACCAAAACGGTACAATACCGTACGAGTACTTCGATACGGTACCAAACCAAACCAAAATGGTGCAATACCGTACGAGTACATCCATACGGTACCAAACCACACCAAAACGGTGCAATACCGTACGAGTACTTCGTTACGGTACCAAACCACACCAAAACGGTACAATACCGTACGAGTACTTCGTTACGGTACCAAACCACACCAAAACCGTACAATACTGTACGAGTACATCCATACGGTACCAAAGCACACCAAAACGGTGCAATACCGTACGAGTACATCCATACGGTACCAAACCACACCAAAACGGTGCAATACCGTACGAGTACTTCGTTGCGGTACTAAACCACACCAAAACGGTGCAATACCGTACGAGTACTTTGTTACGGTACCAAACCACACCAAAACGGTGCAATACCGTTCGAGTACTTCGTTACGGTACCAAACCACACCAAAACGGTACAATACCGTACGAGTACTACGAAACGGTACCAAACCAAACCAAAATGGTGCAATACCGTACGAGTACATCCATACGGTACCAAACCACACCAAAACGGTGCAATACCGTACGAGTACTTCGTTACGGTACCAAACAACACCAAAAGGGTACAATACCGTACGAGTACTTCGTTACGGTACCAAACCACACCCAAACGGTGCAATACCGTACGAGTACTTCGTTACAGTACCAAACCAAACCGTAACGGTGCAATACCGTACGAGTACATCCATACGGTACCAAACCAACTACAAACGGTACAATACCCTACGAGTACTTCGTTACGGTACCAAACCAAACCTAAAAGGTGCAATACCGTACGAGTACATCCGTACGGTATCAAACCACACCAAAACGGTACAATACCGTACGAGTACATCCATACGGTACCAAACCACACCAAAACAGTGCAATACCGTACGTGTACATCCATACGGTACCAAACCACACCAAAACGGTGCAATACCGTACGAGTACATCCATACGGTACCAAACCACACCAAAAAGGTGCAATATCGTACGAGTACTTCGTTACGGTACCAAACCACACCAAAACGCTGCAATACCGTACGAGTACATCCATACGGTACCAAACCACACTAAAACGGGGCAATACCGTACGAGTACTTCGTTACGGTACCAAACCACACCAAAACGGTACAATTCCGTACATGTTCTTCGTTACGGTACCAAACCAAACCAAAATGGTGCAATACCGTACGAGTGCATCCATACGGTACCAAACCACACCAAAACGGTGCAATACTGTACGAGTACTTCGTTACGGTACCAAACAACACCAAAACGGTGCAATACCGTACGAGTACTTCGTTACGGTACCAAACCACACCAAAACGGTGCAATACCGTACGAGTACATCGACACGGTACCAAACCACACCAAAACGGTGCAATACCGTACGAGTACATCGACACGGTACCAAACCACACCAAAACGGTGCAATACCGTACGAGTACATCCATACGGTACCAAACCACACCAAAAAGGTGCAATATCGTACGAGTACATCGATACGGTACCAAACCAAACCAAAATGGTGCAATACCGTACGAGTACATCCATACGGTACCAAACCATACCAAAACGGTGCAATACCGTACGAGTACTTCGTTACGGTACCAAACCACACCAAAAGGGTACAATACCGTACGAGTACTTCGTTACGGTACCAAACCACACCAAAACCGTTCAATACCGTACGAGTACATCCATACGGTACCAAAGCACACCAAAACGGTGCAATACCGTACGAGTACATCCATACGGTACCAAACCACACCAAAACGGTGCAATACCGTACGAGTGCATCCATACGGTACCAAACCACACAAAAACGGTGTAATACCGTACGAGTACTTCGTTACGGTACCAAACCAATTTAAAAGGGTACAATACCATACGAGTATTTCGTTACGGTACCAAGCCACACCAAAACCGTACAATACCGTACGAGTACATCCATACGGTACCAAAGCACACCAAAACGGTGCAATACCGTACGAGTACATCCATACGGTACCAAACCACACCAAAACGGTGCAATACCGTACGAGTACTTCGTTACGGTACAAAACCACACCAAAACGGTGCAATACCGTACGAGTACTTCGTTACGGTACCAAACGACACCAAAACGGTACAATACCGTACGAGAACTTCGATACGGTACCAAACGACACCAAAACGGTACAATACCGTACGAGTACGTCCATACGGTACCAAACCAAACCAAAACGGTGCAATACCGTACGAGTACTTCGTTACGGTACCAACCCACACCAAAAGGGTACAATACCGTACGAGTACTTCGTTACGGTACCAAACCACACCCAAACGGTGCAATACCGTACGAGTACTTCGTTACAGTACCAAACCAAACCATAACGGTGCAATACCGTACGAGTACATCTATACGGTACCAAACCACATTCAAACGGTACAATACCCTACGAGTACTTCGTTACGGTACCAAACCAAACCAAAACGGTGCAATACCGTACGAGTACATCCATACGGTACCAAACCACACCAAAACGGTACAATACCGTACGAGTACATCCATACGGTACCAAACCACACCAAAACAGTTCAATACCGTACGTGTACATCCATACGGCACCAAACCACACCAAAACGGTGCAATACCGTACGACTACTTCCATACGGTACCAAACCACACCAAAAAGGTACAATATCGTACGAGTACTTCGTTACGGTACGAAACCACACCAAAACGCTGCAATACCGTACGAGTACGTCCATACGGTACCAAACCACACTAAAACGGGGCAATACCGTACGAGTACTTCGTTACGGTACAAAAGCACACCAAAACGGTGCAATACCGTACGAGTACATCCATACGGTACCAAACCACACCAAAACGGTGCAATACCGTACGAGTGCATCCATACGGTACCAAACCACACAAAAACGGTGCAATACCGTACGAGTACTTCGTTACGGTACCAAACCACATTAAAAGGGTACAATACCATACGAGTACTTCGTGACGGTACCAAACCAAACCAAAATGGTGCAATACCGTTCGAGTGCATCCATACGGTACCAAACCACACCAAAACGGTGCAATACCGTACGAGTACTTCGTTAAGGTACCAAACCACACCAAAACGGTCCAATACCGTACGAGTACTTCGTTACGATACCAAACCACACCAAAATGGTACAATACTGTATGAGTACTTCGTTACGGTACCAAACCACACCAAAACGGTGCAATACCGTACGAGTACATCCATACGGTACCAAACCACACCAAAACGGTGCAATACCGTACGGGTACTTCGTTACGGTACCAAACCACACCAAAACGGTACAATATCGTACAAGTACTTCGTTAGGGTACCAAACCAAACCAAAATGGTGCAATACCGTACAAGTACATCCATACGGTACCAAACCACACCAAAACGGTGCAATACCGTACGAGTACTTCGTTACGGTACCAAACCACTCCAAAAGGGTACAATACCGTACGAGTACTTCGTTACGGTACCAAACCACACAAAAACCGTACAATACCGTACGAGTACATCCATACGGTACCAAAGCACACCAAAATGGTGCAATACCGTACGCGTACATCCATATGGTACCAAACCACACCAAAACGGTGCAATACCGTACGAGTGCATCCATACGGTACCAAACCACACAAAAACGGTGCAATACCGTACGAGTACTTCGTTACGGTACCAAACCACATTAAAAGGGTACAATACCATACGAGTATTTCGTTACGGTACCGAACCACACCAAAACCGTACAATACCGTACGAGTACATCCATACGGTACCAAAGCACACCAAAAAAGTGCAAGACCGTACGAGTACATCCATACGGTACCAAACCACACCAAAACGGTGCAATACCGTACGAGTACTTCGTTACGGTACTAAACCACACCAAAACGTTGCAATACCGTACGAGTACTTTGTTACGGTACCAAACCACACCAAAACGGTGTAATACCGTACAAGTACTTCGTTACGGTACCAAACCACACCAAAACGGTACAATACCGAACGAGTACTTCGATACGGTACCAAACCAAACTAAAATGGTGCAATACCGTACGAGTACATCCATACGGTACCAAACCACACCAAAACGATGCAATACCGTACGAGTACTTCGTTACGGTACCAAACCACACCAAAAGGGTACAATACCGTACGAGTACTTCGTTACGGTACCAAACCAGACCAAAACCGTACAATACTGTACGAGTACATCCATACGGTACCAATGCACACAAAAACGGTGCAGTACCGTACGAGTACATCCATACGGTACCAAACCACACCAAAACGGTGCAATACCGTACGAGTGCATCCATACGGTACCAAACCACACAAAAACGGAGCAATACCGTACGAGTACTTCGTTACGGTACCAAACCACATTAAAAGGGTACAATACCATACGAGTACTTCGTGACGGTACCAAACCAAACCAAAATGGTGCAATACCGTTCGAGTGCATCCATACGGTACCAAACCACACCATAACGGTGCAATACCGTACGAGTCCTTCGTTACGGTACCAAACCACACCAAAACGGTGCAATACCGTGCGAGTACTTCGTTACGGTACCAAACCACATTAAAAGGGTACAATACCATACGAGTATTTCGTTACGGTACCAAACCACTCCAAAATCGTACAATACCGTACGAGTGCATCCATACGGTACCAAAGCACACCAAAACAGCGCAATACCGTACGAGTACATCCATACGGTACCAAACCACACCAAAACGGTGCAAATACCGTACGAGTACTTCGTTACGATACTAAACCACACCAAAACGGTGCAATACCGTACAAGTACATTGTAACGGTACCAAACCACACCAAAACGGTGCAATACCGTACGGGTACTTCGTTATGGTACCAAACCACACCAACACGGTACAATACCGTACGAGTACTTCGATACGGTACCAAACCAAACCAAAATGGTGCAATACCGTACGAGTACATCCATACGGTACCAAACCACACCAAAACGGTGCAATACCATACGAGTACTTCGTTACGGTACATAACCACACCAAAAGGGTACAATACCGTACGAGTACTTCGTTATGGTACCAAACCACACCAAAACGGTACAATACCGTACGAGTACTTCGATACGGTACCAAACCAAACCAAAATGGTGCAATACCGTACGAGTACATCCATACGGTACCAAACCACACCAAAACGGTGCAATACCATACGAGTAATTCGTTACGGTACCAAACCACACCAAAAGGGTACAATACCGTACGAGTACTTCGTTATGGTACCAAACCACACCAAAACCGTACAATACCGTACGAGTACATCCATACGGCACCAAAGCACACCAAAACGGTGCAATACTGTACGAGTACATCCATACGGTACCAAACCACACCAAAACGGTGCAATACCGTACGAGTTCATCCATACGGTACCAAACCACACAAAAACGGTGCAATACCGTACGAGTACTTCGTTACGGTACCAAACCAAACCAAAACGGTGCAATACCGTACGAGTACTTCATTACGGTACCAAACCACACCAAAATGGTACAATACCATACGAGTACTTCGTTACTGTACCAAACCACACCAAAATCGTACAATACCGTACGAGTACATCCATACGGTACCAAACTACACCAAAACAGTGCAATCCCGTACGAGTACATCCATACGGTACCAAACCAAACCAAAACGGTGCAATACCATACGAGTACATCCATACGGTACCAAACCACACCAAAACGGTGAAATACCGTACGAGTACTTTGTTACGGAACCAAACCACACAAAAACGGTGCAATACAGTACGAGTACATCCATACGGTACCAAACCACACCAAAACGGTGCAATACCGTACGAGTATTTCGTTAAGGTACCAAACCACACCAAAACGGTCCAATACCGTACGAGTACTTCGTTACGGTACCGAACCACACGAAAACGGGGCAATACCATACGAGTACATCCATACGGTACCAAACCACACCAAAACGGTGCAATACCGTACGAGTACTTCGTTAAGATACCAAACCACACCAAAACGGTCCAATACCGTACGAGTACTTCGTTACGATACCAAAGCACACCAAAATGGTACAATACTGTATGAGTACTTCGTTACGGTACCAAACCACACCAAAACGGTGCAATACCGTACGAGTACATCCATACGGTACCAAACCACACCAAAACGGTGCAATACCGTACGAGTACTTCGTTACGATACCAAACCACACCAAAACGGTACAATACCGTACGAGTACTTCGTTACGGTACCAAACCAAACCAAAACGGTGCAATACCGTCCGAGTACATCCATACGGTACCAAACCACACAAAAACGGTGCAACACCGTACGAGTACATCCATACGGTACCAAACCACATCAAAACGGTGTAATACCGTACGACTACTTCGTTACGGTACCATACCAAACAAAAACGGTGCAATACCGTACGAGTACATCCATACGGTACAAAACAGCACCAAAACGGTGCAATACCGTACGGGTACATCCATACGGTACCAAACAGCACCAAAACGGTGCAATACCGTACGAGTACATCCATACGGTACCAAACCACACCAAAACGATGCAATACCATACGAGTACTTCGTTACGGTACCATACCACACGAAAATGGAGAATACCGTAAGAGTACTTCGTTACGGTACCAAACCACACCAAAACCGTACAATACCGTACGAGTACATCCATACGGTACCAAACAGCACCAAAACGGTGCAATACCGTACGGGTACATCCATACGGTACCAAACAGCACCAAAACGGTGCAATACCGTACGAGTAAATCCATACGGTACCAAACCACACCAAAACGGTGCAATACCATACGAGTACTTCGTTACGGTACCATACCACACCAAAATGGAGAATACCGTAAGAGTACTTCGTTACGGTACCAAACCACACCAAAACCGTACAATACCGTACGAGTACATCCATACGGTACCAAACCACACTAAAACGGGGCAATACCGTACGAGTACTTCGTTACGGTACCAAACCACACCAAAACGGTACAATTCCGTACGAGTACTTCGTTACGGTACCAAACCAAACCAAAATGGTACAATACCGTACGAGTGCATCCATACGGTACCAAACCACACCAAAACGGTGCAATACCGTACGAGTACTTCATTACGGTACCAAACCAAACCAAAATGGTACAATACCGTACGAGTACTTCGTTACTGTACCAAACCACACCAAAATCGTACAAAACCGTACGAGTACATCCATACGGTACCAAACTACACCAAAACGGTGCAATCCCGTACGAGTACATCCATACGGTACCAAACCAAACCAAAATGGTGTAATACCATACGAGTACATCCATACGGTACCAAACCACACCAAAACGGTGCAATACCGTACGGGTACTTTGTTACGGAACCAAACCACACAAAAACGGTGCAATACAGTACGAGTACATCCATACGGCACCAAACCACACCAAAACGGTGCAATACCGTACGAGTACTTCGTTAAGGTACCAAACCACACCAAAACGGTCCAATACCGTACGAGTACATCCATACGGTACCAAACCACACCAAAACGGTGCAATACCGTACGAGTACTTCGTTACGGTACCAAACCACACCAAAACGGTACAATACCGTACGAGTACTTCGTTACGGTACCAAACCAAACCAACACGGTGCAATACCGTCCGAGTACATCCATACGGTACCAAACCACACAAAAACGGTGCAACACCATACGAGTACATCCATACGGTACCAAACCACATCAAAACGGTGCAATACCGTACGACTACTTCGTTACGGTACCAAATCAAACAAAAACGGTGCAATACCGTACGAGTACATCCATACGGTACCAAACAGCACCAAAACGGTGCAATACCGTACGGGTACATCCATACGGTACCAAACAGCACCAAAACGGTGCAATACCGTACGAGTACATCCATACGGTACCAAACCACACCAAAACGGTGCAATACCATACGAGTACTTCGTTACGGTACCATACCACACCAAAATGGAGAATACCGTAAGAGTACTTCGTTACGGTACCAAACCACACCAAAACCGTACAATACCGTACGAGTACATCCATACGGTACCAAACCACACCAAACCGGTGCAATACCGTACGAGTACATCCATACGGTACCAAACAAATATCAAAACGGTGCAATACCGTACGAGTACATCCATACGGTACCAAACAACACCAAAACGGTGCAATACCGTACGAGTACATCCATACGGTACCAAACCACACCAAACCGGTCCAATACCGAACGAGTACATCCATACGGTACCAAACCACATCAAAACGGTGCAATACCGTACGACTACTTCGTTATGGTACCAAATCAAACCAAAATGGTGCAATACCGTACAAGTACATCCACACGGTACCAAACAGCACCAAAACTGTGCGATACCGTACGAGTACATCCACACGGTTCCAAATAGCACCAAAACGGTGCAATACCGTACGAGTACATCCATACGGTTCCAAACCACACCAAAACGGTACAATACCATACGAGAACTTCGTTACGGTACCAAACCACACAAAAACGGTGCAATACCGTACGAGTACATCCATACGGTACCAAACCACACCAAAACGGTACAGTACAGTAAGAGTACTTCGTTACGGTACCAACCCCACGAAAACGGTGCAATCCTGTACGAGTACATCCATACGGTACCAAACCAAACCAAAACGGTGCAATACCGTACGAGTACATCCATACGGTACCAAACCACACCAAAACGGTGCAATACCGTACGAGTACTTCGTTACGGTACCAAACCACACAAAAACGGTGCAATACCCTACGAGTACATCCATGCGGTACAAAACCACACCAAAACGGTGCAATACCGTACGAGTACTTCGTTATGGTACCAAACCACACTAAAACGGTACAATACCGTACGAGTTCTTCGTTACGGTACCAAACCACACAAAAATGGTGCAATACCGTAAGAGTACTTCGTTACGGTACCAAACCACACCAAAATCGTACAATACCGTACGAGTACTTCGTTACCGTACCAAACCACACCAAAACGGTGCAATACCGTACGAGCACATCCATACGGTACCAAACCACACCAAAATGGTGCAATACAGTACGAGTACATCCATACGGTACCAAACCACACCAAAACGGTACAATACCATACGAGTACTTCGTTACGGTATGAAACTACACCAAAACGGTACAATACCGTACGAGTACATCCATACGGTACCAAACCACACCAAAACGGTGCAATACCGAACGAGTACATCTATACGGTACCAAACCACATCAAAACGGTGCAATACCGTACGACTACTTCGTTACAGTACCAAATCAAACCAAAATGGTGCAATACCGTACGAGTACATCCACACAGTACCAAACAGCACCAAAACTGTGCGATACCGTACGAGTACATCCACACGGTACCAAATAGCACCAAAACGGTGCAATACCATACGAGTACATCCATACGGTACCAAACCACACCAAAACGGTGCAATACCGTACGAGTACATCGTTACGGCACCAAACCACACGAAAATGGTGCAATACCGTAAGAGTACTTCGTTACAGTACCAAACCACACCAAAAAGGTACAATACCACACCAAAATGGTGCAATACCGTAAGGGTACTTCGTTACGGTACCAAACCACACCAAAAAGGTACAATACCTTACGAGTACTTCGTTACGGTACCAAACCACACCAAAATCGTATAATACCGTACGAGTACACCCATACGGTACCAAACTACACCAAAACGGTGCAATCCCGTACGAGTACATCCATACGGTACCAAACCAAACCAAAACGGTGCAATACCATACGAGTACATCCATACGGTACCAAACCACACCAAAACGGTGCAATACCGTACGAGTACTTCGTTACAGTACCAAACAAAACCAAAACCGTACAATACCGTACGATTACATCCATACGGTACCAAACCACACCAAAACGTTGCAATCCCGTACAAGTACATCCATACGGTACCAAACCTCACCAAAACGGTGCAATACCGTACGAGTACATCCATACGGTACCAAACCACATTAAAACGGTGCAATACCGTACGAGTACATCCATACGGTACCAAACCACACCAAAACGGTACAGTACAGTAAGAGTACTTAGTTACGGTACCAACCCCACGAAAACGGTGCAATCCTGTACGAGTACATCCATACGGTACCAAACCAAACCAAAACGGTGCAATACCGTACGAGTACATCCATACGGTACCAAACCACACCAAAACGGTGCAATACCGTACGAGTACTTCGTTACGGTACCAAACCACACCAAAACGGTGCAATACCGTACGAGTACATCGACACGGTACCAAACCACACCAAAACGGTGCAATACCGTACGAGGACATCCATACGGTACCAAACCACACGAAAACGGTGCAATACCGTACGAGTACATCCATACGGTACCAAACCACACCAAAACGGTGCAATACCGTACGAGTACTTCGTTACGGTACCAAACCACACGAAAATGGTGCAATACCGTAAGAGTACTTCGTTACAGTACCAAACCACACCAAAAAGGTACAATACCACACCAAAATGGTGCAATACCGTAAGGGTACTTCCTTACGGTACCAAACCACACCAAAAAGGTACAATACCTTACGAGTACTTCGTTACGGTACCAAACCACACCAAAATCGTACAATACCGTACGAGTACACCCATACGGTACCAAACTACACCAAAACGGTGCAATCCCGTACGAGTACATCCATACGGTACCAAACCAAACCAAAACGGTGCAATACCATACGAGTACATCCATACGGTACCAAACCACACCAAAACGGTGCAATACCGTACGAGTACTTCGTTACAGTACCAAACAAAACCAAAACCGTACAATACCGTACGATTACATCCATACGGTACCAAACCACACCAAAACGGTGCAATCCCGTACAAGTACATCCATACGGTACCAAACCTCACCAAAACGGTGCAATACCGTACGAGTACATCCATACGGTACCAAACCACATTAAAACGGTGCAATACCGTACGAGTACATCCATACGGTACCAAACCACACCAAAACGGTACAGTACAGTAAGAGTACTTCGTTACGGTACCAACCCCACGAAAACGGTGCAATCCTGTACGAGTACATCCATACGGTACCAAACCAAACCAAAACGGTGCAATACCGTACGAGTACATCCATACGGTACCAAACCACACCAAAACGGTGCAATACCATATGAGTACTTCGTTACGGTACCAAACCACACCAAAACGGTGCAATACCCTACGAGTACATCCATGCGGTACAAAACCACACCAAAACGGTGCAATACCGTACGAGTACTTCGTTATGGTACCAAACCACACTAAAACGGTACAATACCGTACGAGTTCTTCGTTACGGTACCAAACCACACAAAAATGGTGCAATACCGTAAGAGTACTTCGTTACGGTACCAAACCACACCAAAATCGTACAATACCGTACGAGTACTTCGTTACCGTACCAAACCACACCAAAACGGTGCAATACCGTACGAGCACATCCATACGGTACCAAACCACACCAAAATGGTGCAATACAGTACGAGTACATCCATACGGTACCAAACCACACCAAAACGGTACAATACCATACGAGTACTTCGTTACGGTATGAAACTACACCAAAACGGTACAATACCGTACGAGTACATCCATACGGTACCAAACCACACCAAAACGGTGCAATACCGAACGAGTACATCTATACGGTACCAAACCACATCAAAACGGTGCAATACCGTACGACTACTTCGTTACAGTACCAAATCAAACCAAAATGGTGCAATACCGTACGAGTACATCCACACAGTACCAAACAGCACCAAAACTGTGCGATACCGTACGAGTACATCCACACGGTACCAAATAGCACCAAAACGGTGCAATACCATACGAGTACATCCATACGGTACCAAACCACACCAAAACGGTGCAATACCGTACGAGTACATCGTTACGGCACCAAACCACACGAAAATGGTGCAATACCGTAAGAGTACTTCGTTACAGTACCAAACCACACCAAAAAGGTACAATACCACACCAAAATGGTGCAATACCGTAAGGGTACTTCGTTACGGTACCAAACCACACCAAAAAGGTACAATACCTTACGAGTACTTCGTTACGGTACCAAACCACACCAAAATCGTACAATACCGTACGAGTACACCCATACGGTACCAAACTACACCAAAACGGTGCAATCCCGTACGAGTACATCCATACGGTACCAAACCAAACCAAAACGGTGCAATACCATACGAGTACATCCATACGGTACCAAACCACACCAAAACGGTGCAATACCGTACGAGTACTTCGTTACAGTACCAAACAAAACCAAAACCGTACAATACCGTACGATTACATCCATACGGTACCAAACCACACCAAAACGGTGCAATCCCGTACAAGTACATCCATACGGTACCAAACCTCACCAAAACGGTGCAATACCGTACGAGTACATCCATACGGTACCAAACCACATTAAAACGGTGCAATACCGTACGAGTACATCCATACGGTACCAAACCACACCAAAACGGTACAGTACAGTAAGAGTACTTCGTTACGGTACCAACCCCACGAAAACGGTGCAATCCTGTACGAGTACATCCATACGGTACCAAACCAAACCAAAACGGTGCAATACCGTACGAGTACATCCATACGGTACCAAACCACACCAAAACGGTGCAATACCGTACGAGTACTTCGTTACGGTACCAAACCACACCAAAACGGTGCAATACCCTACGAGTACATCCATGCGGTACAAAACCACACCAAAACGGTGCAATACCGTACGAGTACTTCGTTATGGTACCAAACCACACTAAAACGGTACAATACCGTACGAGTTCTTCGTTACGGTACCAAACCACACAAAAATGGTGCAATACCGTAAGAGTACTTCGTTACGGTACCAAACCACACCAAAATCGTACAATACCGTACGAGTACTTCGTTACCGTACCAAACCACACCAAAACGGTGCAATACCGTACGAGCACATCCATACGGTACCAAACCACACCAAATTGGTGCAATACAGTACGAGTACATCCATACGGTACCAAACCACACCAAAACGGTACAATACCATACGAGTACTTCGTTACGGTATGAAACTACACCAAAACGGTACAATACCGTACGAGTACATCCATACGGTACCAAACCACACCAAAACGGTGCAATACCGAACGAGTACATCTATACGGTACCAAACCACATCAAAACGGTGCAATACCGTACGACTACTTCGTTACAGTACCAAATCAAACCAAAATGGTGCAATACCGTACGAGTACATCCACACAGTACCAAACAGCACCAAAACTGTGCGATACCGTACGAGTACATCCACACGGTACCAAATAGCACCAAAACGGTGCAATACCATACGAGTACATCCATACGGTACCAAACCACACCAAAACGGTGCAATACCGTACGAGTACATCGTTACGGCACCAAACCACACGAAAATGGTGCAATACCGTAAGAGTACTTCGTTACAGTACCAAACCACACCAAAAAGGTACAATACCACACCAAAATGGTGCAATACCGTAAGGGTACTTCGTTACGGTACCAAACCACACCAAAAAGGTACAATACCTTACGAGTACTTCGTTACGGTACCAAACCACACCAAAATCGTACAATACCGTACGAGTACACCCATACGGTACCAAACTACACCAAAACGGTGCAATCCCGTACGAGTACATCCATACGGTACCAAACCAAACCAAAACGGTGCAATACCATACGAGTACATCCATACGGTACCAAACCACACCAAAACGGTGCAATACCGTACGAGTACTTCGTTACAGTACCAAACAAAACCAAAACCGTACAATACCGTACGATTACATCCATACGGTACCAAACCACACCAAAACGGTGCAATCCCGTACAAGTACATCCATACGGTACCAAACCTCACCAAAACGGTGCAATACCGTACGAGTACATCCATACGGTACCAAACCACATTAAAACGGTGCAATACCGTACGAGTACCTCGTGACGGTACCAAACCAAACCAAAACGGTGCAATACCGTACGAGTACATCCATACGGTACCAAACAGCACCAAAACGGTGCAATACCGTACGAGTACATCCATACGGCACCAAACCACACCAAATTGGTGCAATACCGTACGAGTACTTCTTTACGGTACTAAACCACACCAAAACGGTGCAAAACCGTACGAGTACTTCGTTACGGTACCAAACCACACCAAAACGGTGCAATACCGTACGAGTACATCGACACGGAACCAAACCACACCAAAACGGTGCAATACCGTACGAGGACATCCATACGGTACCAAACCACACGAAAACGGTGCAATACCGTACGAGTACATCCATACGGTACCAAACCACACCAAAACGGTGCAATACCGTACGAGTACTTCGTTACGGTACCAAACCACACCAAAACGGTACAATATCGTACGAGTACTTCGTTAGGGTACCAAACCAAACCAAAATCGTGCAATACCGTACGAGTACTTCGTTACGGTACCAAACCACACCAAAATGGTACAATACCGTACGAGTACTTCGTTACGGTACCAAACCACACCAAAATGGTACAATACCGTACGAGTACTTCGTTACGGTACCAAACCACACCAAAATCGTACAATACCGTACGAGTACATCCATACGGTACCAAACTACACCAAAACGGTGCAATCCCGTACGAGTACATCCATACGGTACCAAACCAAACCAAAACGGTGCAATACCTTACGAGTACACCCATACGGTACCAAACCACACCAAACCGGTGCAATACCGTACGAGTACATCCATACGGTACCAAACCACATCAAAACGGTGCAATACCGTACGAGTACATCCATACGGTACCAAACAACACCAAAACGGTGCAATACCGTACGAGTACATCCATACGGTACCAAACCCCACCGAAACAATACAATACTTTACGAGTACATCCATACGGTACCAAACCACACCAAACCGGTGCAATACCGTACGAGTACATCCATACGGTACCAAACAAATACCAAAACGGTGCAATACCGTACGAGTACATCCATACGGTACCAAACCCCACCAAAATAATACAATACCTTACGAGTACATCCATACGGTTCCAAACCACACCAAACCGGTGCAATACCGAACGAGTACATCTATACGGTACCAAACCACATCAAAACGGTGCAATACTGTACGACTACTTCGTTACAGTACCAAATCAAACAATAATGGTGCAATACCGTACGAGTACATCCACACAGTACCAAACAGCACCAAAACTGTGCGATACCGTACGAGTACATCCACACGGTACCAAATAGCACCAAAACGGTGCAATACCGTACGAGTACATCCATACGGTACCAAACCCAACCAAAACGGTTCAATACCTTACGAGTACTTCGTTACGGTACCAAACCACACCAAAACGGTGCAATACCGTACGAGTACATCCATACGGTACCAAACCACACCAAAACGGTACAGTACAGTAAGAGTACTTCGTTACGGTACCAACCCCACGAAAACGGTGCAATCCTGTACGAGTACATCCATACGGTACCAAACCAAACCAAAACGGTGCAATACCGTACGAGTACATCCATACGGTACCAAACCACACCAAAACGGTGCAATACCGTACGAGTACTTCGTTACGGTACCAAACCACCCCAAAACGGTGCAATACCCTACGAGTACATCCATACGGTACAAAACCACACCAAAACGGTGCAATACCGTACGAGTACTTCGTTATGGTACCAAACCACACTAAAACGGTACAATACCGTACGAGTTCTTCGTTACGGTACCAAACCACACCAAAATGGTGGAATACCGTAAGAGTACTTCGTTACGGTACCAAACCACACCAAAATCGTACAATACCGTACGAGTACTTCGTTACCGTACCAAACCACACCAAAACGGTGCAATACCGTACGAGCACATCCATACGGTAACAAACCACACCAAAATGGTGCAATACAGTACGAGTACATCATACGGTACCAAACAACACCAAAACGGTACAATATCATACGAGTGCTTCGTTATGGTATGAAACCACACCAAAACGGTACAATACCGTACGAGTACATCCATACGGTACCAAACCACACAAAAACGGTGCAATACCGTACGAGTACATCGTTACAGTACCAAACCACACCAAAATGGTGCAATACCGTAAGAGTACTTTGTTACGGCACCAAACCACACCAAAAGGGTACAATACCGTAAGAGTATTTCGTTACGGTACCAAACCACACCAAAATGGTACAATACCGTACAAGTACATCCATACGGTACCAAACCACACCAAAACGGTGCAATACCGTACGACTACTTCGTTACGGTACCAAACTATACCCAAACGGTACAATATCGTACGAGTACCTCCATATGGTACCAAACCACACCAAAACGGTCCAATACCGTACGAGTACCTCCATACGATACCAAACCACACCAAAACGCTGCAATATCGTACGAATATATCCATACGGTACCAAACCACACCAAAACGATCCAGTACCGTACGAGTACCTCCATACGATACCAAACCACACGAAAACGGTGCAATACCGTACGAGTACATCCATACGGTACCAAACCACACAAAAAGGTCCAATACCCTACGAGTACCTCTATACGATACCAAACCGGTGCAATACCATACGAGTACATCCATACGGTACCAAACCACCCCAAAATGGTACAATACCGTACGAGTACATCCATACGGTACAAAACCACACCAAAACGGTACAATACCGTACGAGTACTTCGTTACGGTACCAAACCACACCAAAACGGTACAATACCGTACGAGTACCGCTATACGGTTTGAAACCACTCCAAAACGGTACAATATCGTACGAGTACATCCATACGGAACCAAACCACAGCAAAACGGTACAATACCGTACGAGTAGATCCATACGATAACAACCACATCAAAACGGTTCAATACCGTATGAGTACATCCATACGGTACCAAACCACACCAAAACGGTGCAATACCGTACGAGTAGATCCATACGATACCAAACCACACCAAAACGGTTCAATACCGGACGAGTACGTCCATACGGTACCAAACCACACCAAAATAGTACAATACCGTACGAGTACATTCATACGGTACCAAAGCACTCCAAAACGGTACAATACCATACGAGTACTTCGTTACGGTACCAAACCACACCAAAACGGTACAATACCGTACGAGTACCGCCATACGGTTTAAAACCACACCAAAACGGTACAATATCGTACGAGTACATCCATACGGAACCAAACCACAGCAAAACGGTACAATACCGTACGAGTAGATTCATACGATAACAACCACATCAAAACGGTTCAATACCGTATGAGTACAACCATACGGTTACAAACCACACCAAAACGGTGCAATACCGTACCTGTAGATCCATACGGTATTGTACCATTTTGGTATAGTTTGGTACCGCAACGAAGTACTCGTATGGTATTGTACTGTTTTGGTGTGGTTTGGTACCGTATGGATCTACTCGTACGTAATTGTACCGTTTTGGTGTGGTTTGGTACAGTATGGAGGTACTCGTACGGTACTGGACCGTTTTGGTGTGATTTGGTCCCGTAACGAAGTACTCGTATGGTATTATACCGTTTTGGTGTGGTTTGGTATCGTGTGGATGTACTCGTACGGTATTGAATCGTTTTGGTGTGGTTTGGTTCCGTATGGATGCACTCGTACGGTATTGTAACATTTTTGTGTGGTTTGGTAGCGTATGGATGTACTCGTACGGTATTGCACCGTTTTGTTATGGTTTGGTACCGTATTGATCTAATCGTACGGTATTGTATCGTTTTGGTGTGGCTTGGTACCGTATGGAGGTACTCGTACGGTATTGGACCGTTTTGGTGTGGTTTGGTTCCGTATGTATGTACTCGTACGATATTGTACCGTTTTGGTGTGGTTTGAAACCGTATGGCGGTACTCGTACGGTATTGTACCGTTTTGGTGTGCTTTGGTACCGTAACGAAGTACTCGTACAGTATTGTACCGTTTTGATGTGGTTTGGTACCGTATCAATCTACTCGTATGATATTGTACCGTTTTGGTGTTGTTTGAAACCGTATGGCGGTACTCGTACGGTATTGTACCGTTTTGGTGTGGTTTGGAACCGTAACGAAGTACTCGTACGGTATTGCACCGTTTTGGAGTGGTTTCGTACCGTTTTGATGTACTCGTATGGTATTGCACCGTTTTGGTGCAGTTTGGTACCGTATTGATGTATTCGTACGGTATTGAACCGTTTTGGTGTGGTTTAGTACCATAACGAAGTACTCGTACGGTATTATACCATTTTGGCGTCGTTTGGTACCGCGTGGACGTACTCGTACATTGTTGTACTGTTTTGGTGTAGTTTGGTACCGTAACGAAGTACTCGTACGGTATTGTACCGTTTTGGTGTGGTTTGGTACCGTATGCATGTACTCGTATGGTATTGAACTATTTCCGTGTGGTTTGGAACCGTATGGATGTACTCATATGGTATTGAACCGTTTTGGTGTGGTTTGGTATCGTATGGATCTACTCGTACGGTATTGTACTGTTTTGGTGTGGTTTGGTACCGTAACGAAGTACTCGTACGGTATTGTACCGTTTTGGAGTGGTTTAGTACCGTATGGATGTACTCGTACGGTATTGTACTGTTTTGGTGTGGTTTGGTACCGTATGGCTGTACTCGTCCGGTATTGAACCGTATTGGTTTGGTTTTGTACCGTAACGAAGTTCTCGTACGGTATTATACCGTTTTGGTGTAGTTTAGTACCGTGTGGATGTACTCGTACGGTATTGTACCATTTTGGTGTAGTTTTTTACCGTAACGAAGTACTCGTACGGTATTGTACCGTTTTGGTGTGGTTTGGTATCGTATGGATCTACTCGTACGGTATTGAACCATTTTCGTGTGGTTTGGTACCGTATGGATGTACTCATACGGTATTGAACCGTTTTGGTGTGGTTGTTATCGTATGGATCTACTCGTACGGTATTGTACCGTTTTGCTGTGGTTTAGTTCCGTATGGATTTAATCGTACGATATTGTACCGTTTTGGTGTGGTTTGAAACCGTATGGCGGTACTCGTACGGTATTGTAACGTTTTGGTGTGGTTTGGTACCGTAACGAAGTACTCGTACGGTATTGTACCGTTTTGGTGTGGTTTGGTACCGTGTGGATGTACTCGTACGGTATTGAACCGTTTTGGTGTAGTTTGGTACCGTAACGAAGTACTCATACGGTATTGTACCGTTTTAGTGTGGTTTGGTACCGTATGGATCTACTCGTACGGTATTGTACCGTTTTTGTATAGTTTGGTACCGTAACGAAGTACTCATATGGTATTGTACCGTTTTGGTGTGGTTTGAAACCATATGGCGGTACTCGTACGGTATTGTACCGTTTTCGTGTGGTTTGGTACCGTAACGAAATACTCGTACGGTATTGTACCGTTTTGGTCGTGTTTGGTACCGTGTGGATGTACTCGTACCGTATTGAACCGTTTTGGTGTGGTTTGGTACCGTGTGAATGTACTCGTACGGTATTGAACCGTTTTGGCGTGGTTTGTTACCGTATGGATGTACTCGTACGGTTTTGAACCATTTTCGTGTGGTTTGGTACCGTATGTATGTACTCATACGGTATTGAACCGTTTTGGTGTGGTTTGGTATCGTATGGATCTACTCGTACGGTATTCTACCGTTTTTGTGTGGTTTGGTACCGTATGGATGTACTCATACGGTATTGAACCGTTTTGGTGTGGTTGTTATCGTATGGATCTACTCGTACGGTATTGTATGGTTTTTCTATGGTTTGGTTCCGTATGGATGTACTCGTACGATATTGTACCGTTTTGGTGTGGTTTGAAACCGTATGGCGGTACTCGTACGGTATTGTAACGTTTTGGTGTGGTTTGGTACCGTAACGATGTACTCGTACGGTATTGTACCGTTTTGTTGTGGTTTGGAACCGTATGGATGTACTCGTACGGTATTGAACCATTTTCATGTGGTTTGGTACCGTATGGATGTACTCATACGGTATTGAACCGTTTTGGTGTGGTATGGTATCGTATGGATCTACTCGTACGGTATTGTACCGTTTTGGTGTGGATTGGTACCGTAACGAAGTACTCGTACGGTATTGTACCATTTTGGAGTGGTTTGGTACCGTCTGGATGTACTCGTACGGTATTGTACTGTTTTGGTGTGGTTTGGTACCGTATGGATGTACTCGTCCGGTATTGAACCGTATTGGTGTGGTTTGGTACCGTAACGAAGTACATGTACGGTATTATACCGTTTTGGTGTGGTTTTGAACCGTGTTGCTGTACTTGTACGGTATTGAACCGTTTTGGTGTGGTTTAGTTCCGTATGGATGTACTCGTACAATATTGTACCATTTTGGTGTGGATTGAAACCGTATGGCGGTATTCGTACAGTATTGTACCGTTTTGGTGTGGTTTGGTACCGTAACGAAGTACTCGTACAGTATTGTACCGTTTTGGTGTGGTTTGGTACCGTATGGATGTACTCGTACGGTATTGTACCGTTTTGGTGTAGTTTGGTGCCGTATTGATGTACTCGTACGGTATTGAACCGTTTTGGTGTGGTTTGGTACCGTAACGAAGTACTCGTACGGTATTATACCGTTTTGGTGTGGTTTGGTACCGTATGGATGTACTCGTACGGTATTGAACCATTTTCGTGTGGTTTGGTACCGTTTGAATGTACTCATACGGTATTGAACCGTTTTGGTGTGGTTTGGTATCGTATGGATCTACTCGTACGGTATTGTACCGTTTTGTTGTGGTTTGGTACCGTATGGATGTACTCATACGGTATTGAACTATTTTGGTGTGGTTGTTATCGTATGGATCTACTCGTACGGTATTGTACCGTTTTGCCGTGGTTTGGTTCCGTATTGACGTACTCGTACGATATTGTACCGTTTTGGTGTGGTTTGAAACCGTATGGCGGTACTCGTACGGTATTGTACGTTTTGGTGTGGTTTGGTACCGTAACGAAGTACTCGAACAATATTGTACCGTTTTGGTGTTGTTTGGTACCGTATTTATGTACTCGTACGGTATTGAACCGTTTTGGTGTGGTTTGGTACCGTAACGAAGTACTCGTACGGTATTCTACCATTTTGGTGTGGTTTGGTACCGTATGGATGTACTCGTACGGTATTGAACCATTTTCGTGTGGTTTGGTACCGCATGGATGTACTCCTACGGTATTGAACCGTTTTGGTGTGGTTTGGTATCGTATGGATCTACTCGTACGGTATTGTACCGTTTTGCTGTGGGTTGGTTCCGTATGGATGTAATCGTACGATATTGTACCGTTTTGGTGTGGTTTGAAACCGTATGGCGGTACTCGAACGGTATTGTACCGTTTTGGTGTGGTTTGGTACCGTAACGAAGTACTCGTACGGTATTGAACCGTTTCGGTGTGGTTTTGTACCGTAACGAAGTACTCGAACGGCATTATACCGTTTTGGTGTAGTTTGGTACCATATGGATGTACTCGTACGGTATTGAACTATTTCGGTTTGGATTGGTACCGTAACGAAGTACTCGTACGGTATTATACGGTTTTGGTGTGGTTTGGTACCAGGTGGATGTACTCGTACGGTATTGTACCGTTTTAGTGTAGTTTGGTATCGTTACGAAGTACTCGTACGGTATTGTTCCGTTTTGTTGTGGTTTGGTTCCGTAACGAAGTACTCGTACGGTATTATACCGTTTTGGTGTGGTTTGGTACCGTGTGGATGTACTCGTACGGTATTGTACCATTTTGGTGTAGTTTGGTACCGTAACGAAGTAGTCATATGGTATTGTACCGTTTTGGTGTGGTTTGGTACCGTATGGATCTACTCGTACGGTATTGTACCGTTTTTGTGTAGTTTGGTACCGTAACGAAGTACTCGTACAATATTGTACCGTTTTGGTGTGGTTTGAAACCCTATGGCGGTACTCGTATGGTATTGTACCGTTTTCGTGTGGTTTGGTACCGTAACGAAGTACTCGTATGGTATTGTACCGTTTTGGTTGTGTTTGGTACCGTGTGGATGTACTCAAACGGTATTGAACCGTTTTGGTGTGGTTTAGTTCCGTATGGATGTACTCGTACAATATTGTACCATTTTGGTGTGGATTGAAACCGTATGGCGGTATTCGTACAGTATTGTACCGTTTTGGTGTGGTTTGGTACCGTAACGAAGTACTCGTACAGTATTGTACCGTTTTGGTGTGGTTTGGTACCGTATGGATGTACTCGTACGGTATTGTACCGTTTTGGTGTAGTTTGGTGCCGTATTGATGTACTCGTACGGTATTGAACCATTTTGGTGTGGTTTTGTACCGTAACGAAGTACTCGTACGGTATTATACCGTTTTGGTGTGGTTTGGTACCGTATGGATGTACTCGTACGGTATTGAACCATTTTCGTGTGGTTTGGTACCGTATGGATGTACTCATACTGTATTGGAAACCGTTTTGGTGTGGTTTGGTATCGTATGGATCTACTCGTACGGTGTTGTACCGTTTTGCTGTGGTTTGGTTCCGTATGGTTGTACTCCTACGATATTGTACGGTTTTGGTGTGGTTTGAAACCGTATGGCGGTACTCGTACGGTATTGTACCGTTTTGGTGTGGTTTTGTACCGTAACGAAGTACTCGTACGGTATTGTACCGTTTTTTTGTGGTTTGGTACCGTATGGATGTACTCGTACGGTATTGAACCATTTTCGTGTGGTTTGGTACCGTATGAATGTACTCATACGGTATTGAACCGTTTTGGTGTGGTTTGGTAACGTAACGAACTACTCGTACGGTATTATACCGTTTTGGTGCGGTTTGGTACCGTGTGGATGTACTCGTACGGTATTAAACCGTTTTGGTGTGGTTTGTTACCGTATGGAAGTACTCGTACGGTATTGAACCATTTTCGTGTGGTTCGGTACCGTATGGATGTACTCATACGGTATTGAACCGTTTTGGTGTGGTTTGGTATCGTATGGATCTACTCGTACGGTATTTTACCGTTTTGGTGTGGTTTGGTACCGTATGGATGTACTCATACGGTATTGAACCGTTTTGGTGTGGTTTGGTATCGTATGGATCTACTCGTACGGTATTGTACCGTTTTGCTGTGGTTTGGTTCCGTATGGATGTACTCGTACGATATTGTATCGTTTTGGGGTGGTTTGAAACCGTATGGCGGTAATCATACGGTATTGTACCGTTTTGGTGTGGTTTGGTACCGTATGGATGTACTCGTACGGTGTTGAACTGTTTCCGTTTTGTTTGGTACCGTAACGAAGTACTCGTACGGTATTATACCGTTTTGGTGTGGTTTGGTACCGTGTGGATGTACTCGTACGGTATTGTATCATTTTGGTGTAGTTTGGTATCGTTACGAAGTACTTGTAAGGTATTGTTCCATTTTGGTGTGGTTTGGTTCCGTAACGAAGTACACGTACGGTATTATACCGTTTTGGTGTGGTTTGGTACCGTGTGCATGTACTCGTACGGTATTGTACCGTTTTTGCTTAGTTTGGTACCGTAATGAAGTACTCGTACGGTATTATACTATTTTGGTGTGGTTTGGTACCGTATGCATGTACTTGTACGGTATTGAACCATTTTCGTGTGATTCGGTACCGTATGGATGTACTCATACGGTATTGAACCGTTTTGGTGTGGTTTGGTATCGTATGGATCTACTCGTACGGTATTGTACCGTTTTGCTGTGGTTTGGTTCTGTATGGATGAACTCGTACGATATTTTACCATTTTGGTGTGGTTTCAAACGGTATGGCGGTACTCGTACGGTATTGTACCGTTTTGGTGTGGTTTGGTACCGTAACGAAGTACTCGTACGGTATTGCACCGTTTTGGTGTGGTTTGGTACCGTAACGAAGTACTCGTACGGTATTGCACCGTTTTGGTGTGGTTTGGTACCGTATGGATGTACTCGTACGGTATTGTACCATTTTGGTGTTGTTTGGTACCGTATGGATGTACTCGTACGGTATTGAACTATTTCGATTTGGATTGGTACCGTAACGAAGTACTCGTACGGTATTATTCCATTTTGGTGTGGTTTGGTACCGTGTGGATTCACTCGTACGGTATTGTACCGTTTTGGTGTAGTTTGGTATCGTTACGAAATACTCGTACGGTATTGTTCCGTTTTGTTGTGGTTTGGTTCCGTAACGAAGTACTCGTATGGTATTATACCGTTTTGGTGTGGTTTGGTACCGTGTGGATGTACTCGTACGGTATTGTACCGTTTTGGTGTAGTTTGGTACCGTAACGAAGTACTCTTATGGTATTGTACCGTTTTGGTGTGGTTTGGTACCGTATGGATCTACTCGTACGGTATTGTACCGTTTTTGTGAAGTTTGGTACCGTAACGAAGTACTCGTACGGTATTGTACCGTTTTGGTGTGCTTTGAAACCGTATGGCGGTGCTCGTACGGTATTGTACCGTTTTCGTGTGGTTTGGAACCGTAACGAAGTACTCGTACGGTATTGTACCGTTTTGGTTGTGTTTGGTACCGTGTGGATGTACTCGTGCGGTATTTAACCGTTTTGGTGTGGTTTGGTACCGTATGGATGTACTCGTACGGTATTGAACCATTTTCGTGTGGTTTGGTACCGTATGGATGGACTCATACGGTATTGAACCGTTTTGGTGTGGTTTGGTATCGTGTGGATGCACTCGTACGGTATTTAACCGTTTTGGTGTGGTTTGGTACCGTATGGATGTACTCGTACGGTATTGAACCATTTTCGTGTGGTTTGGTACCGTATGGATGTACTCATACGGTATTGAAAACCGTTTTGGTATGGTTTTGTATCGTATGGATCTACTCGTACGGTATTGTACCGTTTTTGTGTGGTTTGGTACCGTATGGATGTACTCATACTGTATTGGAAACCGTTTTGGTGTGGTTTGGTATCGTATGGATCTACTCGTACGGTATTGTACCGTTTTGCTGTGGTTTGGTTCCGTATGGATGTACTCGTACGATATTGTACGGTTTTGGTGTGGTTTGAAACCGTATGGCGGTAATCGTACGTTATTGTACCGTTTTGGTGTGGTTTGGTACCGTATGGATGTACTCGTACGATATTGAACTGTTTCGGTTTTGTTTGGTACGGTAACGAAGTACACGTACGGTATTATACCGTTTTGGTGTGGTTTGGTACCGCGTGGATGTACTCGTACGGTATTGTACCGTTTTTGCGTAGTTTGGTACCGTAATGAAGTACTCGTACGGTATTATACCATTTTGGTGTGGTTTGTTACCGTATGGATGTACTCGTACGGTATTGAACCATTTTCGTGTGATTCGGTACCGTATGGATGTACTCATATGGTATTGAACCGTTTTGGTGTGGTTTGGTATCGTATGGATCTACTCGTACGGTATTGTACCATTTTGGTGTGGTTTGGTACCGTATGGATGTACTCATACGGTATTGAACCGTTTTGGTGTGGTTTGGTATCGTATGGATCTACTCGTACGGTATTGTACCATTATGGTGTGGTTTGGTACCGTATGGATGTACTCGTACGGTATTGAACCGTTTTGGTGTGGTTTGGTATCGTATGGATCTACTCGTACGGTATTTTACCATTTTGGTGTGGTTTGGTACCGTATGGATGTACTCATACGGTATTGAACCGTTTTGGTGAGGTTTGGTATCGTATGGATCTACTCGTACGGTATTGTACCGTTTAGCTGTGGTTTGGTTCTGTATGGATGAACTCGTACGATATTGTACCATTTTGGTGTGGTTTGAAACGGTATGGCGGTACTCGTACGGTATTGTACCGTTTTGGTGTGGTTTGGTATCGTATGGATCTACTCGTACGGTATTGTACCGTTTAGCTGTGGTTTGGTTCTGTATGGATGAACTCGTACGATATTGTACCATTTTGGTGTGGTTTGAAACGGTATGGCGGTACTCGTCCAGTATTGAACCGTATTGGTGTGGTTTGGTACCGTAACGAAGTACTCGTACGGTATTATACCGTTTTGGAGTGGTTTGGTACCGTGTGGATGTACTCGTACGGTATTGAACCGTTTTGGTGTGGTTTGTTACCGTATGAATGTACTCGTACGGTATTGAACCATTTTCGTGTGATTTGGTACCGTATGGAAGTACTCCTACGGTATTGAACCGTTTTGGTGTGGTTGTTATCGTATGGATCTACTCGTACGGTATTGTACCGTTTTGCTGTGGTTTGGTTCCGTATGGATGTACTCGTACGATATTGTACCATTTTCGTGTGGTTTGAAAACGTATGGCGGTACTCGTACGGTATTGTACCGTTTTGGTGTGGTTTGGTACCGTAACGAAGTACTCGTACGGTATTGAACCGTTTTGGTGTGGTTTTGTACCGTAACGAAGTACTCGTACGGTATTATACCGTTTTGGTGTGGTTTGGTACCATATGGATGTTCTCGTTCGGTATTGAACCATTTTCGTGTGGTTTGGTACCGTATGGATGTACTCATACGGTATTGAACCGTTTTGGTGTGGTTGTTATCGTATGGATCTACTCGTACGGTATTGTACCGTTTTGCTGTGGTGTGGTTCCGTATGGATGTACTCGTACGATATTGTACCATTTTCGTGTGGTTTGAAACCGTATGGCGGTACTCGTACGGTATTGTACCGTTTTGGTGTGGTTTGGTACCGTAATGAAATACTCGTACGGTATTGAACCGTTTTGGTGTGATTTTGTACCGTAACGAAGTACTCGTATGGTATTATACAGTTTTGGTGTGGTTTGGTACCATATGGATGTTCTCGTACGGTATTGAATCATTTTCGTGTGGTTTGGTACCGTATGGAAGTACTCCTACGGTATTGAACCGTTTTGGTGTGGTTGTTATCGTATGGATCTACTCGTACGGTATTGTACCGTTTTGCTGTGGTTTGAATCCGTATGGATGTACTCGTACGATATTGAACCGTTTTGGTGTGGTTTGAAACCGTATGGCGGTAATCGTACGGTATTGTACCGTTTTCGTGTGGTTTGGTACCGTATGGATGTACTCGTACGGTATTGTACCATTTTGGTGTTGTTTGGTACCGTATGGATGTATTCGTACGGTATTGAACTATTTCGATTTGGATTGGTACCGTAACGAAGTACTCGTACGGTATTATACCATTTTGTTGTGGTTTGGTACCGTGTGCATGTACTCGTACGGTATTGTACCGTTTTGGCGTAGTTTGGTATCGTTACGAAATACTCGTACGGTATTGTTCCGTTTTGTTGTGATTTGGTTCCGTAACGAAGTACTCGTACGGTATTATACCGTTTTGGTGTGGTTTGGTACCGTGTGGATGTACTCGTACGGTATTGTACCGTTTTTGTTTAGTTTGGTACCGTAACGAAGTACTCTTATGGTATTGTTCCGTTTTGGTGTGGTTTGGTACCGTATGGATCTACTCGTACGGTATTGTACCGTTTTTGTGTAGTTTGCTACCGTAACGAAGTATTCGTAAGGTATTGTACCGTTTTGGTGTGGTTTGAAACCGTATGGCGGTGCTCATACGGTATTGTACCGTTTTCGTGTGGTTTGGTACCGTATGGATGTACTCGTACGATATTGAACTGTTTCGGTTTTGTGTGGTACAGTAACGAAGTACTCGTACGGTATTGTACCGTTTTGGTGTGGTTTGGTACCGTGTGGATGTACTCGTATGGTATTGTACCGTTTTGGTGTGGTTTGTTACCGTATGGATGTACTCGTACGGTATTGAACCATTTTCGTGTGATTCGGTACCGTATGGATGTACTCATACGGTATTGAACCGTTTTGGTGTGGTTTGGTATCGTATGGATCTACTCGTACGGTATTGTACCATTTTGGTGTGGTTTGATACCGTATGGATGTACTCATACGGTATTGAACCGTTTTGGTGTGGTTTGGTATCGTATGGATCTACTCGTACGGTATTGTACCGTTTTGCTGTGGTTTGGTTCCGTATGGATGTACTCGTACGATATTGTATCGTTTTGGGGTGGTTTGAAACCGTATGGCGGTAATCATACGGTATTGTACCGTTTTGGTGTGGTTTGGTACCGTATGGATGTACTCGTACGGTGTTGAACTGTTTCCGTTTTGTTTGGTACCGTAACGAAGTACTCGTACGGTATTATACCGTTTTGGTGTGGTTTGGTACCGTGTGGATGTACTCGTACGGTATTGTATCATTTTGGTGTAGTTTGGTATCGTTACGAAGTACTTGTAAGGTATTGTTCCATTTTGGTGTGGTTTGGTTCCGTAACGAAGTACACGTACGGTATTATACCGTTTTGGTGTGGTTTGGTACCGTGTGCATGTACTCGTACGGTATTGTACCGTTTTTGCTTAGTTTGGTACCGTAATGAAGTACTCGTACGGTATTATACTATTTTGGTGTGGTTTGGTACCGTATGCATGTACTTGTACGGTATTGAACCATTTTCGTGTGATTCGGTACCGTATGGATGTACTCATACGGTATTGAACCGTTTTGGTGTGGTTTGGTATCGTATGGATCTACTCGTACGGTATTGTACCGTTTTGCTGTGGTTTGGTTCTGTATGGATGAACTCGTACGATATTTTACCATTTTGGTGTGGTTTCAAACGGTATGGCGGTACTCGTACGGTATTGTACCGTTTTGGTGTGGTTTGGTACCGTAACGAAGTACTCGTACGGTATTGCACCGTTTTGGTGTGGTTTGGTACCGTAACGAAGTACTCGTACGGTATTGCACCGTTTTGGTGTGGTTTGGTACCGTATGGATGTACTCGTACGGTATTGTACCATTTTGGTGTTGTTTGGTACCGTATGGATGTACTCGTACGGTATTGAACTATTTCGATTTGGATTGGTACCGTAACGAAGTACTCGTACGGTATTATTCCATTTTGGTGTGGTTTGGTACCGTGTGGATTCACTCGTACGGTATTGAACCATTTTCGTGTGGTTTGGTACCGTATAGATGTACTCATACGGTATTGAACCGTTTTGGTGTGGTTGGGTATCGTATGGATCTACTCGTACGGTATTGTACCGTTTTGGTGTGGTTTCGTACCATAACGAAGTACTCGTACGGTATTGTACCATTTTGGAGTGGTTTGGTACCGTATGGATGTACTCGTACGATATTGTACTGTTTTAGTGTGGCTTGGTACCGTATGGATGTACTCGTCCGGCATTGAACCGTTTTTGTGTGGTTTGGTAACGTAACGAACTACTCGTACGGTATTATACCGTTTTGGTGTGGTTTGGTACCGTGTGAATGTACTCGTACGGTATTGAACCGTTTTGGCGTGGTTTGTTACCGTATGGATGTACTCGTACGGTTTTGAACCATTTTCGTGTGGTTTGGTACCGTATGGATGTACTCATACGGTATTGAACCGTTTTGGTGTGGTTTGAAATCGTATGGATCTACTCGTACGGTATTCTACCATTTTGGTGTGGTTTGGTACCGTATGGATGTACTCATACGCTATTGAACCGTTTTGGTGTGGTTGTTATCGTATGGATCTACTCGTACGGTATTGTACGGTTTTGCTATGGTTTGGTTCCGTATGGATGTACTCGTACGATATTGTACCGTTTTGGTGTGGTTTGAAACCGTATGGCGGTACTCGTACGGTATTGTAACGTTTTGGTGTGGTTTGGTACCGTAACGAAGTACTCGTACGGTATTGTACCGTTTTGGTGTGGTTTGGTACCGTGTGGATGTACTCGTACGGTATTGAACCGTTTTGGTGTAGTTTGGTACCGTAACGAAGTACTCATATGGTATTGTACCGTTTTGGTGTGGTTTGGTACCGTATGGATCTACTCGTACGGTATTGTACCGTTTTTGTATAGTTTGGTACCGTAACGAAGTACTCATATGGTATTGTACCGTTTTGGTGTTGTTTGAAACCATATGGCGGTACTCGTACGGTATTGTACCGTTTTCGTGTGGTTTGGTACCGTAACGAAATACTCGTACGGTATTGTACCGTTTTGGTCGTGTTTGGTACCGTGTGGATGTACTCGTACCGTATTGAACCGTTTTGGTGTGGTTTGGTACCGTGTGAATGTACTCGTACGGTATTGAACCGTTTTGGCGTGGTTTGTTACCGTATGGATGTACTCGTACGGTTTTGAACCATTTTCGTGTGGTTTGGTACCGTATGTATGTACTCATACGGTATTGAACCGTTTTGGTGTGGTTTGGTATCGTATGGATCTACTCGTACGGTATTCTACCGTTTTTGTGTGGTTTGGTACCGTATGGATGTACTCATACGGTATTGAACCGTTTTGGTGTGGTTGTTATCGTATGGATCTACTCGTACGGTATTGTATGGTTTTTCTATGGTTTGGTTCCGTATGGATGTACTCGTACGATATTGTACCGTTTTGGTGTGGTTTGAAACCGTATGGCGGTACTCGTACGGTATTGTAACGTTTTGGTGTGGTTTGGTACCGTAACGATGTACTCGTACGGTATTGTACCGTTTTGTTGTGGTTTGGAACCGTATGGATGTACTCGTACGGTATTGAACCATTTTCATGTGGTTTGGTACCGTATGGATGTACTCATACGGTATTGAACCGTTTTGGTGTGGTATGGTATCGTATGGATCTACTCGTACGGTATTGTACCGTTTTGGTGTGGATTGGTACCGTAACGAAGTACTCGTACGGTATTGTACCATTTTGGAGTGGTTTGGTACCGTCTGGATGTACTCGTACGGTATTGTACTGTTTTGGTGTGGTTTGGTACCGTATGGATGTACTCGTCCGGTATTGAACCGTATTGGTGTGGTTTGGTACCGTAACGAAGTACATGTACGGTATTATACCGTTTTGGTGTGGTTTGGAACCGTGTTGCTGTACTCGTACGGTATTGAACCGTTTTGGTGTGGTTTAGTTCCGTATGGATGTACTCGTACAATATTGTACCATTTTGGTGTGGATTGAAACCGTATGGCGGTATTCGTACAGTATTGTACCGTTTTGGTGTGGTTTGGTACCGTAACGAAGTACTCGTACAGTATTGTACCGTTTTGGTGTGGTTTGGTACCGTATGGATGTACTCGTACGGTATTGTACCGTTTTGGTGTAGTTTGGTGCCGTATTGATGTACTCGTACGGTATTGAACCGTTTTGGTGTGGTTTGGTACCGTAACGAAGTACTCGTACGGTATTATACCGTTTTGGTGTGGTTTGGTACCGTATGGATGTACTCGTACGGTATTGAACCATTTTCGTGTGGTTTGGTACCGTTTGGATGTACTCATACGGTATTGAACCGTTTTGGTGTGGTTTGGTATCGTATGGATCTACTCGTACGGTATTGTACCGTTTTGTTGTGGTTTGGTACCGTATGGATGTACTCATACGGTATTGAACTATTTTGGTGTGGTTGTTATCGTATGGATCTACTCGTACGGTATTGTACCGTTTTGCCGTGGTTTGGTTCCGTATGGACGTACTCGTACGATATTGTACCGTTTTGGTGTGGTTTGAAACCGTATGGCGGTACTCGTACGGTATTGTACGTTTTGGTGTAGTTTGGTACCGTAACGAAGTACTCGAACAGTATTGTACCATTTTGGTGTTGTTTGGTACCGTATTGATGTACTCGTACGGTATTGAACCGTTTTGGTGTGGTTTGGTACCGTAACGAAGTACTCGTACGGTATTCTACCATTTTGGTGTGGTTTGGTACCGTATGGATGTACTCGTACGGTATTGAACCATTTTCGTGTGGTTTGGTACCGCATGGATGTACTCCTACGGTATTGAACCGTTTTGGTGTGGTTTGGTATCGTATGGATCTACTCGTACGGTATTGTACCGTTTTGCTGTGGGTTGGTTCCGTATGGATGTAATCGTACGATATTGTACCGTTTTGGTGTGGTTTGAAACCGTATGGCGGTACTCGTACGGTATTGTACCGTTTTGGTGTGGTTTGGTACCGTAACGAAGTACTCGTACGGTATTGAACCGTTTCGGTGTGGTTTTGTACCGTAACGAAGTACTCGAACGGTATTATACCGTTTTGGTGTGGTTTGGTACCATATGGATGTACTCGTACGGTATTGAACTATTTCGGTTTGGATTGGTACCGTAACGAAGTACTCGTACGGTATTATACGGTTTTGGTGTGGTTTGGTACCGGGTGGATGTACTCGTACGGTATTGTACCGTTTTAGTTTAGTTTGGTATCGTTACGAAGTACTCTTACGGTATTGTTCCGTTTTGTTGTGGTTTGGTTCCGTAACGAAGTACTCGTACGGTATTATACCGTTTTGGTGTGGTTTGGTACCGTGTGGATGTACTCATACGGTATTCTACCATTTTGGTGTAGTTTGGTACCGTAACGAAGTAGTCATATGGTATTGTACCGTTTTGGTGTGGTTTGGTACCGTATGGATCTACTCGTACGGTATTGTACCGTTTTTGTGTAGTTTGGTACCGTAACAAAGTACTCGTACAATATTGTACCGTTTTGGTGTGGTTTGAAACCCTATGGCGGTACTCGTATGGTATTGTACCGTTTTCGTGTGGTTTGGTACCGTAACGAAGTACTCGTATGGTATTGTACCGTTTTGGTTGTGTTTGGTACCGTGTGGATGTACTCAAACGGTATTGAACCGTTTTGGTGTGGTTTAGTTCCGTATGGATGTACTCGTACAATATTGTACCATTTTGGTGTGGATTGAAACCGTATGGCGGTATTCGTACAGTATTGTACCGTTTTGGTGTGGTTTGGTACCGTAACGAAGTAGTCGTACAGTATTGTACCGTTTTGGTGTGGTTTGGTACCGTATGGATGTACTCGTACGGTATTGTACCGTTTTGGTGTAGTTTGGTGCCGTATTGATGTACTCGTACGGTATTGAACCGTTTTGGTGTGGTTTGGTACCGTAACGAAGTACTCGTACGGTATTATACCGTTTTGGTGTGGTTTGGTACCGTATGGATGTACTCGTACGGTATTGAACCATTTTCGTGTGGTTTGGTACCGTTTGAATGTACTCATACGGTATTGAACCGTTTTGGTGTGGTTTGGTATCGTATGGATCTACTCGTACGGTATTGTACCGTTTTGTTGTGGTTTGGTACCGTATGGATGTACTCATACGGTATTGAACTATTTTGGTGTGGTTGTTATCGTATGGATCTACTCGTACGGTATTGTACCGTTTTGCCGTGGTTTGGTTCCGTATGGACGTACTCGTACGATATTGTACCGTTTTGGTGTGGTTTGAAACCGTATGGCGGTACTCGTACGGTATTGTACGTTTTGGTGTGGTTTGGTACCGTAACGAAGTACTCGAACAGTATTGTACCGTTTTGGTGTTGTTTGGTACCGTATTGATGTACTCGTACGGTATTGAACCGTTTTGGTGTGGTTTGGTACCGTAACGAAGTACTCGTACGGTATTCTACCATTTTGGTGTGGTTTGGTACCGTATGGATGTACTCGTACGGTATTGAACCATTTTCGTGTGGTTTGGTACCGCATGGATGTACTCCTACGGTATTGAACCGTTTTGGTGTGGTTTGGTATCGTATGGATCTACTCGTACGGTATTGTACCGTTTTGCTGTGGGTTGGTTCCGTATGGATGTAATCGTACGATATTGTACCGTTTTGGTGTGGTTTGAAACCGTATGGCGGTACTCGTACGGTATTGTACCGTTTTGGTGTGGTTTGGTAACGTAACGAAGTACTCGTACGGTATTGAACCGTTTCGGTGTGGTTTTGTACCGTAACGAAGTACTCGAACGGCATTATACCGTTTTGGTGTGGTTTGGTACCATATGGATGTACTCGTACGGTATTGAACTATTTCGGTTTGGATTGGTACCGTAACGAAGTACTCGTACGGTATTATACGGTTTTGGTGTGGTTTGGTACCAGGTGGATGTACTCGTACGGTATTGTACCGTTTTAGTGTAGTTTGGTATCGTTACGAAGTACTCGTACGGTATTGTTCCGTTTTGTTGTGGTTTGGTTCCGTAACGAAGTACTCGTACGGTATTATACCGTTTTGGTGTGGTTTGGTACCGTGTGGATGTACTCGTACGGTATTGTACCATTTTGGTGTAGTTTGGTACCGTAACGAAGTAGTCATATGGTATTGTACCGTTTTGGTGTGGTTTGGTACCGTATGGATCTACTCGTACGGTATTGTACCGTTTTTGTGTAGTTTGGTACCGTAACGAAGTACTCGTACAATATTGTACCGTTTTGGTGTGGTTTGAAACCCTATGGCGGTACTCGTATGGTATTGTACCGTTTTCGTGTGGTTTGGTACCGTAACGAAGTACTCGTATGGTATTGTACCGTTTTGGTTGTGTTTGGTACCGTGTGGATGTACTCAAACGGTATTGAACCGTTTTGGTGTGGTTTAGTTCCGTATGGATGTACTCGTACAATATTGTACCATTTTGGGGTGGATTGAAACCGTATGGCGGTATTCGTACAGTATTGTACCGTTTTGGTGTGGTTTGGTACCGTAACGAAGTACTCGTACAGTATTGTACCGTTTTGGTGTGGTTTTGTACCGTATGGATGTACTCGTACGGTATTGTACCGTTTTGGTGTAGTTTGGTGCCGTATTGATGTACTCGTACGGTATTGAACCATTTTGGTGTGGTTTTGTACCGTAACGAAGTACTCGTACGGTATTATACCGTTTTGGTGTGGTTTGGTACCGTATGGATGTACTCGTACGGTATTGAACCATTTTCGTGTGGTTTGGTACCGTATGGATGTACTCATATTGTATTGGAAACCGTTTTGGTGTGGTTTGGTATCGTATGGATCTACTCGTACGGTGTTGTACCGTTTTGCTGTGGTTTGGTTCCGTATGGTTGTACTCCTACGATATTGTACGGTTTTGGTGTGGTTTGAAACCGTATGGCGGTACTCGTACGGTATTGTACCGTTTTGGTGTGGTTTTGTACCGTAACGAAGTACTCGTACGGTATTGTACCGTTTTTTTGTGGTCTGGTACCGTATGGATGTACTCGTACGGTATTGAACCATTTTCGTGTGGTTTGGTACCGTATGAATGTACTCATACGGTATTGAACCGTTTTGGTGTGGTTTGGTAACGTAACGAACTACTCGTACGGTATTATACCGTTTTGGTGCGGTTTGGTACCGTGTGGATGTACTCGTACGGTATTAAACCGTTTTGGTGTGGTTTGTTACCGTATGGAAGTACTCGTACGGTATTTAACCATTTTCGTGTGGTTCGGTACCGTATGGATGTACTCATACGGTATTGAACCGTTTTGGTGTGGTTTGGTATCGTATGGATCTACACGTACGGTATTATACCGTTTTGGTGTGGTTTGGTACCGTGTGCATGTACTCGTACGGTATTGTACCGTTTTTGCTTAGTTTGGTACCGTAATGAAGTACTCGTACGGTATTATACTATTTTGGTGTGGTTTGGTACCGTATGCATGTACTTGTACGGTATTGAACCATTTTCGTGTGATTCGGTACCGTATGGATGTACTCATACGGTATTGAACCGTTTTGGTGTTGTTTGGTATCGTATGGATCTACTCGTACGGTATTGTACCGTTTTGCTGTGGTTTGGTTCTGTATGGATGAACTCGTACGATATTTTACCATTTTGGTGTGGTTTCAAACGGTATGGCGGTACTCGTACGGTATTGTACCGTTTTGGTGTGGTTTGGTACCGTAACGAAGTACTCGTACGGTATTGCACCGTTTTGGTGTGGTTTGGTACCGTAACGAAGTACTCGTACGGTATTGCACCGTTTTTGTGTGGTTTGGTACCGTATGGATGTACTCGTACGGTATTGTACCATTTTGGTGTTGTTTGGTACCGTATGGATGTACTCGTACGGTATTGAACTATTTCGATTTGGATTGGTACCGTAACGAAGTACTCGTACGGTATTATTCCATTTTGGTGTGGTTTGGTACCGTGTGGATTCACTCGTACGGTATTGTTCCGTTTTGGTGTAGTTTGGTATCGTTACGAAATACTCGTACGGTATTGTTCCGTTTTGTTGTGGTTTGGTTCCGTAACGAAGTACTCGTACGGTATTATACCGTTTTGGTGTGGTTTGGTACCGTGTGGATGTACTCGTACGGTATTGTACCGTTTTGGTGTAGTTTGGTACCGTAACGAAGTACTCTTATGGTATTGTACCGTTTTGGTGTGGTTTGGTACCGTATGGATCTACTCGTACGGTATTGTACCGTTTTTGTGTAGTTTGGTACCGTAACGAAGTACTCGTACGGTATTGTACCGTTTTGGTGTGCTTTGAAACCGTATGGCGGTGCTCGTACGGTATTGTACCGTTTTCGTGTGGTTTGGAACCGTAACGAAGTACTCGTACGGTATTGTACCGTTTTGGTTGTGTTTGGTACCGTGTGGATGTACTCGTGCGGTATTTAACCGTTTTGGTGTGGTTTGGTACCGTATGGATGTACTCGTACGGTATTGAACCATTTTCGTGTGGTTTGGTACCGTATGGATGGACTCATACGGTATTGAACCGTTTTGGTGTGGTTTGGTATCGTGTGGATGCACTCGTACGGTATTTAACCGTTTTGGTGTGGTTTTGTACCGTATGGATGTACTCGTACGGTATTGAACCATTTTCGTGTGGTTTGGTACCGTATGGATGTACTCATACGGTATTGAAAACCGTTTTGGTATGGTTTTGTATCGTATGGATCTACTCGTACGGTATTGTACCGTTTTTGTGTGGTTTGGTACCGTATGGATGTACTCATACTGTATTGGAAACCGTTTTGGTGTGGTTTGGTATCGTATGGATCTACTCGTACGGTATTGTACCGTTTTGCTGTGGTTTGGTTCCGTATGGATGTACTCGTACGATATTGTACGGTTTTGGTGTGGTTTGAAACCGTATGGCGGTAATCGTACGTTATTGTACCGTTTTGGTGTGGTTTGGTACCGTATGGATGTACTCGTACGATATTGAACTGTTTCGGTTTTGTTTGGTACGGTAACGAAGTACACGTACGGTATTATACCGTTTTGGTGTGGTTTGGTACCGCGTGGATGTACTCGTACGGTATTGTACCGTTTTTGCGTAGTTTGGTACCGTAATGAAGTACTCGTACGGTATTATACCATTTTGGTGTGGTTTGTTACCGTATGGATGTACTCGTACGGTATTGAACCATTTTCGTGTGATTCGGTACCCTATGGATGTACTCATATGGTATTGAACCGTTTTGGTGTGGTTTGGTATCGTATGGATCTACTCGTACGGTATTGTACCATTTTGGTGTGGTTTGGTACCGTATGGATGTACTCATACGGTATTGAACCGTTTTGGTGTGGTTTGGTATCGTATGGATCTACTCGTACGGTATTGTACCATTATGGTGTGGTTTGGTACCGTATGGATGTACTCATACGGTATTGAACCGTTTTGGTGTGGTTTGGTATCGTATGGATCTACTCGTACGGTATTGTACCATTTTGGTGTGGTTTGGTACCGTATGGATGTACTCATACGGTATTGAACCGTTTTGGTGAGGTTTGGTATCGTATGGATCTACTCGTACGGTATTGTACCGTTTAGCTGTGGTTTGGTTCTGTATGGATGAACTCGTACGATATTGTACCATTTTGGTGTGGTTTGAAACGGTATGGCGGTACTCGTACGGTATTGTACCGTTTTGGTGTGGTTTGGTATCGTATGGATCTACTCGTACGGTATTGTACCGTTTAGCTGTGGTTTGGTTCTGTATGGATGAACTCGTACGATATTGTACCATTTTGGTGTGGTTTGAAACGGTATGGCGGTACTCGTCCAGTATTGAACCGTATTGGTGTGGTTTGGTACCGTAACGAAGTACTCGTACGGTATTATACCGTTTTGGAGTGGTTTGGTACCGTGTGGATGTACTCGTACGGTATTGAACCGTTTTGGTGTGGTTTGTTACCGTATGAATGTACTCGTACGGTATTGAACCATTTTCGTGTGGTTTGGTACCGTATGGATGTACTCCTACGGTATTGAACCGTTTTGGTGTGGTTGTTATCGTATGGATCTACTCGTACGGTATTGTACCGTTTTGCTGTGGTTTGGTTCCGTATGGATGTACTCGTACGATATTGTACCATTTTCGTGTGGTTTGAAAACGTATGGCGGTACTCGTACGGTATTGTACCGTTTTGGTGTGGTTTGGTACCGTAACGAAGTACTCGTACGGTATTGAACCGTTTTGGTGTGGTTTTGTACCGTAACGAAGTACTCGTACGGTATTATACCGTTTTGGTGTGGTTTGGTACCATATGGATGTTCTCGTTCGGTATTGAACCATTTTCGTGTGGTTTGGTACCGTATGGATGTACTCATACGGTATTGAACCGTTTTGGTGTGGTTGTTATCGTATGGATCTACTCGTACGGTATTGTACCGTTTTGCTGTGGTGTGGTTCCGTATGGATGTACTCGTACGATATTGTACCATTTTCGTGTGGTTTGAAACCGTATGGCGGTACTCGTACGGTATTGTACCGTTTTGGTGTGGTTTGGTACCGTAATGAAATACTCGTACGGTATTGAACCGTTTTGGTGTGGTTTTGTACCGTAACGAAGTACTCGTATGGTATTATACAGTTTTGGTGTGGTTTGGTACCATATGGATGTTCTCGTACGGTATTGAATCATTTTCGTGTGGTTTGGTACCGTATGGAAGTACTCCTACGGTATTGAACCGTTTTGGTGTGGTTGTTATCGTATGGATCTACTCGTACGGTATTGTACCGTTTTGCTGTGGTTTGGTTCCGTATGGATGTACTCGTACGATATTGAACCGTTTTGGTGTGGTTTGAAACCGTATGGCGGTAATCGTACGGTATTGTACCGTTTTCGTGTGATTTGGTACCGTATGGATGTACTCGTACGGTATTGTACCATTTTGGTGTTGTTTGGTACCGTATGGATGTATTCGTACGGTATTGAACTATTTCGATTTGGATTGGTACCGTAACGAAGTACTCGTACGGTATTATACCATTTTGTTGTGGTTTGGTACCGTGTGCATGTACTCGTACGGTATTGTACCGTTTTGGCGTAGTTTGGTATCGTTACGAAATACTCGTACGGTATTGTTCCGTTTTGTGGTGATTTGGTTCCGTAACGAAGTACTCGTACGGTATTATACCGTTTTGGTGTGGTTTGGTACCGTGTGGATGTACTCGTACGGTATTGTACCGTTTTGGTTTAGTTTGGTACCGTAACGAAGTACTCTTATGGTATTGTTCCGTTTTGGTGTGGTTTGGTACCGTATGGATCTACTCGTACGGTATTGTACCGTTTTTGTGTAGTTTGCTACCGTAACGAAGTATTCGTACGGTATTGTACCGTTTTCGTGTGGTTTGAAACCGTATGGCGGTGCTCATACGGTATTGTACCGTTTTCGTGTGGTTTGGTACCGTATGGATGTACTCGTACGATATTGAACTGTTTCGGTTTTGTGTGGTGCAGTAACGAAGTACTCGTACGGTATTGTACCGTTTTGGTGTGGTTTGGTACCGTGTGGATGTACTCGTATGGTATTGTACCGTTTTGGTGTGGTTTGTTACCGTATGGATGTACTCGTACGGTATTGAACCATTTTCGTGTGATTCGGTACCGTATGGATGTACTCATACGGTATTGAACCGTTTTGGTGTGGTTTGGTATCGTATGGATCTACTCGTACGGTATTGTACCATTTTGGTGTGGTTTGATACCGTATGGATGTACTCATACGGTATTGAACCGTTTTGGTGTGGTTTGGTATCGTATGGATCTACTCGTACGGTATGGTACCGTTTAGCGGTGGTTTGGTTCTGTATGGATGAACTCGTACGATATTGTACCATTTTGGTGTGGTTTGAAACGGTATGGCGGTACTCGTACGGTATTGTACCGTTTTGGTGTGGTTTGGTATCGTATGGATCTACTCGTACGGTATTGTACCGTTTAGCTGTGGTTTGGTTCTGTATGGATGAACTCGTACGATATTGTACCATTTTGGTGTGGTTTGAAACGGTATGGCGGTACTCGTCCAGTATTGAACCGTATTGGTGTGGTTTTGTACCGTAACGAAGTACTCGTACGGTATTATACCGTTTTGGAGTGGTTTGGTACCGTGTGGATGTACTCGTACGGTATTGAACCGTTTTGGTGTGGTTTGTTACCGTATGAATGTACTCGTACGGTATTGAACCATTTTCGTGTGGTTTGGTACCGTATGGAAGTACATCCTACGGTATTGAACCGTTTTGGTGTGGTTGTTATCGTATGGATCTACTCGTACGGTATTGTACCGTTTTGCTGTGGTTTGGTTCCGTATGGATGTACTCGTACGATATTGTACCATTTTCGTGTGGTTTGAAAACGTATGGCGGTACTCGTACGGTATTGTACCGTTTTGGTTTGGTTTGGTACCGTAACGAAGTACTCGTACGGTATTGAACCGTTTTGGTGTGATTTTGTACCGTAACGAAGTACTCGTACGGTATTATACCGTTTTGGTGTGGTTTGGTACCATATGGATGTTCTCGTTCGGTATTGAACCATTTTCGTGTGGTTTGGTACCGTATGGATATACTCATACGGTATTGAACCGTTTTGGTGTGGTTGTTATCGTATGGATCTACTCGTACGGTATTGTACCGTTTTGCTGTGGTTTGGTTCCGTATGGATGTACTCGTACGATATTGTACCATTTTCGTGTGGTTTGAAAACGTATGGCGGTACTCGTACGGTATTGTACCGTTTTGGTTTGGTTTGGTACCGTAACGAAGTACTCGTACGGTATTGAACCGTTTTGGTGTGGTTTTGTACCGTAACGACGTACTCGTACGGTATTATACCGTTTTGGTGTGGTTTGGTACCATATGGATGTTCTCGTACGGTATTGAACCATTTTCGTGTGGTTTGGTACCGTATGGATGTACTCATACGGTATTGAACCGTTTTTGTGTGGTTGTTATCGTATGGATCTACTCGTACGGTATTGTACCGTTTTGCTGTGGTTTGGTTCCGTATGTATGTACTCGTACGATATTGTACCATTTTCGTGTGGTTTGAAACCGTATGGCGGTACTCGTACGGTATTGTACCGTTTTGGTGTGGTTTGGTACCGTAACGAAATACTCGTACGGTATTGAACCGTTTTGGTGTGGTTTTGTACCGTAACGAAGTACTCGTATGGTATTATACAGTTTTGGTGTGGTTTGGTACCATATGGATGTTCTCGTACGGTATTGAATCATTTTCCTGTGGTTTTGTACCGTATGGATGTACTCATACGGTATTGAACCTTTTTGTTGTGGTTTGGTATCGTATGGATCTACTCGTACGGTATTGTACCGTTTTGCTGTGGTTTGGTTCCGTATAGATGTACTCGTACGATATTGTACCGTTTTGGTGTGGTTTGAAACCGTATGGCGGTAATCGTACGGTATTGTACCGTTTTCGTGTGGTTTGTTACCGTATGGATGTACTCGTACGGTATTGTACCATTTTGGTGTTTGGTACCGTATGGATGTACTCGTACGGTATTGAACTGTTTCGGTTTGGATTGGTACCGTAACGAAGTACTCGTACGGTATTATACCGTTTTGGTGTGGTTTGATACCGTGTGTATGTACTCGTAAGGTATTGAACCATTTTCGTGTGGTTTGGTACCGTATGGATGTACTCTTACGGTATTGAACCGTTTTGGTGTGGTTTGGTATCGTATGGATCCATTCGTACGGTATTGTACCATTTTGGTGTGGTTTGACACCGTATGGATGTACTCATACGGTATTGAACCGTTTCGGTGTGGTTGTTATCGTATGGATCTACTCGTACGGTATTGTACCGTTTTGCTATGGCTTGGTTCCGTATGGTTGTACTCGTACGATATTGGACCATTTTTGTGTGGTTTGAAAACGTATGGCGGTACTCGTACGGTATTGTACCGTTTTGGTGTGGTTTGGTACCGTAACGAAGTACTCGTACGGTATTGTACCGTTTTGGTTGTGTTTGATACCGAGTGGATGTATTCGTAAGGTATTGAACAATTTTCGTGTGGTTTGGTACCGTATGGATGTACTCTTACGGTATTGAACCGTTTTGGTGTGGTTTGGTATCGTATGGATCTACTCGTACGGTATTGTACCATTTTGGTGTGGTTTGGCACCGTATGGATGTACTCATACGGTATTGAACCGTTTCGGTGTGGTTGTTATCGTATGGATCTACTCGTACGGTATTGTACCGTTTTGCTATGGCTTGGTTCCGTACGGATCTACTCGTACGGTATTGTACCGTTTTCGTGTGGTTTGGTACCGTATGGATGTACTCGTACGGTATTGTACCATTTTGGTGTTTGGTACCGTATGGATGTACTCGTACGGTATTGAACTGTTTCGGTTTGGATTGGTACCGTAACGAAGTACTCGTACGGTATTATACCGTTTTGGTGTGGTTTGATACCGTGTGGATGTACTCGTAAGGTATTGAACCATTTTCGTGTGGTTTGGTACCGTATGGATGTACTCTTACGGTATTGAACCGTTTTGGTGTGGTTTGGTATCGTATGGATCTATTCGTACGGTATTGTACCATTTTGGTGTGGTTTGGCACCGTATGGATGTACTCATACAGTATTGAACCGTTTCGGTGTGGTTGTTATCGTATGGATCTACTCGTACGGTATTGTACCGTTTTGCTGTGGCTTGGTTCCGTATGGATGTACTCGTACGATATTGTACCATTTTGGTGTGGTTTGAAACCGTATGGCGGTACTCGTACGGTATTGTACCGTTTTGGTGTGGTTTGGTACCGTAACGAAGTACTCGTACGGTATTGTACCGTTTTGGTTGTGTTTGGTACCGAGTGGATGTACTCGTAAGGTATTGAACAATTTTCGTGTGGTTTGGTACCGTATGGATGTACTCTTACGGTATTGAACCGTTTTGGTGTGGTTTGGTATCGTATGGATCTACTTGTACGGTATTGTACCATTTTGGTGTGGTTTGACACCGTATGGATGTACTCATACGGTATTGAACCGTTTCGGTGTGGTTATCGTATGGATCTACTCGTACGGTATTGTACCGTTTTGCTATGGCTTGGTTCCGTATGGATGTACTCGTACGATATTGTACCATTTTCGTGTGGTTTCAAACCGTATGGCGATACTCGTACGGTATTGTACCGTTTTGGTGTGGTTTTGTACCGTAACGAAATACTCGTACGGTTTTATACCGTTTTGGTGTGGTTTGGTACATATAGATGTTCTCGTACGGTATTGAACCATTTTCGTGTGGTTTGGTACCGTATGGATGTACTCATAAGGTATTGAACCTTTTTGTTGTGGTTTGGTATCGTATGGATCTACTCGTACGTTATTGTACCGTTTTGCTGTGATTTGGTTCCGTATGGATGTACTCGTACGATATTGTACCGTTTTCGTGTGGTTCGAAACCGTATGGCGGTAATCGTACGGAATTGTACCATTTTCGTGTGGTTTTGTACCGTATGGATGTACTCGTACGGTATTGCACCATTTTGGTGTTGTTTGGTACCGTATGGATGTACTCGTATGGTATTGAACTATTTCGGTTTGGATTGGTACCGTAACGATGTACTCGTACGGTATTATACCGTTTTGGTGTGGTTTGGTACCGTGTGGATGTACTCGTTCGGTATTGTTCCGTTTTGGTGTAATTTGGTATCGTTACGAAGTACTCGTACGGTATTGTTCCGTTTTGGTATGGTTTGGTTCCGTAACGAAGTACTCGTACGGTATTATATCGTTTTGGTGTGGTTTGGTAACGTGTGGATGTACTCGTACGGTATTGTACCGTTTTGGTGTAGTTTGGTACCGTAACGAAGTACTCATACTGTATTGCACCGTTTTGGTGTAGTTTGGTATCGTTACGAAGTACTCGTACGGTATTGTTCCGTTTTGGTGTGGTTTGGTTCCGTAACGATGTACTCGTACTGTATTATATCGTTTTGGTGTGGTTTGGGACCGTGTGGATGTACTCGTACGGTATTGTACCGTTTTGGTGTAGTTTGGTACCGTAACGAAGTACTCATACTGTATTGTACCGTTTTGGTGTAGTTTAGTACCGTATTGATGTACTCGTACGGTATTGAACCATTTTGGTGTGGTTTGGTACCGTAACGAAGTACGCGTACGGTATTATACCAATTTGGTGTGGTTTGGTACCGTATGCATGTACTCGTACGGTATTGAACCATTTTCGTGTGATTTGGTACCGTATGAATGTACTCATACAGTACTGAACCGTTTCGGTGTGGTTTGGTATCGTATGGATCTACTCGTACGGTATTCTACCGTTTTGGTGTGGTTTGTTACCGTATAGATGTTCTCGTACAGTATTGTACCGTTTTGGTATGTTTTGGTATCATATGGCGTTACTCGTACGGTATTGTACCGTTTTGGTGTGGTTTGAAACCGTATGGCGGTACTCATACGGTATTGTACCGTTTTGTGTGGTTTGGCACCTTAACGAAGTACTCGTACGGTATTGTACCATTTTGGTGTGGTTTGGTACCGTATGGATGTACTCGTACTGTATTGTACCGTTTTGGTGTGATTTTGTAACGTATGGATGTACTCATACGGTATTGCACCGTTTTGGTGCGGTTTGGTACCGTATGGATCTACTCGTACGGTATTGTACAGTTTTCGTGTGGTTTGTTACCGTATGGATGTACTCATACGATATTAGACCGTTTTGGTGTGGTTTGGTACCGTATGGAGGTACTCGTATGGTATTGCACCGTTTTGATGTGGTTTGGTATCGTATGGAGCAACTCGTACGGTGTTGGACCATTTTGGTGTGGTTTGGTACGGTATGGATGTACTCGTACGATATTGTACCGTTTTGGTGTGGTTTGAAACCGTATGGCGGTACTCGTACGGTATTGTACCGTTTTTGTGTAGTTTGGTACCGTAACGAAGTACTCGTACTCGTACGGTATTGTACCGTTTTGGTTTGATTTAGTACCGTATGGATGTACTCGTACGGTATTGTACCGTTTTGGTGTGGTTTAGTACCATATGGATGTACTCGTAAGGTATTGTACCGTTTTGGTGTGGTTTAGTACCGTATGAATGTACTCGTACGGTATTGTACCTTTGTGGTGTGGTTAGGTACCGTATGGATGTACTCGTACGGTATTGGACCGTTTTGGTGTGGTTTGATACCGTGTGGATATACTCGTACGGTATTGAACCGTTTTGGTGTGGTTTGGTACCGTATGGATGTACTCGTACGGTATTGAACCATTTACATGTGGTTTGGTACCGTATGGATATACTCATACGGTATTGAACCGTTTTGGTGTGGTTTGGTATCGTATGGATCTACTCGTACGGTATTCTACCGTTTTGGTGTGATTTGGTACTGTATGGATGTACTCGTACGATATTGTACCATTCTGGTGTGGTTTTAAACCGTATGGCGGTACTCATACGGTATTGTACCGTTTTGGTGTAGTTCGGTACCGTAACAAAGTACTCGTACGGTATTGTACCGTTTTGGTGTTGTTTGGTACCGTATGGATCTACTCGTACGGTATTGCACCGTTTTGGTGTAGTTTGGTACCGTATGGATGTACTCGTACAGTATTGCATCACTTTGCTGTGGTTTGGAACCGTATGAATGTACTCGTACGGTATTGCACCGTTTTAGTGCGGTTTGGTACCGTATGGATGTACTCGTACGGTATTGGACCGTTTTGGTGTGGTTTGGTACCGTAACGAAGTACTCGTACGGTATTGTACCGTTTTGATGTGGTTTGGTACCGTATGGATGTACTCGTACGATATTGTACCTTTTTGGTGTGAGTTGAAACCGTATGGAGGTACTCATACGGTATTGAACCGTTTTGGTGTAGTTTGGTACCGTAACGATGTGCTCGTATGGTATTGTACCGTTTGTACCGTTTTGGTGTGGTTTGGTACCGTATGTATCAATAATCTTTATATCTACTAGGAATCGCTATTCTCTTTTCATGTGACTATTAGTCCAAACCCCTACTAACCATCATGCGTTTCACCACCTTTTCTTCACAAGACTAGCAGTCTAAATGCCTACAAACCGTCATGTATTTCACCATCTTTTCTTCACAAGACTAGCAGTCTAAATGCCTACAAACCGTCATGTATTTCACCATCTTTTCTTCACATGACTAGTAATCTAATAACCTACTAACCGTCATGCATTTTTCACATGGTCAGCAGTCATACACTAACTTGATGCAAGAACCACTTGTTTATTTCCGTCTTATAAATAATATATTTGATAATTTTATATCCAACCGAAGCAACACGAGAGTAACTAGATTTACAAAATTGACCAACTCTTGTAAAGAGAGCGACAGTTATTCGAGGCACCAAATATTTATTGGATGTGGTAGGCAAGATTTGATCCATAGTAAACAAAGGGAACATTGATTCGAGACAACAAGCTCATTTTGTTCTATAACGTACACTTTAATACGTATGAAACCAAGTTCAACCACTGTTTTTTTGATTTCGTTATCTCAAATGCACACTTTCGGAGTTCATATCACTTAATGATCAGTAGTCTTTATATCCATTCGGAATCAGTATTCTCTTTTCACATGACATGTAGTCCAAACCCCTAATAACCATCATGAGTTTCACGATCTTTTCTTCACAAGACTAGTAGTCTAAAAGCATTATAACCGTCATGTATTTCACCTTCTTTTCTTCACATGACTAGTTGTGTAATAACCTACTAACCGTCATGTGTTTTTTTCATGGTCAGTAGTCATACACTAACTTGATGCAAAAAACCACTTGTTTATTTCCGTCTTATCAAGAAAATATTTGATAATTTCATATCCAACCGAAGCAACACGAGGGTAACTAGATTTATAAAATTGTCAAACTCTTGTAGTGAGAACGACATTGATTGAAGGCACCAAATAATTATTGGATCTAGTACAGAAGATTTGATCCATAGTAAACAAAGGGAATATCGATTCGAGACAACAAACACGTTTTGATCTACAACGGACACTTTAATCCGTTTGAAACTGACTGGAACCACTAGTTTTTTTGATTTCGTTATCTCAAATGCAAACTTTCGGAGTTCTTATCACTTAAAGATCAGTAATCTTTATATAAACAAGGAATCGCTATTCTATTTTCGCATGACTAGTAGTCCAAACCCCTACTAACCATTATGCCTTTTCATCTTTTCTTCGCAAGACTAGTAGTCTAAAACCCTACTAAACGTCATGTATTTCACCATCTTTTCTTCACATGACTAGTAGTCTAATAACCTACTAACCGTCTTGTGTTTTTCTCATGGTCAGCAGTCATACACTAACTTGATGCAAAAACCACTTGTTTATTTCCGTCATATCAATAAAATATTTGACATTTTCATATCCAACCGAAGCAACACGAGAGTAACTAGATTTATAAAATTCACCAACTCTTGTACTGTGAGAGACATTGATTCAAGGCAGCAAATATTTATTGGATCTTGAATGTAAGATTTGATCCATATTAAACAAAGGGAAGAACGATTAGAGGCAACAAGCACGTTTTCATCTATTACGTACACTTTAATCCATTTGCAACCGACTTGAACCACTAATTTTTTCGATTTCGTTATCTCAAATAAACACTTTCGGAGTTCTTATCACTTACTGATCAATAGTCTTTCTATCTACTAGGAATCGATATTCTCTTTTCACATGACTAGTCCAAACCCCTACTAACCATCACGCCTTTCCCCATCTTTTCTTCACAAGACTAGTAGTCTAAAAGCCGGCTAACCGTTATGTATTTCACCATCTTTTCTTCACATGACTAGTAATCTAATAACCTACTAACCGTCATGTGTTTTTCTCATTGTCAGCAGTCATACACTAACTTGATGCAAAAACCACTTGTTTATTTCCGTCTAATCAATAAAATATTTGATAATTTTATATCTAACCGAAGCAACACGAGAGTAACTAAATTTATCAAATTGACCAACTCTTGTAGTGAGAGCAACATTGATTCGAGGCAACAAATATTTATTGTTTCTAGTACGTAAGATATGATCCATTGTAAACAAAGGGAACATCGATTCGAGACAACAAGCACGTTTTGATCTATAACGTACACTTTAATCCGTATGAAACCGACTTGAACCACTATTTTTTCGATTTCGTTATCTCAAATGCACACTTTCGGAGTTCTTATCACTTAGTGATCAGTAGTCTTTATATCAACTAGGAATGGCTATTTTCTTTTCACATGACTAGTAGTCCAAACCTCTACTAATCATCACGCGTTTCCCCATCTTTTCTTCCCAAGACTAGTAGTCTAAAAGCCGACTAACCGCCATGTATTTAACCATCTTTTCTTCACATGACTAGTAGTCTAATAACTTACAAACCGTCATGTGTTTTTCTCAAGGTCAGCTGTCATACACAACTTGATGCACGAACCACTGGTTTATTTCCATCTTATCAAGATAATATTTGATAATTTCATATCCAACTGAAGCAACACGAGAGAAACTAGATTTATAAAATTGACCAACTCTTGCAGTGAGAGCGACATTGATTCGAGGAACCAAATAATTGTTGGATCTAGTACGTAAAATTTAGATCCATAATCAACAAAGGGAACCTCAATTCTAGAGAACAAGCACGTTTCGATCTATTAGATACACTTTAATCCGTTTGAAACCGACTTGAACCACTAATTTTTCGATTTCGTCATCTCAAATGCACAATTTCGGAGTTCTTATCACTTAGTGATCAGTAATCTTTATATCTACTGGGAATCGGTATTCCCTTTTCACGAGATTAGTAGTCTAAACCCCTACTAACCATCATGCTTTTCACCATCTTTTCTTCACAAGAGTAGTAGTCTAAAAGCCAACTAACTGTCATGTATTTCACCATCTTTTCTTCACATGACTAGTAGTCTAATAACCTACTAACCGTCATGTGTTTTTCTTATGGACAGCAGTCATACACTAACTTGATGCAAAAACCACTTGTTTATTTCCGTCTTATCAATAAAATATTTGATAATTTTATATCCAACCGAAGCAACACGAGGGTAACTAGATTTATCAAATTGACCAACTCTTGTAGTGAGAGCGACATTGATTCGTGGCACTAAATATTTATTGGATCTATTACGTAAGATTTGATCCATTGTAAAGAAAGGGAACATACATTGGAGACAACAAGCACGTTTTGTTCCATGAAGTAAACTTTAATCCGTATGAAACCGACTTCAACCACTTTTTTTTCGATTTTGTTTTCTCAAATGCACACTTTCGGAGTTCTTATCACTTAGTGATCAGTAGTCTTTATATCTACTTGGAATGACTATTCTCTTTTCACATGACCAGTAGTTCAAACCCTTATTAACCATCATACGTTTCACTATCTTTTCTTCACAAGACTAGTAGTCTAAAAGCCTACTAACCGTCATGTATTTAACCATCTTTTCTTCACATGAATAGTAGTCTAATAACCTACTAACCGTTATGTGTTTTTCTCATGGTCAGCAGTCATACACTAACTTGACGCAAGAACCACTTGTTTATTTCCGTCTTATAAATAAAATATTTGATAATTTTATATCCAACTGAAGCAACAGGAGAGTAACTAGATTTACAAAATTGGCCAACTCTTGTAGTGAGACCGACATTGAATTGAGGCACCAAATATTTATTGTATGTAGTAGGCAAGATTTGATCCATAGTAAACAAAGTGAAAATCAATTCGAGACAACAAGCTCATTTTGTTCTATAACGTACACTTTAATACGTATGAAACTAACTTCAACTACTATTTTTTCGATTTCGTTATCTCAAATGCACACTTTCGGAGTTCTTATCACTTAATGATCAGTAGTCTTTATATCCATTCGGAATCACTATTCTCTTTTCACATGACTTGTAGTCCAAACACCTAATAACCATCATGCGTTTCGCCATCTTTTCTTCACAAGACTAGTAGTCTAAACGTCTTCTAACCGTCATGTATTTCACCTTCTTTTCTTCACATGACCAGTAGTCTAATAACTTACTAACCGTCATGTGTTTTTTTCTTGGTCAGTAGTCATACACAAACTTGATGCAAAAATCACTTGTTTATTTCCGTCTTATCAATAAAATATTTGATAATTTTATATTTAACCGAAGCAACACGAGAGTAACTATATTTATCAAATTGACCAAGTAGTGAGAGCGACATTGATTCGAGGCACCAAATAATTATTGGATCTATTACGTAAGATTTGATCCATTGTAAAGAAAGGGAACATACATTCGAGACAACAAACACGTTTTGTTCAATGAAGTACACTTTAATCCGTATGAAACCGACTTCAACCACTATTTTTTCGATTTCGTTATATCAAATGCACACTTTCGGAGTTCTTATTACTTAGTGATCAGTAGTCTTTATATTAACTAGCAATCGCCATTATCTTTTCACAAGACTAGTAGTCCAAACCCCTACTAACCATCATGCCTTTCACAATATTTTCTTCACAAGACTAGTAGTATAAAAGCCGACTAACCGTCATTTATTTCACCATCTTTTCTTCACATGACTAGTAGTCTAATAACCTACAAACCATCATGTATTTTTCTCATAGTCAGCAGTCATACACTAACAGGATGCAAGAACCACTTTTTTATTTCCGTCTTATCAAGAAAATATTTGTTAATTTCATTTCAAACAGAAGCAACACGAGAGAAACTAGATTTATAAAATTAACCAACTCTAGCAATGAGAGCGACATTGATTCGAGGAACCAAATAATTATTGGATCTAGTACGTAAGATTTGATCCATAATAAACAAAGGGAACATCAATTCCAGAGAACACGCACATTTCGATTTATTACGTACACTTTAATGCGTTTGAAACCGACTTGAACCACTAATCTTTCGATTTCGTTATCCAGAATGCACACTTTCGGGGTGGTTATCACTTAGTGATTAGTAGTCTTTATATCAACTAGGAATCGCTATTTTCTTTTCACATGACCAGTACTCCAACAACCAACTAACCGTCATGTGTTTTTCTCCTGGTCAGCAGTCATACACTAACTTGATGCACGAATTACTTGTTTATTTCCGTCTTCTCAATATAATTTTTGATAATTTCATATCCAACTGAAGCAACATGACATAAACTAGTTTTACAAAATTGACCAACTCTTGTAGTGAGAGCGGCATTGATTCGAGGAACCAAATAATTATTGGATCTAATACGTAAGATTTGATCCATAATAAACAAATGGAACATCAATTCGAGACAAGAAGCACGTTTCAATCTATTACATACACTTTAATCCGTTTGAGACCGACTTGAACCACAAATTTTTCGATTTGGTTATCTCAAATGCACAATTTCGGAGTTCTTATCACTTAGTGATAAGTAGTCCTTATATTTGCTTGGAATCGATATTCTCTTTAAACATGACTAGTAGTCCAAACCCCTACTAACCATCATGCGTTTCAACATATTTTCTTCACATGACTAGTAATCTAAAAACCTACTAACCGTCATGTATTTCGCCATCTTTTCTTCACATGACTAGTAGTCTAAAAAACCTACTAACCGTCATGTATTTCGCCATCTTTTCTTCAGATGACTAGTAGTCTAATAACCTACTAACCGTCATGTGTTTTTCTCATGGTCAGCAATTCTACACTAACTAAATGAAAGAACCACTTTTTTATTTCCGTCTAGTCAAGAAAATATTTGATAATTTCTTTTCAATCCGAAGCAACAGGAGAGTATCTACATTTATAAAATTGACCAACCCTTGTAGTGAGAGCGACATCGATTCGAGGCAACAAATATTTATTGGATCTAGTACGTAAGATTTGATCCATAGTAAACAAAGGGAACATCGATTTGAGATAACAAACACGTTTTGATCTATTACGTACACTTTAATCCATATGAAACCGACTTCAACCACTATTTTTTGATTTCGTTATCTCAAACAAACAATTTCATAGTTCTTATCACTTAGTGATCATTAGTCTATATATCAACTAGGAATCGCCATCCTCTTTTCACATGACTAGTAGTCCAAACCCCGACTAACCATCATGCGTTTCCCCATCTTTTCTTCACAAGACTAGTAGTCTAAAGTCCTACTAACCATCATGTATATCACCATCTTTTCTTCACATGACTAGTAGTCTAATAACCTATTAACCGTCATGTGCTTTTCTCAGGGTCAACAGTTATGCACTAACTTGATGCAAGAACCACTTATATATTTCCGTCATATCAAAAAATATTTGATAATTTTATATCTAACCGAAGCAACACGAGAGTAACTAGATTTATAAAATTGACCAACTCTTATAGTGAAAGCGACATTGATTCGAGGAACCAAATATTTCTTGTATCTAGTACGTAAGATTTGATCCGCAGTAGACAAATGGAAGATCGATTCGAGACAACAAACACGTTTTGTTCTATAACGTAAATTTTAATATATATGAAACCAACTTCAACCACTATTTTTTCGATTTCCTTATCTCAAATGCGCACTTCCATTGTTCGATTCACTTAGTGATCAGTAGTCTTAATATCTACTAGGAATAACTATTCTCCTTTCACATGACTAGTAGTCCAAACCCCAACTAACCATCATGCGTTTCACAATCTTTTCTTCACAAGACTAGTAGTCTAAACCCATCTAACCATTTTGGATTTCACCACATTTTCTTCACATGACTAGTAGTCTAATAACCTTTTAACTGTCGTGTGTTTTTCTCATGGTCAGCACTCATACACTAACATGATGCAAGAACCACTTGTTTATTTCCCTTTTATCAAGAAAATATTCGATAATTCATATCCAACCGCAGAAACACGAGAGTAACTAGATTTATAAAATTGACCAATTCTTGTGGAGGGAGCGACATTGATTCGAGGCACCAAATAATTATAGGATCTAGTACGGAAGATTTGATCCATAATAAACAAAGGGAACATCGATTCGAGACAAGAAGCACGTTTTGATTTATTACGTACACTTGAATCCGTATGAAACAGACTTGAATCACTATTTTTTCGATTCCGTTATTTCAAATGCACACTTTCAGAGATCTTATCACTTAGTGATCAATAGTCTTTATATCTACTAGGAATCACGATTCTCTTTTCACATGACTAGTTGTCCAAACTCCTACTAACCATCATGCGTTTCACCATCTTTTCTGCACAAGACTAGTAGTCTAAAAGCCTACCAATAGTCATGCGTTTTTCTTATGGTCAGTAGTCATACACAAACTTGATGCAAGAAGCACTTGTTTATTTCAAACTTATCAACAAAATATTTGATAATTTCATATCCAACAGAAGCAACATGAAAGCAACTAGAATTATATAATTGACCAACTATTGTAGTGAGAGCGACATTGATTCGAAGCACCAAAAATTTATTGGATCTAGTATGTAAGATTTTATCCATAATAAACAAAGGGAACATCGATTCAAGACAACAAGCACGTTTTGATCTATTACGTAAACTTTAATCCGTTTCAAACAAACTTGAACCACTAATTTTTCGATTTCGTTATCTCAAATGCACACTTTCGGAGTTCTCATCACATAGTGATCAGTAGCCTTTATATCTACAAGGAATCGCAATTATCTTTTCACATGACTACAAGTCCAAACCCCTACTAACCATCATGCGTTTCACCATCTTTTCTTCACAAGACTAGTATTCGAAAAACCTACTAACCGTCATGTATTTCGCCATATTTTCTTCACATGACAAGTAGTCTAATAACGTACTAACCGTCATGTGTTTTTCTCATGGTCAGTAGTCATACACTAGTTGGATGCAATAACCACATTTTTATTTCCATATTATCAAGAAAATATTTTATAATTTCATTTCCAACCGAAGCAATAAGAGAGTAACTAGATTTATAAAATTGACCAACTCTTGTAGTAAGAGCGACATTGATTCGAGGTACCAAATATTTCTTTGATCTAGTACATTAGATTTGATCCATAGTAGAAAAAGGGAACACCGATTCGAGACAACAAACACGTTCTGTTCTACAACGTACACTTTAATCCGTATGAAACCGACTTCAACCACTATTTTTTCGATTTTGTGATCTCAAATGCAAACTTTCGGAGTTCTTATCACTTAGTGATCATTAGTCTTTATATCAACCATAAATCGCTCCTCTTTTCACATGACTAGTAGTCCAAACCCCTACTAACCATCATGCATTACACCATATTTTCTTCACAAGACTAGTACTCTAAAAACCTACTAACCGTCATGTATTTCGCAATCTTTTCTTCACATGACTAGTAGTCTAATAACCGACTAACCGTCATGTGTTTTTCTCATGGTCAGCAGTCATACACTAACCGGATGAAAGAACCACTTTTTTATTTCCGATTTATCAAGAAAATATTTGATAGTTTCATTTCAATAAGAAACAACACAAGTGTATCTATATTTATAAAATTGATCAACTCTTGTATTGAGAGTTACATTGATTCGAGACACCAAACAATGATTGGATCAAGTACGTAAGATTTGATCCATAATAAACAAAGGGAACTTCGATTCGAGACATCAAGCACGTTTTGATCTAGTACGTACACTTTAATCCGTTTGAAACCGACTTGAACCACTATTTTTTTGATTTAGTTATCTCAAATGTACACTTTGGCAGTCCATATCACTTAGTGATCAGTAGTCATTATAACAACTACGAATCGTTATTCTCTTTTTCCATGACTAGTAGTCCAAATCCCTACTAACCATCATGCGTTTCCCCATCTTTTCTTTACAAGACTTGTAATCTAAAAGCCTACTAACCGTCATGTATATCACCATCTTTTTTTCACATGACTAGTAGTCTAATAACCTACTAACCGTCAGGTTTTTTTCTCATGGTTAGCAGTCATACACTAACTTGATGCAAAAACCACTTGTTTATTTCCTTCTTGTCAAGAAAATATTTGATAATTTCATATCCAACCAAAGAAACACGAGAGTAACTAGATTTATAAAATTGACCAACTCTTGTAGTGAGAGCGACATTGATTCGAGGCACTAAATATTTATTGGATCTAGTACGTAAGATTTTAACCATAGTAAAAAAAGGGAACATCGATTCGAGGCAACAAACACGTTTTGTTCTATAACGTAAACTTTAATCCGTACGAAACCAACTTCAACCACTATGTTTTCGATGTCATTATCTCAAATGCACACTTTCGGAGTTCTTCTCACTTAGTGATCAGTAGTCTTAATATCTACTAGGAATCACTATCCTCTTTTCATATAACTTGTAGTCCAAACCCCTACTAACCATCATGCATTTCACCATCTTTTCTTCAGAAGTCTAGTAGTCTAAAAACCTACTAACCGTGTTGTATTTCACCATCTTTTCTTCACATAACAAGTAGTCTAATAACCTACTAACCGTGATGTGTTTTTCTCATGGTCAGTAGTCATACACTAACATGATGCAAGAACCACTTGTTTATTTCACCCTTATCAAGAAAATATTTGATAATTTCATATCCAACCGAAGCAACACGAGAGTAACTAGATTTATAAAAATGACCAACTCTTGTTGTGGGAGCGACATTGATTCGAGGCACCAAATAATGATTGGATGTAGTACATAAGATTTGATCCACAATAAACAAAGGGAACATCGATTCGAGACAACAAGCACGTTTTGATCTAGTACGTACACTTTAATCCGTTTGAATCCGACTTGAACCACTAATTTTTCGATTTCGTTATGTCAAATGCACACTTTCGGAGTTCATTTCACTTAGTAATCAGGAGTCTTTATATCTACTAGGAATCGCAATTCTCTTTTCACATGACTAGTACTCCAAACCTCTACTAACCATCATGTGTTTTACCATATTTTCTTCACAAGACAACTAGTCTAAAACCTACTAACCGCCATGTATTTCGCCATCTTTTCTTCATATAACTAGTAGTCTAATAACCTACTAACCGTCATGTGTTTTTCTCAAGTTCAGCAATCATACACTAGTTGGATGCAAGAACCACTTTTTTATTTCCGTCTTATTAAGAAAATATTTGATAATTTCATTTCCAACCGAATCAACAAGAGAGTAGCTAGATTTATAAAATTGACCAACTTTTGTAGTGAGAGCGACATTGATTCGAGGTACCAAATATTTCTTGGATATAGTACGCAAGATTTGATCCATTGTTGAAAAAGGGAACATCGTTTCGAGACAACAAACACGTTTTTTTCTACAACGTACACTTTAATCCGTATGAAACCGACTTCAACCACTATTTTTTCGATTTCGTTATCTCAAAGGCACACTTTCGAAGTTCATATCACTTAGTGATCATTAGTCTTTATATCTACTAGAAATCGTTCTTCTCTTTTCACAAGACTAGTAGTCCAAAACCCTACTAACCATCATGCGTTACACCATATTTTATTCACAAGACTAGTAGTCTAAAAACCTACTAACCGTCATATATTTCGCCATCTTTTCTTCACATGACTAGTAGTCTAATAACCTACTAACCGTCATGTGCTTTTCTCATGGTCCGCAGTCATACACTTACCGGATGAAAGAACCACTTTTTTATTTCCGTTTTATCAAGAAAATATTTGATAGTTTCATTTCAACCAGAAGTAACACGAGAGCATCTATATTTATAAAATTTACCAACTCTTGTAGTGAGATCTTATCACTTAGTGATCCGTAGTCGTAATATCAACTAGGAATCGCTATTCTATTTTCACATGACTAGTAGTCCAAACCCCTACTAACCATCATGCGTTTCCCCATCTTTTCTTCACAAGACTAGTAATCTAAAAGCCTACTAACCGTCATGTATATCACCGTCTTTTTTTCACATGACTAGTACTCTAATAACCTACTAACCGTCATATGTTTTTCTCATGGTTAGCAGTCATTCACTAACTTGATGCAAGAACCCCTTATTTATTTCCGTCTTACCAAGAAAATATTTGATAATTTCATATCCAACCGAACCAACACGAGAGTAACTAGATTTATAAAATTGACCAATTCTTGTAGTGCAGGCGACATTGATTCGAGGCACCAAATACTTATTGGATCTCACACGTAAGATTTGATCCATAGTAAACAAAGGGAACATCGATTCAAGACAACAAGCACGTTTTGATCTATTACGTACACTTTAATCTGTATGAAACCGACATGAACCACTATTTTTTCGATTTAGTTATATCAAATGTACACTTTCGGAGTCCATATCACTTAGTGATCAGTAGTCGTTATATCAACTACGAATCGCTATTCTTTTTTTCCATGACTAGCAGTCAAAACCCCTACTAACCATCATGCGTTTCCCCATGTTTTCTTTCCAAGACTTGTAATCTAAAAGCCTACTAACCGTCATGTATATCACCATCTTTTTTTCACATGACTAGTAGTCTAATAACCTACTAACCGTCAGGTTTTTTTCTCTTGGTTAGCAGTCATACACTAACTTGATGCAATAACCACTTGTTTATTTCCGTCTTGTCAAGAAAATATTTGATAATTTCATATCCAACCGAAGCAACACGAGAGTAACTAGATTTATAAAATTGACCAACTCTTGTAGTGGGAGCGACATTGATTCGAGGCTCCAAATAATGATTGGATCTAGTACGTAAGATTTGATCCATAATAAACAAAGGGAACATCGATTCGAGACAACAAGCACGTTTTGATCTAGTACGTACACTTTAATCCGTTTGAAACCAACTTGAACCACTAATTTTTCGATTTCGTTATGTCATATGCACACTTTCGGAGTTCACTTCACTTAGTGATCAGTAGTCTTTATATCTACTAGGAATCGCAATTCTCTTTTCACATGACTAGTACTCCAAACCCCTACTAACCACCATGCGTTTCACCATCTTTTTTTCATAAGACTAGTAGTCTAAAAACCTACTAACCGTCATATATTTCACCATCTTTTCTTTACATGACTAGTAGTCTAACAACTACTAACCGTCATGTGTTTTTCTCAAGGTCAGCAGTCATACACTAGTTGGATGCAAGAACCACTTTTTATTTCCGTCTTATCAAGAAAATATTTGATAATATTGTTTCCAACCGAAGCAACAAGAGAGTAACTAGATTTATTAAATTGACCAACTCTTGTAGTAAGAGCGACATTGATTCGAGGTACCAAATATTTCTTTGATCTAGTACATTAGATTTGATCCATAGTAGAAAAAGGGAACATCGATTCGAGACAACAAACACGTTTTGTTCTACAACGTACACTTAAATCCGTATGAAACCGACTTCAACCACTATTTTTTCGATTTCGTTATCTCAAATGCACACTTTCAAAGTTCTTATCACTTAGTGATCATTAGTCTTTATATCTACTAGAAATCGCTCCTCTTTTCACATAACTAGTAGTCCAAACCCCTACTAACCATCATGCGTTACACCATATTTTCTTCACAAGACGAGTAGTCTAGAAACCTTCTAACCGTCATGTTTCACCATTTTTTTTTCACATGACTAGTAGTCTAATAACCTACTAACCGTCATGTGTTTTTGTAACAACCCTGATTTTTAGTAAGTAAAAATTTCATTAAAAATTTGAGTTTTTATTTACTTGGATTGCTTTTGGAATCCCTTTTAATTCCTAAAAATCCGTCATAATTAGAATTTTAGCCTTTTAAAATTTATATTTCTTGGCTAGAGATTCTACTTGGCAAGTATAGCTAGATCCTAACCAATTTGTTAGAGGGACCTAACTTCCAATTCATCTGGTTACTTTCTCCTAAACCTAGATGAACCTTCTTGAACCTTTTGGACCTTTAACCTTTACCCATTGGTCAATAAACGTTAGGGTAATCTTTGTCCATTGGACAATAGGTCTTTCGTTAGAATAATTTGATTAGTACAAGGATATAGTAATATATTTGTGTATATTCACATGTGCAAAGGACAAATATGCATTGTTTATTAGATATCTTTTCCCCCATTATCCATTGGTTATTAACCGCTAGGGAAACTATTGCCCATTGGATAATAACTTTTAGGGAAATCGTTATCCATTGGATAATAGCACTAATCTTCCAACAAGGTACAAGATTTTTATTAAAAAAATCAAGTTTTGGATTTCCCATGTGATTTTGTGCATTAAAATATTGGGTAAATCTAAATCCTAGATTCTAAGTACTTCTAGTAATATTATAGTACTAGTACTTTATGATTATTTTAATAGGAGAATCCTAGCCTTTTATTAAATTGGATACTTGGTACCACTCCCATATTTGAATATTGGGTATAAGTACACATATATATCATAGTATAAGTACACATATATATGTGCCTAATTGGAATTCTTTAATGGGATATTGGATTTGAAAATCTAGTACTTTGTACCCTTAGCCATACTTATATACATATATGTATGTACTTTATATATTGCCCTAAGATTTACTAGGTACACTAGGTTATTATTTGAACGGGAGACATGTGCTAAATTGGATTAGTTTAATAGGAAATTTTGATCTAATAATTTTTTATTTCGATTTGGAAATCTTCATAGATTGCATAGTACATACTAATATATATATATTTGTATACTTGAACTTATTTATATATATATGTACACATGTGTTTAATTGCATTGTTTATTAGGAAAATCTTAGTTTTAAAATCCCATAGTACTCTAAGTACATTGTTGTATATATATGTACTTGTACTAGGAGGGAGAGAGAGAGAGAGAAAGAAGGGCCGAGAGAGAGAGAGTTGGCCGAGAGAGGGGAGGGAGAGAGAGAGGAAAAGAGTAGGAGATTTGGTTGTCCTTGCCATGATCTTCCATGATCTTCTTGCATCGTATCAATCTATGCAAAAATCTATCTTCCAATGTCCTATTATGATATTTTAATCACCAAATCTTGTACAACCCCTCCTTTTTTCCACCAAAAATCTTCCTAAAGATCACCAAGTACAAATCTAGTCATTCAAGGCCTTTTACCCATTGGACAATAATTGTTACGGAAAATTTTACCCATTGGGTAATAGCCAAGACTTTTCCTATAAATAGCACCATTGTCCAAGCATTCAACTCACACCTTCCATTCATCAACTTCTCTCTCTAGAAAGCTTGTGTTGTTCTTCCTTGCTCTTGGTGTTCATGAGTTCTTCTTGTGTTCTTCAAGAAACTCATCCAAGACCGCCACTAAACCGTCCCTCGACCACTCTCTCGATCCAAAAGTAGTAGTAGTAGTAGTAGTAGTAGTCAAGATCTAATTTCAAGAGAAACCTTTCTCTTTCGAAGTTACCATAAGCTTTCCGTCGGAAGTTACTCCGCTCGATCACCGACGTACTTTCCGTAGCCGCCCTACTGCCAAGAAGTAAGGTAGAGTCCCATATACACTATCTCTAAGTATATGTAGAGTCCCTTGTCCATTAAACCCAAGTATAGTGTAGAACCATATGTTGAGAAATAGGATGTCCCTACTTTTTAATTGAAAGTATAACTTGAAGTATTTTTAAGGAAGATAAGGTTATCTATCGTTTATTATGTTTAGAATACATGATGGTTAACAAATTCGTTTTGCTAATGGTGGAATGAACATGTTGAATAATTGACTTTTGCTTCAATAAACATATATTGTTTTGAATTTTCCATAAAGGAAGAAAGAACGGTTTTCGAAAGATAAAGACTTATCGTTGATAGAAGTATTCGTATTTTGATCCTGAGGATGGATATGAGCATTATTACTAATATAGAATTGGATGATCTTGCTAGTTGAGTTTCAAGATTTCAATGAATGATATCGTATGTGAAAAGTCCTACCGCGGAGTCTATGCATGAGAACGAGACACGTAAATCAAGAAAGTAGAAACATGACGCCTAGGGTGTGTTTTGAAAAGGAAGAAAAAGTTTTGAAACCCCAATGTGGCCGGACTTGCCCATTGTGGGAATGTGTGTGTGTGTTCCAATGGGAATCCGGGAAAAGCGAAACCATTGTGAGGTTGTGTGTGTTCCAATGGGAATCCGGAAAAACGTAACCATTGTGAGGTTGTGTGTGTTCCAATGGGATTCCGGATCAACGGAACCATTGTGAGATTGTGTACGTTCCCATGGGTACCCGGAGCAGCAGAACCATGGTGAGGAATGGCTTGGTTATCTGCGAAGAGGAGCCAATGCAATTGTGTGCCAATGGAAACCCAAGACGGCAGAACCATTGTGAGGATACTCGGGAGACCGGAACGGCGGAACCAAGGTTGGGTGTGTTAAAAATGAGTTTTTGAATGGGTTATGAAATGAGGAAAACGAGACACAGTTTACGAGATGTTGCGTAGGAGAAATCCAGAGAATCTTAGACACCAACGCTAGTTGAATAATGAATGCGGTGTGTTGTTGTCTGTCAAGTATGTTTGATCTAAGTGAAAATCTTCGATTTTTATGGTTTAATGTTTGTAAGTTAAGGATTAGTGGGTATGGGTTACTCTATTGAGCTTCTGTAGCTCAAGGTGTTAACTTTTGGTGACCCTGACATATTATATTGGTGGCGACGCCGGTATAATGTGTCAGACCTTGTAGATGATCAAAATGAATAGTACACATTGGAGGCTTTTGGAGCTGAGGAGCTGGACAGGATGGAGGAACAGGTTGAGCTGTAGTTAGGAACCCTAGAACCCTCTTCACTTGTGTAATTATTGAACTTTTGTGGGAGTTTTGTTGTAATAATTGAGTCAGACTCTATTTCGTTTTATTAATAAAATGTTTATTTAACATACCCAAAATTGGGGGCGTTACAGTTTTTCTCATGGTCAGCAGTCATACACTAATCGGATGAAAGAACCACTTTTTTATTTCCGTTTTATCAAGAAAATATTTGATAGTTTCATTTCAACCAGAAGCAACACGAGAGTATCTATATTTATAAAATTGACCAACTCTTGTAGTGAGACCGACATTGCTTCGAGACACCAAATAATTATTGGATCAAGTACGTACGATTTGATCCATAATAAACAAAGGAAACATCGATTCAAGACAACAAGCTCGTTTTGATCTATTACGTACACTTTAATCCGTTTGAAACCGACTTGAACCATTATTTTTTCGATTTCGTTATCTCAAATGCACACTTTCGGAGTTCTTATCACTTAGTAATCAGTAGTCGTTATATCAACAAGGAATTGCTATTCTATTTTTACATGACTAGTAGTCCAAACCCCTAATAACCATCATGCGTTTCCCCATCTTTTCTTCACAAGACTATTAGTCGAAAAACCTACTAACCGTCATGTATATCACCATCTTTTTTTCACATGACTAGTAGTCTAATAACCTACCAACCGTCATATGTTTTTCTCATGGTTAGCAGTCATTCACTAACTTGATGCAAGAACCACTTATTTATTTCTGTCTTATCAAGAAAATATTTGTTAATTACATATCCAACCGAAGCAACACGAGAGTAACTAGATTTATAAAATTGACCAATTCTTATAATAAGAGCGACATTGATTTGAGGCACCAAATATTTATTGGATCTAATACGTAAGATTTGTTCCATAGTAAACAAAGGGAACATCAATTCGAGACAACAAGCACGTTTTGATCTATTACGTACACTTTAATCCGTATGAAACCGACTTGAACCACTATTTTTTCGATTTGGTTATCTCAAATGTACACTTTCGGAGTTCTTATCACTTAGTGATCAATAGTCGTTATATCAACTACGAATCGCTATTCTCTTTTCCCATGACTAGTAGTCCAAACCCCTACTAACCATCATGCGTTTTCCCATCTTTTCTTCACAAGACTTGTAATCTAAAAGCCTTCTAACCGTCATGTATATCACAATCTTTTTTTCACATGACTAGTACTCTAATAACCTACTAACCGTCAGGTGTTTTTCTCTTGGTTAGCAGTCATACACTAACTTGATGCAAGAACCACTTGTTTATTTCCGTCTTGTCAAGAAAATATTTGATAATTTCATATCCAACCGAAGCAACACGAGAGTAACTAGATTTATAAAATTGACCAACTCTTGTAGTGAGACTGTGAGAGCGACAGTGATTCGAGGCCCTAAATATTTATTGGATCTTGTACGAAAGATTTGATCCATAGTAAACAAAGGGAACATCGATTTGAGACAACAAACACGTTTTGTTCTATAACGTAAACTTTAATCCATACAATACCGACTTCAACCACTATTTTTTCGATTTCATTATCTCAAATGCACACTTTCGGAGTTCTCCTCACTTAGTAATCAGTAGTCTTAATATTTAATTGGAATCACTATTCCCTTTTCACATAATTAGTAGTCCAAACCCCTACTAACCATCATGCGTTTCACCATCTTTTCTTCACAAGACTAGTAGTCTAAAAACCTACTAACCGTCTTGTATTTCACCATCTTTGCTTCACATAACTAGTAGTCTAATAACCTACTAACCGTGATGTATTTTTCTCATGCTCAGCAATCATACACTAACATGACGCAAGAACCACTTGTTTATTTCCCTCCTATCAAGAAAGTGTTTGATAATTTCATATCCAACCAAAGCAACACGAGAGTAACTAGTTTTATATAAATAACCAACTCTTGTAGTGAGAGCGACATTGATTCGAGGTACCAAATAATGATTGGATCTAGTACGTAAGATTGATCCATAATAAACAAAGGGAACATCAATTCAAGACAACAATCAGGTTTTAATCTAGTACGTACACTTTAATCCGTTTGAAACCGACTTGAACCACTAATTTTTCGATTTCGCTATGACAAACGTACACTTTCGAGGTTCATGTCACTTAGTGATCAGTAGTCTTTATACTTACTAGGAATCGCAATTCTTTTTTCACATGACTAGTAGTCCAAACCCCTACTGACCATCATGCGATTCACCATCTTTTCTTCACAAGACTAGTAGTCTAAAAGCCTATTAACCGTCAAGTATATCACCATCTTTTCTTCACATGACTAGTAGTCTAATAACATACTAATCGTCAGGTGTTTTTCTCTTGGTTAGCAGTCATACACTAACTTGATGCAAGAACCACTTGTTTATTTCCATCTTGTGCGGAAAATATTTGATAATTTCATATCCAACCGAAGCAACACGAGATTAACTAGATGTATAAAATTGACAAACCCTTGTAGTGAGAGCGACAGTGAATCGAGGCACTAAATATTTATTGGATCAAGTACGTAAGATTTGATCCGTAGTAAACAAAGGGAACATCGATTTGAGACAACAAACACGTTTTGTTCTATAACGTAAACTTTAATCCATACGAAACCGACTTCAACCACTATTTTTTCGATTTCATTATCTCAAATGCACACTTTCGGAGTTCTTCTCACTTAGTGATCAGTAGTCTTAATATTTAATAGGAATCACTATTCTCTTTTCACATAACTAGTAGTCCAAACCCCTACTAACCATCATGCGTTTCACCATCTTTTCTTCACAAGACTAGTAGTCTAAAAACCTACTTACCGTCTTGTATTTCACCATATTTTCTTCACATAACTAGTAGTCTAATAACCTACTAACCATGATGTGTTTTTCTCGTGGTCAGCAATCATACACTAACATGATGCAAGAACCACTTGTTTATTTCCCTCTTATCAAGAAAATATTTGATAATTTCATATCCAACCAAAGCAACACGAGAGTAACTAGATTTATAAAAATAACTAACTCTTATAGTGAGAGCGATATTGATTCGAGGTACCAAATAATGATTGGGTCTAGTACGTAAGATTGATCCATAATAAACAAAGGGAACATCAATTCGAGACAACAATCAGGTTTTAATCTAGTACGTACACTTTAATCCGTTTCAAACCGTCTTGAACCACTAAGTTTTCGATTTCGCTATGACAAATGCACACTTTCGGGGTTCATATCACTTAGTGATCAATACTGTCTTTATACTTGCTAGGAATCGCAATTCTTTATTCACATGACTAGTAGTCCAAACCCCTACTAATCATCATGCGATTCACCATCTTTTCTTCACAAGACTAGTAGTGTAAAAGCCTATTAACCGTCAAGTATATCACCATCTTTTCATCACATGACTAGTAGTCTAATAACCTACTAACCGTCAGGTGTTTTTCTCTTAGTTAGCAGTCATACACTAACTTGATGCAATAACCACTTGTTTATTTCCGTCTTGTGAGGAACATATTTGATAATTTCATATCCAAGTTATCCAACCGAACCAACACGAGAGTAACTAGATTTATAAAATTGACCAACTCTTGTAGTAATAGCAATAGTGATTCGAGGCACTAAATATTTATTGGATCTAGTACGTAAGATTTGATCGATAGTAAACAAAGGGAACATCGATTTGAGACAACAAACATGTTTTGTTCTATAACGTAAACTTTAATCCTTACGAAACCGACTTCAACCACTATTTTTTCGATTTCATTATCTCAAATGCACACTTTCGGAGTTCTTCTCACTTAGTGATCAGTAGTCTTAATATTTAATAGGAATCACTATTCTCTTATCACATAACTAGTAGTCCAAACCCCTGCTAACCATCATGCGTTTCATCATCTTTTCTTCACAAGACTAGTAGTCTAAAAACCTACTAACCGTCTTGTATTTCACAATCTTTTCTTCACAAAACTAGTAGTCTAATAACCTACTAACCGTCATGTGTTTTTCTCATGGTCAGCAGTCATACACTAACATGATGCAAGAACCACTTGTTTATTTCCCTCTTATCAAGAAAATATTTGATAATTTCAAATCCAACCAAAGCAATACGAGTAACTAGATTTATAAAAATAACCAACTCTTGTTGTGAGAGCGACATTGATTCGAGGTACCAAATAATGATTGGATCTAGTACGTAAGATTGATCCATAATAAACAAAGGGAACATCGATTCGAGACAACAATCAGGTTTTAATCTAGTACGTACACTTCAATCCGTTTGAAACCGACTTGAACCACTAACTTTTTCGATTTCGCTATGACAAATGCACACATTCGGGGTTCATTTCACTTAGTGATCTGTAGTCTTTATACTTACTAGGAATCGCAATTTTTTTTCACATGACAAGTAGTTCAAACCCCTACTAACCATCATGCGATTGACAATCTTTTCTTCACAAGACTAGTAGCCTAAAAACCTACTAACCGTCATGTATTTCGCCATCTTTTTCTTCACATGACTAGTAGTCTAATAACCTACTAACCGTCACGTGTTTTTCTCAAGGCAGCAGTCATACAGTAGTTGGATGCAAGAACCACTTTTTTATTTCCGTCTTATCAAGAAAATATTTGAAAATTTCATTTCCAACCGAAGCAACAAGAGAATAACTAAATTTATCAAATTGACCAACTCTTGTAGTGAGAGCGACAGTGATTCGAGGCACTAAATATTTATTGCATCTAGTACGTAAGATTTGATCCGTAGTAAACGAAGGGAACATCGATTTGAGACAACAAAAACGTTTTGTTCTATAACGTAAACTTTAATCCATACGAAACCGACTTCAACCACTATTTTTTCGATTTCATTATCTCAAATGCACACTTTCGGAGTTCTTCTCACTTAGTGATCAGTAGTCTTAATATTTAATAGGAATCACTATTCTCTTTTCACATAACTAGTAGTCCAAACACCTACTAACCATCATGCGTTTCACCATCTTTTCTTCACAAGACTAGTAGTCTAAAAACCTACTTACCGTCTTGTATTTCACCATCTTTTCTTCACATAACTAGTAGTCTAATAACCTACTAACCGTGATGTGTTTTTCTCGTGGTCAGCAATCATACACTAACATGATGCAAGAACCACTTGTTTATTTCCCTCTTATCAAGAAAATATTTGATAATTTCATATCCAACCAAAGCAACACGAGAGTAACTAGATTTATAAAAATAACTAACTCTTGTAGTGAGAGCGATATTGATTCGAGGTACCAAATAATGATTGGGTCTAGTACGTAAGATTGATCCATAATAAACAAAGGGAACATCAATTCGAGACAACAATCAGGTTTTAATCTAGTACGTACACTTTAATCCGTTTCAAACCGTCTTGAACCACTAAGTTTTCGATTTCGCTATGACAAATGCACACTTTCGGGGTTCATTTCACTTAGTGATCAATACTGTCTTTATACTTACTAGGAATCGCAATTCTTTATTCACATGACAAGTAGTCCAAACCCCTACTAATCATCATGCGATTCACCATCTTTTCTTCACAAGACTAGTAGTCTAAAAGCCTATTAACCGTCAAGTATATCACCATCATTTCATCACATGACTAGTAGTCTAATAACCTACTAACCGTCAGGTGTTTTTCTCTTAGTTAGCAGTCATACACTAACTTGATGCAATAACCACTTGTTTATTTCCGTCTTGTGAGGAAAATATTTGATAATTTCATATCCAAGTTATCCAACCGAAGCAACACGAGAGTAACTAGATTTATAAAATTGACCAACTCTTGTAGTAATAGCAATAGTGATTCGAGGCACTAAATATTTATTGGATCTAGTACGTAAGATTTGATCGATAGTAAACAAAGGGAACATCGATTTGAGACAACAAACATGTTTTGTTCTATAACGTAAACTTTAATCCTTACGAAACCGACTTCAACCACTATTTTTTCGATTTCATTATCTCAAATGCACACTTTCGGAGTTCTTCTCACTTAGTGATCAGTAGTCTTAATATTTAATAGGAATCACTATTCTCTTATCACATAACTAGTAGTCCAAACCCCTGCTAACCATCATGCGTTTCATCATCTTTTCTTCACAAGACTAGTAGTCTAAAAACCTACTAACCGTCTTGTATTTCACAATCTTTTCTTCACAAAACTAGTAGTCTAATAACCTACTAACCGTCATGTGTTTTTCTCATGGTCAGCAGTCATACACTAACATGATGCAAGAACCACTTGTTTATTTCCCTCTTATCAAGAAAATATTTGATAATTTCAAATCCAACCAAAGCAATACGAGTAACTAGATTTATAAAAATAACCAACTCTTGTAGTGAGAGCGACATTGATTCGAGGTACCAAATAATGATTGGATCTAGTACGTAAGATTGATCCATAATAAACAAAGGGAACATCGATTCAAGACAACAATCAGGTTTTAATCTAGTACGTACACTTCAATCCGTTTGAAACCGACTTGAACCACTAACTTTTTCGATTTCGCTATGACAAATGCACACTTTCGGGGTTCATTTCACTTAGTGATCAGTAGTCTTTATACTTACTAGGAATCGCAATTTTTTTTCACATGACAAGTAGTTCAAACCCCTACTAACCATCATGCGATTGACAATCTTTTCTTCACAAGACTAGTAGCCTAAAAACCTACTAACCGTCATGTATTTCGCCATCTTTTTCTTCACATGACTAGTAGTCTAATAACCTACTAACCGTCCCGTGTTTTTCTCAAGGCAGCAGTCATACAGTAGTTGGATGCAAGAACCACTTTTTTATTTCCGTCTTATCAAGAAAATATTTGAAAATTTCATTTCCAACCGAAGCAACAACAGAATAACTAAATTTATCAAATTGACCAACTCTTGTAGTGAGAGCGACAGTGATTCGAGGCACTAAATATTTATTGCATCTACTACGTATGATTTGATCCGTAGTAAACAAAGGGAACATCGATTTGAGACAACAAACACGTTTTGTTCTATAACGTAAACTTTAATCCATACGAAACCGACTTCAACCACTATTTTTTCGATTTCATTATCTCAAATGCACACTTTCGGAGTTCTTCTCACTTAGTGATCAGTAGTCTTAATATTTAATAGGAATCACTATTCTCTTTTCACATAACAAGTAGTCCAAACCCCTACTAACTATCATGCGTTTCACCATCTTTTCTTCACAAGACTAGTAGTCTAAAAACCTACTAACCGTCTTGTATTTCACCATCTTTTCTTCACATAACTAGTAGTCTAATAACCTACTAACCGTGATGTATTTTTCTCATGGTCAGCAGTCATACCCTAACATGATGCAAGAACCACTTGTTTATTTCCCTCTTATCAAGAAAATATTTGATAATTTCATATCCAACCAAAGCGACACGAGAGTAACTAGATTTATAAAAATAACCAACTCTTGTAGTGATAGCGACAATGATTCGAGGTACCAAATAATGATTGGATCTAGTACGTACAATTGATCCATAATAAACAAAGGGAACATCGATTCGAGACAACAATCAGGTTTTAATCTAGTACGTACACTTTAATCCGTTTGAAACCGACTTGAACCACTAATTTTTCGATTTCGCGATGACAAATGCAAACTTTCGGGATTCATTTCACTTAGTGATCAGTAGTCTTTATACTTACTAGGAAATCGCAATTTTTTTTCACATGACTAGTAGTCCAAACCCCTACTAACCATCATGCGATTCACAATCTTTACATCACAAGACTAGTAGTCTAAAAACCTACTAACCGTCATGTATTTCGCCATCTTTTTCTTCACATGACTCATAGTCTAATAACCTACTAACCGTCATGTGTTTTTCTCAACGCAGCAGTCATACACTAGTTGGATGCAAGAACCACTCTTTTATTTCCGTCTTATCAAGAAAATATTTGAAAATTTCATTTCTAACCGAAGCAACAAGAGAATAACTAGATTTATCAAATTGACCAACTCTTGTAGTGAGAGCGACTGCGATTCGAGGTACTAAATATTTATTGGATCTAGTACGTAAGATTTGATCCATAGTAAACAAAGGGAACATCGATTTGAGACAACAAACACCTTTTGTTCTATAACGTAAACTTTAATCCATACGAAACCGACTTCAACCACTATTTTTTCGATTTCATTATCTCAAATGCACACTTTCGGAGTTCTTCTCACTTAGTGATCAGTAGTCTTAATATTTAATAGGAATCACTATTCTCTTATCACATAACTAGTAGTCCAAACCCCTGCTAACCATCATGCGTTTCATCATCTTTTCTTCACAAGACTAGTAGTCTAAAAACCTACTAACCGTCTTGTATTTCACAATCTTTTCTTCACAAAACTAGTAGTCTAATAACCTACTAACCGTCATGTGTTTTTCTCATGGTCAGCAGTCATACACTAACATGATGCAAGAACCACTTGTTTATTTCCCTCTTATCAAGAAAATATTTGATAATTTCAAATCCAACCAAAGCAATACGAGTAACTAGATTTATAAAAATAACCAACTCTTGTAGTGAGAGCGACATTGATTCGAGGTACCAAATAATGATTGGATCTAGTACGTAAGATTGATCCATAATAAACAAAGGGAACATCGATTCGAGACAACAATCAGGTTTTAATCTAGTACGTACACTTCAATCCGTTTGAAACCGACTTGAACCACTAACTTTTTCGATTTCGCTATGACAAATGCACACATTCGGGGTTCATTTCACTTAGTGATCAGTAGTCTTTATACTTACTAGGAATCGCAATTTTTTTTCACATGACAAGTAGTTCAAACCCCTACTAACCATCATGCGATTGACAATCTTTTCTTCACAAGACTAGTAGCCTAAAAACCTACTAACCGTCATGTATTTCGCCATCTTTTTCTTCACATGACTAGTAGTCTAATAACCTACTAACCGTCCCGTGTTTTTCTCAAGGCAGCAGTCATACAGTAGTTGGATGCAAGAACCAATTTTTTATTTCCGTCTTATCAAGAAAATATTTGAAAATTTCATTTCCAACCGAAGCAATAAAAGAATAACTAAATTTATCAAATTGACCAACTCTTGTAGTGAGAGCGACAGTGATTCGAGGCACTAAATATTTATTGCATCTAGTACATAAGATTTGATCCGTAGTAAACAAAGGGAACATCGATTTGAGACAACAAACACGTTTTGTTCTATAACGTAAACTTTAATCCATACGAAACCGACTTCAACCACTATTTTTTCGATTTCATTATCTCAAATGCACACTTTCGGAGTTCTTCTCACTTAGTGATCAGTAGTCTTAATATTTAATAGGAATCACTATTCTCTTTTCACATAACAAGTAGTCCAAACCCCTACTAACCATCATGCGTTTCACCATCTTTTCTTCACAAGACTAATAGTCTAAAAACCTACTAACCGTCTTGTATTTCACCATCTTTTCTTCACATAACTAGTAGTCTAATAACCTACTAACCGTGATGTATTTTTCTCATGGTCAGCAGTCATACGCTAACATTATGCAAGAACCACTTGTTTATTTCCCTCTTATCAAGAAAATATTTGATAATTTCATATCCAACCAAAGCAACACGAGAGTAACTAGATTTATAAAAATAACCAACTCTTGTAGTGATAGCGACATTGATTCGAGGTACCAAATAATGATTGGATCTAGTACGTACGATTGATCCATAATAAACAAAGGGAACATCGATTCGAGACAACAATCAGGTTTTAATCTAGTACGTACACTTTAATCCGTTTGAAACCGACTTGAACCACTAATTTTTCGATTTCGCGATGACAAATGCACACTTTCGGGATTCATTTCACTTAGTGATCAGTAGTCTTTATACTTACTAGGAAATCGCAATTTTTTTTCACATGACTAGTAGTCCAAACCCCTACTAACCATCATGCGATTCACAATCTTTACATCACAAGACTAGTAGTCTAAAAACCTACTAACCGTCATGTATTTCGCCATCTTTTTCTTCACATGACTCGTAGTCTAATAACCTACTAACCGTTATGTGTTTTTCTCAAGGCAGCAGTCATACACTAGTTGGATGCAAGAACCACTCTTTTATTTCCGTCTTATCAAGAAAATATTTGAAAAATTCATTTCCAACCGAAGCAACAAGAGAATAACTAGATTTATCAAATTGACCAACTCTTGTAGTGAGAGCGACTGTGATTCGAGGCACTAAATATTTATTGGATCTAGTACGTAAGATTTGATCCATAGTAAACAAAGGGAACATCGATTTGAGACAACAAACACCTTTTGTTCTATAACGTAAACTTTAATCCATACGAAACCGACTTCAACCACTATTTTTTCGATTTCATTTTCTCAAATGCACACTTTCGGAGTTCTTCTCACTTAGTGATCAGTAGTCTTAATATTTAATAGGAATCACTATTCTCTTTTTACATAAGTAGTAGTCCAAACCCCTACTAACCATCATGCGTTTCACCATCTTTTCTTCACAAGACTAGTAGTCTAAAAACCTACTAACCGTCTTGTATTTCACCATCTTTTCTTCGCATAACTAGTAGTCTAATAACCTACTAACCGTGATGTATTTTTCTCATGGTCAGCAGTCATACAATAACATGATGCAAGAACCACGTGTTTATTTCCCCCTTATCAAGAAAATATTTGATAATTCCATATCCAACCAAAGCAACACGAGAGTAACTAGATTTATAAAAATAACTACCTCTTGTAGTGAGAGCGACATTGATTCGAGGTACCAAATAATGATTGGATCTAGTACGTGAGATAGATCCATAATAAAAAAAGGGAACATCGATTCGAGACAACAATCAGGTTTTAATCTAGTACGTACACTTTAATCCGTTCGAAACCGACTTCAACCACTAATTTTTCGATTTCACGATGACAAATGCACACATTCGGGGTTCATTTCACTTAGTGATCAGTAGTCTTTATACTTACTAGGAATCGTAATTTTTTTCACATGACTAGTAGTCCAAACCCCTACTAACCATCATGCGATTCACCATCTTTTCTTCACAAGACTAGTAGTCTAAAAACCTACCAACCGTAATGTATTTCGCAATCTTTTCTTCACATGACTAATGGTCTAATAACCTACTAACCGTCATGTGTTTTTCTCAAGGCAGCAGTCGTACACTAATTGGATGCAAGAAACACTTTTTTATTTCCGTCTTATCAAGAAAATATTTGATAATTTCATTTCCAACCAAAGCAACAAGAGAATAACTAGATTTATAAAATTGACCAACTCTTGTAGTGAGAGCGACGTTGATTCGAGGTACCAAATATTTCTTGGATCTAATACGTAAGATTTTTTCCATAGTAAACAAAGGGAACATCTATTCGAGACAACAAGAACGTTTTGATCTATAAAGCACACTTTAATCTGTATGAAACAGACTTAAACCACTATTTTTTCGATTTCGTAATCTCCAATGCACTTTTTCGGAGTTCTTATCACTTAGTGATCAGTAGTCTTTATATCAACTAGGAATCACTATTCTCTTTTCACATGACTAGTAGTCCAAACACCTACTAACCATCATGTATTTAACCTTCTTTTCTTCACAAGACTAGTAGTCTAAAACCCTACTAACCGGCATGTATTTCCCCGTCTTATCTTCACATGACTAGTAGTCTACTAACCTACTAACCGTCATGTGCTTTTCTCATGGTCAGCAGTCATACACTAACTTGATGCAAGAACAACTTGTTTATTTCCGTCTTATCAAGAAAAAATTTGATAATTTTATATACAATCGAAGCAACACGAGAGTAACTAGATTTATAAAATTAACCAACTCTGGTAGTGAGAGCGACATTTATTCGAGGCACCAAAGATTTATTGGATCTAGTACGTAAGATTTGATCCATAGTAGACAAAGGGTACATCAATTCGAGACAACAAATACGTTTTGTTCTATAACGTACACATTAATCTGCATGAAACCGACTTCAACCACTATTTTTTCGATTTCGTTATCTCAAATGCACACTTAACCGTATGCAAGAACAACTTTTTTATTTTCAACTCGAAGAAACACGAGAGTATCTACATTTATAAAATTGACCAACTCTTGTAGTGAGAGCGCATTGATTCGAGGCACCAAATATTTATTGGATATGGTACGTAAGATTTGATCCATAGTAAACAAAGGAAAAATCAATTCGAGACAACAAGCAAGTTTTGATTTACAACGCACAATTTAATCCGTATTAAACCGACTTCATTCGCTATTTTTTCGATGTCGTTATCTCAAATGCACACTTTCGGAGTTCTTATCACTTAGAGACCAGTAGTCTTTATATCAACTAGGAATCGCTATTCTCTTTTCACATGACTAGTAGTCCAAACCCCTACTAACAATCATGTGTTTCACCATCTTTTCTTCACAAGACTAGTAGTCTAAAAACCTACTAACCATCATGTATTTTGCCGTCTTATCTTCACATGACTAGTAGTCTACTAACTTACTAACCGTCATGTGTTTTTCTCATGGTCAGCAATCATACACTAACTAGATGCAAGAATCAATTTTTTATTTTCGTCTTATCAAAAAAATATATGATAATTTAATTTTAACCCGAAGCAACACGAGAGTATCTACATTTATAAAATTGACCAACTCTTGTAGTGAGAGCGACATTGATTCAAGGCACCAAATATTTATTGGATCTAGTACGTAAGATTTGATCCATAGTAAACAAAGGGAACATCGATTCGAGACAACAAGCACGTTTTGATCTATAACGTACACTTCAATCCGTATGAAACCGACTTGAACCGCTATTTTTTCGATGTCGTTATCTCAAATGCACACTTTCGGAGTTCTTATCACTTAGGGATCAGTAGTCTTTACATCAACTAGGAATCGCTATTCTCTATTCACATGACTAGTAGTCCAAACCCCTACTAACCATCATGCGTTTCACCATCTTTTCTTCACAACACTAGTAGTCTAAAAACCTACTAACCGTCATGTATTTCGCCAACTCTTGTAGTGAGAGCGATATTGATTTGAGGCAGCAAATATTTATTGGATCTAGTACGTAAGATTTGACCCATAGTAAACAAAGGGAACATAGATTCGAGACAACAAGCAGGTTTCGATCTATAACGAAAGCTTCAATCCGTATGAAACCTACTTCAACCACAATTTTTTCGATTTGGTTATCTCAAATGCACACTTTCGGAGTTCTTATCACTTAGTGATCAGTAGTCTTTCTATCTACTAAGAATAACGATTCTCTTTTCACATGACTAGTAGTCCAAACCCCTACTAACCATCTCACCATCTTTTCTGCTCAAGACTAGTAGTCCAAAAGCATATTAACCGTCATGTATTTTTCTCAAGGTCGGCAGTCATACAGTAACTTGATGCAAGAACCACTTGTATATTTCAATCTTATCAAGAAAATTTTTGATAATTTCAAATCCAACCGAAGCAACACAAGAGTAACTAGATTTACAAAATAGACCAACTCTTGTAGTGAGAGCGATATTGATTCGAGACACCAAGTAATTATTGGATCTAGTACGTAAGATTTGATCCATAATAAGCAAAGGGAACATCGATTCGAGACAACAAGCACGTTTTGATCTATTACGTACACTTTAATTCGTTTGAAACCGACTTTAAACACTAATTTTTCGATTTCGTCATCTCAAATGCACACTTTTGGAGTTCTAATCACTTAGTGATCAGTAGTCTTTATATCAACTAGGAATCGCTATTCTCTTTTCACATGATTAGTAGTCCAAACCCCTACTAACCATCATGCATTTCCCCATCAATTCTTCACAAGACTAGTAGTCTAAAACCCTACTAACCGTCATGTATATCACCATCTCGAAGCAACACGAGAGTAACTTGATTTATGATATTGACCAACTCTTGTAGCGAGTGCGACATTGATTCGAGGCACCAAATATTCATTGGATCTAGTACATAAGATTTGATCCATAGTAAACAAAGGGAACATCGATTCGAGACAACGAGCACGTTTTAATCTATAACGTACACTTTAATCCGTACGAAATCGACTTCAACCACTATTTTTTCGATTTCGTTATCTGAAATTCACACTTTCGGAATTCTTATAACTTAGTGATCAGTAGTGTTTATATCTACTAGGAATCATGATTCTCTTTTCACATGACTAGTAGTCCAAATATCTACTACCCATCATGCGTTTCACCTTCTTTTCTTCACAAGACTAGTAGTCTAAAAGCCTATTTTTCATGGTCAGCAGTCATACACCAACCGAATGTAAGAACCATTTTTTTTATTTCCGTCTTATCAAGAAAATATTTGATAATTTCATATCTAACCGAAGCAACACAAGAGTAACTAGATTTACAAAATTGACCAACTCTTTTAGTGAGAGCGACATTGATTCGAGGCACCAAATATTTATTGGATCTAGTACTTAAGATTTGATCCATAGTAGACAAAAGGTAAATCGATTCGAGACAACAAACACGTTTTGTTCTATAACGTACACATTAATCTGCATGAAACCGACTTCAACCCCTATTTTTTCGATTTCGTTATCTCAAATGCACACTTAACCGGATGCAAGAACAACTTTTTTATTTTCGTCTTATTAAGAAAATATTGGATAATTTCATTTCAACCCGAAGCAACACGACAGTATCTACATTTATAAAATTGACCAACTCTTGTAGTGAGAGCGCATTAATTCGAGGCACCAAAATTTTATTGGATCTGGTACGTAAGATTTGATCCATAGTAAAGAAAGGAAAAATCGATTCGAGACAACAAGCAAGCTTCGATCTATAACGTACACATTAATCCGTATGAAACCGACATGAACCGCTATTTTTTCGATGTCGTTATCTCAAATGCACACTTTCGGAGTTCTTATCACTTAGTGATCAGTAGTCTTTATATCAACTAGGAATCGCTATTCTCTTCTCACATGACTAGTAGTCCAAAACCCTACTAACAATCATGTGTTTCACCATCTTTTCTTCACAAGACTAGTAGTCTAAAGACCTACTAACCGTCATGTATTTCGCCGTCTTATCTTCACATGACAAGTAGTCTACTAACCTACTAACCGTCATGTGTTTTTCTCATGGTCAGCAATCATACACTAACCGGATGCAAGAATCACTTTTTTTTTTCCGTCTTATCAAGAAAATATATCATAATTTAATTTTAACCCGAAGCAACACGAGAGCATCTACTTTTATAAAATTGACCAACTCTAGTAGTGAGAGCGACATTGATTCAAGGCACCAAATATTTATTTTATCTAGTACGTAAGATTTGGTCCATAGTAAACAAAGGGAACATCGATTCGAGACAACAAGCACGTTTTGATCTATAATGTACACTTCAATCCGTATGAAACCGACTTGAACCGCTATTTTTTCGATGTCGTTATCTCAAATGCACACTTTCGGAGTTCTTATCACTTAGTGATCAGTAGTCTTTATATAAACTAGGAATCACTATTCTCTTTTCACATGACTAGTAGTCCAAACCCCTACTAACCATCATGCGTTTCACCATCTTTTCTTCACAAGACTAGTAGTCTAAAAACCTAGTAACCGTCATGTATTTCGCCGTCTTATCTTCACATGACTAGTAGTCTACTAACCTACTAACCGTCATGTGTTTTTCTCATGGTCAGCAATCATACACTAACCGGATGCAAAAATCACTTTTTTATTTCCGTCTTATCGAGAAAATATATGATAATTTAATTTTAACCAGAAGAAACACGAGAGTATCTACATTTATAAAATTGACCAACTCTTGTAGTGAGAGCGATATTGATTTGAGGCAGCAAATATTTATTGAATCTAGTATGTAAGAATTGATCCATAGTAAACAAAGGGAACAACGATTCAAGACAACAAGCAGGTTTCGATCTATAACGAACGCTTCAATCCGTATAAAACCAACTTCAACCACAATTTTTTCGATTTGGTTATCTCAAATGCACACTTTCGGAGTTCTTATCACTTAGTGATCAGTAGTCTTTATATCTAGTAGGAATCACGATTCCCTTTCACATGACTAGTAGTCCAAACCCCTACTAACCATCATGCGTTTCACCATCTTTCCTGCTCAAGAGTAGTAGTCTGAAAGCCTATTAACAATCATGTATTTTTCTCAAGGTCGGCAGTCATACAGTAACTTGATGCAAGAACCACTTGTATATTTCAATCTTATCAAGAAAATTTTTGATAATTTCAAATCCAGCCGAAGCAACACGAGAGTAACCAAATTTACAAAATTGACCAACTCTTGTAGTGAAAGCGATATTGATTCGAGACACCAAGTAATTATTGGATCCAATACGTAAGATTTGATCCATAATAAGCAAAGGGAACAACGATTCGAGACAACAAGCACGTTTTGATCAATTACGTACACTTTAATTCGTTTGAAACCGACTTTAACCACTAATTTTTCGATTTCGTTATCTCAAAAGCACACTTTTGGAGTTTTTATCACTTAGTGATCAGTAGTTTTTATATCAACTAGGAATCGCTATTCTCTTTTCACATGATTAGTAGTCCAAACCCCTACTAACCATCATGCATTTCCCAATCTATTCTTCACAAGACTAGTAGTCTAAAAGCCTACTAACCGTCATGTATATCACCATCTCGAAGCAACACGAGAGTAACTAGATTTATGATATTGACTAACTCTTGTAGCGAGTGCGACATTGATTCGAGGCACCAAATATTTATTGGATCTAGTACGTAAGATTTGATCCGTAGTAAACAAAGGGAACATCGATTCGAGACAACAAGCACGTTTTGGTCTAAAACGTACACTTTAATCCGTACGAAATCGATTTCAACCACTATTTTTTCGATTTCGTTATCTGAAATTCAAACTTTCGGAGTTCTTATCACTTAGTGATCAGTAGTGTTTATATCTACTAGGAATCACGATTCTCTTTTCACATGACTAGTAGCCCAAATCTCTACTAACCATCACGTGTTTCACCTTCTTTTCTTCACAAGACTAGTAGTCTAAAAGCCTATTTTTCAGGGTCAGCAGTCATACACTAACCGGATGTAAGAACCTTTTTTTTTATTTCCGTCTTATCAAGAAAATATTTGATAATTTCATATCCAACCGAAGCAACACGAGAAACTAGATTTACAAAATTGACCAACTCTTATAGTGAGAGCGACATTGATTCGAGGCAACAAATATTTATTGGATCTATTACGTAAGATTTGTTTCATAATAAACAAAGGGAACATCGTTTCGAGACAACAAGCACGTTTTGATCTATTACGTACACTTTAATCCGTTTGCAACAGACTTGAACCACTAATTTTTCGATTTCGTTATCTCAAATAAACATTTTCGAAGTTCTTATCACTTAGAGATCAGTAGTCTTTATATCAACTAGGAATCGCTATTCTCTTTTCACAGGACTAGTAGTCCAAACCCCTCCTAACCTTAATGCGTATCCCCATCTTTTATTCACTAGACTAGTAATCCAAAAGCCTACTAATCGTCATGTATATCACCAACTTTTCTCCACATGACTAGTAGTCTAATAACCTACTAACCGTCATGTGTTTTTTTCATGGTCAGCAGTCATACACTAACTTGATGCAAGAACCACTTTTTTATTTCAGTCTTATCAAGAAAATATTTGATAATTTCATATCCAACCGAAGCAACACAAGAGTAACTAGATTTATAAAATTGACCAACTCTTATAGTGAGAGCAACATTGATTCGAGGCAACAAATATTTATTGGATCTAGTACGTAAGATTTGATCCATAATAAACAAAGGGAACATCGATTTGAGACAACAAGCACGTTTTGATCTATTACGTATACTTTAATCCGTATGAAACCGACTTGAACCACTAATTTTTCGATTTCGTTATCTCAAATGCACACTTTCGGAGTTCTGATCACTTAGTGATCAGTAGTCTTTATATCAACTAGGAATCGCTATTCTCTTTTCACATGACTAGTTGTCCAAACACCTACTAACCATCATGTGTTTCACCATCTTTTCTTCACAAGAATAGTAGTCTAAAAACCTACTAACTATCATGTATTTCGTCGTCTTACCTTCACATGACTAGTAGTCTACTAACCTACTAACCTTCATGTGTTTTTCTCACGGTCAGCAGTCCTACACTAACCGAATGCAAGAACCACTTTTTTATTTCCGTCTTATTAAGAAAATATATAATAATTTCATTTCAACCCGAAGCAACACGAGAGTATCTACATTTATAAAATTGACCAACACTTGTAGTGAGAGCGAAATTGATTTGAGGCAGCAAATATTTATTGGATCTAGTACGTAACATTTGATCCATAGTAAACAAAGGGAACATCGATTCGCGACAACAAGCAGGTTTCGATCTATAACGAACACTTTAATCCGTATGAAACCGACTTCAACCACAATTTTTTCGATTTCGTTATCTCAAATGCACACATTCGGAGTTCTTATCACTTAGTGATCAGTAGTCTTTATATCAACTAGGAATCGCTATTCTCTTTTCACATGATTAGTAGAACAAACCCCTACTAACCATCATGCGTTTCCCCATCTTTTCTTCACAAGACTAGTAGTCTAAAAGCCTACTAACCGTCATGTATATCACCATCTCGAAGCAACACGAGAGTAACTAGATTTATGATATTGACCAACTCTTGTAGCGAGTGCGACATTGATTCGAGGCACCAAATATTTATTGGATCTAGTACGTAAGATTTAATCCATAGTAAACAAAGGGAATAATGATTCGAGACAACAAGCACATTTTGATCGATAACGTACACTTTAATCCGTACGAAACCGACTTCAACCACTATTTTTTCGATTTCGTTATCTGAAATGCACACTTTCGGAGTTCTTATCACTTAGTGATCAATAGTGTTTATATCTACTAGGAATCACGATTCTCTTTTCACATGACTAGTAGTCCAAACCCCCACTAACCATCTTGCGTTTCACATTCTTTTCTTCAAAGACTAGTAGTCTAAAAGCCTATTTGTTATGGCCAACAATCATACACTAACCGGATGTAAGAACCCTTTTTTTTATTTTAGTCTTATCAATAAAATATTTGATAATTTTATATCCAACCGAAGAAACACAAGAGTAACTAGATTTACAAAATTTACCAACTCTTATAGTGAGAGCGACAATGATTCGAGGCAACAAATATTTATTGGATCTAGTACGTAAGATTTGATCCATAATAAACAAAGGGAACATTGATTCAAGACAACAAGCACGTATTGATCTATTACGTACACTTTAATCCGTTTGCAACCAACTTGAACCACTAATTTTTCGATTTCGTTATCTCAAATGCACATTTTCGGAGTTCTTATCACTTAGTGATCAGTAGTCTTCATATCAACTAGGAATTGCTATTCTCTTTTCACAGGACTAGTAGTCCAAACCCCTACAAACCATAATGCGTATCCCCATCTTTTCTTCACAAGACTAGTAGTCCAAAAGCCTACTAACCGTCATGTATATCACCAACTTTTCTTCACATGACTAGTAGTCTAATAACCTACTAACCGTCATGTGTTTTTCTCTTGGTCAGCAGTCATACACTAACTTTATGCAAGAACCACTTGTTTATTTCCGTCTTATCAAGAAAATATTTGATAATTTTATATCCAACCGAAGCAACACGAGAGTAACTAGATTTATAAAATTGACCAACTCTTGTAGTGAGAGCGACATTGATTCGAGACACCAAATATTTATTGGATCTAGTACGTAAGATTTGATCCATAGCAGACAAAGGGAACATTGATTCGAGACAACAAACACGTTTTATTCTATAACGTACACATTAATCTGCATGAAACCGACTTCAACCACTCTATTTTCGATTTCGTTATCTCAAATGCACACTTTCGGAGTTCTTATCACTTCGTGATCAGTAGTCTTTATATCTACTAGGAATCGCTATTCTCTTTTCACATGACTCGTTGTCCAAACCCCTACTAACCATCATGCGTTTCACCATATTTTCTTGACAAGACTAGTAATCTAAAAACCTACTAACCGTCATGTATTTCGCCATCTTTTCTTCACATGACTAGTAGTCTAATAATCTACTAACCGTCATTTGTTTTTCCATGGTCAGCAATCATACACTAACCGGATGCAAGAACCACTTTTTTTATTTCCGTCTTATCAAGAAAATATTTGATAATTTCATTTCAACTCGAAGCAACACGAGAGTATCTACATTTATAAAATTGACCAACTCTTGTAGTGAGAGCGACATTGATTCGAGGTACCAAATATTTATTGGCTCTAGTACGTAAGATTTGATCCATAGTAAACTAAGGGAACATCGATTCAAGACAACAAGCCCGTTTTGATCTATAACGTACACTTTAATCCGTATGAAACCGACTTCAACCATTATTTTTTCGATTTCGTTATCTCAAATGCACACTTTCGGAGTTTTTATCACTTAGTGATCAGTAGTCTTTTTATCAACTAGGAATCGCTATTCTCTTTTCACATGATTAGTAGTCCAAGCCTCTACTAATCATCACGCGTTTCCCCATCTTTTCTTCACAAGACTAGTAGTCTAAAAGCCTACTAACCGTCATGTATATCACCATCTTTTCTTCACATGACTAGTAGTCTAATAACCTACTAACCGTCATGTGTTTTTCTCATGGTCAGCAGTCAGACACTAACTTCATGCAAGAACCACTTGTTTATTTTCGTCTTATTAATTCCAACTCACCTAAGCAACACCCGAATTTGTAGATCTATAAAATTGATCTGATTCTTTCAATGAGGGCGACATTGATTCGGGGCAACAAGTACGTTTCGAATTTAGTACGTGAACTTTGATTCATATTAAACCGATATGACACCGAATCCACATTTTTCAAAATTAATCGAGCCAACACACATTTCTCAATACTCGACTTACCATATGAATTAGGCCTTTCTTTTGAATTAGAGCATTATATATTTTAGGCCCATCAAAGCTACATTGTCAAACAATATTTTTACAAATTCCGTCCTTGGTAGGCAGTAGCCCTCTATTAGGAATCACTTTTTCAGTGACCAATAGCCTAAGGCCTATTAAAAATAAAGTGTGTCCTTAAAGAGTTAATACTTAACAATTTTTATAGCAACAATCACAATACAAGCCAAATGTCAACTAAATGAGCACAAAACTAAGCACCACCAGCCAGGGCTCTGCATTTAACATAAGAATCTAAGCACCACCAGCCAGGGCTCTGCATAATAAGAGAATACTTACGAATTTGAAGCCTCGCAAGCGAATGGGAGAGATATACTCTAAGACTTCGCAGTGTGTCCTGCATTTCAATTTTCAATAAGCTTAAACACAACTCAAGGGGAGAATAAGCAACAACAGCAGCATAGAAAACCACATGCATTGAAAGCCAACAAACAAACAAGGGACCACACAAATCTTACATTACTCAAAGAAAATTATAATGTAATGAAAAAAGGAAAATCTACTATATAGAAATGAACTGATTATTTTAGTTAGTTACATTGATTTAGTTGACAAGCCGACAAACCCTATACCATTTCAATACGCCTTGTGTTGCAACTTACTACCACTTGTCTTCATATTCATGTAACAAGAAGCAATTCTAGCACAAGTGGGGTGAAAAGTGCTCTAACAGTAGCCATAATTGCACTGCGGACCAAGAAAATTGAAGTTGATGTAACAATTACCTTAATCTAAGTATATACTCACAATCCATACAGAGATAGGAAGAAGAGAAAAATGGAGACTCATGTGGCAATCTTCACCTTTATGCAGACACCTTGTTTGCGATGACAGATGTAACAAACATCACTCCCCTTCAAGATTGACTCCTGGAGTTTGTTCCACTACAACAAAGGTAAGTATCACTATCACATGATCTTTGACGTATGGACCAAAGAAAGCAAAAATTGCTTACAAATTCCAGCTTACTGCCACTGTTTATAAACCATTGCAAAAAAACTACTCCCTTCCACCCACAAAGATAGTCCATAGCAAATAGTGTGAAATTTTTGAATAAAAAACAAAGTACTTCTATACATAATTTTAAAATTTCATGACACCAAATTAAAGATTAAATCTCTACGTTTTGCCAAAAAAAATACAAAAAATAAAAAATAAAAAATTTATGCACATAAGTACTTTGTTTTTTTAATCTTAAAATTGCACATCTTTTCGTGGTAGACTATCTTTGCGGGATGGAGGAAGTATTCATCACCACCTTTTTAAGTAGCAATGAAATGCACGACAAAATTCCATTTTTATCGTAAATGGTACTCCAAGCACATTCACGTACTATTCCCTCAACAAGATTCACTTGCCCCTTCTGAATCTTTTTTCTAAAACCCAATACAACATAAAAAATTAAAAAAAGGAACAAGTTTAAATACATTCCAACTAGAGTAAGGAAACTATAGGTAAAACACCTTCTTTCACCTAATGAATTATCAACAAAATAATTAGTAAGTTTACCTCAACAGATAAAGCATGGACCCATTAACCATCTCGTACTGTATCTCTCTATTTAGGGCACAAAATAGGCTTGATTAGGTTTACCATCGTTGTATCATTCCTAGAGTTATTTATACCCAGCTTTGCAATGTACGTTTTAATCAACTCAATTATTAATATAAGCAGTTCTTTCGCTTGTTGTTCTTCCATAATAGTCACATTCTGTAATATTCTCAGGTTCAAATTAAATGAATACCAATGTTACGGATAAGAAGCTCAGAAGCTTTATTTTGCTTCCAAGGTCTATAAATTTCGGTATATTATGAACTTCTATAGCCAAACCAGTTCCACAGAGCAACTATTTCATCAGCAAAAATCACTACTCAAAGTCACCAGCATCACTTTTCTTACCATGAATCGTAGCACTCAAGTCTCAAACCGTTTTGCTATCCTTGCAAAAACCTTAAAAATCATCTTATACCATTTTCAGCCAAATAACTCACCAACCTGCCCATACAAGTCCATTTAACAATTGTCTCTCACTTAACAGCATTCTAACTAGTAAGAGAGTGTTATTCACAACATCCTACGTCACAACCCATTTCTAGGTTCATCAGAATCCCGATGATAGGAAGCTATGTCAATTAGCATGCAAGGATGCTTTCTCATACACTTCAAAAATGAAATAAGACTTCTCAAAGCCACAAAAAAAAAAAAACAATTACTTACCAAAAAAAATAATAAGCCTTTTTTTAGTTGACAGCAAGAATGCTATAGTCTTAGGCTGTGTAGTTCATTATGTTCATGCAACAAATGAGATAAGGATGTGGAATTCTTGTCATATTAATGGTAAATTTAAAATGCAATACAGTAAGTCTACGGAACATGAAACCCATCCATGCTCCAAAACATTGACGTGGCAAGCCAAAAGGACCCACCTTCTCTCCTCTCAAACTTGCCCCAAGATAAGGGACCCACTAGTTTTAACATACGGAGTAAATTTTTTCTCTCTTCTCCCATTTCTTTTTCACTTTCCCCTCTCCTCTGAAATCCCCACTTCTCTCCAAACCCATTTCCTCACTGCAAGGAGCTCCTAAAGTGGTGCCGCTGCCACCTTGGGAGCCCGCTTTTGCACTCTCAACTAAGGAGCTTGACGGAAGCTCGCTCCTTACAAAGATGGGAGCTTTTGTATGATCTTTGTATAGAAAAATAGAGATTTATCACTTGGCTTTATTAATTGGTCTTTGATGAACTCATATATCTAGCCCAAGTCATGAAATCTTGAAAAAAAAATCATATTATATTGTAACACTAGCCCATTTCTTATACTTATGGAGGGCTTGGCCCATATTTTTACTTCCTAAAATGATCGTACTTTAAAGTGAATACTCAATTCTACATTATTTTTATAATATATGTACACGCTCCCAACCTACTTCGGAGCTTCTGTATTCCCTCGCTCCCGCCCCCGCTTCCGCACCCGATCCCGCTTCGTGCAACTAAGCCCATTTCTCTCTCCATTCTTCCCCTTCCAAAAAAAGATCAAGTCTAGTATTGCCTCGGTCTTTTGGCTAAGATAAAGTGTAGTATCGCCGATGAAAAGAAGGATAAAGTGTAGTAACTATTCACGATCTTTTGGCTAAAATCAAATGTAGTATCGCCAATTAAAAAAAAATCAAGTGTAGTATCTGTTCTCGGCTTTTTGACTATGATCAAGTATAGTATCACTGATTAAAAAAAAAAGATCCAATGGTAGAATATGTTCTCGGCCTTTTGGCTGAAATAAAGGGTAGTATCTCCGATCAAGTGCAGCATATGTTCTCGGCCTTTTGGCTAATGTCTAATGTCACGTGTAGTATCGATGATCAAAAAAAAGGATCAAACGTATTATCTGTTCGATCTTTTTGCTAAGATCAAATGTAGTATCGAAGATTAAAAAAAAAGATCAAGGGTAGTATCTGTTCGATCTTTTTGGCTAAGATCAAGTGTAGTATCGCTGACTAAAAAAATTATTTATACCATCAGTTTGCGATCTTTTGGCTAGGATCAAGAGTATTATCGCCAAGAAAAAAAAAGATCCAAGTGTAACCCAAAAAACAACCTGTATGCCAACAAGTTTTTTTCATTGAGGTAAATAAATTTGAAATTCAGATGCTCTTAGTGGTTAAAGGATCTGTATATATATATGTGTTGGAGTCCTTCATTTAGTAGTTTTTATCATTTTGAAGAAATATTATCAAGAGCTAGTCTCTTTTGTATCCCTTTTGGGACTCTCTCTCTAAGTTAATCTATGAGTATTTTGGTTTGCATCAGAACAAAAATAAGCTAATATTGGGCAGGGGGAAAGGGAAAACAAGTTAGAAAAACAGAAAGCAGAGTCACTTGTCGTCAGAGACTCTGGCGATCATCAAAGTCATTGATGATCGCAAGAAGTACAATTGCCACAATCACTGGCAATCGTCACAACTGATGGTCGCCACTTAAGGTCGAACAACCACCACATGCAATATACAACATACTGACGACCACCACAAGTTTGTGGCGGTTGCCACTCCCTCCTCGTTACACCAGAACAAAAAACAGAGAGTATAAACTAACAAAAAAACAGGGGGTTTAGAGTTGACCGATTATGCAACAATTGACCCATTGGGGTTATCCCCCCTTGTTCCCTCAAGTTCGACAAGATTGCGGAGCATAGCTTTGTTGCCTTGGTTTGGTTCGCGGGGACGATTCGGTTCACCCATTGGACAGCCCAAGCTTACGTTATCCACTTGCACTATAGCTAAATAGATAGGCTCACAAAATGTTAGAGAGGAAAAGGTTAGAGAAAAGACAAATTAATGTCTTTGTGATAGAGGAACATATATGCTAGGCCGCTAGAGTAATGTATATCTCTAGAGTACTTATAGTAGTAGTTCATATATAAGATTTTATGCAATGACATGTCAACCAATTTCGTACAAAATGATTAGTTTTCAATAGCTTTCAAAAACTATATCTATCCTCACATCTCCGACACAATAAACTAATGAATGAACCTTCAGGTCTACTCCCTCGACATCCGAGTTAATAAACCAATCCAACGCTTGTCGATCTTCCCCACCAAATAAACTAAGAACAAATAAACAAAGAAAGCACCATATATGAGAATAGAACTTTATTTTTTTGTTTACGGTACCAAATTTTTTCGAATAAGCAACAAACACTTGTCCAATACATGATAACTAATAAAATTAAGAAAGAACACAAAGGAATATAGCTCCACCAAACATCATACAGAAACAGAGAATTCAGTTTGCATTTTTTAATCACTTACTCACATATTATGGAGCCTTGAGCAGGGAATACTTTCCTTTTCAGTTTGCATTTTGTAGACCAGCTTTTTCAAGCAAATGCACAACTTTTCTCGGGGTGTATTTTTGTTCATCCAACATGCGAGATTAATGAACTTTATAAATTCAGATATTAGGTACTCTATAGTATATATTTTTCATATAAGAATGTAGAACATTCCCTTCAGAAAAGGAGAAATGACTTACAACCTGACACACTAGTTTTGATATGCAGTAAACATTCAGCACATGCACATTCTAAGTCCTTTAAAGTGATATTATTATATGGAGAAGAAGGACAAGAACTCTTACCTTTAGCAATTGGACCCCTCTTCAAAAGCAAGCCGGAAGGTCTTTCTCAAGTACTGAATAGCCAAACAGTAGCAATAGTCAGCACAAACAAGAGTACATCTAAAAAAAATAGGATATGGGTACAGCCCAGATATGTTAGACTACAAACTATCATCAATACTTTGCAATTATATTACGTATAATGCAAGTATGGTGAGAACCGCTTTGTGGTCTTCGAATGCAAAAGTGTTGTACACAAGTAATTTACACGGTTATTTGTTGAAATCCAATTTGATGGAACACATGTATGCCACAATGGGTGTATTAAACAAACTTTATAATGTCGATACAAATTTCATCTTAATAGATCTTCCTCTCTCTAAAAAGTAAGTAAAGTATTAGCCATTATAATTATCTGTATTCCTATTTCCTAACAATCTACTCCAATACTACGCAAGAAGCGCCACAATCTTAATTTCATAAAGTTCACATATTTGACCAAGAGTATCCATAAGAGATTCGATGCTTCAAAAATCACAAAATTTAATTTTCAAAAAGTTGATGCTTCTGGAAAATGTATTTGTAAGTATGGGAGGAGAATCGGCATCTGATAAGGACACAACTCCCACATAGAAGTATTTGTGCTACATAGGAGTATACCCACTTAATATGAATATATCTTTTATGTTAAACTTTCTAGCATGCAGACGTATAATAACATTAGTATCTGCAGCACATTGATAATGGTTCACATGATCAGAAATATGATAGAATGACCTTTAAAGGCTCAAATGGATATTGTTTTTTGAAGGCTTCAAGCTTTCATTCAAACTGTCAAACAGTGCAACAAACAAGCAGTCCACAATATCCATCACCTGCATGAAAAAGCTGGCCACCTTAACATCACGCAGGTCATAACCTTTATTAATTTGTGATCCTTACAATCATAAACTAACAACTCAATTACCTTGGATAGTAAGAACAGCTGAGCCACCCTCACTAAAGCCTGCTATCAACTTTGGGGTATGAATCCCCACAAAGCCTTCAGATTGTAAGAACTGTCTGAATATCTGTAGAATAGTTTAAACAGAATTAAAAACCAGGCTAGAAACCATGTGCTCTAAACCATGTGCTCGGATCTAAAGTGTAGAACAACAATGAAAGGAAAACGGCAAATTGGTATGTACAGCTGTAAACAACACGTACGTGTCATATACATAGAGGTAATTATAACAACAATAAAGATAAAAACTTGTGCGAAAATAGCCTAGAAAGCATAAACCAACTTGTGCAAAAATAGGCTAGTTGACAGCAACCACAATAAGAACACAGAGTAAAAACAAATTTCCCACCAAGTTATATAAGCTTGCCACCCCTATGTTAAAATCAAGATTCCGTCTCTGCCGAAGAAGATGGCGGAAAGCCAATTCTAATAACTCGAGGATAAATGAAGTAATTTTGATTAAAAATAGTTCATTATCCAAAAACCAATGTTGTAGTTTGCTTTATCACCATCATTGGAAAGTAACCGCATAAATTTTTGAAGGTATACCTTGCTATTTGATACTTTGTTAAGAGTAAATGTGTACCATGTTTAAAGAGAGGCTCACTATTAAGTTCTTGAACACTAGTGTGAAGGAAAACAACATTTTGTTATATCTCAGCTAGCCTCTTTGGACTGTATGGGAATCTATAATCTACAAATCTCCATCTATAAAATCACTCCACAACTAGTCATGAGTCTGCACATGCATGTTGCATTGCCATCCTTTATGAGTAAGCACAAGAAAGTATTCAGGGTCATTTATTAATATAGTTACTACATTCGAGAGTCCTCTTCAACAAGAAGTTATGTATTTGAAACAGATTCTCCCGAAATATTCCTTCGCAATTGAAAGCAAGAATGAAAGTAGAGTCCTTTCTTTAATGACCTTACCTCATTCATCTATTTTCTTTTTTATAGCTGGGTAAAACTGTGGTCACCCCCACTTTTTTACCACTTGATCGGCTGATCCAACAGCCACCAGCAATAATTTCTTAATCTCTACTTCATATACCTTTCTTTGCTAACAACAATATTATTAAACATTTCAAGAAACCAATTTCAACAAAAATGAAAAGGCAGAGGGATGGGCACTATAAAGAATATAAACCACATAATGCAAACTTACATTTTCAACTTGGCATTGAACGCAAAAAATCCCTTGATTACTAGGTGTGCACAAGTCAAGAACCCTAAAATTTAGACGGGTATCCTAATTAACACGAACAAGCTGTTCTCCAGCGTACACACATTGAGAAAGAAAATTGATAAAAAACTTAAAAGGCAGTAAGCACATGAATGCAATTCATCACAATCACAAAGCATGTTATCAATCTCCACAAACAATACGATACGATCTAATATATAGCGTTCATCAACTACAAGCACTCAATAAGCACTCAAAAAAAAAAACAAGCACTCAATAAGTTACGTGTAAAAGAAAATGGAAAACCGTTATACCTGCAAAACCTCGTCAATTTCAACTTCACAACATGCAGCATCCTTGATATTAATAAGTAAGGTAGGCACTGCCTTGCTGATGCAGTAAACTTTCCTCACTTGAATTTCCACCTGCGATATCAAAATAGGTTCTTTTAACTACTTATCGTCAACAAATTTCACAAGTCATTTCCAGACTTCACCCCTCATAAGAAGGGAAAAACCCAAAAATTCTGCCACATGCCAATGAATATCTACGAATGCCAACAGAGATGACACCATCCAGAATTGAAATTTGCTAAGAAAATCCTCAAGCGTTTGAAACTAGTGTAAATAAAAAAACATTGAGATCATGCCAAACAACACTGAATGGATGATAGATGCCACTGACTGTAGATTCCGAGAACACGCACTACGTGAAGTGAAAAAAGTTAACAAAAAGGTAGCTTCTCCACACGTCAGCACAAGAGTGGTGCTTCAACCAAATAGTAAGTATCCCAAGAAGAAAACGGGTAGGGGGTGGGGCTTTGTTTGAGGATTCTTACGGGTTTTGACACTCCATCTCAGCCTAGAAATCAATGGAAGAGATTAAAACATCACATCTCGCTCACTTCTCCATCTCTCCGCCCCCGCCCCCTCCATATCACGTTCTCTAGCTCCCTCTAACCTCATGATACCCCTCCCTGCTCACCTAGCGACCCATCTCCAGTGAAGAGAGCAGATGGCTCCAGCGATACAGTATCCCGTAATCTTCTCTACCTCTCTCTCTATCTCTCAATATTTGGGTCTTTAAGGTTCTTTGTCAGACATGACTATGCCCAAGTTCACCAACGAGTCACTAAGCTCCTTTTTAGTAATTTTCCCGTTTTCTGAAGGAAAATTTGGAATACCCGACATAGGTCCCCTGTTTTCATCTCTCATTGATCCAAAACCCTTAAACAAAAACACAAGGGCGAGACAAAAAAAAAATCGAGAATGGAATATTGTACCTGTTTACACTTGATTTTACAAATATAACTAGCGTTGTGCCCATTTGATACACGAGACCAAAAAATAAACACAGTCGTTAATTTTTTTTGTCCCGTGCATTGAACGGGGTACAATGCTTGCAATATCCTACGCAAATGTAGTGGCTGCTCTCCAACCTTCAAATATCAAATTTTCCAGAATTTATAATTTTTAAAACCTAAATAATGCTTGGCGGCTACATGTACTTCTATGGGGATAGAGATTGACGTCGAGTGGTACATGGGGTGGATTTTGGGGTTTCTTATATATTTTAGGTAAAATAGAAATGAGATTTTTTAGTGTTTTTGTTGGTTTTATTTTTATTGCTTTTTTCTTAGTAATTTACTTTTTATTTGGTCATGATTTTTTATGTAAACTTGGACATGTACAATAAATTAATTTAACACCTAGCGTTGTGTCACGTTCGATGTACGAAACAATGAACAAATTTCACCCCAATTTTTTTGCTGCCCCATGCATAGAACGGGACTCAACGCTTCTATCTATCAATATCCTATACAAATGTGTGAGTCCCCAATCCTACTTTCCTAGATTTTTCATTTACCTTAAAAAAACAAAATTCTAATACCCACGGATATATTCCACTGAGCCAACACGTGTCCCACCCTACCCTTGCACCTGAATCATTACACTCAACTTAAACCAAAAATGCCACCCCCATGTCTTCCCCCACATTGCCCATTTGGAAGGAAAAAACAAACAGTTTGCAAGCACAAGGTGAAAATAAAAAGGCAGTCAGCGAAAAATAGTTAATTAGCTAGCCCACGTTCTCCGATATTACCACATCCGACAACACTTATATTTCCCTCCGAAATTATCACATCCCACAACACTTATACCGAGAGAGAGAGAGAGAGAGAGTATACACATGAAGTGTAGATTGTCCCTGCTTCAAATTGAATTCAATTCCTCTTCATTTGCCTCCATTAGCATCTCTAAAATGTAAGCAAATTAACTTACATTAACGACAAGTTTAAATTTTCCATGAACTCCGGTAAATCAAAATAAATCAATCATTACCCATATTGGTGCATTTCTTCCCTGCCATTTCTAACAATCCTTTAGCTTCTCTTGCTCCAAAAGAAGTTCCCTTCAAGCTCTGGAAACCACTTTCCATGAACTCCGGTGATTCTAAGGAAATTAAGAATACGTATACCAATTGAGATACCTGATTATGGACTAACGAAGAAGAAAAAGGATTTCTTCTTTGATTCCATCAAGTTATTCACTTATGCAAAACCAAATCAAAGACCGCCCTTCCTATGAAATAAAAAAGAGCATTATAATGTTAGTTCTAACCAATTTGGTTCCTTTTCAAAAATATAAAAGGGGAAAAGAGAGCAAATTTCTACGATAAACAGAGAAAGAAAACAAAAAAAAAATGCCGAAATGTTTATTTTTTCTCTCCTCAAATATAGCCCAGCTTTTGAAAGGCCGCTGATGGGGACGGAGTCAAGGGGGAGGCAAGGGATATTTGCGGAGGTAGGGGAGCCACCAAGCAAAGATCATATGGCTAGTAGGCTAGATGTAAGTGGTCGGCAGACCATTGCAACTCCAAGGTTAGAAGGCATTTAGCAAAATGGGATCATAGTTCAAATAACCACACATACAAAAGTCACTAATCCATAATCACATATACACATGGCTCAATAGTTTTTTGTCATTGAGGTAAATAAATTTGAAATTACTCTTTTTCCTCATTCTAATGTTGAGCCATACGTATACCAGTTTGATGATTCAAACTTGGATTCTAATTTATAATTTCTATGTCACTAAACCATAGAACTGTGTTGTGTGATGATGGGCGGCAAAAAATTGAAGGTGGTCAACTCCATCCCATCCATTGCTCTTTGTAGCTCTCAATCTCAGCCCTTCCTCATGTCTTGGTTCAAAAAATTTCCTTCATTATTATATTGATGTTACGACTAAGATATTAAAGAGACTTAGTTTGTCCGAATCCATGTTCAAATTGATGTCGATTCTCGCTTTCCTCAATTGTTTGAATGTGCCAATGGTAATATTAAGGGTAGCAATGAAAAAAATTGCATAACCGAATAAACAACCTGTGTGCCGACAAGTGGAGACCAGAAGCCACTACAACTATCGTATCTTATACAAACACTCGCAACCCAAAGTCATATTCAGAGTTATCCCAAACACTAAAGCCATTAGCTTCAAAATAAAATTCTCTTTGACAAACACAAGTCTAAATCAAAAAGGCATTTGTCAGTTAATACAAATTGGACAAGCCTTTGTGCCAATTGCATTACAGTGCTGCACCTAACACGAAAAACATGTGTACTCAAACTGAGAAATCAAAACAGTTTCAGAAAACAAATTACAATTACAAACAGAGAGGCAATCACCTATTCCCCGAATCGTAGAACACTCCAAATCAGATTTATTAAGCATTTGATTCATCTAAGCAGTTGAGATAAGATTAGTTTGATTGTTTACAAAAACTTGTACCAAATAAGAAACATACGGCAAAAATTCTTAAAATCAGAGTAATGCAAATAAAACAGCAAACAGATAACTTTTCATACTCTTTGTTCAACCAATCTGTCCCAAATAGACCAAATAAATTGCAATACGCCCAAAATAGCAAACTTTGTACCAGAATCGCATCATGATTGCAGATTTGCCAAAATTTTGCTCAATGTGAACTACTTCATATGATTTTCGTACAAACCCACAACTCCTAAAACCTAAATCTGACAAAGATGCAATCTTAGGGTTTCAAAGTTAGAGGGAACACAAAAGAAGAAAAATATCAAACAATACTTTCAGTACCCATGTTTAGAGAAACTTTAGGGTTTCAAATTTAGGGAAACGTACGGACAAACACACACAGAGAGAGATGACCTTAGAACTGTCGTGTGGCGGACCTGGCTGGATGAGCGCAGTCTAGCTCGCGGAGGGAACTTCGGCTCATCGAGGTAGAGACCGTGACGAACTCTGGTGCTCAGCACACGTGTCATCGCCATGGGAGTTGCGGTTGGCTGCTTGTGCCATTGTGCAAGAGAGATGGGGGGGAGGGGCAGCCTCAATCGCCGAGAGCAGCAAGCAGATGAGGATGGAGGGTTTGATATTTCCGTAGACTATCGTCAAACCATCGCGTTTGTCGGATCAACAACAACAAATCGCCATCACTGTTGCAGAGAGAGAGAGAGAGAGAGAGAGAGAGAGACTCACTGTTACAGCAGGGAATCGCCATCGTGGAGGTCACAGACATCAGAAACCGAGAGAGAGAGAGAGAGAGAGAGAGTCTGGAAATCGCCATCACTGTGAGTGAAAAGGGTGAAGTCGGCGTGCGGAGCTGATACGAGAGGGTAGGGTTTTGATCTGGAGTCACGGGTTGTATGCATTTGTATGTATGTATAATAATAATAGGGTCACAATCCTTTTTTGACGCAACTAAAATAAATTAAGAAACTATTAACCATTCCCGCTAACGAAATTGATTTATACAAGAAGATTTTTTTTTAAATTAGATTCAGGTAGAGTTTTTCTAGTGCATGTCCATACCCGAACGCAACGCATTCTAAACACAATCTAAATGAATTATCGTACTTCATTTTTCCCCTTTCTTTTTTCTGCTTGAAACTTTCAGTTCATTGTAGATAACTACGATCAAATGAAGAGGAAACACAACCATCTAACCTCTTTCAATTTGGTCCAACGAGGTTTGACAGCTAGGAGCAAGGAGGGTGGAGAGCAAAAAAAACCCTAGATCAAAGGAAGAGTTTGAGAGATGTAGGATGGCTTACCGAGATGTCTGTGTTGCGTGGAGAGAGATTACAGAGGGAACGAAGAGCCGCCATCAATTTGAAATTGAAAATTGGAAAGAGACGCTTTAGAAGAGACACCATCTATTTTTTGCTCAAAAAATGACAAGTATTTACGAAAATGTCATTTTATAGAATGGATGGTGGAGATTTATATGAAGGGTTAAATATAGACCCTTTGGATTTATGTAGGGGATAAGATTCAAAAACTGATCTAGCTTATTATGTAGAAGATATATCGAATCGGTTTGAAAAAAATCATAAGCCGAAACCGGACTCGAAATAAAAAGGGGAATTTTTTTTTAAAAATCGAAACTGTATATCTTTTGCGTAAGAGGGATTAGATCAATCTTGCCAAGAATGAAGTTAATCTCTTGTCATTACATACTTATTGGACGGTAAAATATCATTATAATAATGAATATGCGTCCCAATGAAAGGGCTTTCAAAACCCAATAGACCTAAAAATTTACGAACACAATAAAATGGATGTTATGGATCGTCGTGATTGTGTTGCGGCTGTCTAGCTACGGTACATTAGAGACTAGACCTTGGTTCAGAAATGAGTATGTGCATTGTACAGATATTAAAGGTAGTTGTCGGCTTATTTTTTCGAATGGCCGATCTAAACCGTTAGGATTTAATATCTTATCAATTATATTATTCTCGCCAAAATTAGTGATAATAAGATGTCAGTAACCAATTGTAACACATTCAGTGGTTTATAAGGCATTAAAGTCCTAGAGTGCACAACTCAAGGGCCACTTGAGCTATTTTGTTTAAATCAGAACCGTCTTGTCCCCTGTCGTGTCCCCATTTTTTTAGAATTTTCGTGTCTCCATGTCCGTGTCCGTACATCGTAGCAGGTAGACGATGGTGATTTGGCTCATATCAATAGGACTTAAAGATCCCTCTTCTAACCTAAGCTTCAAGGGTAATCACAAAAGGTGTTTGGTATTCAGGAAAAGACACAAAAGTCCCTGGTATTATTCACTACATAGAGATGGCTTACAGAAGAATGATTTGTCATCGGCACCAAGCAGATTCAGAATGAATTGGCATTTCGGGAGATTCAGGATAAACAAAGGAAATTTTACTGCATTTATGGCGCTAGCAAATTTGGAGAATTACAGGTATTTTGACAATAGCATATTGGTTTCGGAAGAGGAGAGGATTTTGATGACCCTGCTAAGTCAGTCAATTTAAGATATAGAGCATCCATTAAGGAAGAGGTTGAAGATAATGGCGGTGAAGCCAGGACCAACCAATAGAAGAGGCAATCTATCTCCCAGTTCTTCGCCCTTTAAATTCTCCACGAAGAAGAAAAGGCATTATTTTGCCAAAAAGAAAGTTTAAGGCACAAAGTAATCTGATCGGTATTTCATTTGCATGCAAAGGGGCACTATGCAAACTACCCTCAAAAGCCAAAAAGGAGCAAAACGACCATTACTTGTCCAAATCAAAGATCTAACCATGGCTTAAGCTGCCATGGCTCTGAGTTCCGTTAGCCTCATCAGCAAGCCACCTATCACTATCCAGTTGTTCCCTGGGTACACAGTGAGACAACAAGTATTTGGCTCAGATTTTCTTGAAAAGGATCAACTCCTTCATTCCCTCAAGAAAGTATTATGAAATCTTTAAAATTTCAGTACAAAAATAATCTGTTACCACCGGCCAAAATGCTAATCTCATATCCACTAGTGAATCAGACAGTCCATTCTCATATGTTGTGGTCATCTCTCTTCCTCACAAGAAGAATGAGGTAAATCTGACAAAAGCTAGTAATCACAGGATGCATCATGACAAATATGATCAATGGCTTAGAACTTGATCAACTGCAAAGAAAAAGTCTCATTCAACCCACAACCTTTCAACGGGCTCTTGAAGCATTCTATGTAAAAACAGGTAGAACAAGTTTATGGAAAGCTTCAGTTGATCATTACTTACCGTACTTTAAACCATTCTTTTCGATAACCAAGTACCCTTCTGAAAAGAGGTAAGTGATGTTCCAAAATTTGCCTTAAGCACAGATTTTCTCTAAATTTGATCTCAAAGCACGATTCAGGCAACTTATGGCAATTATATGGACCTATCTTCATCAGGGCGAGTTCATGTTACCCTAAAATATAGGGAGATAGTGTGTGAGTTATGTAGGCAATATAAGTGTTTAGTAGGTGGTTGGGGAGTTGTTTGTGCTAAATTAGCTCAACTTTTGGCAAAATGAGTGTATATAGGTGTGCTAGAAAATAATAGAAATTATCATTTTCAGATTAACTCAAAAATAGCTAACTTAATCAGGCAATTTTGATTGTCCGTTTGATTACCTCAATTAAGAGGATTTTCTAAAGGGATCAATTAAACTGAATCGACACGATTCAAATAAAGAAATCAAAAAAGATAATTGAATATAAATAAGCTTGAATTTAATCAAAAGCAAACTTATACATGATTACTTTTAAGACTTCGACAAGAACAAGATAGAAATATAAGCACGCTTGAATCTAATCGAAAGCAAGCTTATATGCGATTATTCTTTTAGCAAGAACAAGACAGAACGATATAAGATGACTTGAATTTATTCAAAAGTAAACTTACATTCAAATAAGTTTTCAAACTTGCAAAATATTAAACTACAACTATATTAACTCCTAAGTCCTAAACTACTTTAGATCTCTGAACAACCATTTTTTTGTATGGAATGTCAGATGATGATTTTTTTGTCAAGGCTTCAATTCTTCTTCCTTTTCTTCTTATATTTATAGACAAAGGATCTGTCTATGACTTTTGTTCTCCACGTTTTCCTTGAATGTCTGAGTCTTCATTTGAATTTGATTTGAAATGCCATAATTCCCTCCAAGAACGGTTATAACTGTTGTTGACTTGGTCTCTCCAGAAAACTCTTCTCCTTCCCACGTTTGATGATGTAGATCGTGGCTAAACACATGGATAGTCAGTTCCTATTCTTGTGCAATTATGAGTTAGTGCTTTGAAATAGGTTACTCAGATGATCATAGGTAAACATAACTGATTCTCCTTGAGAAACGAGTCTCTAATGACACCGTTCGAAGGTTTAAAGAGTTAATCAACAGTTATGCTGAATTATCATCTTAATATCTGTCACTTTGTGATCAAACGTGGTCATTTTCAATCTAAACAATACTGTACTAAAATAACATCGTAATTAATCCCTTCGATTCTTTATATCTCAGGCATAATTACAACGTGTTTTGATTGGTCTACACACTGTTTAGTGCCACATGTAATTTTCTTATTGGTTGGTATATTTTGGATGTAAACACACCCCCCGCATTGCACATCTTATTTAAAGAAATAAAAATAAGTGTTAATGTATCAACCACCCACTCTTTCCTAAAAACGAGGGTGCATGGGCATGGGAAAAGAATTGTTTTCATGCATGTATCTTGAGCTTCTCAAAACTGAATGCATTTCTTCATTTAATTTGCCTATAAATAGCAGTCATAATTTGGGTTTAAAGAATCACATCGTCTTCGTTCTCCCTTTTGAAATCTAATTCTTCTTAGACAATATGTGCCTTTACCCGCGGATTCCCTTCCTGAAATTAACCTTGCTATGGAAGACCTCAATGTCAACCATAACACTCCTCGAACCTCTCCTTTAGGTTCTCCCTGTATGGTGGCTGGTAGGATTCTCTTTGATAGAGTTCTACGTACCCCTACTCCTTCTCCTACGGGTGGGAAGCCTCTTCTTCCTTTTCGAATTCTGTTAACGAGTTCGGTTAGGGAGATTGGAAAGAAACCCCTGTTGACGCTAATACTAGTGTCGTTTTGGTCAAGTTTGACCAACCTGATCCTACTCCCCATTGGTTCCACCACTTTTGAACCTTATTTGTGAGTCAATTTTTGCCTTTATTCCAGTGGTGACAATACTCACATGGGCATGTTAGAGTCCCTTTACTCTTCTACTTCCTTTTCCCCATATCTCAAACAAAAGGAAACCTATCTTGGGCCAACTCCCTACTGTGACTTGAAGCATCAAGCCAAAAGTCAGAGAGCCCTATGGCTTACTGAAGTTAGGACTCCACATTATCCTGCTGACTTCAAAGAGTCACACACTCTTACTCCTCTCTCAGAGGAACCCGACTGGTTTGAGAAAGTGGCTAGTCTTGCCAACAACCCTCCTTATTTCCAATTACACTATGGCTATTCCATCTCCCCTTCTGATAAAAGCAAAGCTCTGTAACTTCTTGATGCTTTTGCCTTCCAGGATGTTACCATCTTGGAAGAACAAGTCCCATTAATCAACTTTAAATGGGCTTGTGAAACATTTATTCTATGCTGCACTCCTCCCGTAGTCACTTATCAAATCCATTGCTTTTTGCATTCTCTTCCGGTGATCAGGATGTGGCTCGAAGCCAATGCTGTTGCTGACTCTTTTAATCAAGATCTTCAAGATTTTGTCTTGCCAAGGAGAGACTTAACAAGCTGCATAACAAGATTGAAGGGTTCAAATCTGAATCCTTCGAAGTGGTCCCTAATCACGCTAGCAAGTGGCTTCAAGGGCACTACTCCAAAGAAAAGCCAAGGCCATGGTTCTTAATTTTAGGCCTCTTTTGGAGAAAAAATTGAAGTTGGATGCTGAGGAGGCTACAAGAAAAATTGAGATGAAATTCCTCCAATTTGCCTGGATCAGGTTTCACAGCCTTGTTACTTGGTCTTTTCCTCATTACTTTGAGAACAAGAAGGATTGGAACTATGGATGAGAGTGTATTAGGCTGGATGGAATGGGCATGGTGTGCAGGATAGGGCCTCCTGCAGGATGTTGTCATCTCCAGATTGAGCCTCTTCTCGGTGCCTAGTTACTCTGTAGTAGCTGTTCAACCTCCCCTCGATGCCGAGATGCTTTGTAGTGGCAATTATTCAGTGATGGTTCAATAACGTCTACTTCTTCGACATTGGCTATTTATCTTATTTCCTAGACTGGTGGGATGTGCCAGGATATTGTTAGTTTTCTTGTTATTTATTTTCGCTTCATTCATATCATACCCCGTTGTGCTATCTTTCCTTACAGATGGATAGTGCAATGGGGTATCATATCAAAACACATTGCACGTTTGTTGCATTCCTTACTTTATCCTACTCTCCATGCGGGTTATGCATGGGTTATCGCATTTTTTTTCATTCTTCTTTCTTTTTCTTTTTCTTTCCTCTTGGGGTATGCCCTTTGTAGGCTGTACATTCGGTTAACCTTTTTTAATTTCAAGCTAAATTACCAAAAAAAAAAAGAAGGCCACTTCTCAGCATTCTGGCCCTTCGAAGGCCTAGACTATCCTTTTTTTATTTTTTTTTTATTTTCTGTTACTAGAAGGTTAGGATTTGATTTTTTTGTTATCCTTTATAAATATGCAATTTCAATTTCTTGTAAGTAGTAAGAGTTCAATTAATGAAATTTCCCTTTATTTACTTACCTTTGTTTGGCTTTCTAATTATCTCTTAGTCTGTGTTTGAATTTATAACACCTTGATAGAAATAATTACTTCACCAATTAAGAGTATTACGCTATTGGGCTAATGATATATGTTCTGGACCAAAACTAAATGGTCTAAACCCAAAAAATGGCCCAAGTTTTCAAGTATAAAAGCGAAAATGATTCAAAAAATCACTCACTTCTTTCTCTGCGTATTTTAAACTTCTCTGAAAGAACTTTGCTTCTCTTCTTTCCTCCTAAATCACTCTTATTGAATCGATGGCCACTTCAAGCATTCCAACTTCAAGGCATCCCACTCCTTCTCTTGCATTAAGAAAGCTAGCAAGGGGAGAAACTCGACATCCTTCCAAAGCTTCGTTCATAGATGAGTGTACTTTCATTCCAAACCCTAAAGAAGAAGCCGCTTTTATTTTGGGACCATCATTCACAAGGAAAATTCTTGCTACTCTTTCTTTGTACTACCCTAAGCTAGGGGGTACTATAGATACCCCAATCTGGGCTTCCAGATTAGTTTACTTACGGTATTTGATTCCCTGATGATGAATTGGATCAAGAACACCCCGGGAATGAAAAGTGTTTGAGCTTTGAGTGTTTGCAAAACCCTTGAACCTAATCCTAGCCTAAGCCACTTCAAAAGCCAAAAACCCTACTGACGCGCGCTGATTTGAAGCCTGCGCGCGTAGATCAACTTGACAAGTGTTGGTCAATGGTCAAAGCTTGACCGTTGACCAACGCGTGAGAAGGTGGTACATGCGCACCAGAGTGCAACCATCCTGCGCCGGGGCGCACCATCGCGCGACAGACTGACTACCGCGCGCAACGGTCAAACTACTAGGTGGTGGTCAACAGTCAAAGCTTGACCATTGACCATCGCGCGCCAGGGCGCACCATCGCGCAACGGACTGACTCCCTCGCGCAACAGTCCAACCTGTCCCCATCACCTTTATGGACTGATAAGCTTAACCACCAAGTAACCTCAGCCAGCCTTGTGGACTGACTGAGCTCCTCTCCTTGCACCAACCATATTCACCTCCATCTCCTCCTATATATATCCCCTTTTGTTTCTCTTTCAAAGGGTTTAAAAAATTTCAAGAAGGATTACACACCATTTTCACACCTCAACCAAGAACATAGCTTGTTCTTCCTCTTCCATCACATAACCATTCAAACACCTCATTCAAGTTTCAAACCTCAAAGCTCAATCATCCGTTCAAACTCAATCTAGGTATAGCATACCTACTGTTTTCCTGTTCTGATCCCTGAGGGGGGCTGGCAGGGCCAAGGCTGGTAATCAATACCAGTCCTGGTTCTAAAGCTGGCAAGGTTTCAAAAACCATCATTGTAGGAACTAGCGCGCGACGGTCCCATTCCCGCGCGCGACTATCTCAGTCTGCGCGCGATGGACCGTGTGGGGATTGGTGTGCTACTGTTTTTTGCCTTACTTTGCATATAGGTCACTATTAAAGCATGTTAACAACCATTTTACTGCTTTCCTTTCTTAGAAATTGTTAACTGTAGTTCAATATATATTTCTACTATTATGGAGTACCCCTGGGATAATTCTGGACATGTACCAGAACCCAGAAACATGTAAACCAAACACTGGTTAAAAGGCTCAGTCAAGCGTGCGCCAGGGCGCAAACCATTGTGCCCCAGAGCGCAACAGAGCGCAACACTCTCGACTATTATGGAGTACCCCTGGGATAATTCTGGACATGTACCAGAACCCAGAAACATGTAAACCAAACACTGGTTAAAAGGCTCAGTCAAGCGTGCGCCAGGGCGCAAACCATTGTGCCCCAGAGCGCAACAGAGCGTGACACTCTCGCGCCGGAGCGCATCCGTCGCACGCCAGAGCACCTCTGACCAGTGGCTGGCCTTGCACGGGTAACTAGGTTTTAGGCCATTATTTTGTCCCCGTACTGTTTATGAGGTGTTTTGTTAATTTGTAGGGCTTTTTCAGCCCTTAAACTGCTTAGAACTGCTTATCAACTGCTTAGTTTGTCCTGGGTGTGCACTGGTCCTTCCAGAGCCCAGAAGGTTTGAGTATAAGAGCTGTGGGTTTGAGCTCACTGGCGCACGCGTGTCTTGGAGTCGCACGCGCAGGAGGGAACAACATGTAGTGACTTGTTCAGTGCATGCTGATTTCTTCCTGCGCACGTCATTCCAAAACAGGGGCTTCCAGTTTGTTTAAACTCCCACAGCAGTCTGTTCTCATCCTATACTAACTGCTCATCCATGCTATCTATCACATCCTACAAACATGTTACAGCTTTAATCCCCATTAAACTGTTCACCCGCCTTAAATGGCTAAAGAATTGATTAATCAAACAGAATTGCAAACGTTTTCACAAATGCCTAAGTAGAGACCGATCTTCAGATTGGGCGAGAGGGGTGCCTTAAAACTCTTCCCCTCTCATAACCTGGCTCCCGAACCCAGATATGGTTATGACGGACTAGTGCCTTCACCTTTTTCAAAAATCAAATAGCGCAACGAGCGTTTCAAGTTCGGTTCCTTGGGTGTCGGACCTTCAAACCCAAGTGGCGACTCTGAATTGGGCGCTCGTCTGCCAAAAAATGCGCGCTCATCGATCCGCCCCTTTTTCCGGGCACGCTGCCCATAGGTACCGACATTCTTGCTTGCTCAGAAATAGATTGGTGCAATTATTCCAAAAAATCCTTCCCTTCTTGGCCCACTTTAGACAAAGATTGGAAAATTTGGACTACCCATGTGTTTAAATATAAGTCAGGTGATCTTGAGAAAATTGGTTTGAAGAATGTAATTTCTCTTCTTCGAGGGGGTATCCCTCAAAATCCTTCTTTAATCCAGGCTGCTTTGGCCTTTTGGGACCCTTCTTTCAATTTCTTCAGATTTAATTGTGGTATGATGGCTCTCACAGTTTTGGATGTCACCCAAATGTCAGGGCTTATCCCTTATGGCCCTGCATTCGATCCAACTAAAGGTTATCCCATTCCCAAAGATTTCACTCCTCTGAATGCAAAGAATGGTGCCTTTTCACACTTTTACCTTAGGGAAAGGGAATCAAGGGATAGTGTATCCAACACAAAGTTTTTTTGCTTATATTCTATATACTCTCTACAAGTATATTCTTTGCCATTCTGGCAAAAGAGTAATGAATGAATTCATTCCTTTGGCCGTTGCTTTATCTCATGGAGAAGTATTCAATTTTGCATCTTACTTCTTGGGTCACGTATACAAAGTTGGTTCTGATTTTCATCAAAAGGGTTTGAACATCTCCCAAGGTGGCCCTCAATGGTTTATTCAATTATGGCTTCACGCTTACTTTGCAGAACTTGGTCCTTATAAACTGCCTTCAAAACTAACTGGTGAAGTTGAAGATCCCAATGTCCATGGGGACAATTATGTTCAAACTGTTGCTTCTGAAGACTCTTCCTGATTATCTATGTTTCTTTTCCGGACTTACATAAGATAGGGAATGGTCTGCCCATTCTTTGTTCATATTGGGCCAAAATGGCTCTTTGACATTTTGACGGATAAAAAAGGAAAGTCTTCCACTATTCTTCAAGCTTAGAGTAACATTCTTACTAGTAGAGAAATATTTATCTCCTCTACCAAATCTGTAGCTCATATAGAAGTGTACTGCCTTGCTCAGTTTGCCAGACAACTTGGTTTTGTTCAAGGCATCCCTATCCTTATTATGGATCAGCTAATCTTTCATTACCTAGTCGTTCTATTTTACCTATTGAGCAATTTAGGTTATGGTTTGCTGATTCGAAGCAACCTTTGAGGAAAAACATTGTTCAAGCTTTCAAAGAACCTAAAACTGGTACCACCCCAGAGTTTGATTCTTGGTGGCATGAGAATTGTGCTTTCCTATTTGGTTGTAGACCCGTCAAGAACTTCCTCAAGCATATTGGCTTTGATAATTCTAAATTTGGAAGTAAAAATCACAATGAATCTTCTTCCTTCTCCTTAGAGTGTGATTTTGGAACAGCTGGGGGCTTAGAAGACATAGCTGAGGATGAAATGAATCAAAAAAAGATCCCAATCGCAGCCCAGCCTATCTCTGTGTCCTTTCCTTCTCCTCCTCCATGAAGACATTCGTCAAGGATATTAAAGAAAAAAGGCCTATTCTTCTTCTCTCAAATACTTAACCACTTAAAGTATTGTATCTGCTTTTAATGTGGTTCCTGATAACCCTTTCCTTTTGCAGATGCACCTTCTCCTCTAGAGCCTGCTTTGAAGACAAAGAAAGTTATCCCAAAACCTGAAGTGGTCATTTCTACCGAACGTTATCTTGATACTATTTCTAAACAAAAGGGGGTTTTTTTTTTGGGTAAATTAGCTTGAAATTAAAAAAAGGTTAATCGAATGTACAACCTACAAGGGGCATACCCCAGAAGGAAAAGAAAAGGAAAAGAAGAAAAGTGAAAAAAGTGCAATAAACCATGCACAACTCACATGGAGAGTAAGGTAGAATAAAGTAAATAACAAAGTGCAATGTGATTTGTCATCATACCCCGTTGCACTATCCATCTATGAGAAAGGAAGCACAACAGGGTATGATACAAAGTGATACAAGAAGTAATGAAAATATTAAATCCGATTTACCCAAAAAAAAAAATTAAATCTAACTACTGCCTAACACATCCTGCCAAGCTAGGAAATAATATAAGTAGTCGTGGTCAAAAAACAACCAGTTGATGAATCATCACTGATGAAGTGCAACAACATAGCAACTCGGCATCGAAGAGAGGCTGAACAGCTATTACAGAGGAACTAGGTATTGAAAAATGGCTCGATCTAGAGATGTCGGCATCTGACAGGGGGCCCAACCTTGCACACCATGCCAATTCCATCTGATCTACTACATCCTCAACCAAATTCCTAAGGCTCACCAGAAAACAACCCGCCCTCAGCCAAATACCAATCGCCACAGTCACCAGAGATAGGATATGCAGACCAAGATTCTAATACACCATCCTAACCCTGTGTGTCAAGTGTAATACCCACTTCTAAAAGAACAACTACTACAGAGGAACTAGGCACCGAGAAGAGGCTTGAACTGGAGATGTCGGCATCCGACAAGGTTACCCCCAAAAGTACCTTGCATACCACGCCTAGTAACCTTTCCTTTCTTCTGTCATTGTTTCACACTCTGATCCACATGTTTTCTTTTCTTTATAGTTCCCAAGAAGGTTAAACCTATTAGAAAGCTTAAGCTTGATCCTTCCTCAAGTGATGAAGAAGATGATCCTAAGGGAGCTCTTGTTCCTAGAGGTAGAGGCTTACTTTTTTCTCTAATTTTCCTTGTAAAGGTTTTTCCTTTGTCTCTAATCCCCCTTAAATCCTAGGAAAAGAGAGGCCAATCGAGAAAGAAACAAGAAAGGAATTGCTTCTTTATGTGAGAAAAGAGAAGACTGCCCAGAAAACAAAAAACATGACTGAACTCTCTATTTCCAAGAAGGTAATGACTTCAAATTTGGATATGTGCAGATGTTTTATTCCATTTTTGTCTTTGTTTATAAATTCTTGATCCTATAGGTTCAAGAAGCACCTATAGAGGAGAAATTGAGGGAAAATAGGCTAAGGTGATTCGGGCATGTCTACCGTAGACCAGAAGATGCAATAGTTAAAAGAGCGGATAGGATAGCTCTAGGTAGCAATGCTACGGGGAGGGGTAGACCTAAATTGACATTGATGCTGTTGTGCGCAAAGATATGAGTATAATGGATTTGTGTGAACAAGTGGCCCTTGACATAGCTCAATGGAGGAAACTGATTCATGTAGCCGACCCCAAGTGATTGGGACGTAAGGCTCGGTTTGGTTTGGTTTGGTTATAGGTTTAAGAAGCACCTATCAAGAAGTTACCAGATCCATCTATCTTACCTGCTTCTCCTCAAAGGGCTTCGAAGCCTCCTACTCAATAGAAGTCAAACATTCCTTCTTCAGAAAATGTGGTACATAAGGTATCTCTCAATTAACAAGCTTATGTCCCAAGTGTTGATGACATATTCATAATTCAACATTTGTAATCTTAAGACACCTTTGCTTTGTCTCTTTCAGCAAAGAAAGGTTCTGTCAAAGTAGGGGCTGAAATGCAAGCTTCATTGTCACAGCCCATTAAACCCATATCACAACTTCCTTTTCAAAGTATGGGCGTGGTGTGCAAGGTACTTGGGGAGGTAGCCTTGTCGGATTTCGTCATCTCCGGAACGAGCCTCTCTCGGAGCCTGGTCCTCTATATTACTATTCCTTAGAAGTGGGTGCTATGCTTGAAGCTCTTGTGCTAGGTTGAAACATTGGAATCTTGGTCTTCTTATCTCATCTCTGGAGACCTGTAGCTATGGGTTTTGGTTGAGGGCAGGTTGTTTCTGGCGAGCTTTGGAGCCATGGATGAGAGTGTATTTGACTGGATGAAATGGCGTGGTTTGCAGGGTTGGACCTCCTGTCGGATGCTGTCATCTCCGGATCGAGCCTCTTCTTGGTGCTTAGTTACTCTGTAGTTGCTGTTCAACCTTCCCTCGATGCCAAGAGGCTTTGTAACGGCAATTAGTCAGTGATGGTTCAACATCGTCTCCTTATTCGACAATGGTTATTTATGTTATTTCCTAGTCTGGCAGGATGTGCCAGGATATTGTTAGTTTTCTTGTCATTTCTTTTGGCTTGTTTGAGCTTCATTGTATATCATACCCCATTGTGCTATCTTTCCTTACAGATGGATCGTACAATGGGGTATGATATCAAATCACATTGCATGACTGTTGCATTTCTTACTTTATCCTACTTTCTATGCGGGTTGTGCATGGGTTATCGTATTTTTTTCACTCTTCTTCTTTTCTTTTTCTTTTCCTCCTGGGGTATGCCCCTTGTAGGCTATACATTCGGTTAACCCTTTTTAATTTCAAGCTAAATTACCCAAAAAAAAAAAAAAACTTCCTTTTCAGTTAAAAATGGTAGACCTCTACTTTCTATCATTGAATACTATTCTTGTTTTGGAAATAATCATTCCAATATTTGGTTGTTTTAGCATCTTCCAACTCCTTTGAAGTTAAATGTTTTTGCTGACCTTAAAAGCAAGTCATGCCCAAAAGTATGCATCAGAGCACGCGCTTCAGGTTTCTCAAGAGAATCCTACTCTAGTTCCCTTAAAAGTTCTAGAATAGGGTTCTTTGTTGCCTGTAACCACATCTGTTCTAATAACCCTTGCTTCGAAGGATTCTCAAGAACAAGGCCTTGACACTTCTTTTCTTTTTTTTTGGGTAATTTAGCTTGAAATAGAAAAAGAGTTAAACGAATGTATAGCCTACAAGGGGCATACGCCAGGAGGAAAAAGAAAAATCAAAGATTAAGAAAATTGATTTAAGCCAAGTGGCTACATTAATCTAAGGCAGTGCTACAATGAAAAGGGACCGATAGGGCCATGGTACCCAATTAATACTAACTACACGATATAGCTAGACAAATTAAAACAAACATGGAATCCACATGTTTCAATTCCATCTAAAAGATGGGCGAGAAACACATGCCAAAAGAAGGTATACACCAAGGTGAAGTTTGTAGTGGTTGGTATAATCAACAGGTGACTGATAGCACAACGTTGGCCTTAAAACTTTTTTTTGGGGGGGTAAAATAGCTTGAAATAGAAAAAAGATTAAGCGAATGTACAACCTACAAGGGGTATACTCCAGGAGAAAAAGAAAGAAGGAAAAACAAAGATTGATAAAAATAGTCCATGCGAAGTGGCTACATTGAACTAAGCCAAGGGCTACACTGAAAATGGGACAGTTAGGGTCATGGTATCAAGGACCATCTAACTCCAATAATACTAACCACATGTTTCAAATCCATCTCAGAGATGGGAGAGAAACACACAACTTAAGGTATACACAATAGGTAAGTCATACACTGAATAGTATAGACAAAACGTGCCTGCAGTATTTGGAAATCAGCTACAGTTTTAGGATCGGCTGCAACTTAAAACGCGCATCTTCAAATAGCTTCATGAGCTGAACAACAACAGATCAGAAAACAGCTTCAAAACGGCTACAGCAAAGTAGCAGTTTGCTAGGCTGCACCCAAAATAGCAGCAGACCAACAAAACAGGCAGTAGAACAACAACAGATGTGCCAAGCAGACAACACACATCCACACATGTCAACTGCGGCTATTACAGTAGCAAGTAAGAGTAGAGTAGCAACAAGCAGTAGCGGTTGAATAACTTTATACAAGTAAGCAAGCAAAACCGATGCAGATCACGCGGCAGCAGGTCTGGCATTCACAGTAGTTATAAAAGTAGGAGCAGTAATGAACAGGAGCTGATTTCCAAGCAGAGCAGCAAAAATAAAGGGTTCAGGCATGCAACTGGTCAGATACTGCAAGGTTGAAACAATAGCAGGAGCAAACAGCTAGGGACATGCCCCCTAGAAAAGCTTAAACGTTCCAAGGGACATCCCTCCAAGGATAGGCAAAAAACTGAAAAGAAACTTGGTAAACACAGGCCAGTTTAGAAATGAATATGTCCACAAAGGTTAACATCAGAATGAGCAATGAATATGGATTAGCTAACCATGACTAACACTACTGGATTTTACAAATGCAGTGACCAAAAGCAGACAACTACCCATCAGTAATAGGTAAGCCCAACAGCTATGCAGCAACACTTGAAAATAGTAGAAAAGAACCATACAACAATGCAGTAGCAGTAGCAGGAAGCAGCTACAACTAGCTAATTAGTTCCACTATGCAACTAGTTGGACATTGAATAAGCCAATAGGGTACAAAGCAGGGATCGGAAGACAATCCAAGCATTCAAAATAAAAGACAAAATCATGCACAAAGCAGGTAAATAGCTTATTCTTCTTCTACTCCCTTGGCACCTCACACCTCCCACTCTCAAACAATACCAATAGCTAGGGATCCACCTTCTCCCTCCACTGTATCTCACAAGATTCCCCCACTAATTATTACCTCCTCTCACAAGGAATGATGGGGATCTAGCACACAACTCACTGGGTCAACACACAATATAGTAAGGACACTCATATGTTGAAGTTTACTAAATCGTTCAAGGATTAAAGTAACTACCTAAATATTTAACAGTAACTACCTGACTGGTATTGGTGGCTAGAAAGCTGAATGACTGGCCTTCCAGTCACTTTGAATGATGTTGCCTTGGAGAATGATTTAGTATTGCTACCATGTTCCTCTTGGACTGGAATCATATAGGATCAAGGGAGGTAAAGCTTTAAAGCTGAACCCCCCTTTAAACAATGACCTGCAAATGACAGTATATGAGTAGAAGTATTTCCCAATTTAACAAGTCTATTTAGATTAATCATGAATATTCCACAAAGATAGTAAATGAGAGGGCCCTTTAGTAGAAAGAGACAACAATCTGCATCTAACCTAATGTGAGATTTTGTAAGCAACCACTCCGAGGGGGGGGGGGGGGGGGGGGGGGGTGAGGTCGGGCAATTAAGATTTTGGAACTTTCTATAATTCCTCTCAAGCCAAATTTGATGCACATAGACTGTGAACACAAGTTTAGCAATTGTGATGGCCAAAGATTTACCCTTGAAATTGGACAACCTGTTCACCCACTGCTGCCAAGTTGCCAACCCTACCATATGAGGGGTCTTAATGGACAAAATACCCCTGATCTGTGTAGCCATGGGGCACTCAAAAAATAAGTGTTCATGGGATTCTTCACCCAAACACAGACTACAAATGGAAGTGGATTTCATGCCAAACTTAACTAATCTGTCCTTAGTAGCTAACTTATTAAGAATGTCCATCCAAGAGATCACACTATGAACACAAGTTTAACAATTGTGATGGCCAAAGATTTACCCTTGAAATTGGACAACCTGTTCACCCACTGCTGCCAAGTTGCCAACCCTACCATATGAGGGGTTTTAATGGACAAAATACCCCTGATAAGTGTAGCCATAGGGCACTCAAAAAACAAGTGTTCATGGGATTCTTCACCTAAACACAGACTACAAATGGAAGCGGATTTCATGCCAAACTTAACTAATCTGTCCTTAGTAGCTAACTTATTAAGAATGGCCATCCAAGAGATCACATTGCACCTAGGAATGTGCCCAGAAAACCATACCACTTTACATCAAGTGATAGCAGGAAAGTGTGTCCTCAAATGATCCTATAAGAATGAGATGGTAAATTTACCAAAAGCAGTGAGAGTCCACGTACAACTATCCTCAATGGAATCATTGATGGGGACAGCTTGTAATTCAGATCTTATTTCATTAAGATCAGGAGATTGGGTCAATGGGAAAGCCCAATGATTGCTCCTAATGATATCCTTGACAGTAAAGTCTTTAGGAAGCCCTAAATCATAGATAACTCTAGGTCCAAACCTTGGTAAGAGGGGACCAAGGGGATTCCAATTGTCAAACCACAAGGAGGTTGATTGGTCATCCCCAATTTTATACTTAATGTGAGCCTGAACAACTGATCTAAGGTTAAGGAGTTTCCTCCAAACCCAAGAGGGGTCACATGGGGTTTTAACACTCCAAAAGCTTTTACCCTTAAGTAAGTAAGACTTAACCCATTGACACCACATAGATTGCTCCCCACCAGAAACAAGGAACCAAATGTGTTTTGCTACCGCTGCTTTGTTCTAGACCTCCAATGATTTAAAGCCTAACCCACCTTCCTTGACAGGGGAACAAAGGTGTTCCCATGATACCTTTGCACCTGTCTTCTTGAGGTCAGGACCTAACTAGAAAAAGGCTCTAAGAATGGATTCAATCTCCTTAATTACCTTCTTTGGGATAATGAAAAGAGATGACCAATAAGTTTGCATTGAGATTACTATTGATAAAATCAATTGTATTCTGCTAGCATAAGATAGGTACCTATGTGTCCATGGGTTAGTCTTGGCTACAATCCTATCAACCATGACTTTACAATCAGTATGCTTGAGTTTTGAGGATAGAAAAGGTACCCCCAAGTACCTAAAATGAACCTTCCTGGAATCCTAAAATGTTCAAAATGGAAGCTTTTGTAGAAGGATTAACCTCTGAGAAGAATATGTTACTCTTGGTAGAACTTGGAGAAAGACCAGACAAGGCTTCAAACTCAGTCAAGGATTGTGTAATATGAGTAATGGAACTCACTTCACCTTTGCAAAAAGTCATAAGATCATCTGCAAAGCAAAGATTGACAAGTTTGGTGGAGCCACATTTCCAATGAAAATTAAAATCAGGGAGAAGAGATTTCTCTTTTAGAATGCATCTTAAAACTTCCATGACTATCACAAATAATTAAGAAGACAAAGGATCACCTTGTCTGCCCAGGAATGTACCCTATTGCCTCCCCATTGAAGCATAAAGAGTAGTTGGTTGTGGAGACATAAGCTTTCAACCATTGGATCATTTTAGGATGGAAATTAATGGAGGCCAAGACATCCCAAAGAAATCCCATCTGACGTTGTCATAAGCCTTCATGATATCCACCTTCATGGCACATCTAGGGGATGAAGAGTGTTTGTGGTACCCTCTCATTAATTCCTGAGTAAGGAATATGTTATCAGCTATCCTCCTTCCCTGTACAAAGCCTGACTATGCAGGATCAATAAGGGACGAAAGGACAGGTTTGATTTTGTTGGCTAGGATTTTGGCAATACATTTATAGATCACATTGCAGCATGAGATGGGCCTGTAGTCCCCAACCTTAGAAGGATTAGGGACTTTAGGTACCAAGGCAACTAATGTATTAGCTCTCTTCAAAAGCTGACCAGATCTAAAGAATAGCTTAACAGCTAAGGTCACTTCATGACCTATCACTGGCCAAGCTTTGTGGAAGAATGCTGCATTATAACCATCAGGACCAGGTGCTTTTTGAGGATGAAGAGACCAAAAAGTATCCTTGATCTCTTTGTCAGTAACTTCCATCACCATTTCCAAACTTTGGGAAGGGGAAAGTTTCCTATTGATGAGTTGTTGCATTCTTGAGGATCCAGAGTAAGTACTCAGATGTTTGGTGCCTAACAAGTTGGTGTAATAGTTAATGAAAGTGTTCTTAACCAACTCAATGTCTTGGGTGACAGATCCATCTTCTAGAACCAAGCTCGAAATTTTGTTCCTATTTCTTGAATTACTGATGGTTTTTGAGGAAAAAAGAGGAACATTGATCCCGTAACTTTAACCACTGAATTCTTGATTTTTGCTTGGCAAAGCTTTCTTCAGCTCTAGCATAAACTAGGCACTGCTTACATAGTTCCCTTTCAGTGGCTTGTTTAGAGGGATCACTAGGATCACAGCCTAGCTCTTTTTGGATGGCTTCCAATTGCTGTCTATAGGAGGCCAACCTTGTAGATAGTTCATTGAACTCATTAGTATTCAGGTATTTAAGGCCCCCCTACAAGTATTTAAGTTTCTCACAGACACAAAACATAGGATTGCCAATGATGATCTTCCTCCAAACCTATTGCATAGTGTCAAGGAACTTAGGGTGTTCAGCCAAAAAGTTGAAGAATCTGAAAGGCCTTTTCCTTGTGGGTGAAGCAGCTGTTAAAAACATAACAGCAGGGGAGTGATCAAACACTCCAGGGCTAAGTGGGCATTGGACTAACAGAAGACTTTGATCCAACATTCATTGACAAGAACCCTATCAATCTTTGTACTAATGCGGGCATCCCCGAGTTGCTTATTAGACCAAGTGTACTGGCAACCAGAGTATCTGAGATCCACTAATTCAGTTGAATGGAGGCAAGAATTAAACTCCTCCATCCAGGGCAACTAGGTTCTATCCCCACCTACTTTTTCCATGGGAGACTTTAAGGCATTGAAATCCTCTAATACCACCCAAGGAGTAGCAACACAGAGTTGCTGTAAGGCAGCCCAAAGCTGTTGCCTATTAAGGTAACAGGAAGCACCATAAATAAAGGTGGCATCAAAAGAGTACTGGCCATTACAGGGTTGCACTTTACAATGAATAAATAGATTGGATTGGTATAGTACTTGTACATTAAATACTAAAGGGTTCCATGCAGAGACCCAAATTTTTTTTTTATTTTCTTTAATCATTTAATATGAAAAAGATCGTATTTATATCAAATTATATGTTTATTAATGAGATTATACAGATATGCCTACCGTTGTGTACTGGACATTCGGAGAATAGTTGAAATTTGAGTTTTGGTGTTGAAATGACGTGTGGAAGTGTTGGTAGCAATCGGGGTTTGATTCGGTGAACGTTGACAAAAAATTTCAAATCTATCTTTGATATACCAGTACCGGTACACCCTGCAAAAATTCTGAAATTTCAGCAGGCATTTCAGACACTATAAATGCCCTTATGTTATTTTTTCACTCCAAGACCACGAACTAAGCCCTAAAATCACCCATCCACCTTCTCTCTTCAATTCTTCACCCAAATCCTTGGATTTGCACCTCAAACACCACCAAATCTTCAAGATCTATGTGTTAATCATTCAAATATCAACCGGGTTTTGAGTTTCTCATTATTGGAGGTAAGATTCATGATTTTTGGTTCTCTTTTTCTTTATTTTCTCAAACCCTAGCTTCGATTCATACATTGATCACGTTTTTAGATAATCTAGGTTGTAGATCTTGTGGTATTGCTTTGGGAAAGCTCGTTCTTGATGGACCTTTGCTTGGGTCACTTAGGGTTTTGCTCAAAACCCATAGTGGTAGGGATTTCTTACTCTTGTTATGCGTTTATGCGGTGTTTGTGTAGCTAGATCGTGCCTTGCTTCGTTGTTTGAGGTTGTTCCTTTTATTTTCGAAATTCTGCAAAACTGGTCAATGTTTATGGGGCTTTTTCGTCGTCTTAAACTTGGAAATAAATTTTGGTTCCTTCATATGAAATAGAGTAGACTTAGAACCCGTTCTAATGCCATTAGAATCACCCGAAAGTACCGTTGAGAATTGAATAAATGGTGGATTTTAGAAATCAGGTCACGAATCTGTCTCGTTTTCTGGGTTCGCGCCCGACTTTGAATGGCTATAACTTCTTCGTTCGATGTCCATTTCATGCAAACTTTATATCGATTCGAAGGTCTTGAAATCAGCTTTCATTTGCCACCAAAATCACCTTAAAACCCTTAATAAAAAAAATGTTATGATCATTTGAGTGGAGGTGTATCGGTCTGCCAATGTCTGCTGGCTATTCCTAAGTTGTTTTCGTTCCGTGTTATGACTCCCTAAATAATTAGAACATATTTATGTCACTCTTGAGTATACTTCCTTGTGTCCTAATGACTCGTATCCTCGTGCCTCATCTTGTTGAGCTTCATAGGTTCCTTTGGCAATCGTTCTATAAAATTCTCGTTTAGAACCTAGCCGATTATGTGTCGTGGAGTCGTTGTGGGTTCGATACATGACGTAGGGCGTCATGATAGACTTAGAGGAATAATGTGGTACTTAAGGTATTTATGAATGTGCAATGGGGTGCGCTTATGAGTTTGTATGCATTGTTAATGATGTAAGAATGAATGTCAACTTGGAAAGTGATGTCTGCTTATATACGGATTGATAATGCATTTGTGATTACGTGAGTTATAAATGTTGAATTGAGGGTCCTGCAATGCAAGGTGTGGTAATGCAGAGACTCTAGAGGGCCTGCAACGCAAGGTGTGGTAAAGCGGAAACCCAGGTGGAGAGAATTCAATGTGACGCAAGGAGTGGTAACACGGTTGAATGTCTTGCATGATGAAGAGGATGTTGATTGACTTCAGAAGTCTATGTTGATGTCTGGATTGTTTGTTGCTTGGGGTTGTGGTTGTCGAAAAAGAGGATGAAAGGTTGGTTTTATTAAAGAAAGAAATTTGGATTTTGAAAAGAGGATTTTTATCAAAAATCCTCCGGTATTCTTGAGCGAATCAACGGATCCGATATTTGGGCACAAATCAACGGACTCCGGTATTCAAGCTCGAATCAACGGAGTTTGACCTGTAATGGTCTTGAGTTTTCTCAAAATTGTTTTGGAAATCAAAAAAAGTAAAGTTTCATGAAATGAGGCTCTATGGTGAACGATATGAGTTTAAATGTTGTTTCTAGTTGACGTATGAATGGTTAGGGACATCTGTAGGATGTCCAGGATTCTCCAGTCTTAGTCTGTTTGTTTGTAATGGTAACTCTTGTATCTCACGTTCGTTTGTTGAAATTCATTTACTCTAGTTGCATGCTTCATCGCATTTCCATATAACTTGAGTATAGATTTCTCTACTGGGCTAGTGTAGCTCAACCTATTATTTTCAGGTACTAAACAAGGAAGTTGGCATGGTGTGCATCTCGTGCTTGTTGATCATGGGTTTTGAAGGTATAAAAGAGCAGACAAATTGGCATTTGTTTGAAATTAGTATTTGAGAGAATGATTAAAGTAAACTGTAATATTATTTTGGTATTTTGTATAACTTGGGGCTTTGAGCCAGGAATGTAATTTTTTTTTTTAATTTAAACTTGTGATTGGGGAAAGAAATATTATTTGGGTATTATCGGTACTCCTATAATCATTTTATATATAGTAAATGATTATTATTTATGTTGAAAATCGATGGCGTGACATTCCAGCAAATCATTATTCTCCCCATAGGAGAACTGGAATGGTTGCTAACAAAATTCCATTGAGGGAGCATAGTTTTGACAACTTTAGAAACATTGGGCTCTTTATTTTATGTTCAATGAATCCAACTAAGGATAATTTCTTATTGGAGACCCAATTTTTTGCCTCCCTCTACTTGAAAGGGTCATTAAGACCCCTCAAATTCCAAAATCCAAAATGTATTGATGAGCAATCCATAAAACAAAACTAAATATAACCACAAAGTTTCAAATCAACATGAATGAGAGTGAAATGCAAAGAGCACTGATATAACTATATGTGGACAAAAAAACAAGGACTGAAAATTACTTCCCTGATCTGTGGGAAGAGCCCCAGCTCTTAAGCTCTTATGCTTCCCTCTCAACCCTGCTTTGGAAGAGCCTCCCATCAGCAGCTTGATGTCAAGAACACCAGGATCAGGAGGTTCTTGAACTCTTAGTTTTGCAGCAACTTTGGCAGCTTTCTTAGCTGCAGATCTGGAAATAGGAGTTGCAATGCTAAGTGTAACCTCCTGAACTGTTGATTCCTTACTATTGCTAATCTGCTCTTCTGAACTGTTATGATTGGTGACAACTTGCTGTGGGTTTCTTGTTGTTTAACAGGAATACCAAGGCTTGGATGGTTGGTGGAAGGACAAGGAGAGGGTGATCCATTTTGAGGCTGGATCAAGGTTACCTGAGAATTGCTCACAACACCTTTAAGCATCTTTTCCAATTCACCCTCTGAATCAGTAGCCACTTTAGCTTGAGGGCAATCTGTAGCATGCTTGGAATAGGTAGGTGAGGTAGAGTGATTCCTTGGTTTACCATTGTCCACTACGATCCAATCTTGATTGGTCTGACTAGTTATTGGGGGTGTTTTCTTAGAGCATTGGGCTATAGAGTGGCCAAAAACTTGGCAGAGCTTGCACATGAGAGGTAACACTTGATATTCAACAGATACTACAACTGATCTCCCTCCATAGTAATTCTCATATCATCAAGAAGTTCATGTTTAGCACTGATCTCAATACATATTCTAGCAGTGGTAGACTTTGTTTGGAGAAGACCCGGTTGTCTTGAGGTCTTAGCTGTGGCTTGATCCACATATAATGGCCTACCAATGGTACCCGCCACCTTACTCAAACACTCTTGGTTCCATAACTCTAGAGGGAGGTCATGCAATTTAACCCATGTTGGAATATGAGAAGGTTGTTCTTTGATTGGTTTCATCATTCTATGCCAATCTTTAAGGACTAGGTATTTTTGTGAAAAAAAGTATGGACCCCCATCCAAAACTTCTTGCTTGGCTTGTTCATCCCTAAATTCAAAGAGGTAGCAACCTCCCACATCTGGCTTGACAGCCACAAACAGCTCCTACCATTGATATCGGGTTGTGGAAACAATCAATGGATATGGCATTTTCCCATCAAGGAAGTGGCCCATCAAGTATTTGTTCCACTTACCAACATCGGTAAGTTCAATATCAATTTCCACCTGGGCTTCTTTCCCTCTAAATAGGTTAGGATAAAACTCCAATTTCATGTCCAGTGATGGACTTCGGGACTGTTGTAAGGAAGCCCAATTTTTAGGCTTGGGTTTAAGTACATCTGGAATAGATCTAGGTTTAAGGGATGCTTGTTGAGGTAGGGTATGAGCATAATGTGTAGGTTAGACTGAGTTTTTGGAGAAAAAGGATGCCTAGATTTAGTATCAGCTTCAGGATATCCCAAATTAGGATCCCCCTCTAAATACGGTGTACCTCTGGCATTGATTAGAGTTTTTGGAGTAGGGATTGGGGGTTGTACTTGCCGTAAGTGCTAATGTTCATGTTGAGCTCGTTCCTCTGCCTCCAGGATCAAGTTCTCCTCAAATAACGCTGCTTGTAGCTTCCTTGCAGTTCCCGATTTCGGACTGTGGCTTTCAATCCTAGTAAGAGAGGTTTTGGACGAGTCTCCTGATAGTAACAGTTGATGGAGATTAGGGTTTATAGAGTCGGAACTCTGAAATGTTGAAGTCAGCTGATGTGAAGGACTCTGGGCCTTGATCGATTTGAGATCGACAGCTTTGAATTCAAGTTGTAACAAACTCGATGGATAAGCTGGTGGAGTGGAAATGGATTGAGAATGACCTAAGATAAGAGGATTTAGCATCTCCATCCCAGGTTGGCTCTTAGGGTTTTCTGAGAGTGATTGTTGATTCGGTGGAATCTTTGTAAGATCAGTGCTAACCTGTTGCTTTTTCCTTTGTTCATTCGAATCCAGGGCTTTGAGACCCAGCCCTTCTGCCATTGAAATCGATCTGTCTGCCATGGATTTACAGATTCTCCATGGCCATCGTTAGAGTTGCCATTATCGCCTTGGTTGGTTTCACTTATCTCCAAATCGCCCTACATGTCAGATAGTTTCAACAGATTCTTGGTATGAGTATGTTTGGTACCGGCCTCAACAAATATACCGTACCAAAATTTCCATACGGTACCATACCATACCAAAATGGAATGACACCTTACCCAAATGTACCAAAGCACCAATACGGTATCATAGCATACCAAAACGGTATCATAGCATACCAAAACGGTACCATACCATACCGAAACTCCCATACGGTATAATACCGTACCAAAAACCCCATATGGTACCATACGTTACCTAAACGTATCAAAGCACAAATACATTAAAATATCGTACCAAAACACCCATTCGATACCATACAATACCAAAACGGTACATACCTGACAAAACCGTAGCAAAACACCAAAGCGGTACCATACCAAAACGCTACCATACCATACCAAAGAACCCATATGGTACATTACCGTATCAAAACACCCATATGGTACCACACCATACCAAAATGGTACCATACCTAACATAACGTACCAAAGAACGCATAGGGTATAGTAAAATACGAAAACACCCATATGGTACCGTACCATACCAAAACGGTACTGTATCGTACCAAAGCAACCATACTATACAACACCGACTAGATCACCCAAAACGGTACCATACCTTAGCACAAAGTACCAAAGCACCCATACGGTAGAATACCAGACCAAAATACCCATATGGTACCATCACACACCAAAATGGCATCATACCTTACCAAAACGGTGTCATACCATACCATAACAAATAGTACCATACCAAACAAAATGTACCAAAGCACCGATATGGTATAATACCGCACCAAAACACCCATATGGAACCATACATTTCCAAAACGGTACAATATCATACCAAAGCACCCATTTAGTAAAATACCGTAGCAAAACACCCATATGGTACCACACCTTACGAAAAAATACCAAAGCACCCATACGATACCATACCGTGCCAAAATACCCATATGGTACCATACCATACAAAAACTATACCATATTGTACCAAAGCCCCCAAACAGAAAAATATCGTATCAAAATATCCATATGGTTCCATACCACACCAAAACGGTATCACACCGGACCAAAACGTACGAAAGCACCAATACGATTTAGTACCTTACCACAACACCCTTATGGTACGATACCATACCAAAATGGTACCATATCATACCAAAGCTCCCTTTAGTCCAATACCGTACCAAAACACCCAATGGGACCATACCATTCGAAAACGGTAGCATACCTTCCAACAACATACAAAAGCACCCAAACTTTACAATACAGTACCAAAACACCCATATGAAACCATACCATACCAAAACCGTACCATACCTTCCCAAAACGTACAAAAGCACCCACACGGTACAATAACGTACCAAAAGACACGTAGGGTACCCTACCATACCAAAACGGTACCATATCGTACCAAAGCACCCATACGATACAATACCATATCAAAACACCCGTATGGTACCAAACCATACCAAAACGGTGCCATACCTTACCCAACAAAAAAACTATGAGCAGAGACAATTCGCAGAGAACCACGCAGAGACAAACGCGTTTGGCCCCATTTCGGGTTTCAAAAAAATCTAGAAAAATATCCATAAATTTTTGAATATTATTTTATGGGGCCCTGTAAAAAATCAGCTCCAATGGATATCGGTAAGTATTACTTTTTGATTCGTAAGGGCGAACTGAGCAGTTTCGCCCCTACGAATCAAAAAATAATACTTACCGATATCCACTGGAGCTGATTTTTTACAGGGCCCCATAAAATAATATTCAAAAATTTATGGATATTTTTCAAGATTTTTTTGAGACCCAAAATGGGGCCAAACGCGTTTGTCTCTGCGAATTGTCTCTGCTATTAGCAGAGCTCCTTACCCAAACATACCAAAGCACCAATACGTTCCAATACCATTCCAAAATTCCCATACCATACGAAAATGGAACCATACCTTACCCAAATGTATCAAAGCACCCATATGGTACCGTAGCATACCAAAAAGGTACCGTACTGTACCAAAACACCCATACGGTACAAATACCGTACCAAAAACCCCAGAAGGTACCATACCTTACCCAAACGTACCAAAGCGCCTATACGGTACAATATCGTACGAAAACACCCACACGGTACCATACGATTCCAAAACGGTACACACCTTACAAAAACGTACCAAAATACCCAAACGGTACCATACCAAAACGCTACCATACCGTACCAAAGTAGCCATACACATTACCGTACCAAAACACCCATATGGTACCATACCATACCAAAATGTCACCGTACCATACCAAAACTTACCAAAGCACCCATACAGTACAATACTGTCCAAAACACCCATATGGTACCATCCAATACCAAAAAGGTTCCATACCTTACCAAAATGTACAAAAGCACCCATACAGTACAATATCGTACCAAAAAACCCATAGGGTACCATACCATGCCAAACCGGTACCATACCTAACAAAACATACCAAACTACCCATACGGTATAATACCGTGCCAACACACCCATATGGGACCATATCATACCAAGACGGTACCATATCGTACCAATGCACCCATACGGTATAATATTGTATCAAAGCACCCATATGGTACCGTACCATACCAAAATGGTACCATATCGTACCAAAGTACCCATACGGTAGAATACCATACCAAAACACCCATATGTTACCATACCATACCAAAACGGTACGATTTCGTACCAAAGCACCGATACGATACAATACAATAACAACACACCCATATGGTACCATACCACACCAAAACGGTACCATACCATACGAAAACTTACCATAGCACCCAAACGATACAAAACGACACCATACCTTACCTTAACGTGCCAAAGCACCCATGTTGTACAATGCTGTAGAAAACAACCATATGGAACCATACCATACAAAAACAGTACCATATCTTACCAAAACGTAACAAAGCACCTATACGGTACAATATTGTACTAAATCACCAATAGGGTACCATACCATACCAAAACGGTACCATATCATCCCTAATCAGCCATACGGTACCCTACCATACCAAAACAGTACCATACCAAAGCACCCATAACGTACATTACCGTACCAAACACCCATATGCTCCCATACCATACCAAAATAGTACCATACCTTACCCTAATGTGCCAAAGCACCCATACGGTACAATACCGTAACAAAACACCCTTACGGTACCATCCAATAGCCAAACGGTACCATACCTTACCAAAACGGTACCATACCGTACAAAAGCACCAATTCGGTGGAATACCATACGAAAACATCCTTATGGTACCATACCATACAAAATCGGTACCATACCTTACCAAAATGTACCAAAGCACCCATATCAGTACAATATCGTATCGAAACATCCATATAGTACCATACCATATCAAAACACCCATACGGTACAATACCGTACCAAAACACCCATATGGTACCATATAATAGCCAAACGGTACCATACCGGACCAAAATGTACCAAAGCACCCATTCGTTGCAATACCATATCAGAACACCCATATGCTGTCATACCATTCCAAAACAGAACCATATCGTATCAAAGCACCCATAAGGGCACAATACCGTACCAATACACCCATATGGTACCAAACCGTACCAAAACGCACCTGTGGTTCCATACCATACAAAAATGGTACTATACCTTACCAAAACGGACCTAGACACCCATACGATACGAGACCATAACAAAACACCCTTATTGTAGCACACAGTACCAAAACGGTACGAAACTGAACCAAAGCACCCATACGGTACAATACCGTTCGAAAACACCCATATGATACCATACCGTACCAAAACGGTACCATACTTTACCAAAATGTTCCAAAGCACACATAAGGTACAATACAGTACCAAAACACCCACATGAAACCATTCCATACCAAAACGGTAACATACCTTATCAAAACGTACCAAGGCACCCATATGGTACAATACCGTTCCAATACACCCATATGGTACCATACCGTACCAAAACGGTACCATAACGTACCAAAGCACCCATATGGTACAATACCGTACGAAAATACCCATATGGTACCATACCACACAAAAACAATACCATACCATATGAAAACGTACCAAAGCAATCAAGCGGTACAATACCGTACCAAAACTACCATATGGTACCTTACCTAACAATACGTACCAAAGCACCCCATACGGCATAATACCGTACCAAAACACCAATATGGTGCCATACCATACCAAAACGGTTACCTATCATACCAAAGCACCCATACCGTACGATACCGTACCAAAAGACCCATATGGTACCATACCATACCAAAACGGTACCATATCGTACCAAAGCACCCATATGGTCTAATATCGTACCTGGACGCCCGTATGGTACCATACCATACCTTACCAAAACGTACCAAAGCACCCGTACAGTACAATCCCATGCCAAAACACCCATATGGTACCATACCACACCAAAATGGTATCATATTGTACCAAAGCACCCATACGAATAATGAGTGTAAAGTAACTTTTTAAAAAAATGGCCTCTAACAAACTTGGCAATATGGCGATTTCTGACAAGACCTAGACGATCCACACTGTTCCGTGATCTCTTCCACGGCCGACGGCTCCGTTTCCTTCTCGGATGGTCTGGGCATCAAAGCTTTGGACTTAAATGAAATTCAACGGAAAGACAGAGGTACTGGTGCTACATTAACTTCAGATCCACCAACAACTCCATCTAGTTTTGGTTCAGAACTAGAAAACCCTTATCTCAAGAGACCAATGTCTGATTCTCCAACTAGCTCTTATCCTCAGTCTTCACTGCCAGTTAACCTCTCCAATATTTCTCTTGAAGTTGGAAGTCGCAGCCCTAAATCAGGTACTGCTAGAAAACTACAACAGGCGTTATTTGAAGAAGGTCTGATGTTGGAAGCAGAGGAAAGGGCACGGCTTGTTTAGCAATAGGAGGTACTAATCTCAAACCCTAAACTCAAAACATTATTCAATGCCAGAGGTACCCTGTACTTGGAAGGTGATCCCAATTTGGGATACGATGAAATCGACGGAACTAAACCTAGGCATCCTTGGTCTACCAATCAGACTGAACCCTCACAACCTTCACACGCCTTATCACATCCAGTCACCAACAAACCTCGACAGATTCCTAATGGTCCTAAAACCAAGCCAAAAGACTGGGCATCCCTACTGCAATCCCGAAGTCCCTCATTGGATATGAAACTTGAGTTCTATCCTAACCTATTCAGACAGAAAGAAGCACAAGTAAAAATTGACATTGAACTAACAGATGTTGGTAGATGGAACAAGTACTTAGTGGGCCATTTCCTAGATGGGAAAATGCCATACCTTTTGGTGCCCTCCACTGCCAGGTATCAGTGGAAAGAACTATTTGTAGCTGTTAAGCCAGATGTTATAGGGTGCTATCTCTTTGAATTTAGAGATGAACAGGCTAAGCAACAAGTTTTGGATGGTGGACCTTATTTCTTCTCACAAAAATACTTAGTCCTCAAAGACTGGCATAGAATGATGAAGCTAGTCAAAGACCAGCCGACCTTCTCATATTCCAACTTGGGTGAGGTTGCATGATTTACCCCTGGAATTGTGAAATCAAGAGTGTCTGAGCAGAGTAGCTAGTACCATTGGTAAACCACTACATGTAGACCAAGCTACAGCTAAAACCTCAAAGCAACCTGGCCTTCTTCAAACAAAATCAACCAGTGCTAGAGTTTGCATTGAGATTAGTGCTGAGCATGACCTTCCTAAGGATGTGAGAATTATTATGGAGGGTAATTCAGTTGTGGTGCCTATTGAATGTCAGGTGTTACCCCCTTTGTGCAAGCAATGCCAAGTATTTGCTCACTCCACTACCCAGTGTTCTAAGAAATTACCCTTATCCTCCAATCATCCCACACAAGAGTGGACCTTAGTAGGTAATGGGAAATTGAGAATTGACCCTGCACAACCAAATTGCAGTTCATCCTTAACTGCCTCTCCTACCTCTGTAGGGAGTCATGTAGGGAATGGTAATCAAAAGGCTATCCCCTTTGACTCCTTGGCTGCCCCTTCAAGTCCTCATCATTTCATTGTCTCAAATGATCCCTCTGTGATTCAAGCAGAAGAATGTAGTGAATTTGAGGTTGAGCTGCTGGAAATTTTAGGTGGAGCCTCACTCACTTCTTCCAAATTTGTTATCAGTCAGGTTTCAACCCTCACTGATGCAGCAAGAAGTGGTTCTTGCACTGATGGAATTTGTCCTAACTCTGTGGGGTTGGAAAAGGTTACTGCTTTTTCAGAGCTGAAGAACTCTCCTGCTCTTGAACCACCTGACAGTCAAGGTTTAGGTATGGAAGAGAAAGCCGCAGTATTGGTTTCCAATGACACCATTGATCCCTATCTGCTTCTTTCCAAGTCTGCTAGGAAAAGAATGAGGAAGCAGGGTAGGGAACAGCCAATGGGTTCTCGGAATAACTGATATCCTTTTGAGTATATGCAGTATTACTTCTTTCAATCTCTGCATCATTTTAGTTACTTTGTGCTTATGTTTCTATGTCATTACAAGCTTTCAATTTTGGTTTTTGGAACATTCGTGGTCTAAATGACCCCATTAAGCAATTAGAAGCTAAATCCTTTGTGAGCTCTAATAAACTTAGTCTAGTTGGCTTTCTTGAACATAAAATTAGGGCAGTTTGGGCAGACAGAATCACTCATTTCAATTTGTCCTGGCTGGAGTTTTGTGAATAATTATTCTTAGGTTGCTGGTGGGAAGATTTTTGTGGGTTGGGATCCTGGAGTAGTGTGTCTTACAGTGTTAAGCCAGTTAGATCAACTCATTCACTGTGACTATGGTATATGGGGCAAATTCTAATCTAGATCAAAGAACTCTATGGCATAGTCTAACTCAGTTCAGGACCTCTTCACCTTGGGTGGTCCTTGGTGACTTTAATGCAATTAGGCATCCTAAAGAGAAAGTAGGAGGTAATACTCAGTGGTCTCCACATGTGGATGACATTAATCAATGTTTGTTTGCCTCTGAACTAGATGACCTTAGGTTCACAGGGTGCTTATTCACTTTGTCCAATAAACAGGTCCCTCCTCATTTTGTGGCCATCAAACTTGATAGAGTGTTAGTAAATGAACCTTGGATGAAAACTTTTACCCAATCCACAGCTCATTTTTTGGTTCTTGGTATTTCAAACCATTCTCCAGCTGGTATGTATTCAGCCTAATCCAAGGAAGTCAAATAAGCCTTTCAGGTTTTTTGACTTCCTTGCAGACAATCCTCAATTCCTTGCAATTGTCCAAAGGGTTTGGAGGTCAATTGTAATTGGTAATCCCATGATCTATGTGTGTGTTAAGCTTAAGCATCTTCAACAAGAACTCAAGCATCTTAATAAAACAGAGTTCAGTGGCATATCTGAGAGGGTGAGTGCCTCTAAGCAAGTGTTAGAGAGCATTCAAACAACTATAGGCCTCTCATCCCAATAATACCTCTGCCATAGAACATGAGAAGGTGCTTCTCAAACAATATATCACTCTGCTTAGGGCTGAGGAAAGCTTAGCAAGGCAAAAGTCACATATACAATGGTTGAAACTTGGAGATCAGTGCACTTGCTATTTCTTTAAGGCTATAAGCAACAGGAGAAATAGGAGTAAAATAACAAGTTTAGTGTTGAGTGACAATTCTATCACTCATGATCTCAAGGTTATCAAAGAAGAGTTTGTTAACTTTTACACAACTCTATTTGGTACTCTGCATCCCACTCCTCACTTGGGATCAGCTAGAGTTGGGCAATTAATTAGAAATAAACTCAGTCTTGAATAGAGTCAAAGTATGGTCTCCCCTGTCTCAAACTTGGAGATCAAGGAGACCTTTTGGTCCTTTAATCCCACCAAGGCCCCTGGCCCGAAGGGGTACAATGGAGGCTTTTTTTTAGGAAAGCATGGCCTGTCATTGGGAATGAGGTCACTTCAGCTGTCCAGAACTTCTTCAGGTCTGGACAATTGCTCACCAAAGCTAATTCCACTATTGTAGCTCTTGTTCCTAAAGTACCTAACCCTTCCAAGGTAGGTGATTTTAGGCCCATATCATGTTGCAATACCATTCACAAATGCATCTCTAGGATTTTAGCTAAGAGGTTGTAGTCAGTTCTTTCTTTACTCATTGATCCTGTTCAATCGGGCTTTGTGAAAGGAAGGAGGATAGCAAATAACATTTTCCTTACCCAAGAACTCATGAGAGGGTATCATAGGTCATCACCTTCCCCTAGGTGTGCCATGAAAGTTGACATAATGAAAGCATATGATCATGTTAGGTGGGAGTTTCTTTGGGATGTTCTTTCTGCAATGAATTTCCATCCTACCATGATAAAGTGGCTTCAAGGTTGTGTTACGTCTGCAAATTACTCACTTTGTATTAATGGGGAAATGACTGGTTACATTAAAGGAAGAAAGGGTGTGAGGCAAGGGGACCCTTTGTCCTCATACCTCTTTGTTATTGTGATGGAAGTTTTTACTACTTTACTTAAAAGAGAAATCTCAGTTACCTGACTTTCACTTCCATTGGAGATGTAAAGCTAATTAGTTGATAAATCTTTGCTTTGCTGATGATCTAATGATATTTTGTAAAGGAGAGCTTCCATCTATTAAACACATGCAGGATGCATTGACAGAGTTTGAGGCCCTTTCTGGTCTCTCCCCTAGCTTAAGGAAGAGTAGCATATTCTTTTCTGGAGTTTCTGTGGGAGTTAAAGAGACTATTTTGCATGAGCTTGGATTTTAGGAGGGTTCACTTCCAGTGAGATATCTGGGAGTTCTTTACTATCTTCTAAGCTCAAAGCTATTGACTGTCAGAGATTGGTAGATAGTATCACTGCCAAAACTAAAAGTTGGACTAATAGGGACCATACTTACTCTGGGAGAGTCCAGCTTATCAAGAACATCTTGTTCTCAATGCAAACATATTGGTCCTCTTTGTTCATCTTACCAAAAAAGATCATCAAGGAGGTTGAATCTGTCCTTAGAGCCTTTTTGTGGTCTGGCCCTGACCTTAAACGAACAAGGGCTAAGGTAGCTTGGGAGCATTTATGTACTCCCAAAGATGAGGGGGGGTCTTGGTTTCAAATCCATGGAGGATTGGAATAAGGCTGCGGTGGCCAAGCATATATGGTTCTTGATTTCAAGGGGAGAACAATCAATGTGGTGCCAATGGGTTAAATCCTATTTATTAAAAGGAAAGAATGTTTGGAGTCTTAAAATGCCAAGTGATCCCTCTTGGGTTTGGAGGAAGTTACTTAATCTAAGAACTTTAGTCCATCCCTTCATTCTTCATACTATAGGCAATGGGGATAACACTTCACTGTGGCATGATTATTGGCATCCTCTTGGTCCACTGATGAACAAGTTTGGTCCCAGAATTGCCTATGATTCTGGCCTTCCTTGAATGCCAAAGTGTCCCAAATAATTCTCAATTCTGTGTGGGCATTCCCAATCACACAAACATGGGAGTTGAATGAGGTCAGACAATAGCTTCCTCCAATGCGAGGTACAAGGGACCAAGTTAGATGGACTCTTACCTCCAATGGACAATTTAGTATTGCATCTCTATGGGATGTATTGAGAGTACCTTTTCCCAAAGTAAATTGGCATACGGCTATTTGGTTTTCTGGTCATATCCCAAAATGCAGCTTCATAACTTGGATTGCCATCCAGGGTAGGCTTTCCACTGAGGATAGATTAGTGCTTTTTGGGATTAAATCTAATTCTCAATGCAGCTTCTGCCTTGCTAGTGAAAGCCATGATCATTTGTTCTTTAATTGTGGATTCTCAACACGTTTTTTTTGTGTGGTTAAATTAGCTTGAAATTAAAAAAGGTTAATCGAATGTACAGCCTACATAGGGCATACCCTAGGAAGAAAGAAAAAAAAAAAGAAGAAGAGTGAAAAAAGTGCGATAACCCATGCACAACCCGCATGGAGAGTAGGATAGAGTAAGATATGCAACAACATGCATTGTTTTTTTTATATCATACCCCATTGCACTATCCATCTTTGAGGAAAGATAGCACAATGGGGTATGATATAAAATGAAGCGAATAGAAAATGACAAGTAAACTAACTATATCCTGGCACATCCCGCCAGACTAGGAAATAAGATAAATAGCCATTGTCGAATAAAGAGCTATTGTTGAACCATCACTGAATAATTGCAGCTACAAAACACCTTGGCATTGAGGGGGTTGAACAGCTACTACAAAGGAACTAGGCATCGAGAAGAGGCTCGATCCGGAGATGACGGCATCTGACAGGGGGCCCAACCCTGCACACCATGTCCATTCCATCTAGTCTAATACACCCTCATCCAAAGTCCCAATGTTCGCCAGAAACAACCTGCCTTCAGCCAAAACCCATAGCCACTAGTCTCTAGAGATGGGATAAGCAGACCAAGATTTCAATACTCCATCCTAACACAATAGTATCAAGCATAGCACCCACTTCTAAGGAACAGATATTGCAGAGGACTGGGCTCCGAAAAAAGGCTTGATCCGGAGATGCGACATCCGACAAGGCTACCTCCCCAAGTACCTTGCACACCACGCCCATTCCAACCGGTCTAATGCTCTCTTGACCTAGTACACAAGGCTCACTATAACCTAAAAGTGGGACAGTATAAGGGCCTCGAATCATCTGCCATTAACAGTGCATTAACAGTGCATTACCACCGAATCATCTGGTCATAAATTGAGGCACAAAAAATTGCAGAAAGAGCCATTAACAATCCTTTTCAATCAGTGCTTCACCGCTAATCTAGTAAGGACAATCACGGTCACAGTCATACTACGCCATAACAAACGGCCCAGAGGAGCAAAGAAACTTAGATTGTGAACAAACCCAGCATAGATGCTACAACCTTAGCCCCAAAATTGGGCAACCAAACAGTACCGGCAACACACCGAAAACCCATAAAGACATGGCCATTAAACCCAAGGTCCATTAATGCACTAAACCCAATCAATCCCAGATTCGACATCAATGAAAACGCAGAGAATGGCTCAACTCTATGGCTTTGGGTAAAACATGTTAAGGTGCTTGTTACAGAAAATCCTAATTGAATTTGAAATAACTGAATTCAGGCCCACAAATCATATGGCCTGAATTCCTTAACAACCAATGCAGCTGCCCATATACTAACCTGATGAATTTAATTTACCAAATCAGATTCTAAAACCAGTGTCAACAATGATTTTCCAAAACCTGTTATGAATATCAGCCTTAGATTCTCAAAACATTACCATCTTCCCCAAAGGAGGAATCTGATCATGAAGTCAATAGATATTGAATACTCCGGCAACATCAAGAAATACCAAAGCAGTCAAAATTATGGGCACAAACTAGAATATCTCCAAATTAAGACAAGGAGAGTAACAATCTGCTGCAAAATCACAGCAGCCAAGATCTGGAATATCGCACGATGCCTCATCATCAGCAGCCCAGCCCGAAGCCTGAACATCGCAATAATCCAGAACCCACACTCGAGCAAATCCAGAACCCACCACACTTGAGAGATCTTTATCCCTTGGCCGAGCTTGGGTTAACATAAGGATTAACAAATCTGAACCAAATGACAGAAGAATCTGGTAGTGAGGTTTGGCCACTAGCCCACAACCGCACCAGAACCTCCCCCTTTTCCTTGCGTCCCCAACTGTTCCTAGCCCATCCGTCACTGTAGATCCAAAACCATTTGGGATTGACCCATATAGTCACAGCTGTACCACCAGAGAAACGCCGGAGGGTCACTACAAGAAAAATGAAAATTGGTGACGAAAAAGTGGCAACAAAATTTAATTTCGTCACTAAATGAGTATATTTAGCAACGAAAAAATAAATTTGTCACTGTTTTGACAACTTTCGTGACGAAATAATTTCATCACCAATTATACATGTTTAGTGACGAAAAAAATATTTTCGTCGCCAAAGGTACCCATTTGGCGACAAAATACATTTTTTGTCACCGAAAGCTTAAAAAAGGTGACGAAACTATTTTTCGTCACCAAAGACAATCATTTGGAGACAAAAAATATATTTCGTCGCTAAATGAGAGCAATTTAGTGACGAAATATTTTTTTCGTCACCAAATGCTTAACTTTGGTGACGAAAAATAATTTCATCACCATTTTAACGCTTTTAGCGACGAAAAATATATTTTGTCGTCAAATTGGTACCTTTCGTGACGAAATTTATGATTTGCGCTTTGTCACTAAATGTATTTCGGATATAACTCTTTACTTAAATCTTCGATTGAGATAATTCAAATTGGGTTTGAACAATAACTCAATTGACTACAACTTTCATGTTTATCAAAATTGCTAATTTTAATGTTTAAAGGTTCAAAATTACATTCGAAATATATTTTCATGTTAAACATATGTGTTATGTATTAGATATTTCAAATTTTTACAGAAAAGTGTGTGTAGAGCAGTTGGTCGGAGCTTGCACGAAAAATTCAAGGGACTCGGGTTCGAAACCCAGCAGAAGCAAGAAAGAAAGATTTCTTTTCGCATATGAAAACACCTTTTGCAATGAAAAATTTCGTCACCGATTTCTTATATTGGTGACGAAAATTTTCGTCACCGATGTGACCCATCGGTGACGAATTTTTTCGTCCCCAAAAGGAATAATTGATGACAAAAAATTTCGTCGTCAAAAGCACAACAAGTGAGGAAAAAAATTTCGTCACCAATTATTCACTTTTTGGTGACGAAATATTTCGTCAACAAAAGGCACTATAGGTGACGAAAAATAGATTTCGTCACCAGGTAGGAATCCTCGACAACCTTTAGTCGACAATTTTTTTTTCGTCACCTATATTATTTGTGACGAAAAACATACAATTTATGACGATTTTCATTCGTCACCCAATTGAATTTTTCTTGTAGTGGGTTTTGAACTACTTTATGTTAGGTCCATCAAATCTGAACAACACACCACCAGTTCCGACGAGCAGCTGCCCTTCGCCGTGCGCAGCTTGAGGACTAGAGCAGTGGAGCTGGTGATTCCTTTTGTCATGAAAAGGACCCACGAGCTAAGAGCTCTAGGTCATCTCCAAGAAGCTGAGATGGATCCCAGCAGTTCTGGGTAATCTCTGTGAAGTTGAATAAGACCCACGACTGGTTTGTGAGTGTTGATATAGCTGAACAGAGCTTAGATTACCTCTAGATCAGATCGATTGTGAGAAATCTGATATGGTGAGTGCATTCCCTAGAGAGAGAAGCTCTCAACCCATGTCCCATGTAGTCAGGACAGCATTTCTCCGCACAAGTTTGGAATGCTATGTTAGCAAAAATTGATGAGAGGTGGCCCCCCCAGTCTTAGGCAGCCTAGATTAGTCACTTCTCCAATTTTAGGGGAAATCTCTTAAGAATGTTGTTACTAGACTGATATTCATGATTATAGTATATCATCTATGGATTGAGAGAAACATGAGGAAGTTTCAAACTAAAACTAGCACCTGGGAAGTAGTAGTCCACAAAATATATAACATGGTTAAGAGTAGATTACTGCCACTGCCCAAAGGCTCACATGATACTAGATTTATTAGAGAATGAGGCATAATTATGGAATAATCATATTTGTTGCATGGTCATAGTGTGCATGTGTGAGTGTGATTAGCTTGAGTTGCATTTGTTTTCCAATTCCTCTATTGTATATGTGTTTTGTTTGGCAGGTTGCACTTGGCAGCTCCATCATGCTTGGATTTGAAGGAACTAGTTCTTCTAAATTCCATAGTGGTTCCATTGGCTTGAGCTAAATTCTATTACCTTGAGTGTGCCACTAAATGTGTGATCCCGTGAGTTGTGGGATTGAGCCCAATCTTCTTGTGAGAGGAGGTAATAGATAGTGGGAGGCATTGAGTAAGGGAGAGGTGAGGGAGTTGTGGCCCTTTCACTCTTAGTTGTATTTCAGTAGCATGTTACATGCATATTCATTTTGTCATTTGGGCTATCTTCCTATTAGTATGGTTGCACTGCGTGTAACACTTGTCATCTTATTTGTGTCCCTCTATTAGATGGATAGGAATCATATGTTCCCTATTTTCATCTAGTCCTATGTAGCCATTTGGCGTAGGCTTCCAATGCTTTTTGTATTATTTTCGTTCTTTTCTTTCTTCCTTCCTGGGGTATGCACCTCGTAGGCTGTATATTCGCATATTCTCTTTTTATTTTAAAGTCGGTTTATCCACACACAAAAAAAAGCACCCATACGATACAATACCGTAACAAAACACCCATATGGTATCATACCACACCAAAAATCGTACCATACCTAACAAAGGCACGAAAACGGTACAATATTGTACAAAAACACCCATATGGTACCTAACAATACCAAAACAGTACTATTCCTTAACCAAACGTACCAAAGCACCAATACGGTACAATACCATACTAAAACACAAAAACTGTACCATACCATACCAAAAAAGGACAATACATAACAGAGCACCCATATGGTGTAATACCAAACAAAAACGGTACTGTACTTAACAAAGCACCCACACAGTACAATACCGTACTAAGCATCCAAACGGTGTAATACCGTACCAAAACACACATATGGCACCATACCATACCAAGACGGTACCACATCGCACAAAAGCACCCATTTGGTATAATACCATACCAAAACACCCATGTGGTACCATACCATACCAAAACGGTACCATTCCTAACAAAACGTTCCAAAGCATCCACAAGGTATAATACCATATGAAAACACCCATATGGGACCATACCATACCAAGATGCTACCATATCGTATCAAACCACCCATACAGTATAATACCATACCAAAACACCCATATGACACCATACAATACCAAAATGGTACCATATTACGCCAAAGCACCCATATAGTACAATACTGTACCAAAACACCCATATGGTACCATACCACACCAGAACAATTCCATACCGTGAGAAAACGTACCAGAGCACCCAAACGGTACAATACCGTACCAAAACATCCATATGGTACCATATCATTCCAAAATAGTATCATACCATACCAAAACGTACCAAAGCACCCATAAGGTATAATACTGTATCAAAACACCAATATGAAACCATACCTTACCAAAACTGTACCATATGGAAAAAGAGTACCCAAACAGCAAAATGCCGTACCAAAACACCAAGACGGTACCATACCACACCAAAACGGTACCACAACTTACCAAAACGTACAAAAGCACCCATCAGGTATAATATCGTACCAACACACCCATATGGTACCATACCAAACCAAAACGCTACCATACCTAACAAAACGTACCAAAGCACCCATATGGCATAATACCAAACCAAAACACCCATATCGTACGATCCCATACCAAAACGGTACCATACCTTACCAAAACGTACTAAAGCACCCATACGGTACCCTACCACACTAAAACGGTACAATACTGTACCAAAACACCCATATGGTACGTTACCTAACAAAACGTACCAAAGCACCGATACGGTATAAAACCGTACCAAAACACCCATATGGTACCATACCATACCAAAATGGTACCATATCATGTCAAAGCACCCATACCTACAATACCATTCCAAAACACCCTTATGGTACCATACCATACCAAAACGGTATGATATCGTACCAAAGCACGCATAAGGACTAATATCATACAAGAACACCCATATGGTACCATACCATAACTTACCAAAATGTACCAAAGCACCCATACAGTACAATCCCGTGCTGAAAACACCCATATGGTACCATACCATACCACAATGGTTCCATATTGTACAAAAGCAACCATACGATACACCACCGTACCAAATCACCCATATGGTATCATACTACACAAAAATGGTACCATACCATGCCAAAACGTACCAAAGCACCCATACGGTACATTACTGTACAAAAACACCCATATGGTACCAAACCGTAGCAAAACGGTACCATACCTTAACAAGACGTACCAAAGCACCCGTACGGTACAATACCGTACCAAACACCCATATGGTACCATACCATACCAAAACGGTACCATATCATATCAAAGCTCCCATACCGTACAATACCGTTCAAAAACACACTTATGGTACCATACCATACCAAAACGGTACCATATCGTACCAAAGCACCCATACGGTCTAATACCGTACCAGAACACCCATATGGTGCCATACCATACCTTACCAAAACGTACCAAAGCACCCATACGATACAATCCCTTGCTGAAAACACCCATATGGTGCCTAACCATACAAAAATGGTTCCGTATTAAACCAAAGCACCCATACGGTATGATACCGTACCAAAACTCCCGTGTGGTATCATACGACACCAAAATGCTACCATACCTTACCAAAATGTACCAAAGTACCCATACGGTACAATACTGTACAAAAACACCCATATGGTACCAAACCGTACCAAAACGGTACCATACCGTAACCAAACGTACCAAAGTACCAACATGGTAAACCATACCAAAACACCAAAGAGGTACCCTACCATACCAAAACTTAGCCATACTTAACAGAATGTACCAAAGCACCGATACGATGTAATACCGTACCAAAACACACATATAGTACCATACCATTCCAAGACGGTACCATATCGCACCAAAGCACCAATATGGTACAATACCTTTCCAAAACATCCATATGGTAACATACCATACCAAAAAGGTACCATATCGCACCAAAGCACGCCTACAATACCGTACCAGAACACCCATATGTTACCATACCAGACCAAAACGGTACCATACTTTACCAAAACGTACTAAAGCACCCATTCGGTACATTACCGTACCAAAAAACCCATACAGTAACATACGTTACCAAAATGGTACCATACGTTACCAAAATGTATCAAAGCACCCATACGACACCATAGCATACCAAAACTTACCATACTGTATCAAAGCACCCATACAGTACAGTACCATTCCAAAAACCCCATATGGTACAATACCATAACCAAACGTACCAAAGCATCAATATGGTACAATATCGTACTAAAACACCCATACGGTACCATACCAAAAAAAATGGCACATACCTCAAAAAAACGTACCAAAGCATCCATTTGGTACCATACCAAAATGCCACCATACGGTACCAAAGCACCTATACTTACAGTATCATACCAAAAATACTCATATGGTACCATACCATACAATAACGGTACCATATCAAACCAAAACGTACCAGAGCACATATACGGTACAATATCGTACCAAAACACCTTTATGGTATGATCCCATACCAAAATAGTACCATACCTTACAAAAACGTAAAAAAGCACCCATGCTGGACAATATCGTTCCAATACACCCATATAGTACCTTACCAAACCAAGACAATTCCATATCTTACAATGCACCCGTAAGGTATAATACCGTAACAAAACATCCATATGGCATCATACCATACCAAAATGGAACCTTGTCGTACCAAAACACCCACACGGTATAATACCATACTAAAACAACCATATTGTGTCATACCACACCAAAACGGTACCATACCGTACAAAAACGTACTAAAGCACCCAAATGGTACAATACCGTACCAAGACACCCATATGGTACGTTACCTAAAAAAATGTACCACTGCACTCATACGGTATAAAACTGTACCAAAACACCCATATGCTACCATATCATGCCAAAGCACCCATACCGTACAATACCGTACCAAAACAACCATATGGTACCACACTTCACCAAAACGGTACCATATCGTACCAAAGCACCAATACAGTATATTACCGTACCAAAACAGTAAAACAGCACCCTAGCATACCAAAACGGATCCATACTTAACAAAAAGTACCAAGCACTCATACGATTTAATACCGTACCAAAACACACATATGGTACCATACCATACCAAGACCGTACCAAATCGCACCAATGCACCGATATGGTACAATACCTTAGCAAAACACCCATATACCATACAAAAATGGTACCATATGGTACCAAAGCACACATACGGTATAATACCGTACCAAAACACCCATATTACCATACCCTACAAAAACGTACCAAAGCACCCATACGGTACAATACCGTACAAAAACACCCATATGGTACCATACCTTACCAAAATGGTACCATACCTAACAAAACGTACAAAAGCACCCATACGATATAATACCGTGCCAGAACAACCATATGGTACAATGCCATACCCAAACGACACCATATCGTACCAAAGCACCCATACGGTCCAATACTGTACCAAAACACCCACATGGTACTGTACCACACCAAAACGGTACCATACCATACGAAAATGTACCAAAGCACCCAAATGATACAAAACGGTACCATACCTTACGAAAATGTACCAAAGGACCCATACGATACAATACTGTACGAAAACACCCATATGGTACCATACCTTACCGAAACGGTACCATATCGTACCAAAGCGCCCATATGCTCCAATACCATACCAGAACACCCATATGGTACCATACCATACCAAAACGGTACCATACCTTACCAAAACATACTAAAGAACCCATATGGTACATTAGCATAAAAAAACACACACATGGTACCATACCATTCTGAAACGGTACCATACCAAACAAGACGTACCAAAACACCCATTTGGTACCCTCCTATACAAAGACGGTACCATATCATACGAAGCACTCGTACGGTATAATACCGTGCCAAAACACCCATTTGGTACCATACCATACTAAAATGTACCATATCGTACCAAAGCACCCATACTGTACAATACGGCACCAACACAACCATATGGTACCAAACTATACCAAAACAGTTCCATATCGTAACAAAAGCACCCATATGGTACAATACCGTACCAAAACACCCATGTGGTACCATACCATTTCATAACGGTACCATACCTTACCAAAACGTACCAAAGCACCCATACGGTACAACACCGTACCAAAACAACCATATGGTACCATACCATACCAAAACGGTACCGTATCGTAACAAAAGCACCCGTACGGTACAATACCATACCAAAACACCCATATAGTTCAGTTCCTTCCTTGCCTTGACACATCCTGGGTATCGTCACTTGACTCTTGGGACTCGATGGCATACCACCACATGGCCTCGGGTGCTCGATTGCCCTCAAGGGCTATCCTTGGCGTCAAAATACGCCTTATTTGCACGTTTCACCTTTAAAACTCAACAAAATACGTCACATGCAATATCGAGTAAAAACGATAAATTAACCATAAAAGCGCTACAAACTAGAGGACTAGAGCACCAAGATTGCACAATATTGGGTGCTCATCAAGGATTGATCCCCCCTTGCATGGGGATCGATCCCCAAGCAGTTTTGGGCGATTTGTGCAAATTTTTGACAGCTTTTCAAAGGCGCAAGGGATGTCGATCCAAACTCGATTGAAGCACGTAATCAACTCATAAACACATAAAGAGAGTAAGAAATCCCTACCCCGAAGTGTAAACACGAAGATCCAACCCAAACAAGCGAGCCCTAGCGTTGGAATTAAAATCCTCATTGAATACTCCTCTCCGAGCTCCATCCGACGAACCACAAGCTTGAAATCACGTCTAGAGAGTAGGATGGAGGTTGATTGCCATGGGTTTTAAGCTTTGAGGTGAGGATTCAAAAGAGAAGGTGAGAGAGAGGGGAGAGGGTCGGATGAGAGGGGGAGAGAGAGAGAGCCGAGAGGTTGAGAGAGAGATAAGGGGGGACTTTGATCCCCTACAACACACACACACACCCCTTTTATACAAGCATCCAAACCAATTACACTCACACTCCCTCAATTTATAATCCTATCATTTGGGCCCCAAATCAAATAAACTCACAATTTTCCTCATTTTATCCAATACTGTTGCATTTATAAAACCTTTAAACCATTTTCGTAAAATACGGGTTTCTACAAAGAATATGCCCTTTGGTGTTCTTTCTTGGTTATTAATAAAATTTCTAAACTTTTGGCAAAAAAAAAAAAAGAGCATTACTATCGGTTTGGATCCCTAAGATCACAGACTTTGGGATTTCCCGTCACCTAATGAATATTGAACTTATATAAAGAAATAAATGTTGTATAAAAGAACATACACCAAGTCTGAGGTTCTAGATCTGATTTTCTAAGAATCAATGTACTGGCGACGAAGATGACATCTGTAGCGGCTTCTACCTTCAGTCCACAGCGGGACAAGTTCGAGTTGGTGCGGCAGGTCATCTAGGAGAGCTTGCTCTGTGTTCATACCTGGCCTCTCAACTTCGGCCTCTCCAACCCCTCTTTACGAGTGTGTTCGACGGGTCCGGCTCCAGCGTCGTGGTTCTGCAGACACCCCAATTTGGCCTAACGATTATTTCAAGTCCTACCTTGGGGACCATCCCGATGATGAATGGATACAGTGATTACTGATTGACCTCTCGTAAACCTGTGGACTTTTGGTGAGTATTTTTAGCCACTTAGATAACCCAATTCAGAGCCAAATAGCCTTTCAGACAGAAATACAGAATCCTGGGAGAATCTATCTTTCGGCCGTAACATTGATCTCACGGCCTCAACTTCACTCTTTCACCTGTGAAACATGTTGCTTGAAAAACTCCCTGAGAGATTGATTCCTCGGCAGTCAAATCTATTCTTCGGCCGCCCAATCCATTACTCAGTCGCCGAATCATCTATTTTCCAGATTCTGGAATGTTCTGTCAATCGTTTGATTCGATCACCAAAACCCTAGCAGCCAAATTCCGATGCGTTCGGGCTTCGAAAGGAGATTCGTCTAGAGATCTTCTAACCCTATACTACCTTATTGATTCAAGCCATTTGATTGGTCGGAGTAAGTCACCAATTGCCTATATAAAAAGGCATTTAGGGTTCCAAAAATACACCCCACAAAACCACAATACAACAATTCACATCATCAATCACCCTCTCTAGCCACGAAACTTTGCATACATACTCTCTCATATCCTCTCTACAAAAGCTCTAATCTTCCGGAGGCAGCCGCAGTCCGACGATCAAACCCCTGAAGTTCAAACCCTAACCCTAGGGTTTTCGAGAAGCAAATAAGTCAATCCCCTATAATCCGAAGCAATCAAACAACTGAGGGATCAAGGTGTTGAGGCCCAGGGGCCTATGGTTTGATCTTTTTCTTGTCTTTATGCAGTAATTGTAGCGTTTTGATTTTCTGCTAATCATTTAGTCTGGTGTGAGGAAGAACATCGGCTAAGGCATCGATCCTTCGGCCGATATATCAATTTAGTGGGATCCCTCAGCCATGACATCTATTCATCGGCCGAGAGATCCATTTCCCTGGGACAACCTTTTTTGTTCCTTTATTTCTGATGCATGCTTTCAATTATCGTTTTGGCTCATCTTATCAACTACTAAAAGCTAAAATCAATTTACATGTTTAGAGTTAAATAAAGCAAGTATTAATCATATGTCGAACAAATTATGGGCCAGTCTCACGACTGGACAAAAGAAGGGTGCCTAACACCTTCCCCTTATTGTACTTTTGGCTCCCGTACCTGGAATCTCTATTTGTTTTTCCTAAGTTTTTATAAACTAGGTGGCGACTCTATTTTGATGATAACCGCTATCGTGTGGCGATGTTCCTAGCCATGGGAATATTTACGATCTTGGTTTATGAAGTAGAAAGCAAACAAACAAATAATGATCAATCTGTATGGCGATGCCCCGCTTGGGAGGTGTCTATAGTTTTTGGTGACTCTGTTGGGAAGTTGGGAGCCATAACCAGAAAGTTTGATATAAGACTAATACATGCTTTATTTAATTCATTTATCATATGCATCGAGCGGGCAACCTCGTTAAGTTCACTTAATATCCCAACAAGTCACAAGCTATATTAGGGGTTCTAGCAAACTCCATAGTCACTTATACCTAGTGGTATATCAAAAAGGGAACCACCCAATCGCCACCTATGATGGGCTGGCGGAAAGACTGGTGCCCTTTGACAATGGAGCGCCCTTGAGACTACCCAAACCTTACATGTGTTAGAGAGCCATAGAACTTATCAAAATAAGACAGGAACCCGCAGGTTAAGGAATTTTCCTGCATTTTACTTCGAAGTTCTTCCTCACACCCCGTATCATTTGTTGTTGTAACATCTCTTTCTGTGTAGAAGGGTTGGGATTTTTAGCCCAAATCCTAACCCTATATTGCCCAGTACTGACTTACAGGTTTTCTTACTTTCAAGCAGCCACAATAGGTAAACCGAGAAAGCAACCACAGCCAATTTTATACTCTTACAACACCCGAAGCCACTCCAAACAGAAGTCTTTGCAGCCATCTCGTTTATCATCTTCACCGGTTAGAACACCTCCGCCGCAACGGTCCCAATCGCTTCTTGGGTCTTCACGGTCATCCTTTTAGCAAACCCAATCATTCGCCAAATCCCAAGCTTCGCCAAGCCTTCCTCTCACTCCCATCTCAAAAATGTCAGGCAACGATGCCATCATTGTTGAGCTCCAAGCTCAAATCACTGCTTTGCTAGCTGAGAAAGCAGCAAGAGATGCTAAGATAAGGAAGATGAGAATCCTCTTAAAGTAATAATAACCGAAAGTCCTGAGCTGGCCAAGCAAGTCAAAGAAATCAAGCATGCTTTGGCTCATTCACAAGGGGACCAAATCCTGGATTTCGAAGGACTTTGCCTCTTCCCAGAATCTCAACTGCCTGAAAGGTTCAAGATGAGAACATCGAGAAGTTCAATGGGACTGGTAATCCTACCAGCCACGTTCACCATGTTATCAACACTCTGAAGCCAATGGGCTTGACTGATGAGATCATCGCTCAACTGTTTCAAAGAGCTCTCACCGGAAGCGCTCTCAATTGGTTTCTCACTTTGGAATTTGTGCACTATCAAACTTGGCCATAAATTGCCAATGCTTTTGTCAAGCAATACACATACAATGTCCCAATTGAGCTAACCACCCGTGATTTGGAAATGACCAAGCAAGAGTTGAATGAAGACTTTGCTACCTTTGTGGCTAGATGGAGAGAGAAAGCTGCTAAAATGAAGAACCGTCCCTCCAAGGAAGATCAAGTAAGGATAGTTGTCAAAAATCTGCAGCCCAAGTATCTCAGGCATATCTACACTCAGGCTATCATTGACTTCAAATGCCTGCATACTACTGGGTTACAGATTGAAGATGGAATCAAGCTGGGGCTCATTGGGAAAGAAGAAGCTCCTCCTCCACCCAAGAAAACTTTTCCTACCCGTACTTCTCATACCTCCATAAACACCCTTGACCCAGCTTTGCCACAAGACCCTTTCCAAACTAGCTCTTCCCGAAACTCAAATCGTCCTCACCGCAACTTTGACCCACTCTATATGACCTCATCCCAACCCTTAACCATTCTAAGCTGTCAAGGGCATCTGAAGTCTTTGAACAACTCACCACCTCAGCCACCTCACGGCCCAAACTATGACGCTAGCAAACAGTGCGCTTACCACCAACACCTTAGGCATGAGATAGACCGTTGCATGCGTCTCCGTCATGATATCTAGGATCTCATTGATAGCCAAGCTATAAAGCCACCCAAACCCAACGTACAATTCAACCTGCTCCCCACTCATAATGCTGAACCACCACCTCGAAACATCAATCTTATAAGTCTATCTTACAACTCCACATATAATCCTACCCAATACATTATCCCAAGTACCCAAGCCAAACCATCTTTGATCTTCCCTGAGGATAATGGGTGTCTTAAAGAGGAGTCCAACTTTCCCTACATCTATGCAATTGACAATGGGGATTGGTGGTTGGAAATGCGCCAAGCCCCGCCAAGTGATTGGAAAACTAAAAGAATTGAGCCAGCTGACCCCTGGGGCACCCAAGAAGAAGAAATAGGCCATCTCACCCGAAGTGGAACAGTGTACAAACCTCCTAAGCTTAGTGGAGAAAGCTCGGCCACAACCCGAGTAATGGAAGAAGAAGAAGAGGAAAGTCAAATGGTGGAACTTGAAGAAGAAAGGGTCTTGAAACAATTGAAGAAAATCCAAGCTGATATCTCTATCTGGGGACAACTCATGTCTTCTTATGAGCACTGTAATTCCTTCGTCAAGACCTTGGGAAAAGCCAAAGTTCCCATTGATATCACCCTTGAGGATTTGGTAGGATTCATAAAGGCATCCAAAGCCCTAAAATCAACAATAGCTTTCACTGACAAGGATCTGCCTCTTGAAGGTCCTACACACAACAAACTCGTATACATCTCCCTCAAGTGTTTTACTAAGTGTATCCCGTTGGTTTTGGTGGATAATGGATCCGCTTTGAATGTGTGCCCTCAAAGAACCCTCGACAAGCTGGGAATAGGCACTGCCAACCTACGTCCTTAAAGCTTACCCTACTATTGGAAGTAGAAAAGATCAAGAGAGATGTGGAGTTTCATGTCATGGACATACCAACCACCTTCAATCTTTTGCTAGGAAGGCCTTGGCTACATGACGCTGGGGTAGTGCCCTCCACTTTACATCAAAAAGTTAAGTTTGTAGCAGATGGAAGGATTGTGACCATCCTAGGGGACTCATCAATTCAAACTCATTCCGATATGCCTGTGGAAGAAGTGGGAGCCGAGACAGAGGAAACTTTTCTTACTGGGTTTAGTCTTGAAGAAGCAACTGTCGTGCAAGCTTTGATGGCTGAAAGAAGTTTTTACGAAAGCTCCCTCGTCGTATGAATGATGTAGAAGCAGAACTACTTCCCTGGATTGGGTTTAGGCAAAAGATCACAAGGCATCCCACGAATGATCGATCCCCCGCACAATCAATATGCCTTTAGTCTTGGCTGCACCTGACAGAGGTTGAGATAGAGGAGAAGAGCAAAGAAAGCATGGAAAAGGCTAAAGCAAAGGGAAACATAGTCAAGGAAAAGGCGTTTATGATCCCAAAGACGCTTAATGGTTGGTTTGTGAGAGAAGGTGAGGACTTCCCATTTTGTGGCTTCGCAGAAACATGGGAAGATGAAACCACCAAGCAGAGGCATCCTGAGATGCAAATCTTCTTCAATCAAGAATGGACTGACAGTGACATGGAAGAAGAATCAACAAACTCATCTCCCGTCCCCAAAGACTGGATCGAGGTGCTAGCTAGATTTGACCTAAAGATTCTATTTGGCAAAGAAGAGGGTGAAGAAGAGTATAAAACTGTGAAAGGCAAGGAGCAAACCCTGAGATGCTACAGTAATTGCAAGAACATGACATGACAAAATCATTAAACATAACTTTTGTTTCCTAAATCAAGCTAGAACATGTTTTGGGCCCCTGTTTGGGCATTTTCTATGGTTAAATGAATTCCCATTTTATGTTTCCATTTTATGCTTAATAAATGATTTGGATCTTGAATTTGCAATTCCCAATACACTACAATCTCTTTGCCAAAGAAAGGAGTTTTTAAGAATCAAATTCTTTATGATTGTTGACAAAAAGGAAAGTAGGGACGAGCCCTGATTGCTTAGAACTAGGTTTTTGTCAAAACTTAGAAAGAAGACGCTATCTCCGCAAGAACACTTAGAGTTAGCTTGCCCATCATAAAAGTACAAACACAAAGGAGTCTCAGAAAACATCTCCACCAAATTCCTCTCCAAAACACGGAAACCTTCTTGTGAGAAATGCTCGTTGGGTAATCTAAAAACCCAAGCAAAAGTAAGAGTAAAGCCTGCTAGGGCAAGAAACTGCTAAAACGCAGCCTAGGCAAAAGGTAAGGCATTTGAAGAAAAGCTCGCTAGGGACTCAACCTCCATTAGGTAACCTTGGCAAAATCAAGAGCATGTGAGGAGAAAAAACAAGAGCGGAAAAACCAACCCCAAGGGTTGTGATTTTGGAACTATGTAAAATGCCTGATTCCCTGACTGGGATACGTAGGCAATCTCACATTGAGATACGGTCCAAGCATGTGGAGAGAAGGAAAAATATCAAGAAGTTTGTACTCAATAATAGGCATAGCTAACCCTGCGTATTGAGCTCGCAAAAGATGAGTTAGTCATTTTTCAAAGAATTGACAAAAGCAAAAAGTCATGAGAATCATTGATCGTCCTCCCTAACTCAAAAGTCATCAGTATAAGGGACAAGATATCTTAGAAATCCTAAAGCATGGCAAAGAGACTATGGATGTAAAATCCTGATTTTTAAAATTCTAGTCACGTGATCCGAATAGGAACTCGACACTCTAATTTAATTCTAATAGTAAGTTAGGCTATGCGAAGTGTATCGTTAGTCGAATGAATGTGTGAATTCTAATTTAATTTTGTAAATACTATGGGACAATGGAGTTACATCTTATACACGGCACAAGTTACGCAACGTTGGAATCTTTCCTTTAAAACTGGACACCACCACAATAATCCCCCTATTTTTATTAGTCTATGTTGAATTTCTAATATTTTTCGAAGACTGAAATCTGAATGCGTTCGGACAGAATTTGTGATGATCGGACGCGAGATGCTATGTGTCGCGATGAGATGACAAGGGAATCACAGGTGTCCTTTGCAAAGAAAAGATGGGTGCTGACTCACCTTCTAACCACCGAAATATATGTATACAATTTTTAGGTGTATAATTAAACCCTACATTTGATAAAACAAAATTAGAAAGGAAAGGCAAAAGAAAAACATTATCACTATAACAGTAGTTTCCCGTTGCGTTACCGCTCGCCATTCCGACCAACGTTGTTGGAAAATTCCATGATTCTCTCCTGGTTATCGTTCACCTCACTCCCTAATTTATGTAGCTAGAAAAATTATTACACATATGATTATTGGAGTAATTAGTTCACACAACACACTCACCACAAAACAAGCACACGCATAGTGCACGATGGATCGGAAAGCAGCGGCCACGACTGCCGGCCCCTCGGGCCACCCCAATTATTCCTCCTTATTTCTCCACCGTATCTCTTCCTCTTCTCGCACTTGCCGCATTCGAACCCCTGAAATTTTCACACAAGCGAAACTCCCCCCGGCAAAGAGTTCGAATTCGGACTCGCCGCCATAGCTCGGGTTAGGAACAAAATCAACTGTTAAAAAAAAGAAGAGGTGTCTTAGAAACCTAATTTAAAGTACTTGACGCTTGTTGATGGACTTTAAATAAAATCCATGAAGCATTAAGAATAATAAATTGAAACTTCTTGGTATCTAAACACTAACCTAATTAATCTTGGAGTTGGATACTTAGCTAATACCAGTATATTATGTGTTTAGGTGCAAGTTGTGTGGGGTGATCAATTGCCGTGTGCTAAGTTAAACGCTACTTTTTGGTGAGTTGCGCATACTTTAATTACATGTATTTTCTGAAATTTTGGAATTAGAAGCCATTGCTTGATTTTGCTGGAAAATATGGAATTTGAACTTTCTACTTGGTTTAATTGATGTTAATGCGTGCGATGGTTGGTTTATAAATCTTTTGAGTTTCAGTTAAATTAGACCATGGTAATATGTTTTGGAAACTTGAATTTTATTGGTTGCTACTACATGCTCGTGATAATATGATCCATTCGAACGGTGTCCCAAGCACTAGGGGACGGTTAAAGCTACTAGTGGCATCAAAATAATAAGATAGGAGATGCAGTCAGGCATCACCGGGTAATGATATCTTACCACTCTTCTTCAACAGGGTCGCTCCCCAACCAACTGGCAAAAAATACCGTTGAATGCTATTATCACTCAATAGTGCAAAAGTTGAAAGAAAAATAAAATGGAAAGGTCCTTGGACCCAAGAAATGAGCTTACGGACTAAAATGCGTGTACTGGAACTGTAGGCCTGTCAATGGACCGGATCTAATCCGGATCCGATCCGAAAAATACGATCCGATAAAGTCGATCCGATAATCCGAATCCGGTAATTCAATACGGATCCGGATCGGATCGGATTAAATCCGTTATCAATCCGAATCCGAACTTTATTTTTAAAAATTTTTTAAATTTTTTAAAAAAATTTGTAATTTTTTTTTTTTGAAAAAAAAAATGTTTAAGAAGTTGTATTTTTATTTTTATTTTTAATTTTTAATTTTTTTTGGAAAAATTTTTTTTTTTGAAAAAAAAAATTGTATTTTTTTTGAAAAATATAATTTTTTTTGCTAAAATTTTTGAAGTAAAAAAAGTTTCCGGATCAGATTCGGATTTCCGGATCGGATCCGGATTTTTCAGATTCGGATCCGGATTACCACTATCGGATTTGAGTCTTATCGGATCCGGATCGGATTGGGTCTTATCCGGATCCGGATCGAATTGGGTCTTATCCGGATCCGGATCCGGATCTGTCGGATTCGGATCAGATCCGGTCCATTGACAGGCCTAACTGGAAGTTTAATGAAATATGTGGATTGTTGTTTTGAATTGTTTTATAAATGTGGGGTATTTCCACGGTCAAACTTGTAACTTTGGTATACGTTTCTCACCCAAGCTTCGTCTTATAAAAACCTTTTCCAATTTTTCAGGTTAAGGTAGATAGCAAGTTGTGGCTGAACAAGGTGTTAGAATAACCGTGGAGAATCATGTATTGTCTAATGGTTTGTAACTATTATACTTGTACACTTAGAAGCTCTGGATTATCTTATTTATTCTATGCTTCCGCATACTTGAATTCTATTGTTCAAAATGACACCGATGTTAGAAATCCCTAAACTAGAATATGAGTAGGCCTTCGGTAGCTTAACACACGCTTGGCCGGTCACGACTCCCATGGTCGGTTTTGGGTCGTGACAATGGAATACGGCAAAAGCAAACAAAAGGCATAAATTAGATTCAAGCATAAGAAGGAAGGAACACCACTTGGCCAAAGTTCAGCTTCTTTAAGGAACAAAAGCAGGGACTGAAGAATGGAACCTTCGGCTGAGCAATACATTCCTCGGTCGATGTTTCGATTTACCTACTAGAGAACAGTTTTGCTGCAAAACCATTTTCAAAGTTATCAACTCTCATTGCTCATTCAAAATAGCAAATACCTGTTCAAAACAAGTTTTAATCCATTGCATCCAATCCTGAAGCATCTTAGGAACAAAACATGTTCCCATAAGACAAAGAGTTTAAATCATAAAACATGTTGTGGTTGCTCCATAAAATACATAATTCTTGTATGTTTTAGGACTAACAATATAGGAACAAAAGGAGAAGACAAGATCTAAACTACTGTCCACGGCCCCTCTTGGGTGCATGTCGAGAAGAAGGATGGAAACGCTCACGAACTGGGATATGGATCCTCCGCCCTTCACCTCCATCATCAGCTTCAGCACCTCCAACTCCATCACCAGCCCTGGCACTCTCGCCCTCAATGGCACCAGCACTCTGAGTAGCAGATACCGTCGGCACCCGCTTTGCTTCAAGCTGCAAGGCAAGAAATGTGAAGATTTAGATTCACACAAAGATATGGAATGGAAGAAGTTAAAATTGAAGAATACACACCTCGGCTATCCGGCTATGCTGTCTCCGAATTAGGGCCTCTGCGCTATGAAATGCACGCAACCACTCCTGAACTACATCCGCCAGCACTTGCAAAGGAAGTTGCGTCATATACAGCAATGCATAAAAAGGATATCATGAGCAACCAAAACTTGCAAAATTACCTGTTGAACTCCGGTAGGTAACACATAGAGCTGAGTCGAGCATGGGGTCAGCGTCAAATGCTTTTCCTCCCCGTTGTTGTTATAGAAAAAGACAAAGCCAGGGGCCCGTGGCCAAACAAGAGGAGCAGTAGCAACGGTAATAGCAGGCAATGTCAGCGAGGCCAAACGGAAGGCCGAGTGATCTCCCGCTTGGAGAAAATCCGTAGCTGGCTGTCTCTTAAGAGCAAGAAGTAGGCCCTCTCATGTCAAAAGATGAGTCAACCTCATGCCAGCTGGAGGAGGAAGAGGAACAAGTTGCAACGCCTCTGAGCGTGGGAAGTACTAGCAGGTCACCCTCGCCCCATGATACCAAGCTCTCGGAAAAGGCCCCTCCAAAAGGAAGTGCTGGCTATCCAAAACTCGGGCCGAGGTCAACTCCAGAGGAGCGCCTTCAAGCAAAGTATCCCAGGGATCAAAACACACCTGTTATAAGCAACATAACATCAGTATAACAAAGTGGAAAGATAGCATGAGGGTGAAAGGATAAAATGTGTCATACCTGATCTACCATCAAACGGTCCAAAACTCGCCTCCAAACTAGCAGGTTCATAGCGAGTGATCGTGTCCTCTGAACTCCTTTTAGCCAGTGGGCCGCCCGTCGAACAAAACTTGACTCCCCATGCCTAGTTGGAGGAGGAAACTGTAATAGGTGCTCAAAAGCCCAAAGCTGCAGACAAAAGATAAGGACAAGCATAAGTCACAAAAAGCAGTAAAGGAATGACAAAGAAAGCCAAAACATATACCTCAAGAAAGCGGTGATGCCTACCCAATGACAAGCTAACACCTCAAGAACAAGCACTCAAGTGACCGTACAGCGTGGCCAAAGCAGGAGTCCCCCAGTCAAACTCTGCTATAGTCGCCAAATTCACCAAAGCAGCTAGAAACTGAATATGCACTGAATTCTCCTTGTTGAAGAATAAGGTCTGGCCAAGGAGATAAAGAAGAAAAGCCCTTACCAACTGTTGCATCGATACCTCAAACTCGATGCCCGCACGATCGAATTGTTCCCGAAGCCAGGAATAAGTAATGTGGCCACCTGCTGACAGTTCAAAAACTTTCCTTAAAAGGTATAAGAGGGCCCTCTCTCGCTCATGAATCCTTGGGTCTATCAGAAAATGATCGCCGCCAACCCTCAAACTTGTAAGCAAAGCGAAATCACCCAGCGTGATTGTCATCTCTCCGACCTTGGGAAAATGGAAAGTATTTGTGGTATCCCACCACCGCTCCACTAAAGCTGTAGTCAGTCCCAACTTTATTTTCGGAAGAAGAAAGCCCAATATCAATTGCTCGAAGCTAGCCGAAGCAGTTGCGTCTTTGGCATCCTGGGAAAGCCTCTTGTACCATTCAAAAACCTGGGGAGAGCTCCCCCACACGCATAGCTTCTCATTTGCCTGGCAAAATACAAAGAAGAGATCAATACGAAAGCATAAGGAGATCGCCTACACAGGGGGCAATTTCTAGAAACCAATTTCATTTTCAAATATCAAATCATTGCTTCATAAAATCTTATACAAACAATATCATTGGCAGGAGAAAATTCACCTTTACATTGGTGAAACCAAAGTGTTGCTCCGGCTCTCTACGCAAAACCTCAGGCGGGACATCGCTAAGGGGAGGACAATATCATGATGAACTGCCTCGCCCGATTATGTGAACCGGAGGGACATATGTGGTGGCATCAAAAGGGGGCAAAGCATCGTTGCCCGTATATAATGGGCTTCAAAATCTGTCTCAGGAAGAATGGGTTGTGAAGAGCTTCCCCTAGCAGCAGGTGTACGGCGGCTCGAATGAAGGACGCGGGTACTCGAAATCCCACCAACGACCGCGGCCTCAACGGCCGGAGCTTTGCCTCTGTCCCTTGACGCAGCATGAACATCGGATGATGGAACAGACATAGTGTCAACCGGATGGGGAGGTGGAGAAGCCATGGCAATGAAGCCAGAGTGGTGGTAGACGGGGGTGATCGGAGAGAACCACGGAGAACGACGGCGACGGTGGCGGTCGGGGGACGGGGTGATTTTGGTCGAAAGAGATACGAGGGGGGAGAAAAAAGGAGGAATAAACGAAATGACCTGTGGAATCGATTAAAACCAACTTAAATCGATTTCCCTTACTGTTGGCGTTCTCACGGTCGAGACATCGATATCTCACCCGCGTCATCGATCCTTCAACCGCTGAATCTATTTCCTGGCCCCCTAATCAATCTCTCATAGCAACATCAAATTTTGCTCGATGCACCAATTCAAGCCCTTATGGAATTCTGGGTCCTCGACCAACATAATAAAAGACAGAGAATGACGAAAATAGCCTTGGGGGTACTCCCGAGTAAATGCAACGTGATCAAAACCAGCCTTGGGGGCATCTCCGAGCATATGGAATCTCAAAAATCAGTGCCAAAACCACTCCAGGATTGTCAACTCCACGCTCTCCATGCTCCGCAGCTTTATGTTCATTCATTATCAAACAGCTCCATGCACACTAACCTAACAGCTCTACGCAGCTCTACACTTGTCATCTTAACAGCCCTGTGCTCATTATTGCTTTGTTTGTCGATATATCAAATAAGATCACCCCAAGCGTAGGGTATAAGTGTCCAATTGAAGCATAATAATCTGGAAGACCGGGATCGTACCCATGGGAATAATTAATACGGCTTTGCTGGATTTGTAGAAGTAAGCACAATTTTCGGCTTTTAGGCAGCCAACTTTGTTTTACGTTTGCGGTGGAAAGTAAAAATGGCTAAATTGAAAAGCGAATAAACTAGGATAAAAAGCAGATTAGGTCTAGGAATTACTAACACCCACGACTCGAGTTGAACTACATTTTTCACCCAATTACACGGTTTACGATACTCAATTAAGGTTCCCAAACCGGAAAATAAGATGGTTCGATTACCAAGCTAGCTCTATAATTTATTTAGCAAATGCCTCGTGCGACAGAGCTCCAAGCATCATGTGTGGTAAGTAGGCGATGCTCTTACCTACACATGATCAAGGGGGTTTACACCTTAGCAATTTGACAAATAAACCCGAACTCCACATCGATTTTCGAACCAAAAATTAAAACTTTATTGGTGAAAAATGCAATTTTTACTCAAGCCATGAGGTGCTAATCACCCTACGACCTAACCTTAGAAAACTACTCACACATATCTATGAAGATAAGAGCAAGCAAAAATCTACTAAGCATTATTGAAATAACAACGCTAGAAGAAAATTAGATTAAACGATAGATCGGAGTAGCGGCTACAACTTTAATGAAGACAAAATTAACAAAAACTAATTAAGTAAAGCAGGAAATTTAAAATTAAAGTGCTGGAAAATGAAGAACAATGAAGAACAATTCAAAATCTAGATCTAGATCTAAAAATGATGCATTCAAATCTATTCTACTTGTTTGTACAATGGCATCACGAGCTTTTATACTCCAAGGTACGTGCACGGAATATTCTTCAGGAGATCCAAAAATCCTTCTCCTAAGGCTCTCGATACCGATGGCAACGGCCTTACGCTGCTGAGCTAAGGTGTTCGGTACTGATTGGATAAATTGAGTTCTACCGATGCCGAGCTTGCTGATGGCTGTCATTGAATCAGCTCAGTACCGATGGACGCTGGCCTGATCTACCGATGCCGACGTGGCTTCAAGGTCTCTGATAATTGGCTCAGTATCGATTGAATGTAATTCATGGTACCGGTGCCTACGTACTTAAGTCCAGCCCTTGGTCATTTGCTCCGCCTTGCTAATTTGAGAGCCGTCGGGTGACCTTGCCTTAGCCATCGGGTCTTAAAACTTTGTCATTAGGTGATTTCCTACAAAACAAAACCAATACACCTCACGAGTAGAAAGCAATCAAAACAACTAAGTTTAAGCGATAAAATAAACTAAAACTAAATAACTAGCGCACCCTCTATTGCATAATCGGGTGCTTATCACACCCCCTAACTTGAGGTTTGTTAGTCCCTAGCAAATAAACTACGAAGAATTTGAAAACTAGCAATCTTGCGATTCATTCTGCTATCATAACTTAGAACATGCTCGACATTGTAAACTAACAAGAGTTCAATCAATCCGGCTTTTTATTTCATTTCTACAATTCACAATTTCCGCATCCAATTAAACAGGTCATGCATCAAGCAAGTCTAAGAGCAAGCATAAAAAGGTTTGTGTCCTCGAACAAAGGGAGGATACGGGACACAAAACCTGCAAGTTCAGACTAGTTATCATATCCCACGAAGAAGTGCTTTACAAACAGGCGACAGCGAACAAGAAATACTATGCCTCAAACAACGAAAGCATTTTATTCAATAGAATTAACAACTAACAGATGAAAATTGGATAGCGACGGGAAAGCATACCATGCAACTAGCTACACAAACATCAAATAGTCAATCATAATGGAATCCATGTGCACATAGGATCAACTAAGGTCTTTTTAAGCTTGTAATGACCTTGGTTACAAAGAACAAGTTAGCAAAAATGGGCGACAGTCTATTTCTAGCTTGCTTAACTACTCGAGTGACCGCCGCCAACTCAAAATGAACCAAGTCAAGGGTCAAACCAATAAACCAACTACTAATAATGTTCAAAACTAAACTATAAACTGAAATGCAACAAAACGAAAGGATAGAGTGGTTGGCATGTCAACCAACCTAGACCCCGACCAAGTAAAGGGGATTTTCTAACCACCGACTCACTAACTCCTCACATCATCATACCACCACCTCAATCAGCCAATTCTTCACTCTCATACCCTGCAAAATCATCACTGACTTCCCCCTCATCCACTGGCTCCGGATCATATTTCACTCCGTGCTGTTGCTCCAGAGTCGATGTCTGCCAGGCTATCTCTCTCCTCTGTCTCTCCAAATCCCTCATAATCTATCTCCTCTCAACCTTCTCCTTCCTTCGTGAATTAATGAGTGCCACCCCTTGACAAAACAACTTCTTAATCTAGGATGTTTGTTTCTCCTTTTTGGACGACATTGTGGTCAAATAATCCCCCTTTTGAACATGTTTATCCTTAGCAGCATGAGTTTGGGACAGACTTTTTTCATCAAATGAATCATCAAATGGTCCAGGTGAAAGCTCCTCCAACTTCTCATATGTCCACCCCTTAACTCCTTGTTCGTCGCACAAACTAGTGATCATACAGGGGAAAGGCATGATGGCAGTAATCAACGTGTTAGCTCTAAAATCTCTCAACTGAGTGAAAATGAACACCGCCCAATCCACTATCAAATCATTAGCCGTGAATGCATACAGAATCACTCCACTGTACCTAGTTGGTCTGTGATCTGAGCCTCGGGGGTATAAATTGCAACGAACTACTTTATTTAAAATTTGAAGCTAGCCTTGAAATTTTCGGGTACATGGGGTACTGTAGCTTTCGAGGGGTCAATACAAAGAATCCTATTCACCACCTATTCATCCAGCCTCTCATCTTTTCCAGGATAATTCACCAAATCAGGAGGGGGTCGCTGAATTTTCAAATATCGAGCAATGTCATTGGGGGTAATCACAACATCAATGCCCCCTACTTAAGAAATAATTCTAACAACCGGGTCACTTTCCCAATTGACCTCAGGAATTTGCATGTATTTATAAAACTCAATAACAGCATTCTTATTATATCCAACTAACGGTTCAGTCCAGAATTGCAAACCTTTGCGCATGATGTAACAAAGACCCATGTGATCAGGCTTGAATTTCCCAGCATCCACTTGACGCTCATTCTTGAACTTTCGACTATCAAAACTGCCCTTCCAAGTCTTTCTTTTGTCAGCTGCAATCTCAGTCGGAGTCCTACGCCTTTTCCTACTCCGAGAACCCGAAGCTTCCTCCGGCTGACTTTCCTCCTCCTCTGCCAAAAAGTCATCTTCCTCCTCAATTTTCGGTTGAGAAGGAGGAGCACGGTGCGCTGTCTGTTTAATCCTCGGCATTGAAAGCAAATAGGGATTTTGGGTTTTTATTTTTGGTATTTTCGGATTTTTGAGGGAATTTTCTAGGGTTTTGGTTTTTGAGTGGAAAAATGAGAATGTAGGGTAAGAATATAGTGGGGGCGAGGATAAATGAGTGAAAAATAGGAAGAAAGTTTGGATTTTTGAGGAAAAACAAGAGAATTTCGGATTTAAAAGAGGAAAAATGGATTTACCTCTTTTTGGCTTGAAAATCACGAAATTGGTGGATGAATCTTGAGTTTTGTTGAAGGAGATGAGGGATTGGGTGGGTTTATGGAAGAATATGGAGTTTTTGGGTGGAGATTGAAGGTTTAGGGCTAGGGTTTTGGAGTTCAATGGAGGAATGGAGAGAAGGGTAGTCGGCTGTTGAAGATGAAGTGGTGCACTATTCGTAACTGAAGTCTGAACTGATCTGCACTGAAAACCATCGGTACCGATAAGCAATACTTCATTCCATCGATGCTGAGCCTATTACCTCTGACTTGAAAAACATGTTCGATACCGATAGATATTATAACTTCTAATCGGTACCGAACTGCTTAGATGGACTCCTGAAATTCCCTCGGTACAAATACCAGGTGAGAGCTTCTACCGATGCTGACATTGCTAACTCAGAATTTCTGCCTTTCTTCAATTTGGTCCCCGAATTTTCCAACAACTCCTCCAATAACCTCCCAAAACGCCTTTTGAACAATGAACACACATCCCGACAACCCTCCAAACAACCGGTCACCTAGGTTAAAGCAAACAACGGGAAAAGACAGGATGAAGTAGGACGAGGTGACACATATGTGGTATGATCATGCAAAGAATGCCTTGTATACTTTCTTAAGTGCGTTTTGGATTCCAAAATGATTGAAAATCGACATTCAAACACAATTAGAGATGGACATGCGATTATTCACCTACACTACAAGTATGTTTATTGAAAGATGGGGATATGGACCAAAACTTGCTCAAAAACTTAACTCAACACCTAGACTATTCAATTTCAACTAAGCATGTGAATTGAGAAGTACAAAATTTCTTAGGATTGCTACGAACTCTTGCCAACTAACAATTATAGAGCATGCAACAAGTCATGGAAAATAGCTAAAAACTATGACAAAAGGAAGAATTGCAAGTAAAAAGCTTTATTTATTTTTGAAGTTTTTGAAATTTTCTCATTTTTTTGGATTTTCAATTTGTATTGTTTTTGGATTTTTCAAATTTTTCACAAAATCAAACAAATAGCACATAAGTTAACCCTCCCCCCAACTTAAAGCGATGTTATGCCCTCATAGCATGAAGAACAAGAATGAAGAGAGGAAGAGTGCGCGAATGTACCGTCCAAGGGGAATGTCAACCCCTAAATACCTCAACCAAGTTGGAGGATTTCATGTCAATGTCTCGTTCCAGTCAAATTAGATGCTTCCAAGGTTTACTCCTTCGGTTCTAGCAACTCGGAACGACAGCTAGTCACACTGGGCCAGAGCCAAAGCTTTATCGGACTAACAACCGCGGCTTGTAGCCACACCCATGCTTAGGGCTCCTGAATGCCTCCTCGCCCCGGCCTTAGGCCCAAACTACCAAGGCTGGTGTGGTTGCATATAAACCCTACAGAAGACTTAAGATAACGACTTTTCATAAAACAATTGACATTAGAACCACCGGCCCGTATTATCCGGTTTCAAACAAAAGCAAAAATGAAAAGACAGAAAATAAAGAAAAATAAGAAATAATTAAAAGCAGATAAAAATATGCAAAACAGAATGAAATGCACCACCCGATCATCACGCGATCACACGAGTCATACTTTTCTTCCCATCCCTTACCGGTGGGGTAAGAAATGGGTGGCTATACTAGACCGTCGAAAATTTGTTAAGCTAGCGCCCGTAATAAAATTTATCGCTTGACCTCGCCAAACAACTTAGTTCAGCGTCCCCTAAGATCAAAACAAAGTAAGAAAAGATACAACCTAGCGTGCACTCTAGGCAATATCAAACCTCACCCACAAATCTAAGTTGCCACCGATTAGGGACAATCTCGGAGAGCATGGATCATTAACAATAAACTATTACCAAGAAGAACTAATGAAAGCCCTTTTTACACTAACACATTGGTAAAATCGTTTGCATGTGAGGTGTCTCCAAGACTTTATTCAAAACAAGAAAAACATAACATAACAAAACAAAACATGGCAAAACAAGAAAGAAAAACAAATATGTACAATATATACAATTTAATATCAGAACTCGGAGCGTCAAAGTCACATCTAGACTCCGCCAAACAATGAAGTCCATCGTCCCCTAAGATTGTAACTAGGTAAGCAACAAGATAGAGCCAAAGTGCGTTAGCACGGGAATATCAAGGCCTAACCTATGGATCTATACCGCCCCCGTTAGGGCTAATCTGGAAGACGTGAGTGCTTTACTGTGAATTACTCCTATCAGAAAAGCTAATTAAAGCCCTATGTCATTGATATTAAATGATTTTGCCCTTCGAACTGGAGCTGGGTACACGATCCTTCTTTTAGTAGCAGCGTGCGAAGCTACATATACCCAAGTCAATGGTGGGTACCCCCTACTCGGGGGCCGGGTCCGACAAACAATTAAGTTCAGCGGTTACACTTTCGCTCCCCGTGCAAAAATAGTGGAAACAAGCTAGATTAACGGATCGACCGTGTAAACTGGATCGATCAACTCCTCATCCGGTTCTCCAACCTCAAAAATACCAAGAAATGGTTTAAGTTTTTGACCATTTACTTTAAAAGATTTACCATTAATTGGATTCAAAACATCAACAGCACCATGAGGATAAACATGTTCAACAACATACGGCCAGCCCAACGAGAACATAATTTACCAGGACACAAATGAAGCTTAGAATTGTATAAGAGTACCTTCTGGCTAACCTCGAAGTCTTTCTGGTGAATTTGCTTGTCGTGGTAAGCCTTGACTTTTGCTTTGTATATGGCGGTGTTGTCATAAGCATCTCTCCAAATCTCTTCAAGCTCGTTGAGTTGTAGCCTTCGTGTGCCCCGGCGGCCGGTAAACGATAATTCAGTATCTTGATTGCCCAATATGCTTTGTGCTCAAGCTCTACCGGAAGATAGCATGCTTTTCCAAAAACCAAACGATACGGCAAAGCTCCCAAGATGGTCTTGTATGCGGTGCGATAAGCCCATAGTGCATCGGTCAAACGAAGACTCCAATCTTTACGGTTCGGATTCACCGTCTTTTCCAAGATATGCTTGATTTTCCTATTTGCCAGTTCTGCTTGCCCATTCGTTTATGGATGATAAGCGGTGGAGACCTTGTGAGTGATACCATACTTCTTCATCAAGGCTTCAAAGATGCGATTGCAAAAGTGGGTGCCTTGATCGCTGATGATAGCTCTTGGCATTCCGAAGCGTGACAAAATGTTATCCTTAAGGAACTCCACCACCACCTTGGCATCATTGGTACGCATTGCAATTGCTTCAACCCATTTTGATACATAATCTACCGCCAACAAGATGTACAAATTCTCGAAAGAAATAGGGAAAGGTCCCATGAAGTCAATGCCCCAACAATCAAAAATCTCAACTACTAGAATGTTTGTTAGTGGCATTTCGTCCTTCTGAGTCACACTTCCAAGCTTTTGACAACGTTCACAAGTGACGCAAAAGTGATAAGCATCCTTGTGCCAACTTGGCCAATAAAACCCGCATTGTAGCACCTTGGCGGAAGTCTTCTTAGATGAGTAGTGGGCCCCACAAGCTTTCGAATGGCAAAACTCGAGAATTCTCCGTTGATCTGAATCTGGAACACAACGGCGCACTATTTGATCTTGGGAATACTTGAAAAGATAAGGGTCGTCGTATCTTCATGAAGGAAACGACGACATTCTTGAGGAGACATTCTTGAGGAGACCAATGTGGTGGTAAGAGACCCGTAGCCAAATAATTCACAATGTCAGCAAACCATGGGGTACTCGAAACGGCCAGCAACTGTTCGTTCGGGAACGTGTCCATAATCAGAAGATTCGGAGTAGGATCCTCAAACTGTAGCCTCGATAAATGGTCGGCTACCACATTCTCGACACCCTTCTTATCCTTAATGGTCAAATTGAATTCTTGGAGAAGTAAAATCCACCTTATCAAATGAGCTTTGGCATCTTGCTTGGTGAGTAAATACTTGAGAGAAGAGTGGTCCGTATAAATGGTAATAGGAGCGCCACCAATCAAGTATGACCGGAATTTGTCAAGAGCGAACACCACGGCAAGTAACTCCTTTTCTGTGGTAGTGTAATTCATCTGCACATCATTCAACGTCTTGCTTACATAATGAATCACATAAGGATGCTTGTCCTTCCTTTGTCCCAAAATAGCACCTACAGCATAGTCGCTTGCATCACACATAAGCTCAAACGGGAGGCTCCAATCGGGTGGTTGCACGATAGGAGGAGAAGTGAGACTATCCTTCAACTTGACAAAGGCTTGCTCACATGCAGGAGACCACTCAAACAGTACATCCTTGGCAAGAAGATGGCACAAGTGTCGAGAAATAGCACTAAAATCCTTTATGAAACGTCGATAAAACCCAGCATGCCCCAAGAAAGAACGGATGTCTTTGACACACTTCAGAGTAGGGAGATTCCCAATTAAATCAACATTGGCCTTATCCACCTCAATTCCCTTCGACGATACAATGTGGCCCAAAACGATACCCTGAGTAACCATGAAATGGCATTTCTCCCAGTTTAGCACCAAATTCTTTTCCTCACATCTTGTCAGAACTTTCTCCAAATTGGACAAGCAAGCTTCGAATGAGTCACCGAAAATAGAGAAATCATCGATGAAAACCTCTACAATCTTCTCGACCATGTCACTAAAAATCCCCATCATACACCTTGAAAATGTTCCCGAAGCATTGCACAAACTAAACGGCATACGTCAATAAGCAAAAGTTTCGAAGGGGCAAGTGAAAGTCGTTTTCTCTTGATCCTCTAGAGCAACTTCGATTTGATTATAACCGGAATAACCATCTAAGAAACAATAGAATGTATGCCCGGCTATCCTTTCCAAGATCTGATCGATAAATGGCAAAGGGAAATGATCCTTTCTTGTGCTTGCGTTGAGTTTCCGATAATCAATACATACCCTCCATCCCTTCTGAACACGTGTTGGCACTAGCTCATTCTCCTCATTACACACAACTGTAACCCCAGATTTCTTCGGTACAACTTGAATCGGGCTCACCCATTTACTATTAGCGATGGGATAAATGATCCCAACATCCAAGAACTTTAAGACCTCAGCACGAACTACATCCTTCATAATAGGGTTCAAGCGGCGTTGGGGTTGGCGAGACGGCTTGACATTATCCTCCAAAGCAATATGGTGAGAGCAAAGAGTAGCATCAATTCCTTTGATATCCGCAATGGTCCATCCTATAGCCTTCATGTGTCTCCTCAATAAATTAATCAACTTCGTCTCTCAGAGATTCCCAAGAGAGGAGGATATGACCACATGGTAGGTCTCATTTTATCCAAGTAAAGCATACTTCAAAGTTTCGGGCAAGGGTTTCAATTCCAATTTTGGTGGTTCAATGCTAGATGGAAAAACCTTCTTCTCGATTGGTGAAGCTCTTCAAATTCTTCAAACTTTGGAATCCAAGAATTCATAGCACAAGCTTCATCTTCCTCATTGAGCAATGAACACAAACAACTCACTTCAGAAGACTCGAGAAATTCGACCTCGTCGGCCGTAAGAGCAACTTCCAAAGGATCACTATAGAGCAACTCATCCATGTGTTCTTCTACAAGAGTATAAATAAGGCTCACTTCATTCACGTTCTCATCATCCCCCATTTGACTGCCCATATTAAAATTATTGACCTCCATCTTCATGTTACCAAAGGTCATATTGAGAAGTCTATTTCAACAGTTGATAACTGCATCCGCCGTGGCTAAAAAGGGTCTTCCAAGAATCACTAGAGTAGAAGCAGTAGAAGAGTCGGTCGGATTTGTATCGAGAATCACAAAATCCACCGGATAGACAAACTGATCAATTTGCACTAGAACATCTTCCACTACTCCTCTTGGTACGCGAACGCTTCGATCGGCCAATTGGAAGTGTAACGCAAGTAGGCTTCATTTCCCTCAAACCAAGTTCTTGATAAACAGAGTACGAAAGTAGATTAAAGCTAGCACCAAGATCGAGCAAGGCTTGTTCGATACGCTTCCCTCCAATGGTAATCGCGATAGTAGGGCTCCCTAGATCTTTGTATTTAGGCGCGATATTTGTTTGAATGATAGAACTCACTTGCTCAGTAAGGAATATCTTCTTTTGAACATTAAGCTTGCGCTTCCGAGTGCATAGATCCTTAAGAAACTTAGCATATGACGGAATTTGCTTGACCGTATTCATAAGAGGAATGTTGATATTCACTTATAATTCATGCAACTCCGCATTGTAATTTGGTTTCGCCAAAGCCTTCAAACGATTAGGATACGGAGCCGGTGTTGGAATAACTTGAGGGTCCGGTACACTTTCCTTGTTCTTGCCTTTATCCTTTTCCTCTGAAACCTCATTGCTTGCCTCCTTGGGAGATTCCCCAAGAGTTAGTGTTGAACGTTCGATAGGAGGGGGCATCAAGGTAGGTTCCGGAGGCATTACCACTTGATTATCTACCGTCTTGCCACTTCGAAGAGAAATAATAGCTTTGCTTGCTCGGGGAAAGTCACCGAAGAGCTAGCAAAGTGAAGACCTTGAGAAGTCGGGTTAGAATTCGGTTGTGGATTAGGTTGAGGTTGAGTAGGAAACTTCCCTTTCTCTTGTTGTAATAATCCCACCGTGGTTGTCAACTTCCCCAACTCGTTTCTGATATAATTCATCATCTGAGTTTGTTGCTCGTTGATAGCAGTTTGACCTTGCAAGAGAGCACTAAATTGATCTTCCCAAGAACGCTTTGGTGGTTGTTGGTGGAACTGGGCAGGTGGCTATTGAAATTGGTTTGCATGTGGGAACGGACCAGAAGGAGCAAAACCAGGCGGACCTTAAGCTTGAGGGAAACGGAAAGCATTCTGAGGTTGTTTCCAAGGTAATTGAGGAGCGGGCGGTGGGACTTGAGAAGAACTCCCTTCATTAGGTTGATTCCAACGGAAGGCCGAATGTTGACGAGTCCCCGGATTATAAGATTGAGAATAAGGGTCAAAACGTTGCACTGCATGTACTTCTGGAGCAATCCCATTAATCACATTCTTAAGAGCAGGAATGTTGGGGCACGTCTCGGTAGAATGACCCACAATCTCACAAATAACACATTCTTCCTCCATTTGGCGTACTGCTTTCTCCTCCTGAGATTGAGTACTCTTCAATTCCAACTTGTCAAGCTTCCGAGCAATCTCCTCTAAACGTGTTTCAAAAGCTGTATGCTCTGCAATAGAAAATTTCCCTGAACCAGTAGGACCTTGATTGTACATTGCCCTATCTCCAGGATCTGCAAACTGCCAAGACTGGGTCTTCTCAGCTAGTGATTCATAGTAATCCCAAGCATCCTCCGGTGTCTTCCCCATAAAATGACCTCCACCCATAGTATCTAGAAGTTGTTACTCTCTTGGGAACACCCTATGTAGAAATAGTTAACTCTGAGATACAACGGAAAGTTGTGATGAGGAACCGACATAAGCAAGTCCTTGTATCGCTCCCAATACTTGTGGTAAGTCTCTCCATCCCTTTGCTTGAAACTTTGAATTTGATCAATAAGTAACTTCGTCCGGCTAGCTGGAAAGAATTTAGTGGTGAAAGCATCCTGGACATCTCCCCAGTTACACAAAAATTGAGGCTTCAGAGAGTTGAACCATTGTTTCGCCTTGTCCATGAGAGTGAATGGAAACAACTTCAGGCAAGCTTGATCAAGTTGCCCCGGAATTGTAACGAAAGAATGTAGAATATTCTCGAACTCACGGATATGCAAATAAGGATCCTCCAATTCTCGCCCCCGAAATTTTGGAATTATCTGAAGATACTCAGCTTTGAATTCAAACGTATTCCCAACAGTTGGAGTCGGAATAACGATAGGTGATACTTGAGAAGCCCGTTCCGGATTCAGATAATCACGCAGAGTACGAATTGGAGCTTCTTTGGCCATTGGGCCTTTGCGATTGCGATTTAATTTGCGAGGCGGAGAGTGGGCAGGATATGCCCTGGCAATGCTACGGATTCTTGGCGGCGAAGAAGAACGATGAAGCCGATTGGAAATTGGGCTTCGATAAACAGTCATAAACAAAGACAAATACTAACTAACTACCAACAAACTACCAGACTGGAGGGGCTATGCCGCCACCTCATCTCAACAAACAGAATATGTGAGGGGTTAAGCCACCACCTCGGCTAAGCAATGCAATCAAATTTAAACTAGCTAACTAAATTAACTACGCTAAACTAAAAACAATATCGATATTTAGTCTGGCTTCGTTACACCTCAGGTTTGGTATGAAACCAGGTTAGATGTATCCACCAAACTAAATACGAACTACTAACACATAAACTACTAAACAACACCAACTACTACTAGACGAAAGCAGGATACTTACAGTGGTTTGTCGAACCTCCAAGAAAGCCATAATAAGAAATCTCCGGCAACGGCGCCAAAATGCTTCGTTCGTCGATATATCAAATAAGATCACCCTTGCATAGTGTACAAGCGTCCAATTGAAGCATAATAATCCAGAAGACCAGGATCATACCCACGAGAATAATTAATACGGCTTTGCTGGATTTGTAGAAGTAAGCACGATTTTCGGCTTTTAAGCAGCAAACTTTGTTTTACGTTTGCGGTGGAAAGTAAAAAGGGCTAAATTGAAAAGCTAATAAATTAGGATAAAAAGCAAGTTAGGTCTAGGAATTACTAACACCCACAACTCGAGTTGAACTACATTTTTCACCCAATTACACGGTTTAAGATACTCAATTAAGGTTCCCAAATCGGAAAATAAGATGGTTCGATTACCAAGCTAGCTCTAGAATTTATTTAGCAAATGCCTCGTGCGACAGAGCTCCAGCCATCATGTGTGATAAGTAGACAATGCTCTTACCTACACATGATCAAGGGGGTTAACACCTTAGCAATTTGACAAATAAATCCGAACCCCACATCGATTTTCGAACCAAAAATTAAAATTTTATTGGTGAAAAATGCAATTTTTACTCAAGCTATGAGGTGCTAATCACCCCATGACCTAACCTTAGAAAACTACTTACACATATTTTATGAAGATAAAAGCAAGCAAAAATCTACTAAGCATAATTGAAATAACAACGCTAGAAGAAAATTAGATTAAACGATAGATCGAAGTAGCGGCTACAACTTTAATGAAGACAAAATTAACAAAAACTAATTAAGTAAAGCAGGAAATTTAAAATTAAAGTGCTGGAAAATGAAGAACAATGAAGAAAAATTCAAAATCTAGATCTAGATCTAAAATGATGCATTCAAATCTATTCTACTTGTTTGTACAATGACGTCACGGGCTTTTTTACTCCAAGGTACGTGCACAGAATATTCTTTAGGAGATCCAAAAATCCTTCTCCTAAGGCTCTCGGTACCAATGGCAACGGCCTTATGCTGCTGAGCTAAGGTGCTCGGTACCAATTGGATAAATTGAGTTCTACCGATACCGAGCTTGCTGATGGCTGTCATTGAATCAGCTCGGTACCGATGGACATTGGCTTGATCTATCGATGCCGACGTGGCTTCAAGGTCTCTGATGATTGGCTCGATACCGATTGAATGTAATTCATGGTACCGATGCCGACGTGCTTAAGTCCAGCCCTTGGTCATTTGCTCCGCCTTGCCAATTTGAGAGCCGTCGGGTCACTTTGCCTTACCCATTGGGTCTTAAAACTTTGTTATTAGGTGATTTCCTACAAAACAAAACCAATACACCTCGCGAGCAGAAAGCAATCAAAACAACTAAGTTTAAGCGATAAAATAAACTAAATAACTAGCGCACCCTTTATTGCATAATCGAGTGCTTATCAATTATCATTCAGCATCTCCATCTCAACAACTCCGTACTCACCATCACTATCACCCAACGACCTCGTGCTCGTCACTGCTTAGCAACTCCATGTCTTGCTCACTATCAACATCTCTATGAACTGTATCTACTCACTGCCATCAAGCTATCCATCGGCTCTACGCCCATAAGCTTACCGTTTCAAGCTCCGTAATTGTATTCCAAGTCACTCAGCAGTTCCATGCTTGCTATCTCATACCCACTAGCTCCGTTCGACAGCTCCATGCTCGCCAAGCTTAGTAGAATCGCATGCCTTATGACTCTGTGCTTACTATCTCGATGTCCCAAGTAGCCTCATACTTACTCACCATCATCAAAGCAACTCCGTCTTCACAACTCTGTAACCCCTGGCCACCTAGCAGTCCAGCACTCATCAGGATATTCAGTGGCTCCACGTCCATAAGCTTACTGCTTCAAATCCCTCCACTTCAGCAACTCCATTATCACCATCAATAGCTTTATATTCGACAAGCTCTGTGCTCAAGTCGCTTATCACTGCAAAAGCTCAGCTCCATGATCACTACTATCAAACCATCTTAGCGGCTCTATGCCCGTACTCATTATCACTTAGCAGCTCTACGCTTACCATCTCTACAGCTCTTGCTCGCTCCATACTCCATACATAGCACTTCAAGCTCCGCAAACACCATAGCCCCGTGGTCATTATCTCCATGTTCACCATCTCAGCGGCCCTGTGCTCAGTATCTCACCATCTCAATGGCTCAATGACCTATGCTCGCTATCATAATCATCCAGTGGCTTTATGCCTACTCACTCAGCGGCTCTATGCCCATGCTCACTATCGCTCAGCAGCTCTAAGCTCACTCAGAAGCTCTAAGCTAACCATCTCAGCAGTTCTATGCTCGCTATCTCATACTTCATGTCACTCATCGGCTCTACGCCTATAACCATCTCATAAGCTCACCATCAAGCAAATTCAACGGCTCTATGCCCACTATCACAGCGGCTCTACGCCCATTATCTAAAACTGGCTCTATGCTGTAACAACCAACAAGATATCATCTATTCTCAAGCTCCGCGCTTGAATGCTCAAAATCCAACATTTTGAATGCTCGCTCTTCGAATGCCCAACCACTGGGTACTGGATGCTCAAGCTCTACACTTGAATGCTCAAGCTCTGCATTTGAATGCCTAACCACTGCGTACTGGATGCTCAAAGCCTCTACTTTGAATGCTCAGACTCTACCCTTTGAATGCTCGAGCTCTACGCTCTGAAAGAAGCTCTACGTTTGAATCAAACAACACACACGCACGGGCCCGTGCACAATTGCATCACTATTATCACATCGAGTCTGCATCAATTACATCATTAACATATCTGTTCATAGCTAACCATTATCATCACATACTATTTTTTGCATCTATCTCACCCATGAAACAGGTAAATCCTGTAATCAACCAACTCTACGCCTTGGTTTTATTGATAGGTTCAGTGCCTTGATCCTTTGGCTCTACGCCAAAATTTATGATGGGAAAGCTCCGTGCACAGACCTTCAGACTATAACCGGCTCTACGCCTCAGTTCTCTCATCTCAAAGCTTCGTGCTCCAGTTACTGGCCTCGTGCCCCCAAATCTCAAAATTGGCGTCCGATTGTCTCCAAAAGATGGTTTGGATTCCACCCAATTACATCTATTCCATCAAGCTCATTCGCAAGGATAGGCTACTCTACCAAGCTCTCCTCAGTCAAAGTAAGGATGATCAAGAAAAGCAAACAACTCACCCGCTGTGTATTGATCTACCCTAAAATACTAAGGATGATCTCTGCAAAATTACTCCGATAGCCCCGTGCTCCTTCAACTACTCTTCGCTGAAATCCTAGCATAGCCCAAGTACGTTGCACTATGGCTTTTAAAGCCTGAAGGTACGTCTTCTGTCCCTAACCCTCCAAACTTTTTTTTGTTAGTGCCTCGAACTACGATTGGTCTGAATTTCTCTCATGGAATATGTAGGTTGCCTCTCGGCCTAACCATAACTAAAACCTTTTTCAAAAAAAAAAAACTTGGAGTTTAGTCAAACATGTCTCGCGATCTGTCTAAGTTTAGTCAAAGAGGGGCATCTGTAGACACCCCAATTTGGCTTAACGATTATTTCAAGTCCCACCTTGGGGACCATCCCGATGATGAATGGATACAGTGATTGCTGATTGACCTCTCGTAAGCCCGTGGACTTTTGGTGAGTACTTTTAGCCACTTAGAGGACCCAATTCAGAGCCAAATAGCCTTTCAGACAGAAATACAGAATCCTAGAAGAATCTATCTTTCGGCTGTAACATTGATCTCACAGCCTCAACTTCATTCTTTCATCTGTGAAACATGTTGCTTGAAAATCTCTCTGAGAGATTGATTCCTCGGCAGCCAGCCCAATCCAATACTCGGACGCCGGATCCTTTGCTCAGCTGCCAGATCGTCTATTTTCCTGATTCTGGAATGTTCTGTCAATCGTTTGATCCGATCACCAAAACCCTAGCAGCCAAATTTCGATGCGTTTGGGCTACGAAAGCAGATTCTTCTAGAGATCTTCTAACCTTATACTCCCTCCGTCCCAAATTGGATGTCAATTTTTGATATCTGTGCCAATTTCAATTACTTATATCTTTCAATATGGATCTCTATATGCAATATGGATCTTGTTTGATAGTTCTTGATTAGTTCTATTATTCAAAGTTTTCAAACTCATGAAAAATATTATAGATTGAAAGATATAAGCGATGAAAAATGACACGAGTTTCAAAAATTGTCATCCATTTTGGGACGGAGGGAGTACTACCTTATTGATTCAAGTAATTTGATTGGCCGGAGTGAGTCACCAATTGCCTATATAAAGAGGCACTTAGGGTTTCGAAAATACACCCCACAAAACCACAATACAACAATTCACATCATCAATCATCCTCTTTAGCCACGAAACTTTGCATACATAGTCTCTCATACCCTCTCTACAAAAGCCCTAATGGGTGGGTACACTTATTCGTTATAGGATTTTCTATACACAGCAGTGAAGGTGCTGACGAGATGATGAACCAGATAGGGAAGAGGCCCCTTTTCGTGTGCCCTAAAACACTTTCCAAGAGTCATTAAAAGCCAAAAAAGAAGGAAAGGCAAAATAAAAACGCACTATTTTAGACCCGGTGTACACTTACTTCGTTTCGCCGTTATAGGCGGACCTACCCTATTCTATTTTATATAGTGATCCTCATTCGTCGTCGTAAAGGCGTAGCTATTTGGGGGCGTGAAACGGCATTCGTAAAGTCAAATCCAAAGAGTTATGGCTTGCTCCTTAGCAACAAAGTGACTCATCTGGTAGGAGGGCGTGCTTGATTCGGACATAGATGATCGGGGCAGAGTGTCTGTCTGGTCTGTTGACCGTAGATGCATGTTCTTTGGACCAGTTATGCACATATAGATATATCAGGACAGAATGATGTTCGGATAACGAAGTGCAATTGGGTACCTCACGCATACATACAGATATTTTACTAGCAAGATGTAAGATGCCGGGATGGAGTGATAAGAGGGCATGCTTTAATGATCGAATTCGATGTGCGTGGGCCTTATGTATAGTTCCAGATCCAATTCCAGGCACATATCCAGTAGCAGAACCTACAGATTGAGATCGAGAAGCATAAAAACCAAAAACAAAAATAGAGTCAGCGGAAGTAACATAGAGATATGCATCTAGAAGCTCTGCATCGCGATCTTGAATTGCTGGTACTAGCATTTGACCTGGGAGGGAGGTTACTACTTCAAAGTGGTCAATCGGCTCTGCCTTCACCTTTGTGGCTTTACCAAAATCTCCAATGAAAGAACCCGGAGCTGCTTGCTCGGATGCTTCCTGTGCTACGGGTGCTTCAGGGTCTCTATCTTGAGAAACTGCCTCTTTAACAGGCTCTGGAATGGGTCTTGCGTACTACAACCCTTGCTGCTTACTCTGCTGTTAGTGGTGCTTCCATTCTGGCGCAGGATTGGGATCTTAAACAACGGGCTCTGCTACTGAAGCTGCTTACTTAACAACGGTGATAGATTCTGCTAATGGCACTGAATATGGGTCACCTGGAACTTTAGCTAGCTCTGGATCCCGATCTAGAACGAGATCTTAAACGATAGGGCCTTCAATGGGCTCTCGAACTACTGGAAAGGCGATATGCTAGCTTTTCTGCTGATGCTATTCAAGGTTAGACTCGGTCTCCTGGCTAGGGAGATGAAACTATATAAGGAACAGGAAGCATGCAGCCGAGGAACGACGAAGGAGGAAGCTAGAAAAACAGGAAGGAAAAGAACTTACCATGACAAGTTTGTGAGAGGTGCCTCCCATTTCTGTCAATTTCCCTAAGCCTGCTTGTATCCTCCAACCCGGAATGCCACCACCAGAGCCCGAAGAAAGCGTTGAGGTATCAAAGTTGGTAAACGTACCCCAGGACATGAGAGAGGCATTTGACTACGATGAAGTACCAGAAGAAGTCCAACAGTGGGTGTTTTCTCAAGAAGAACAGGTTGCTATGATCCGGACACTCTCTAGTATGTCAGAAGGGAGCACCGTTCGACCTGCAACGCCAGGAGAAAGTCTGGATAACTGGGTGATCACTCCTATTCCTACGAGGAAGCAGGAGCCGTTGGGGTAAAGCGAGCACTTAGTATTGGGCCCTGTTGAGTTGCCGCCTTCCAACAAAGCAGGAATATTTTGAGCATCAGAAGGCTCTTTTTTCCTTTTTGAAACAATCTTTTGTACTCATTGCAATAGTTTCAGAATGTTTTTCTTTTCATTTTAGGGGGATACGTAGCCTAGCATTGTGTATGACCAAATAGATCAAGAGGTTAGCCCTTCCCTTGAATATAATTTCGACATCGAGCTCGACGAGGAGACGACATTGAAATTGAAGTTCCCAAGAAAATTTTGGACATGGTGGAACGTCATGAGAACGGTCCAAAACCCAACTTAGAAGAATCCCTAACAGTCAACATTGGGTCAGAAGAAATGGGCAAAGAAGTCAAAATAGGCACGTCCTTGTCAAACAACCATAAAAAAGGACAGAATTCCGTTCCTCAAAGAATTTCCAGACGTCTTTGCATGGTCGTATAAGGACATGCCTAGTCTGGGATATTGTTGAGCACCAGCTCCCACTAAAACCAGAATGCAAGCCTGTCAAACAGAAGCTCAGGAGAATGAAGCCTCAATGGTTGTTAAAAATCAGAGAGGAAGTGATGAAGCAATTTGAAGCCTCAGGGTGCCTACCTACCCTTTTGAAGTGATCAATAACGTAGTTCTTGAACTACTGCACCTGCGCATACCTCTTCTTGCGTACTTTGCGGGAAAGGTCTTCCCGACAAAGACCTTAACGTATCAGCCCTCGTGAGAAGCTATTAGGATTTGAAATCCCTCTTCCTCTCTCTCTTTATTCTTAGTCGTCATTCTTCCACTCTTGATCCCCCCCGCAGTGGGCGAATTTGACATTCTAGTCCCACCAGTCCCCTCTGTTTGCATTATACTCTTCTTTCGCTAAGATCTCCCTGTAGGTTTGCCAATTGAACTCCGTTTCCATCTCTTCGTCTTCGTTATCTAGCGTGAGTATTAGTGGTACTCCTCGGTTGTTATCGATATCGATTTTATACCTGCCGTTTTCTACCTTGTTTGGAGTTCTTTCTAAGGCCGGGTTGCGTAATCCATCTTGTTTGGGTCTTCATTTCTCCATACATAACAATGAGAAAAGTTCCATTCTAGCTTTAGAAGTTGTTTTTGCCAAGTGATCCGTTCTGGAAGGTCTTACACTCCCGAGGAACTCGAGGTGAGGAGGAAGAAAGGAAAGGAGAAGGATGCTCTGCAAGACCTCGAACCAGTAAAGCAGAAGGTGACAGACGAACAGGTTAGAGACTTTTTGAAGCTCATCAAAAAGAGCGAGTACAGCATAGTGGCGCAGTTGGGTCGGCTCACGGCTCAAATCTCTATCCTGGACCTCTTACTAGCATCAGAAGCCCACCGCTCCGCACTATTGCCTCAACCAGATGCATGTTCCATCCAGCATCACTCCTGAAAGCCTTCAGAATAGGGTCGGACAGATCCTGGCCAGTAACACCATCACTTTTACAGAAGACGAGTTATCCCCACCCCAGAAGGAACCGGACATAATCGGGCCTTGCACATCTCTGTTAAGTGTAAGGACATGCTAGTGGCACGAGTCCTTGTGGATAATGGGTTTGCACAACATGTCTGCCCATTGGCTACCATCACCAAACTGGGAATTGAGAAAACAGCCCTCAAACCTTGCCATCATTCGAGCCTTCGATGGTTCGAAAAAGGTAAGTACTGGGAGAATTGGAAAGAAAAGGAATTGAAATGACTTGGAAAAACCGAGTAGCGTGAACAGAAGACGAGTTCAACTCCGGAAAGACGGCTACATCCTCTGAGACTCGAGAAAGTAGAAGCAAGCTCAGAGACGGATGAACCCCGAAGTTACCCGTCATTGCAGAAGTCGACAAGATGGAGAAGGCCGATTTTATTGAGCCCTGCATCTATACCAGTTGGTTATCTAACATCGTGGTCGTTCGGAAGAAAAATGGGCAGATTAGGGTCTGTGTCGACTTCCGGGACGTCAAGAAAGCATGTCCGAAGGATGACTTTCCTCTTCCCATCACAGAATTGATGGTCGATTCCACTACGGGACACGAACTTCTCACGTTCATGGATAGTTCGTCCGGCTATAATCAAATCTTCATGGCTGAAGAAGACAAGTTACATACAGCCTTCCGCACTCCAAAGGGCATTTACTGCTACAAAGTGATGCCCTTCGGTCTCAAGAATGCAGGAGCCACTGTGAAAAAGGTTATGACGCATATCTTTGACGACCTCTTGCATAAGCAAGTCGAGTGCTATGTGGATGACCTTGTTGTCAAGACCAAAAGGCGAGAAGACCATGTAGCCGATCTTCGCATTGTCTTCAAACGATTGAGAAAATACAACTTGAAGATGAATCCCTTGAAATGCACTTTCGGAGTTTCAAGCGGTAAATTCCTTGGTTTCGTGGTTCGTCACAGAGGAATCGAAGTTGACCCAGCAAAGATGTTGGCCATTCAAGATATGCCTCCACCAAAGAACTTGCGTCAGAGGATTGCAAGGCAAGTTGGCGTACATTAGACGGTTCATATCGAACCTCTCTGGACGGTGCCAACCCTTTTCTCACCTGATGAAGAAAGGAACTCCCTTTGTGCGGGATAGTCACTGTCAGGCTGCTTTTGAGAAGACGTTGCAATATTGACTCTCACCACCCGTGCTTGGCGCTCCGGAGAGAGGCAAGCCGCTTCTACTATATATTTATTGCAGCTCAGGAACATTCTCTGGGGGCACTATTGGCACAGCAGATAGATGGAGGCAAGGAACAAGCCCTCTACTACCTAAGTCGGAGGCTTATCAGGGCAGAATCTAGATACCCTGCAGTCGAAAAGATCTGTTTAGCGCTTGTTTTCGCAGCAAAGAAGTTAAGACATTATATGCTCGCGCACAAGATACACCTTATCTCGCGAGCTAATCCTCTAAAGTACTTGATTTCGCAACCCACGATGTCAGGAAGGGTTGGGAAGTGGTCATTAATGCTTATGGAATTTGATATCACCTTTGTTCCTCAGAAGGCGGTTAAGGGACAGCAGGCACTAGCGGACTTTCTGGCAGCCCATCCCATTCCAGACGACTCACCCCTAGCCGAAGACGTAGCTGATGAAGAAGTCCTCGTCACAGATGCTATAGAACTTCCTACTTGGGAAATGTACTTTGACGGAGCATCAAGAACGGAGACGTCCAATGGCTAGTCTCTCAACCGATCTGGAGTTGGTATTGTTTTCGTTACGCCACAAAAGGGAGTGATTTACCAGTCGTGCTCTCTCATCAAAGAATGCTCAAATAACCAGGCTCCATATGAAGCTTTGATTACAGGGCTCGAGATAGCACTGGACATGGGAATCTCCACGTTAAAGGTCTTCGGTGATTCACAGCTGGTGATTCGGCAGATGAATGGCATCTACGAGGTTCGCAAGCCAGAACTACAAACTTATCATCAGATAGCAGTAAGGCTGATGGGAAAGTTCTATAATATTGAAATCCACCATGTCACTCGGGGGATGAACAGGCATGCTGACGCATTGGCAAAGCTGGCTACGACCCTCGCCCTACCTCCGGAAGGTGAGCTCACCGTCAGTCTAAAAGACCGGAGGTTACTTCCTAGTACGCTCGACTTAGTTCCAGAGCAGGAAGAGGACGAGGTGCAGGTTTCCTTTACCGAAGTAGAGCAAGTCGAAGATTGGAGGAAGTCGTTTCTAGACTACTTCCGTCATGGACGTCTCCCGGACGTAAAAGAAAGTAGTTCACAATTCCAAAAGAGGATGGCAGCATTCGCGTACAGGAACGACACCCTCTACCGCATAGCTCCTGGGATGAGAAAGACTTTGTAACGCCCCGAATTTTGGGTACGTTAAAAAGACAATTTTGTTCATAAAATCAAATGGAGTCTGGCTCGTTATTACAACAAAACTCTCTCAAGAGTTCAATGTTTACATAAACGTAGGGGATTCTAGGGTTCCTAACTACAGCTCCTCAGCTCCTCAGTTCTTGCCAGCTCCTCAGTTCCAAAGCCTCCACGGTGGTCTGCTTATCCTGATCATCTACAAAGTCTGACACATTATACCAGCGTCGCCACCGATATAATATGTCAGGGTCACCAAAAGGCAACACCGTGAGCTACAAAGCTCAGCAGAGTAATCCCATACTCGCTAACCCATAACTTATAAACAAAACTATAATACAACATCAATTTCCACATGATAAGTATATACATAGTTTAATCAATGACACACCCACATTCGTTAATCAACTAACGTTGGTGTCCAAAAGTTTCAGAGTTTCTCCTACGCGACTCGTCATAGACCGTGTCAACATTTTCATTTATAAAACAATCTTTCAAAAGACATTTGTTTAACACAAAACATTTGTATTGGCTCCGTACCGCGGATAACCAAGCTACACACCCACCCCTTTAAAATCATTTGCATTGGCTCCGTACCGCGGATAACCAAGCTACACACCCAACCTTGGTTCCGCCGCGCCGGGTTCCCAAGTATCCTCACAATGGTTCCGCCGCGCCGGGTTCCCATTGGCACACAAAAATATTTGCATTGGCTCCGTACCGCGGATAACCAAGCATACCTCACCATGGTTCCGCCGCTCCGGGTTCCCATGGGAATGCACACATTTCAAAACCCTCGGTTCCGCCGCTCCGGGTTCCCGAGTAATCCCACAATGGTTCCGCCGCTCCGGGTTCCCAATTGGGGTTTTCGAAATCTAAAAACATCGGTTCCGCCGCTCCGGGTTCCCGAGTATCCCCACAATGATTCCGCCGCTCCGGGTTCTCATTGGGTTTTTCAACACACACAAAACCTCGGTTCCGCCGCTCCGGGTTCCCGAGTATCCACAATGATTTCGCCGCTCCGGGTTCTCACTGGGTTTTTCAACACACACCACACAATGGGCTACCACGTCCGGCCACATTGCGGTTTTCACAATCCACGCAATGGGCTACCAAGTCCGGCCACATTACGAGTTTTCATACACACAACGGGCTACCAAGTCCGGCCACGTTGCGGTTTTCACAATCCACACGATGGGCTACCACGTCCGGCCACATCGTGGTTTCCAAAACATTTCAACCTTTTCAAATGTTTCTTTTACACACGCACACAATTCACATAATGCCACCCAAAACCGGTCATTATGTTGTTTCAAAAATATTTCCTTCCTCGGAAAACATTTCTTTTAATTAACCACACCCTAGGTGTCATGTTTCTACTTTCTTGGTTCTCGCGTCTCATTTACATTCAAAGACTCCGCGGTAGAACATGAATCTTTCTAACAAGATCATCCAATTCTATATTACTTTAACACGCTCAATCACTACTTATAGCATAACGCCACATATACGGACGCCTTTGGAGTGTATCACTTATGCTTTATTCAAAGCACAACGCCACATGTACAGACGTCTTTGGAGTGAAATCACTTATGCTTTATCACATACCACAAGTAATACAAGCAATCATATACGCATACTCATAACTATCTTAAAGATCAAAATACGAATACTTCTAATCAAACGATAAGTACATAAATAAAGATAACCTACTTTATATCATACGGTTCTATACGTAGAGTTAGGGTCAAGGGGTTCTACCTTACTTCTTGGCGGTAGTCGGCTACGGAAGGTTTGTCGGCTACAGAAAGTACGTCGGTGGTCGGGCGGAGTAACTTCCTACGGTGGTCTCCGGTAGCTTCGAAAGAGAAAAGGTTTCTCTCGAAACTTCTACTTGACTATTACTACTACTACTTTTGGATCGAGAGGGTGGTCGAGTGGCGGTCTAGTGGCGGCCTAGGTTGAGTTTCTTGAAGAACTCAAGAACAACTCAAGAACAAGAAGAACAAAAGCAAGAACAAAGAAAGAACACTAATTTTCTAGAGAGAGAAGTTGCTAGGTGAAGGTGTGAGTTGAATGGCAAACATGGGGTGCTATTTATAGGCAAAACTTTGGCTCCTTCTCCTTCTCTAATGGCCGGCCCTCTCTCTCTCTAAATCTCCCATGGATTTGCTCCATAACTCAATCTTTCACTTGTCAAACTTTGATTGAAAGCTTGATGGGCTAGGATATTAGGCTTGCATGGCTAGGATTTGTACCAAGGATGGGATTATGGAAGATTTGTTGCAAGGAAAGGAGACAAGGGTACAAGATTTTGTGCTAAACAAATATAGAAGTACAATGGAGGTTAATGGAGGGCTAGTTTCTTAGCTAGGAAGGAAGATTCACCAAGGATTGAAAAGATGAGAAAGGTCAAGTCAAGGTACAACCCATCTTCCTCCTTTCTTCCTTCTCTCTCTCTCTCTCTCTCTCTCTCCCTCTCTCTCTCTCTCTCGGCTCCCCTCTCCCTCTCTCTCTCGGCAATCTCTCTCCTCTCTCTCTCTCTCTCTCTCTCTCTCTCTCTCTCTCTCTCTTGCAAAGGTACACATATATATATATATATATATATACACTTATGTAAGAAAGAATAAGAAAGTACAAGATTTACAAAATCAAATACCCATTAAAGAAATCCAATTAGGCACATGTCACTTTAAATAAACAAACTAGGGTACTTTGTAATCTAGGTAGATCACACCTCCCATTAAACAAATCCAATTGGGTACAAAAAACCCCAATACAAAATAATACAAAGGTACTTAGGAGAATATTAGGCCTTAAAGGCTACAAGGCTACTAAGTACTTTCAAAATAAAATTTTGGTACTTCATCACATGGGCATTTAGGAAAAATGACTAGTTTAATAAGCCCATGTACTTGGTGAAAGAATAACTCTATTACCCAATGGATAATAAATACCCTAACGGTTATCGTCCAATGGATAATAAGGTACGAGTACTTTAAATCATAATTTAAGTCTTTTAAAAGACTACATGTCCTTTTTGAAATTTACCCATGTGTTTATATATATGTACATAGCCAAATATAATAAAGGAAAAGCTTTTGTCCAATGGGTAGAGATTACCCTAACAATCATTGTCCAATGGACAATAGTTACTAGGGTACTTTTTATAGTAAAAAATTCAAAAAGTACTTTTAAAGTAATTATAAAAGTCTATTCAAGTACTTTTGCTCAAAAACCCCTTTAATATAAAGAATTGGGTTTCTATTATCCAATGGATAATAGTTCCCCTAACTTTTATTGTCCAAAGGACAAAGAATAAAACCAAATTAACAAAAGAAAATAAATAAGTAATTTCTAGGGTTGAAAAAGTTGACTAGTCAAATCAACTTTATTGGAAGATTCTCTAGTCACATCGGTACTTTATTTGGTCAAAAACTCTATTACCCAAGGGTTACTAACTTCCCTAACGGTTATTACCCAATGGATAATAATTTTCCTTGCGGTTAATAACCTTTGGACAAAAGAGTACAAGTACCATTTATTTTAAAATAAGATTTTGAAAGACTACATGTACTTTTATAATAAAAAGTTTATTTATCCAATGGACAAAAATTACCCTTGTGGTTATTAACCAATGGATAATGGAGGGGTAGGAATCAAAGTTGTCAATACCGTACCGGCCAGCGTACCGTTTTCACTACTGGAATGGTACGTACCGGTACCGGGCTGTATCCCGGTACCGTTCCGGATTTACCGCAATTAATATTTTATATATATATTTAATATATATCTACCATATTTTAAGTATAAACATAAATAAAATGTAAAAAAAAAAAAAAAAAAAAAAGAGGGTAATTTTGTACCGGCCGGAACACCGGAATATGTCCGGAACAGGCCGGTATTGTCCGGTACACCCGGTATTGGCCGGAACAGGCCGGTATTTCAACCGGAACGGAACATGACTTTTTGCGTTCCGTTTACGCACCGGTATGGTACGTACCGGCCGGTACGGAACGGATTTGACAACTTTGGTAGGAATCCCCAATAAATAAAGAATAAATGTACTTTGCACAAGTTTTTATAAACCATTGAAATACTATATTTTGTACTTACCAAAATATTTTAATAGGAAGCCTATTGTCCAATGGATAAAGATTACCCTAACCATTATGGACCAATGGGTAAAGGCAAAAGGTTCAAAAGGTCCAAAAGTTTCATCGAGTAACTAGGTAAGTTGGTTGCTCGGTTCCTCCAAGTAGTCGGTTGGAAATTAACTAAATTGGTCACGCAAGGTTTCTAGTCGAGAGTTTAACCAACGACCGAAATCTAACTACGACGGAAAAATAACAAGAATCATATAGCCACTCAAGAGAAAAATAAGTAATTCAAATAAAATTCAAATTTTGAACGAAATTTTTATTCACCAAAATTCAGGGTCGTTACAGACTCCATATTTGCGGTGCTTGTCCTTACCCGAGGCCCAAAGGGTCATGTACGAGGTGCACGCCGGAGAATGCGGAGCGCACCAAGCTGGTCCGAAAATGCGAATGAAGATCCGGCATATGGGAGATCATAAACATAAGGGGATCTACAGTATGAAATTGTCGATTCTAGTATTAAGCGAAAGGTACAAAATAGAGTAAGGGGTGGCCCCAAAGCGGAATTGACTCCAAGATGGGTTTAAGAAGCATCGTAATATAACGCGGTGAATTGTTACGATGTGTGCCCGACGGATGGAGAATTTTTTGGTAAAGAAGGAAATGGAGTTTTGTGGTAGTCCGAAAAGATGAAGATAGTCACAGAAAGATAGGCATAAAAGAGGGGAAGGCTGAAGGCTTCAAGAGTCGCACGCGACGCTAATACAGTCTCAACGATCACTGGAAATCACTTGAAAGTACTTCCGGCTTCTTCAACTACTCTTTCCCGACTACCAGAACTGGAGATGTATTCTCTGATCCACCGGCTAGCTGGAACTTCTTCCATCCTCGTGTCCTCTTCTTGCTCGCTCTCCTGGTTTGGCCCGGCTGAACCTCCTTCTCTAGGCCTCCGTTGACCTGCTTCTTCCTTACTTCTTAAAGCAGAAAAGTGACGATAACGATAACAACGGAACGTCACATCGTCAATTCTTTTCCTATCTTCTGACTTCTTTTTTTGGATGAACACTACGCTCATTGCTCTTCTTCTTCTTATTTTCCTTCGTTCCGCGCTACACTAGCCTCTACTTCGTCAATCTAAATATCGTATGTATAGGGAACGGAATGCTACCATTTAGGGCGAAGAAACCTCCTGCCAGTTCAAAGACTACGACATTGAGGGGTTTTATAAAGGAAGGGAGCTACGTCTGACCCATTACTTTACAGTTCGGTTCCTATCTACCGTTGGTCTTAATCATCAAAGAATAACTGGATGGTTCCTTTTTCCTTTTTGTTTGAATTCGCTGCTCTACATTTTTCTATTTGTTAGCCCTCCTACAGCAACCTCGAGCTTGAAGCTATCATATCCCATTTAAAAGCCGGTCACCGATGGCTAAGATCCTTTCCTCACTCTAAAGGAAGCTCACTCCAGACGAGTAGAAAAGCCAGAGAAAGCCTAAGGAATAGAGGTTGTTGATGTAGTTGCTTGTAGTTTTAGAGAAAGCGTCTGAGAGAAGCAGTTGACGGTGGGGAACAAAAAAAACAGTACGACATGTATGGATTGGATTCCACTATTCTCAATCTTGACTCTCAAAAATACGATATAAAAACTACACCTTACTTACTTGCTTACCTGATCACTAGAACCATTAGGGCGGAAAGTAATAGTGTTTTGAGAATAAAGACAACTTACAGTAAAGGAAGAACAATCCCAGCCCCCATAGCTTGCGATCACCGAGTTATGATGATTGGATAGCTCCAGCGCTTACAGATTAGCTCCATAGCTCACTAAATGGTCGGACTTCGTCCAGTCTACAGTCCTCCTTCATTTTTCGCAGCATTATAGCAAATAGGGATGCCACCCCACCAAATTGATTTTCTTGCTACCTTCAGGATTAGACCATAGAAAATCCTTCTGCACTTTGTCTACATCATAAAGAATGCGTTTTGGAAGCTTGTAATAAATAGGGGACATTAGGTCTTGTTGAATGGCTGCTGTAACAGACTTGATTAGAGTCATTTTACCTGCTTGGGAAAGACTTTCCATCCTTGCAATTTGACCTTCATTCACTCCACTATAGAAGCAAAGGTCTCTTTGTTAACTCTGGTTTTGATCAGTGGAGCTCCTAGAGACTTTTCTGAGCTGACCATATGAGGAACCTTTAGAGACCTTCCTAGAGCTCTTTTCAGCCCCTACTCCCAACAGGGCTTTGATGCTTGCCTTATTATTAGAGAAAGGGGCGGGTGGTCGTAGATCAGAGCTTACGTTAAGCAAGAAGGAGCAAGAAGTTTCATATGTGCTCTTTGAAATATGTTTGCTTAGTCCCGATTCCTGGTAGTCTAGCTCAGTCTGTCCCTTGCCCTTTCCATTCAAGCCATTATTCCTTTCGTTTGTCGTCTGTATGTCTATTTGTCTTTAGTAAGAAAGCCTGTTAAAGCCCTCTGATAAGTCAGATACTATAGGTCAATTCAATGCTCTAATAAGCTTTCTTTTACACCCTGGAATGAAGCATTATTCAAAGCAAACATATTTCAAGGCAAGGCACTATAAGGAAGTGAAGTAGGGTCGGTAGATATAGGCTTCTCTTTTATTGAATAACTCTCCTCTCATAGGCCTCTCTTTTTGTGACAAAGAGGCATTCCAAGAAGCAACTTCCCGTGGTATAGTACTTCCTATGGTATGGGATGGTCCCCTATCGAAAGAATCAAATCCAATTGAAGCAAGGTATTATTATCGCTTAGCGCTTGTGCTAAGGTTCGACGTAGTTGAATCGAATAAGAGAAGTTCAGGAGATATGGAATATCGTGGAATAAAGGAGAAGCTAGGTCAATGAAATGAATAGGAATGAGCTCCAGATGGGGCGGTGAAAGAGGATAGCGGTGAAACGGAATTTATAGCAAATCCCTATTCTTATTGAAGAGAAGGAGACGCTGCGAGCACAGAATCAGAAGTTGTTTCATCCGATGTGAGGCAACAATGAAATTGTTGTTGCTGACTCTGATACCCATGCAATGAAAGTCTTATTCCACTGCTTTGTTTGTGATCTTCCTGCTTTCCTCAAGTCAGGCCGATCTAGGGAGCTTTTGACAAGAAATCTAGCTGGGTTCAGTTGCTTGCGTTCGCTGTTCTGAGCTGCTTTCATGCGCTAGGGTTGCTGGCGGAGCTCCTTCTTGTTGTGCCCTACAAAGCATTGAAGTCACACATGGACTAGCCCTATAGGATACTTCCCGACACTCTCAACTCGTACTTAGGAGAGGGGAAGACTGATCAATTGAATGAAGCAACAAAGTCCTTTTGCCTCTCCTAGTGCATGCTGGAATTGTACCTAGAGGAGAATCCTTACTTACAACTCTCAACTCTGAGACCCTCAACTCCTATCAAGGCAGGGAAAGACATTGAGACTACTACCAATACCAAGTACTTCCGGTACCATACCGAGGGGTTGAGCACTCACTGAAATGTGGTGAACCGTACCTAGAGAGAAAGATCCCGAGACTGGGGAAAAGAGGCTTCATGGATCGCCATGGATATTCTGGTAGGGTCACTATGAGCGACGGACAAAGGCAAGGAAGGAATTTGATTGATATGGATGCTTGCTTGAAGCTCTATTTTGATATCTTAGTGAACTGTTTCCTAACCTTCAGGCATGAATCTTATCAATACGGATTAGGCAATGAAGAAAGATACATAAGAGTGGAGTGAAGGGCATCCGTAAGAGGCCCGAACGTCACGGTCTCACAGAGTCAAGTAGTCCAGGCTCTCTCTCCCCCTTTTAATAGCTTGCTCTCTGCATCCTTTCCTTTATGAATGCCTTTCCTTTCGACCTCTGAAAGCCAGTATTCCACTTGGCCAAGATAGACGAGAAGAAGTTCTATGTCTTCCGCGGTCTGCTAACTCATCTTTCCTTCTTTGAATAGCCGGAGTTCGGATCGATCTTTCAATCTTTCTTTCGTTCCTATCCGGGACTCCTTCGGACCATCTCCTCCATTAGCCCGTAGAGAATGGCTTTTATGTTTTACCCAATAAAGCAGGGGAGCCAGCTCGAGCTCCATGAGACAAACTCCACTCTGATCTATAATATGGCTTTCTGCCGGTAGTGCCGGTCAAAGCACCATCATAAAGAGTAGCAACCCGAAGCTATCCCGACTTCCTATTCCGATAGACCCGAAGTTACGGAATAATTCCAACTAGCGAAAGACTCTTCTTTCTTTTCTTTCCAATTCGTCCTGCAAGTGAGCGAAGGAAAGAAATTGACCTTTGAAGAGCAGGCACGAGAGAACGCTAGGTCATGGAGTCACTCTTTATATAACTAGTCAACCAGTTCTACTATTAAAAACTAGCTTTCCTTCGATGAAGCAAGTAAAGTTAGAAATAGCTGGACGTATCGGAACGAGTAGCGAAGGGATTCCTCGAAAGGGACAGCGAGTGAACGATACCAAGACTAGGCAAGAGTAGCATTTCGTCTAGTCCGATAGGCCGTCTATTGGTTCGTCTGTTTTTATGTGTTAGAAAAATCTCGTCTTTCGGGCTTTAGGCTGTGCTTTCGTTCTGTTATTGGAAAACCATCTTGTTGTTTGCTAGGAGAGTGAGGGAAGCTTGCTTCAGGGGGGTAGGAAGACCGAGTGAACAATCCAATCAACGCCAAGGAAAAGCAACGTCGAGTAGCTAAGCGAAAGGGGACGCTCGTTAGTGGTCGACTCGGCTCTACTCGGCAAGAGGAGTATTTGGCATCGGCTAGGTAGACGGGTCATTCCGGACTTCGGTCTTGGACGAAAACCCCCTGTGCACCCCCCTTTCAGTCTCCTAATAAGAACAGAAATGCTATCAGTAATGACTAGAAACCCGATACTCATCCTGACCTTACGTGTAAAGTAGAGTAATAATTACATTACAGACCAACATTTTCAATAATTTTAAAACTAATAACAGTACCTTAGAAACAATTCCCCAGAATTTTTAGATATTCACAGTTAGGACCCTCTAGGTTATTCCGCATTTATTTTACACAGTACCACCCCAAAATTTGGTATCAAAGCCTACAGTACTATTTGTTAATTCAAGTAGCCAGATTATTGTTTAGTTTTAGTAAGATTATTTAGTTCAATATTAATTCTCGATTAGTTTAGTTTTATGATTGAAGAACTTTTAAAAGCTTTTAGTCCTAGTTTAAGTGAAATCAGATCTCAACAGTCTAGACAGTATATTCAGATTAAAACAGGTTTTCAGTTAATAGAACAGCTCAGTTGTGGTTTAGATAAGAAAATTAGTTTAGAATTTAAAAAGAATATAATAACCAGAAATCAGTTTGAAGAGTTTTCGAAAAAATCTCTTGACCAAACTACCCAGATTTTAGAAAAAATTAGTAGATCAAAGATTCACGAAAAATTAGAAAATTTAGATTACTTTAAAGATTTACATTCAGATATACTAAAAAGAATAAATAAATTAGAAGAAAAACAGCTAGTTATATCAGAAAAATTGCCTTGCAAACAGGATATAATAGATTTAACCAGTAAATTAGATACTACTCAGCCAAAAGATATTGAAACAGAAATCAGAAATTTAGTTAGAAACCTTAGAGTTGAAGTAGATAGAATAAAACAGAACTCAGTTGAAATCAGAAGAGAAATTGACGAGAAACTCCAGAAGATGGAGATTCTTTTGGAAGAAGTAAAGAAATTATCAAATGGAGAATAGTCGTGATAGTTTATTTTATAGAATAGCACTAGAAAATTCAGGAAAGATTCAACCAGATCCTATCGGATTGTCTAGTTTCAAACCAACAGGAAGAACAGACGAGATTGTCGTTAAGCAAAATAATACTATCATAGAACTTTTAATTAGTCTTAGCCATAGACTAGCAGAGACATCAGAAAAGATAGATCAGTTATCTACTAGAGTAGATAAACTCCAAGAAAGAAACGCGTTAGAAGCTTTAACTTCTAAAATAAACCAGATCAGTATCTCGTCCTCAACAGGGTACTTAGAACCCAAAAAATCCAGTAGAACTTTACAAAATAATACCTTTTATTACAATATATTTGGTACTCCAGACCCAAACAAAGGAAAGAGACTAGAAATTCCTCAATCCTCAGAAACTCAATAATGACATCTAGCAGTAAGACCAAGGTCAGTGGAATTCCTTTATTCAATAGAGTATTTGGAAAACAGCCAATAGAAGAAAACAGAATTGAAGGAATCATAGATCCAGAAATACAATTAGAAAGATTTAGAAATCACAGTTTAGAGATATTAGATCCAGAGATTTTATACAAATCACAAAATTTCTTCAATAAAGGAGTTAGAACTTACACCAGTTACCAAGAAAAGCCAATCAGCGTAGTAACAGAAGATCAGACAGAAGTCTTAGAAATAATTACCCAGGAGAGCTTCAACAAGCTCAAAAGGTTAAGATTAGGTCTTATACACCTAGGATTAATTACCATAGGAATCAAGGGATTAGCTAGACAAGATCTAGGAACCAAAGTATTGGTCATGATCTTTGACAATAGATTTACAAATCAAGAGCAAGCCTTGATAGGAAGCATGGAATTAGACATGAACAACAACTGCCAGATTGTTTACTGCACACCAGGTTTCCAGGTAACCTTAGATGAATTTTACCAGCATATAAGAATAGGAATTAAAACAAGAGGATATCATATGATCCCCAATGCTCAGAACCTTTTAGCATGCGTAAGTTTTATAGGAAAATTAAGTAACCACAGTAGCACCAAATACAAGCTCAGAACAGATCAATATTTGAAAGCTTTAGGTACCAGAGGAATTCAGGTAATAGAAGCCAAAAAACGAGATTCAGAAATGTTAGCCGGACTTGAATGGAAAGTCACTAACTTAGTTCCAAAAACACAGCTTAAACCAAATAATAATAGTTTTTATACTACGAGTTCAGGAGAAGTTAATCTCAGATTCAGCGATTATACTTCTGTAGGTAGACATTCAGATGTTAGCAGTTCTATTCAGTCAGAAATAGAAACAGAACACATCTATATGGCATACGAACAGCCTCAGTTTACTTTTGATCAGTTATTCAAATTCAGTGAATCTGACATAATCAGGTTAAAGGAACTCCTAGAACCAGTTTATAGACCAGATTTAGATTATTATGATTACCAGATCCTAGAAGGATATTATACTCAAAAACTTGAGTATGAGCACCCAGAAATTGAATATAATTCTCAAAGACAATATTTAAAACAGAATAAAATATTTGTCCTAGAAGAAAATTTCTTAGAATACGATACCAGTAGAAAAAACAATCTTTCGGTCGAAGATATGTTTTGCCACTCAGACCCTAGATCCAGATATTATCAACCACCAGTTGAATGTACAGAAAGTCATATGGTAGAAGTCAAGATGGAGACATATGATAGTACTCCACCAGTACTCCCAAATCAGGTATATGAAATGGGAAACATTCCAATTAGCAGATCTAGAATCGAGCCATCAGCTCAAGAACTAGAATTTAGAACATATGGGAAAAGATTACCAGCAGATAGAAATATAACCCTTATGGCACAAGCAGGCACGGGATTAATGCTAGACATTGCAGCATTTGATCCTCAGTTTCACAAAGCAGTAATAGACAGATGGGAACAAGCCTTAGTTAGAAAACTTTTAGAAATGACCAATTGGCACTCTTCAGCGGAGATGTGGTCATATTGCGAATCATTTTTAGGAGATACAGCAAAAGGAATTGTAGAAGCATACAAAAGAGATTTTGAAATACAATATGCGGCTTTAATAGCCCAAGGACCAAATGTCTACAATTTCACGAGTTTAGTTAAAACCCTAATTATAGGAGCGGATCCCAATAGAGGAAACACCACCTACCAGAATGTAGCTATAAGACAGTTAGAACAGCTTAAGTTGCATAAATGGAAATATATAGTCAATTTTTGCAATGACTTTATAGCCCTTGCATCCCAGACAGGCAGAGCACTAGATCCAGAAATTAGTGATAAATTCTTCAGAAAACTTCCAGGCCCATTAGGAGAAGAAATATGGGAAAAATGGAAAGTCACCAATGGAGATGAAAACCAACATTTAGGAATAGGTCCTAGAATTCAGTTTGTTTTTACAGTTTTAAGAGACAAGTGTACAACACTTGAAATACAGAAAGGCATAAAGAAAAACAGGTTAAACTTCTGTAGCCAAGTCATATATACCCCACAACAGTATGGATATGACCAAGAAAAAAGAAAGAAAAAGAAAAATAAATTTTATAAATATCAGAAGAAAGCCAGTAAATACCATAAGAAAATAGCACAGACAGGAAAATATAATTATAAATACCAGAAACATGGCTATTATCCTAGAAAGAGATATAGGAAAAGTCAATCCTATGAACAAGCATCCAGTAAAAGACAGTTTAAACCAAAACCCAAGAAACATTTTAGGAAAAGGGTCCAATCGACTCAAAACCGAAAATGTAAGTGCTTTATATGCGACTCAGAAGATCATTTAGCCAATAAATGCCCTAATAAAGGGAAAAATCAGAGAAATGCAGAAAAGGCAAACATTATGGAAGAACTAGAAGATTTTGATAATATAGAATTTATAGAAATAAAGCTAGAAGATAGTGACACTGAATCAATATATAGTTTGATCAGTATAGAACCAGAAGAGATAAATTTCTTAGAGGAAAGTGATAGTTACAGTAGTAGTTCAGAAGAGGAACTTCCCAGTTATCTACCAGAATATACTTTTATGATTAAAAGCAGTACAGAATGCATACACCAGTGGAAACATAATATAGGTCAAGACAGTGAACCTTGTTCAGAATGTAATGGCTATCCTTTTAGATTATTTAGAAGCATCTGTGAACATTGTAAGAAAAATATTTGCAAATTTTGTCTCAAGAAAAACTATCAGATAGATAGGGATTTAATAGATTTAAGTGGTAGCATACAGCAACCAGTGTTAAACCAAAATTCTAAATTAGCACTCCAAGAAGCCAAGCTAGAAGCAGCTACAATTAGGTTAGATTTGGATAGAACCAAATTTCAGTCAGAAAAGCAAGTAGGAGAGCTAGAAAAGAAAATAGAAATTTTATCTATAGAATTAGAAACATATAGAATAGAAAATGGAAGATTAAGAAACCAGTTACATGAGAAAAACCAGCCCTTAAAATCAGTCGAGGTATTAGAAGACCACTGCAACATTGTAGAGTCGGTCAACAGAATAGGCGAAAACAGTCTTATAGAGATAAATTGTGAGATCTTATTACCAGCTAAAGGAAAGAATCCAGGTAAAATCATAGAAACCAAAGCTATGGTAGATACAGGAGCCAGTAAGAGTCACATTAGCCGTGATCTTATACCAATAGAATATTTTACCAAACCAGGATATATAGCTAGAGCAGATCTCATGAATAACACCAGCATCATTTATGATACATGTCTCATGAATAGCAGCATTAGGTTTACCAACAGACTTCAACAGCAGCATACCTACCCATTACCCATGGTATGGATAGGCGAAATTAATCACAGCTATAAGTTTATCTTAGGATTAAACTTTATAGACAGTATGAATGGAAGCATCACATTTAGCAAACACTTTGTGACGTTTCATAAACGTAGTCTACAGGTAGAAACACTTCACGCCCAGAATACAGAATCAGAGTTGTCAGCTAAGCGTGGTGGAACCATAGATACAACTGAAAAAATAGCAGAAGAAAATAGGATAGTAAAGGAGAAAATAGCAGAAGCGTTAAGAGAAAATAGGATAGTAAAGGAGAAAATAGCAGAAGAGTTAAGAGACGTACCATCTCCAGATACACAGTTAGATTCATACGAAGAAACCATAGATGATACCGTCGAAACAGAATTAGAATGGTTAATGGAAGAACAGCTAGAAGAACAGTTAATCCAGATAGACCATGATATGATAGATTTTTGCCAAATAGAACATTCTTTGTCAGTTCTTGATCGCAAAAAGAGAAAAAGAACAGATAAAGATCTGTTAGATGAATTAATTAGGTTAGCAGAGGAAACCCAGATTTTAGGAGAAAATCCAATTAAACATTGGAATAAAACCAAGACTTTAGCACATTTAGAAATCATTAATCCAGACTTTAAGATCAGTACCCAGAAAATAGTATATAGTCCTTTAGATATAAAAGAATTTGAAAAACAGATTAAAGAATTGCTAGATCTTAAGGTAATAACAGAAAGTATTAGTCCTCACAGAAGCACAGCCTTTATGGTAAGAAACCATGCAGAAATCAAACGAGATAAGGCAAGAATGGTCATAAACTATAAACGCCTCAATGACAATATCCAGTCTGATAGCTATGATATACCTAGTAAAGAACAGCTTATCAATAGTATTCAAGATGCAATTATTTTTAGTAAATTTGATTGTAAATCAGGATTTTGGCAGATCATGTTAGACCAGTCCAGCAGACCATGGACAGCATTCACATGTCCTCAGGGATGTTATGAATGGATAGTCATGCCCTTTGGCTTAAAAACAGCCCCGAGTATTTTTCAAAGAAAAATGGATAGTATATTTAAAAATTACAATTCTTTCATTCTTGTTTATATTGATGATATTCTTGTTTTCAGTAAGACACAGGATGAACATTATAAGCATCTTAGAATTGTTTTTCAGTTATTCTTAGATAATGGTTTAATCATTAGTAAAAAGAAAATGGAATTAAATAAAGAATATATAGAATATTTAGGAGTAAGAATAGGAAAAGGGAAAATTCAGCTGCAACCACACATAGCCCAAAAAATTTTAGAATTTCCAGATAAAATAGAAGATAAGAAAAAACTCCAGTCTTTTTTAGGAACCTTGAATTATGCTAGACCTTACATAAAGGATCTTAGCAAAATCATAGGACCCTTATACAGTAAAATGACCCCAACCGGTCAAAAATACTTCAACCAGCAAGATATTGATCTTGTCAGAAAAATCAAAGAAATTTGTAGAAATCTACCAGAACTAGATTTACCCTTAGAATTTGATTATATAGTAATAGAGGTAGATGCCAGTGAAAAGGGATGGGGAGCAATACTCCTCAGTAAATCTACTAAATACTCATCAAAATCTATAGAAAAAATTTGTAGATATTCCAGTGGAAAATATAAAGAAAAAGGAAATTTAGCCAGCATAGATTGTGAAATATTGGGAGTTATTAACGCCATTAATAGCTTCAAGTTATGGTTATTTAAACCTTTTACAGTTAGAACAGATTGCGAAGCAATTGTTAAATTTCATAAGCTTCTCAATGAGAAAAAGATTAGCACCCGTAGATGGCTTAATTTTGTAGATACAATAACAGGTAATGGTTACACAGTAGAATTTGAACATATCAAAGGAAAAGAAAACACCTTAGCAGATTATTTATCCAGAGAGATAAATACTAATGTTTTTGATTTTTCAGATGGCATCCTCTAGCAGGATAACCAGTTCAACCAGAACAGATCAGAAGTTTCTAACTTTTGGGAGTGTAACTCTCAGAGTCTTTCCCGAACAATCCAGATCTAAATTCAGGTACCTCATCCACAATATCAGTGAGGAACAGAAGTGTCTTTTAGACAATCTTTGGGACTCTCACAAAGATGTTCCTAGATTTTTGGGATGTTTAAATGCTTTAAATATCTTCTTCAATCAACAAAATGGGTCAAATCCAACAAAAAGATTTTCATTTTATTGTGTAGCTATAGGCCGTGTCCCAGGAATTTATTCCTATTGGCCAGAAGTTCTGAACCAGGTAGATGGAATCCCTTCCTCAACATGGAAAGGTTTTCATACTTTTGCAGAAGCAAATCAATGGGCGAATCGCACCATTGGAAATAATTTTTATATTTCAGAGTCTTCTAGAAGGATAAATACTCAAGCAGCCCTTGAGATTGCAGGTTTTGAAAATAACCAGGTCTTCAACCAACCACCTTCTAACCAGCCATTTGCTCAGCAAATAAGATTTTGTAGTCATTGCGAAACAATGACTAAAAATTTTAAACTTTTAAATAAAAGAAACCAAGATTTTGAGCAAGCCAATCAACAGTTAATCAACGACCAGCGAAGGCTTGAAGAAGAAATAACAACTCTCAAAAAGAAGTTGTTAGAACCAGAAAAAGAGCTCAAAAAGATTAGAAGCCCTTTTACCCCACTGGTAAAAGTGAGAAAGCAGTCTTCCCCACTGGAAGATGAAGAAAAGAGTGAGTGGAGTAAGGAATATGATCCAATTGAGCTTTTACAGCCAAAAGCTTTTACCTTTCTCTCAAAATTCCCTCCAGATGTTATCAACCATATTCGGCATTTAGCCAGACAAGATAGAGCCCATTTCCAGGAATTTTTATTCTCAGAGCTGATCAAAATCAACCAAAATGAAGGATGTATTCCGGGTCTCACAATTTCTTGGAAAACCCTTTATTTACAAGAAAAGGATGTTGTTCCATGCCCAGAAATCAAACCAACCTGCATTCAGATACCTTTGGAACGGATGACCTGTACTTGTCAACTCATTTACAGTATTCCCATGGCCAACATAGACATGAAGAATTTCAAACCCTTTTATCTTAATTTCAAGGATAAAATGGTAGAAATTACAGAAGCAACTCTTTTGGATTTCGGATATATTCAACAAATCATATTCCATGATCCAGAAGATACTAACAGATTTGGAAGAAAGATTGCAGCTTGTGTTCTTAATTCCATGGCAGAACAGGGTACAGCAGTAGAAGCGGTTGTGGAATCAAAACTTCCAGAATGGACGTCTACAGGACAACTCATTCCTGCTTACCATAATATTCACATCAACACTAATCCAGCCAATACAATCCTCAGACGCGTTTATCACTGCGACAATGACGCCCCATGGATTTGTGAAACAAATTCCATAAGAAAACAGATCAGACATGCTATTGCCTTCTCCATAGCGGAAGGATTTCATTATGACAGTCTATATGACTACGGAAAGGCACCATTAATATGTGAAGACCTATTTCAAAAAATTAGGTCCAATGATCACATTCCAGAACTAAAATTTCATTTTGAAACAGGACATGATAATTTAGTCAGATATTATTTGGAGCAGAAAGAACAGCAAAGAGCCATGTCAACAGAAGAAGTTTTACCCAGTCAGGGAAAGGATCATGATTATGATTTTGATGATGAGGCCGTCCAAAATCTCAATAATGCAATGGAAGGATAGAGATGAAGTGCCGACAACATCACTATCATCAGTAAAAGAAATTCACCGAAAGTAGAAATCATCAACAACTTTTACTGTTTCAACCACTATCCGACAGACAGCTTCAACCACTCTTTACTATTTCAACCACCTTTCACCAGCAGCAATAATCAAGAGTCTTCTTTTTCAAAAGAGAAAGTTGAAGGATGTGACGATGCGGGCCAGAGATCACGCGGCATCTACTATTCTCTTTAGAAAACCGGATCTCTTTTGTTAATAGGTTACCAGTCATTTTAACTTTGAGTTGATCTATAAATAGCCCAGGGTTTTTCATTTTAAGATACGACTCTCCTAGCACTTGAACACTTGCTATCCATAAGCATTTGTTGCAATTGGTCGAGTCAATCTTCAGCAATTGAGTCTTTGTAATCAGCAGTTTGCAATAATATTGTAAGTCTCTCTTCAGTTCTCTATTGTTCTTTAGGGACTCCCGAAAGGGAACACCCCTATGATTATAAACAAAATGTATACTGTATAAACCATATGCTTGTATTACCCAAAGAATTTTAATCCAGTTTTCATATCATGATACCTTAAAATTTTAAAATTTTAAAGGAGTAATGACTTCAGGCCTTTAAACCATAAAGCCTTCTTGAGTCTTGTACCCGTTGAGCCAAAGGTGGCATTGAGGGAGTAGTATTCGGAGGTAGGTTAAGAAGGAAAATAAGAAATTTCTCTAAACAAAATTTTTGACACATAAGGGGAAAATGATAATGAAAAGAAAGATTAATCAATGGGTAATACGATATATGATTTTAACAATATTCAAGTTGTTTTAAACAGTTTATCTGGATCATGTGGTGGTAAGTACCGAGTAGGATTTACAAATATTTGATCACAAACCCTTTGCATATATGAACAAGAAAGAACTTATTTTAATTCATATTCATAGATTACGAGAAGAAATACATTTCCAGAATTTTTTAATAGGTACACTTTTAAAGACGCCCATATATATTCACAGACCTAGATATAGTACCACACTTACCAGATTTATAAGAAAAGAACAGGATAAGCTTAGAGATTTAGAAAACCAGCTAGCAGAAGCAAAACTCCAGTATCACAGAGCGAGACCATTCCAGAATTAGAACTAAACCATAATAGTTTAAAATTAAAGGTATAAAGTGTAATTAATTAGATTTGTCCCTACCAGAATCCCTACCAGTGTCTCTACTCATAGCAGGATTGTAATAAGAAAGCTTTTCTCTCTTATTAGCTGACTGGCTGACTGACATAATTCATTCTTGTCTTTCGAGGTTAGTCCGGAAGGTGCCAAAGAATACGTGCCGCCTGCCTTCCTTGACAGAGAAGCTAGCTCTTTCTTTTTGATAGATCGCTACGCTCTATGCCCCAATCTTCAGCATCATTAATGAAGAGCGGTCCCTGGTCTGACCTTTACTTCAAGGTATGCTTGTCTTCCTCTATTACCACTCCCTTTCTTCAACAAAATAATATCAATCCGTAGGAACAATTTGTATCTTACTGTCCCTACGGAGTGGAAATCTTACCGCAGCAAAAACAAGTTCCTAAGAATCAAAATAACAAAGACAAATTCGACATGAAAAAAGCAAGTGATGCGATTATTGGTAAAGGGAAGGGTGTTCTCGCCGAATTTAAGGTAGTCCGATTTTTCCATCTCTAGTGGTTAATGATTCTATCTAAAGGTTGTGGGGCGTTTTGGAGTAAGAAAATGACGTAGCCTTATAGGACTCTACATTTCAATCCTTTTGACCCCTTTATACTGTCTCCTCGGAATAGACAAGAGGGTCAGTTTCTAGGTAAAAGCCTATTCCATGATTGGGGTTAGAAAGAAAGATTTGGAGGAGTTGGCAGGGTTAAATGGTTTCTTGAGGTAAAGGACCTCCACCTCGGATAGGTATGATGCAAAGCTTGAACCAGGATTGTCCGGGTCGATTGAATCAACCTTTTCTTCAATGTTCATTGAGGAGCGTTCTACAGACTTCTCGACTTGGGGGCAAAGGATTTCATTGTTTTGTTGACCTCGGGAGTACGAAGGGTACTTCACTCTCCCAATGTTGTCGGAGGAAGGAAGTCCCTTGAAGAGTAAGGTTCACTCCTATACCAAGGATGCTAAGTCACTACGGACCCGAAAATCAAGCATTTCTCCATCTTTTTTCCTATCGTAGCTCCGCTTGAACTAGCTCTTGATTGCTATACTAGCATCTCTAGTTCCCGTTGAAACACTCAATTCTGACCTTTGTGATCGTGATCCAGCCTAAGAGCCAGATGTTCCAGTTCCATATTATGGCTTTCGTGGTCGAGGTGAAGAGTCCGAGTCAATAAAGAAAGGAGGGGGAGAATACTTATATGGTAACGAGCTGATAGTCCGGACCCTTCCAAAGTGTGTGCCATTGGAATCTGCCGAACAGTTCGTCTTCTACATCCTGTCTTTGCATCTAGCAAGACCAACTGATCGAGGGTGAATAACTCTCTCTCGTTGCTTACTCGGGCGACTTGTCGAGTCTACGAAGGTTCCTACCATCTCCAACTAGCTCCTCATTGGCTAAACTAGCTTCGGATACCTTCCACGATGAAACTTGCCTATGTGCCCAGAGAATGCAGCACAGTGCATCTCGTTCAATCCCACTTAAGCATCCTTCTATGAAAGGAAGGGATAATGACCACCGCTTCCGATGATCAAGTTGATGAGAGGACCACCCTCCTTAAGCGGCCAAAGCAAGAAGTTTGGACCTCAAAGACCGGCGTTGCATCATTGAACAAATGACTAAAATGAATGGGTACCGCCCCTTTTCTCGCAAGTAAGCCTAGCCTAGCCAGCCACTTCTTCTTCAAGCTCAACCGGACCTATGACATCTCGAGCAGCTCTCTCTGCTCTCTGCGACACTCCGGAACTGGGACTGATGTGACTCCTACGAGAAAACTAACCGCTTCTCTCGTTTCCCGGTCTTCTAGCTGAATAAGTTGGAAGTGTCTGCCGCCCGGCCAAAAGTCCTCTTTCCCGTGTGCCATGTGGTGGGCGCACCACTTCAGCATCCTTGACTAGGTTTCGAAGGCAGCCGCAGTCCGACGATCAAACCCCGAAGTTCAAACCCTAACCCTAGGGTTTTCGAGAAGCAAGTCAGTCAATCCCCTATAATCCGAAGCAATCATACAACTGAGGGATCAAGGTGTTGAGGCCCAGGGGCCTATGGTTTTATCTTTTTATTGTCTTTATACAGTAATCGTAGCGTATTGATTTTTTGCTAATCATTTAGTCTGGTGTGTGGAAGAACATCGGCTGAGGCATCCATCCCTTGGCCGATATATCAATCCAGTGGGATCCCTCGGCCGTGACATCTATTCACCGACCGACAGATCCATTTCCTTGGGACAGCCTATTTTGTTCCTTTATTTCTGATGCATGCTTTCTAATATCGTTTTGGCTCCCCTTATCAACTGCTAAAGGCTAAAATCAATTTACGTGTTTAGAGTTAAATAAAGCAAGTATTAATCATATGTCGAACAAATTATGGGTCAGTCTCACGACTGGGCAAAGAGGGGTGCCTAACACCTTCCCCTTATTATACTTTTGGCTCCCGTACCAAGAATCTCTATTTGTTTTTCCTAAGCTTTTATAAATTAGGTGGCGACTCTGTTTTGATGATAATCGCTATCGTGTGGCGATGTTCCTAGCCATGGGAATATCCACGATCTTGGTTTATGAAGTAGAAAGCAAACAAAAACAATGATCAATCTGTATGGCGATACCCCGCTTGGGAGGTGTCTACAGGTTCCATGCAGTTTTTTGGGTTTGTTGTATTTTATTTTCTTCTGTTAATTTCTGTATTTTTGGATCGGTAGTGTCCCCTTTTATTGTACTGTGTTTTGCTTATATATAAATCGAGTTTACTTTCTGGTAAAAAAAAAAAAGTTTGTCTCCTCATGGTTTAGTTATAGAATTTCAACAAAAGCAAGTTGAGTATTAACAATTCGCTATTGATTAACTAAAGAGAGAGAAAAAGGTGATTCAATTTACAAATATTATGGTGATGATGCGTGAGATAAGAGTGACATTAAAGAGTGCGTAAGTAGTTATGTACTTCCAAAATGCATTTTTGTGTGGTCAATAATTAGTTAGTGCTATGTGGCGCGATTTGAGCCCTTTGTTGAGGGCGTAATATACGCCCTTAAAAGTTGGTGTATTGAAGCATTTCCCTTATGATATACGCCCTTAAAATGGGATGTGTATTGAAGCATTTCCCTAGTGCCATATATGTAGCATGCAACACGGCTCTCGATACTAACACTGACATATAAATCTCAAAAATGTTAAAAGGACATGATATGTTTAATTAGAAAAAATATTCGTGTAGTTTATTATACAAATGAAAAAAAGCTTTTAATTACAATAATAATATCATATATTTGTTTTCGACAGATGTTAGAACATAATTTAGTAATCTATTTTTACAAAAATTGCTAATATCATTCAAACATGTCTTTATATTATATCGTCGTCATAACATGAAACCACCACAAGTGTTCACAGTTGTGCGAAGAGTGTCTGATTCTCAGTGTTCTAAAAGTGTCTTATCGTGTTTTAGAGTGTTCTCAGAGTGTCCAAATAAAAAGAGTTTAGAAAAATTATATGGGACAGTATACTTCTGATTACTTTGAATCTCAAACATTTGTCCTTAATGTTTATGTATTTGTCAATGCCCAACACGAGTAGATGACCTCTTGTAATTTGTCTGTGATCCATAGAGTTAGAGAGACTTGAGAATTTGCTCCCTCTTGGTTAGGTCTCAAGTTTGATACCTTGTAGGTGTCGTCTATGTAAATCTATATCTATATTTAATCTATTATGCGGAAAACAGATATAACAAGGATATTGAATTCAACACATCTCAAGAACAAAAAATAGCGTACCTTTGTTGGCCATTGAGATTAGAGAGAATAAACCCCATAGGTGAAACTTTAATTCTTGGCTCACCTATTTTTTTTTTGGGGTAACATAGCTTGAAATAAAAAGAGAGGAAACCGAATATACAGCCTACAAGGGGCATACCCTAGGAGGAAAAGGAAAAACAAACAAGATTAAATAAAATTGTTGTTAATGCTAAATGGCTACATGAGCTAGTTGATATGCGATGTTTCTAATCCATCTAGTAAGAGCGAAGGAAAACAATGCCAAAGTAATAGTAACAAAATAGGATAACATAATGTGTAGATACATTCACTTGATCCACCTAATGGCACAAAATGAACTCCTCATGAAGAGGTGGAATCATGAAGAGGTGGAATGATCATGGGGCTGCACCTCATAGAAGAGTGATCACAGTACCTATAGGAAACTACATCAACAGTAACTAGCTGCTACCATAACAGCAGCAATCAGCAGCAGAAAATAGCAAACAACAAACAACAAACAGTAGTAGCATGTAGCTGCAGTAGCCGCAGCCAGCAAAGTAGCTATGACAATTAGAACTAATCAACAACAAAGTGAAGCTGGTCTGATAGAATAGCAACATCAGTACGCTTCACACATTTCAACATCAGTTGAAGGAAACAAATACTAACTGTAGCAGAATGATAGATGGTAGCTGGAAGTAGTTCGGACAGTCCATTTGCAAATGGATGGATCAACAACAGCGGACACTACTGCTATCGCAGCTGCTAACAGCAGCAGCAGCAACAGTAATCATCAGAAGCATTTAGCTATGTTCAGCAAATAGCAAGCAGCATTAAGCATCAGCAGTAAGCAAATGGACTGATCAGCAAGACAGGGAGGTACAATGCAGCCACACGTTTTCTGGCAGCAGAGTAAAGAAGCAAATGTAAGCTAGGGACATGCCCCCTAGAAATGCATAAACAATCCAAGGGACAACCCCCCAAGGATAGGCCAAAACCAAAAAAATGGTAATGAACCCAAACAGAACAATACAGAGGCAAAGCCCAGTCTGTTTAGCACTTGAATAACAACACAAATGAACTATACATGGAACTATATATACCATTACTGTTCTAAGCAATTACTTCAAAAGAGAACCAAACAGTAATCAAATGTGTTGGATGCAACCAAATAGATCCAATTAGTAGTAACAGTATGATCCAGCAAAATATGAAGGTTAGTATGGTCCAGCTATCACAGCCAAACATAGAAACAATCAAACCAGGAAGGAAATCCTTGGTATGAATAAAGCTCACTTTTCTACTCCCTTGGAATCTCACAACTCCACTCTCCTTTCCAATCCAAGAGCTTGGGACCCCTTTCTCCCTCCACTGTTCCTCTCATGATTCCCCCGCTAATTATTACCTCCTCTCACAAGGAAGGTTAGGGCTTTAGCACAGAGCTCACAAGGATATACCACACAGTATAGTAAGATCACTCATTAGCTATCAAATATAAATTCAATTTATAGGTTGTAAGATAACTTCCTGAATACTTAGCAGTAATAGAAGGCCAATATATGGCTGCTTTGAATGATTTGGTAACTGAATCATGTGAGGCCAAATCTCCTAGTGATGGAAGCTGAAGGATCAAGGGGGACAGCTGTGAAGCTGAACCCCCTTGAATTGTGACTTTTGGGATCTTCTGACTCACATGTGAGTCCAACCTTCTGATAATGGAAGTTTATAGAATCAAGGGGTAAACCCCTTGAACATTGACCTGCAAATGTAATCATGTGAATAGATGGAACTTGCCATTCTAACTATAATGTTTAAACTAATCATGAATATTCCACATTGAGAGTAGATGAGAAGGACCCTTGAATTTAGATAAGGACAACAACCTGCATCTAATGTCATTTGAAAATTTGTTAGCAACCACTCCAGTTGGGCAACTAAGATTCTAGAACTTTCTATGGTTCCTTTTAATCCAAACTTGGTGGACATAGACTGTGAAAACAAGTTTAGCAATTGTGACGACCAAAGATTTACCCTATAAAATGGACAACCTACTCACCCACTGCTGCCAAGATGTCAATCCTGGCATATGAGGAGTCTTTGGGGAAAGAATACCCCTAATCTATGTAGCCACGGGGCACTCAAAGAACAAGTGATCATGGGACTCTACACCCAAACACAAACTACAGATGGATGTAGATTTCATGCCAAACATAACCAACCTGTCCTCAGTAGATAGCCTATTAAGAATGGCCATCCATGAAATCACATTGCACCTATGAATGTGACTTGAAAACCATACCACTTTATACCAAGTGATCGTAGGAAAGTGTGTCCTCAAATGATCCCATAGGGATGAAATGGTAAATTTACAGATGCATTGAGAGCCCATATACATCTATCCCCAATGGAATCATTGACGGGAACATTTTGTAATTCAGATCTCACATCATTGAGATCAGGAGCTTGGGTCATTGGGAGGGCCCATTGATTGTTCCTAATGATAACATTGATAGTGGCATCCTTGAGTAGTCCTGAATCATATATAATTCTAGGCCCAAATTTTGGCAAAACGAGGCCAAGAGGATGCCAGTTGTCAAACCACAAAGATGTTGATTGGCCATCTCCAATTTTATACTTGATGTGGAGCTGAATGAGTGGTCTAAGGTTAAGGATTTTCCTCCAAATCTAGGAGGGATCACTTGGAGTTTTAACACTCTAGAAACTCTTACCCTTAAGTAAGTAAGACTTCACCCATTGGCACCACATAGATTGCTCCCCACCAGAGATAAGGAACCAAATATGCTTGGCTACAGCTACCTTGTTCCAAACCTCCAGTGATTTAAAGCCCAAGCCACCTTCCTTAATAGGAGAACAAAGATGTTCCTGAGAGACTTTGGCACCTGTTTTCTTAAGGTCAGGACCTGACCAAAAGAAAGACCTAAGGATGGATTCAACCTCCTTAATTACCTTCTTATGGATAATAAATAGAGATCGATAGGATTGCATTGAAAACAGAATAGATTTTATTAATTGGATTCTTCCAGCATAAGACAGGTACCTATGTGTCCATGATTTAGTCTTGGCTAAAATCCTATCAACCATGACTTTCCAGTCCGTGTGCTTAAGTTTGGTGGACAGAAGAGGCATCCCCAAGTACCTTACTGGTAAAGACCGCTCCTAGAAACCTAGATTATTTCAATATGGATGCTTTTGTGGAAGGATTAACACCAGAGAAGAAGACATTACTCTTTGCAGGGCTTGGAGATTGTCTTAAACCTTTCTGCCCAGGAATGTGCCCTATAGCCTCCCCATTGAAACACAAGGAGTAATTAGCTGTGGAAATACAAGCTTTCAACCATTGGATCATCTTAGGATTGAAATTCATAGAGGCAAGGACATCCCAAAGGAAATCCCATCTGACATTGTCATACGCCTTCATAATATCCACATTCATGGCACACCTAGGGGATGAGGAATGTTTGTGGTAGCCCCTCATCAATTCCTGAGTAAGGAATATGTTATCGGCTATCCTCCTACCCTGGACAAAGCCAGATTGGGCTGGATCAAGAGGGATGGTAAGACAGGTCTGATTTTATTATCTAGTATCTTAGCTATACATTTATAAACCACATTACAGCATGAGATGGGCCTAAAGTCCCTTACCTTAGAGGGATTGGGGACTTTAGGCACCAAAGCAACTAAGGTAGCATTGGCTTTCTTCAAAAGCTAACCAGATCTGATGAAGAGTTTAACAACTGAGGTCACCTAATGGCCTATTACAGGCTAAGCTTTTTGGAAGAATGCAGCATTGTAACCATCTGGACCAGGTGCTTTTTGAGGATTAAGAGACCAGAAAGTATCCTTGATCTCTTTATCAGTCACCTCCATCACCATTTCCAAGGTTTGGGAAGAGGAAAGTCTCCTAGTAATGAGTTGTTGCACTCTAGAGGAACCAGAGTAGGTAGTCTGATGCTTGGTACCTAACAAGTTAGTATAGTAGTTGATGAAGGTGTTCTTTATCAAATCAATGTCCTGGGTAACAGATCCATCTTCCAAAACCAAACTAGAAATTCTGTTCCTATTTCTTGAATTGCTAATGGTTTTGAAGAAGAATGAGGAACATTGATCTCCCAATTTTAAACATTGAATTCTGGACTTTTGCTTGGCAAAACTTTCTTCTGCCCTAGCATAAACAAGGTACTGTTTGCACAATTCCCTTTCAGTGGCTTGTTTAGAGGGATCACTAGGATCAGAGCCTAACTTTCTTTGGATGGCTTCCAATTGCTGTTTGTAGGAGGCCACCCTAAAAGACAATTCACTAAACTCGTTTGTATTTAGCTTTTTAAGGTCCTCCTATAAGATCTTAAGTTTCTCACAAACACAGAACATTGGATTATCAATGATTATCTTCCTCCAAACCTGCTGAAAAGTGTCAAGGAATTTAGGGTGTTCAGACAAAAAATTAAAGAACCTAAAAGGCCTTTTCCTTGGAGGTGAAGCAGTTGTCAAGTACACAACAACAGGGGAGTGATCAGACACTCCAGGGCTGAAAAAATGAGCATTGGACCAACAGAAGTCTTTGATCCAACTTTCATTGACTAGAACCCTATCAATCTTGGTGCGGATGTGGGCATCTCCTAGTTTCTTATTAGACCAAGTGTATTGACAACCAGAGTATCTTAGGTCAACTAATTCAGATGATTGGATGCAAGAATTAAAATCCTCCATCCAGGGTAGCCAGGTCCTATCCCCACCTACTTTTTCCATGGGAGATCTTAAGGCATTGAAGTCACCTAATACCACCCAAGGGGTAACAACACAGAGATGCTTTAAATCTGCCTATAATTGTTGCCTATCCAGGTAACAGGTAGCTCCATAGATAAAGGTCGCAACAAATGAGTATTGGCCATCACAGGATTGCACATGACTACGAATGAATTGACTGGACTGATGCAGTACTTGAACATTAAACACTGTAGGGTTCTAGCAGACCAAAATTCTGCCCATAGGAGAGCTAGAATGATTGCTAACAAAATTCCATTGAGGGAGCATAGTGTTGACAATGCTAGAGACCTTGGGATCCTTGATTTTATGTTCAATAAATCCAACTAAGGATAATTTATTGTTAAAGACCCAATTTTTTGCCGCCCTCTATTTGAGTGGGTCATTAAGACCCCTCAAATTCCAAAATCCAAAATGCATAGACGAGCAATCCATAAAACTATTACTACAAAGCTTAAATCAGTATTGATGAGAATGACTAGCAATAGCACTGATATATCAAAATCAAAACAAGGAAAAAGTGTTACTTCCCTGATTTGTGAGAAGAGCTTTTTGCAAAGTTCTTTTGATTCCCAATCTGCCCTGCTTTATTTTAACCTCTCTTCATTAGTTTGAAGTCTGAACTAGAATCAGAAGGTTCTTTGTCTTTAAGTTTGGCAGCCTTTTTAGCTGCTGATCTGGAGATTGGTGCAGCATGACTAGGAGTTGTAATGTGTTGCCCAAAGGTTCCCGCTTCTTTATTATTGGCATCCACCTCTTCTAATGTACCAATATGGACAGGAGGAATTGTAAGCATTTGCAGAGACAATGGATCTGAACCTTTATGGGTGTTTATAGCTTCCTCAATGATTACTTGGTGCATGCAAGTGGAAGGACATTGGGAAGAACTGAAAATTGAGGTCAATTGAGGGCTAGGTACTTCATTTTGTGATAGGATCAATGTCTCCTTAGAACTGCTCACTATACTCTCAAGCACCTTTTCCAATTCATCTTTAGAATCAGTAATCACTGATTGAAGGTTAGCAGCAAGCTTGGTAGAGGAAAGTGAGGTAGTTGAGGTAAAACAAGGACTAGTCTGAGTAGGGTGATTCCTTAGTTTTCCATTACCTACTATGGTCCATTCCTGATTGGGCTGACTGATTGTTTGTAGAGACCCGTAAATTCATTTTATAATTTTATTGTTTTATAAATGGAAAAGTGATGGATTAATGAGAATCTTGTAGTTGGGGGTCAAAGTGTAAGGAGTTGAAAGTTATGGGTGCTAGTGTAATTTGTGCATGTGTGTGCCGTGTATATGCCTGGGAAATTTTTTTCCCTTTTCACTTTTTTTTTCATCTCTCTCCCAGCTCTCTCTCGGCTCTCTCCCTCTCTCTTGCCCTCTCACCAAATTTCACTCCAATAACCCAAAACCCACTCAACACAACCTTCAAACATTCATCCTCTACGCGTATTGTGGTCCGTATTTCACCGGTTGGAGCTCGGTGGAGTCGTATTGCTCTCGGTTTCGATTTTCGGAAGCTAGGGCTTGAAATTCTTGTGGGTTTCGTTCTTCGGCCTCGAGGTAGGGATTCTACCTCTCAATATATGTAATAGAAGTGCTCTCCTTGCTTGAAATCGTGTCTATTGTTGTTGTTGTTGTTGTGGTTGGATTTCTTGAAATCTGCAGAAAATTTGCTCGAACACCCATTTGTATCGATACTGCTCTTCTCAGTATCGATACAGGAATCTCTGGAACGGCTTAGGTTACTGTCGTATCGATACTGATTAAATCAGTATCGATACAATCGGTCTCTTGAAGTTTTTAAGGCCTGTTGTATAGATACTGAAATTCATAGTATCTATACTTCAATGCCTTAAGGCTAAGTTTTGTTTCTTGTTCCGACTCCATTGTCTTGACCCCCGATCGCTTCTAACTTGTTCCAAACGTCACCAAATCACTCCATAACACTATCGATCATATTCGTTGAGTTCGTTGAGTATCTTTGCAACCCTCGCCCCTTGTTTGGTATAATTGGACGTTGATTTCCATATGGACTTTGATTAAACTGAAATGACACGTTATGTGAGTAAGAGATTTTTGGACACTTATCGACACAACGAGAACATTTGGGGCCCATCGACGGGTGGGTGCCTGGCAGGGGATATCAGGGTCCCATAATTAGCCTGGCAGGAGCTTATGCTCATAATGATCACTCAAGGCCTAACCTTCTCGGTGGGCGCTTGGCAGGGGATATCGGGGTCCCATAATTAGCCCGGCAGGAGCTTCGGCTCATGACACTTAACGTGAAGCGATATTGGACACATGGAGAGTGAAACGGTTAAAGATTGAGGTGTATACCAAATTTCATACTGAGTTTGTCGGATTGTTAAGCCTCGGTTATTGCCTATTGTGTGGTCTGTATCTCGTTCTTCCTCGTGATCATCCTTGCATTTCTCTTGCATATAATGTTAGCGTAGAATTTCCTACTGGGCTAGTGTAGCTCAAGCCTATTATCATTTTCAGGTACTAATACAGGACAATAGCGTGCATGCTTGGAATGCTTGGATGTGATCATTATTTTGAAAGCTATCGATTGAGGAGTTACTTAGGCATCTTTGTAAATCTCTTTGAAGATGTATTTGTAACTTTATAGTAAATCTTTTGACTATGGAATATTGTAACCTTTAACTCTTGAATATTCAGTACTTGCGTTAATTTGGGCCTCGGAGCCGAAGATGTAATATTTTGGGAACGCTACTTCATTTTGGTTATCGTACAAATTATGGCGAGATTTTATTTATGGAAATCATTTATATTTATGTTAAAAATCGAGGGTGTGACATTGTTGAAGGTAATTTCTTAGAGCACTGGGCAGTAGAATGGCCAAAGACTTGGCATTGCTTGCACAGTAGATGTAGCACTTGATATTCAAAAGATACCAGCATTGATTCTCCCTCCACAGTAATTCTCACATCTTCAGGAAGTTCATGCTCAGCACTAATTTCAATGCATATTCTAGCACTAGTTGACTTTGTATTTTGAAGACCTAGTTGTCCTGAGGTTTTAGCTGTGGCTTGATCCACATGTAATGGCTTACCAATGGTGCTAGCCACTCTACTCAAACACTCCTAGTTCCATAACTCTAGAGGTAGGTCATGCAATTTAACCCATGCTGGAATATGAGAAGGTTGATCCTTAACTGGCTTCATCATCCTATGCCAATCTTTGAGAACTAGGTATTTTTGTGAAAAAAAGTAAGGACCACCATCCAAAACTTGTTGCTTGGCCTGTTCATCCCTAAATTCAAAGAGGTAGCATCCTCCAAAGTCTAGCTTAACAGCCACAAACAGTTCCTTACCAACATCAGTAAGTTCGATGTCAATCTCTACCTGGGCTTCTTTTCCCCTAAACAGATCAGGATAAAACTCAAGCTTCATGTCCATTGAGGGACTTTGGGACTGTAATAAGGAAGCCCCGTTTTTAGGCTTGGATTTTGGTGCATTTGAGTTTGGTCTAGGGTTAATGGGTGCCTGATGTTGTAGGGTTTGTGTAGGATGAGCAGGTAGATTCTGATTCGGCTTATTTTTAAGAGAGAAAAGACGCCTAGGTTTAGTGTCAGCTTCACAGTATCTCATATTGGGATATCCTCTTCCAAGCACGGGGTACCCCTTGCATTGATTAGGGTTTTTGGAGTAGAGTTTGAGAGCTGTACCTGATGTTCATGGTGTGCTTATTCCTTTGCCTCCAGGATCAAGCCTTCCTCGAAGAGGGCTTGTTGAAGTTTCTGAGATGGGCTCAAATTTTTGAATGATTTAGGACTTTGAGTCCTAGATTCCTTTGGAGATGATGCTCGATTGGACTTGCTTGTGTTGCTTGAGTGTGAATTACCCAACTCGGAAGGAATTGGGCTTTTAGTGATTTCAATTTGTTTCGAAATATTCTTTTGCTTTCTTCTGATTTCATTGGAGTCGATGGCTTCGCCGCCGAGACCTTCCAACATCAAGATGGTTCTGTCTGCCATGGATAAAACCTATTCTCCACAATCTTGTCAGAGATCGCCCTAATCGCACTACATGTCAGATCGTTTCTTATCTTTTTGTCTATCTTGGCTCACCTTCTTCTCTCTTCTCTACTTTTTCTAGAATAATCCAATAACTTTAACTGATGGAAAATCGTAGGAAAAAGGGGGTGGGTATTCTACCATTTATAGAGGAGAGAAAAGGGCCTTAGAGATAATTATTAAAACACATCTAGTCCATCAAGGTCTCTTTTATTATCAAGAGTTTCCTTCATCTATAATTGTATTTAGTTATCGTAATGAACCATATCACTTCATTGGCTTATCTGATAGTAAAGTCCCACATGCACAAAATGTGGAAGCTAGTGGGCCACACTCATAGGAAAAAACTAACATTTTCCCACTTGGCCCATCAAACCAATTGTGATGCAAATTGTATTTCTTCAAAATATGCATTTTGTTTTGTTTAAAATGACTCGAGTGGGCTCCACACTAAAAAATTTGACAAGCGATCCTTCTTGGGTTTGGAGAAAGTTACTTAATCTAAGAACTTTAGTTCATCCGTTCATGCTTCTTATTATTGGCAATAGGGATCTCGTGTCCCTGTGGCATGGTCGTTGGCATCCTTTAGGCCGATTGTTGAATAAGTTTGGTTCAAGAATTGTATTGGATTCTGGTCTTCCCTTGAATGCCAAAGTGTCCCAAATCATTCTCAGATCTGCTTGGGCATTCCCAGTCACACAAACTTGGGAGTTGAATGAAGTTAGACATCAGCTTCCCCCATTGAGAGGTACAAGGGGACCAAATTAGATGGTCTCTTAACTCAAATGGACAATTTAGCATTGCCTCTCTATGGGAGAAATTGAGAAAACCATTTCCCAAAGTAACTTGGCATAAAACAGTTTGGTTTTCTGGCCATATCCCAAAGTGCAGCTTCATTACATGGCTTGCCATCCAGAGTAGACTTTCCACTGAGGATAGACTTGTGCTTTTTAGGATTAAATCTAATTCTCAATGTAGCTTCTGCCACGGTACTGAAAGTCATGATCATTTGTTCTTTAATTGTATATTCTCTATGCAAGTTTGGAATGCTATTTTGGAAAAAATTGATGAGAGATGGTCCCCCCGGTCATGGGCAGCCTGGATTACACACTTCTCCATTTTTAGGGGAAAACCCCTTAAGAACGTTGTTACCAGATTGATATTCACTGGTACAGTGTATCATCTTTGGATTGAGAGAAACTTGAGGAAGTTTCAAAAATACTACTAGCACCTAGGCAGTAGTGGTTCATAAAATAAAATCTATAACATGGTTAAGGGTAGACTTCTGTCATTGCCCAAATTGCCCAATGACTCTCATGATACTAGATTTATTAGAAAATGAGGTATAATTGTGGAATAGTCATATATGTTGACTGGATTCGAATGTGCATGTGTGATTGTGAGTTTAGTTGCACTTGTTTCTTGATATTGTGTTGCATCTGTTTTCCAAAATCCTATATTGCATCTGTGTTTGCTAGACAGGTTGCCATTGGCAGCTTCATTGGCAGCTTCATCTCTACTACTAGTGGGAGCTGGAGCCAAAACTGAAAAGCCAATTGATCATTAGAGCAACCACATTCTCTGGAGAGCTGGAATCATCCATGTTCTAGCAGACCAAGTCAGTCAAAGCAGCTTCATTTACAGGTTCTCACATCTGATCCTCCTATTACTTCTAAGTATTTAGGTACATAACTTATTCCTTGTTGACTGAAGTGGTAATTCATATATCAAGAGTGTCCTTTCTAAATTGTGTGAAATCCATGTGAGTTGTGTGCTAGAGCCCCAACCTTCCTTGAGAGAGGAGATAATAATTAGCGGGGGAATCATGAGAGAAATAGTGGAGGGAGAAAGGGGAACCCTGCTCTTGGTATTGGAAAAGAGAGTGGAGTTGTGAGATTCCAAGGGAGTTGAAAGTGAGCCTTATACATACCAAGGGCATTGTCTATTTGTGTGATTGTTGGCTGATTTTGATACTTCTTTATGATATGTTACAATTGTGGTTTAAACATTATGCTACTGCCAGTTGCTGGATTGAACATTTGTATTTTGTTGCTGTCAGTTGCATGCCTTACATCTCTGATTTCGCTTCTATCTTAGGTCTTTCATTATCTGCTAGTTCAGCTTGTGCTTAGCTGACATCATTTGTAACTTATCAATTGTTTTGACGTATCCATGGGGGGTTGTCCCTAGGAATGTTAATGCTTTTCTAGGGGGCCGTCCCTAGCTATATTACATTTCTTCATTTTGCGGCTAGTTGTTCCACGGCTGCTACTGCTGATCAGCTACTGCTACTGCTGTATTTTACCTCTGATATGCTACTGTTGCTGCTGCTTTTTTGAACCTTATGCGCTATATTGGATCCTTGCATATATGTTCAATTCAAGTTCTTCAAGTTCTTCAGGTTTTGCACTCACAAGAGGCAGATTCCGTGTCGTTGCTGGTAGGCTTGTTCTTCATGTTTACCCGTGACTTATGCTTGCTGCTACTGTTTCCTTACAGCTATTACTGTTTTCCTGGTATTGCTGCTGTTTGTGTTTGTACGGAATTGTCGTTGCTAGTGCTGCTTCTGGCTGTATCTTCTTTGCTGCTTCTTTGCTACTACTTGCTGTAATGACAGCAACAGATAGCTGCTGAAATGTCTTGTGTTGTTCCCGAACTGGACTGTTTTGTTCCTGAGGCTGCTGAACAGTTTGGTTGCTGCTGTTCACAATGCTCCCAAGATCATTCCACCTCTTGTGCCATTCAGATGATTAGTTTGTCATTTGAAATGTTTGCCTTTATTGGTTGTTTTTACTGTTAAGCAAAATTGGGTTACTCATATAGTTATGTTGGATCTTTTCTATTTAGTCAGGATGCACCAAGTGTAATCTCTTGTCGTCTATTTCTTATCCCTCTACTTGATGGTTAGGAATTAGGTGTTCTATCTTCTTCTAGTCATATGTAGCCGTTTGGTATAGGCTTTCTCTTTTGTTTTTTGTTGTTTTATTTTGTTTTCCTCCTGGGGTATGCCTCTTGTAGGCTGTATATTCGATTAGCCTCTTTTTAATTTCAAGCTGATTTACCCAAAAAAAACTTTGACACGTGATCACGGATTTAAAAACAGCCAATAGGTTCAAACCTATTAGAAACTTTAATACTGTGATTAATTTAGACCACCAATGTGAGTCATAGCAATTGTATAGCACCATGTTATATTCCCTTCTATATACACCACACCATTGATAACCTTCACTAGCCAAGTCCATAATAGGAAAAATATCATTATTTAGGCTGTAATGCCAAAACCCCTATAATTTGTCTTGTCAAGACATTTCCTGTTGTACAGCATCCAAAATAATACTACCTCCGTCCCAATTTAATTGTCACTTTTGGAAGTTCGTGTCACTTTTCAATTGATTATATCTTATAATTTATAATGTTTTAGGTGATTTTGAAAACATTGTATTATAGAACAAATCGAGATCTATCAAACAAGATTCATATTGGATATAAAATTCATTACCAATTTAAAGATATAACTAGTTTTTTTATCCAATTAGAATGGAACTGGGACAAGTAAATTGGGACGGAGGGAGTATGTGCATGCATAATTGGAAATAGTAAAATCAGAAACAAACTTTTATTTGCGCTAAACAGTGTCATGCACAATAACCACTTAGTCAAGGATTGTTAAAAGACTCATCCTGACAACATGTTACAAGTCTTTGGTGACAATCCTTCGTTAACAGATCAACAATCATAAGAGTGGTAGTCAGTCAATTTTCAATTGACACTTAATCGTTTCTAGACTCATTCTCTAACAACCAAGTATTTTACTTTCATGTGCTCGGAATCACTTAAATACTTGACATTCTTAGAGAGAATAAAAATACAGCAGAATTATCAAAATAAATCTTTATTCGGTTTGGCAATTGAGTTGATAACACCAAGACCAAAGATGAAGTTCCGCAACTATAAACATGATATGTGGCCTCAAAGCACACCACAAACTCGATTTCCATTATGTATGAAGCCATAAGCTAGATAATGCTTCACACATTTCATGAGATTGCTCCAGCATCTAACAGAAAAGAAAATAAACGATAATATTTACTTTCTGCCATCGAGACAACCAACAAAATCTAAATCCGAGTATCTAATCATGTCAATGATTTGATTTTCTATAAGTAAGCATATAGTACGTCATTGGTTCCTTGGAGATACCTCATAACCTTCTTCACTGCTTTCCAATGCTCTATTCCTAGATTACTTTGATATCTACCCAGCATGCCTACTGCAAAACTAATATCCAGTCTAGTGCAAGTTTGGGCATACATCAAACTCCCTAATGCTGATGCATATGGAATTTCATCCATTTGCTTTATTTCTAAGTCATTTTTTCGGACACTTGCTTTCATTAAATTTGTCACCCTTTATTATAATGGGCGCATCACTTATTGAGCAAAACTGTATATTGAATCTCTCTAGAACTCGGTTAATATACCCCTTCTGAGACAGTCCTAGTAGTCCATGAGATCGATCTCTAAAGATCTCTATGCCAATAACATAAGTTGGCTCACCCATATCAACCATTTTAAAGTTCTTCAAGAGATATCCCTTGGTTTCATGTAATAAACCAAGGTCATTACTGGCTAGCAAAATATCATCCACATATAGCACCAAAATGAAAAACTTACTCCCACTGACCTTCAAATATATACACTGATCAACATATTCTTTGAATCCGAAGGAGGTAATGGTATTATTAAATCTTAGGTACCATTGCCTGAAAGCTTGTTTAAGACCTTATATGGATCTCTTTAATTTGCCTGTCAAATGCTTTTTGCTTTTTATTGTGAATCCTTCAGGTTGCTCCATGTAAATATTTTCATCCAGACTATCATTTAGAAAAGCGGTTTTCACATCCATCTGATGTAGTCAACACCTTCTTTCTGAGTGAAACTCTTGGCCACAAGTCTACCCTTAAATCTTTCGATATTGCCTTTTGCATCGCACTTGGTCTTAAAGACCCACTTACAGTCGACTTTCTTACAACTAGCAGGCAATTCAACGAGATCCAAACTTTATTATGGTCCATTGATTTCAACTTATCATTCATAGTGTCAAACCATTTATTAGAATCATCACTATTCATGGCTTGTGAAAATGAAACTAGGTCTTTCTTAAACCCAATGTCCAAATTCGATTCTTGTAGATACACCACATAATCATCTGGAATGGCAGATTTCTTTCCCTCTGAGATCTTCTCAGAAGTGCCGGTTGTGGTGGTTCTACAATATTTTTAATGGCGGTATCCTCATGAAGTGGAGAATCATTACCTAAATGTTCATTCTCCTCAGCTTGTTGAGGAATAACAACATCTTGACGAGGAAGAATTGTTGGGATATCAAATCATACTTCATCGAAATTGACCTTTCTAGATTTCTCACTCCCACTATTCTCGCCATTCTTTAGGAATTTCCCATTTCCAGTTTCAACTATCCTCGTACTATGGTTAGGACAGTAAAATTTGTGTCCCTTAGACTTTTCTGGATAACCAATAAAATATCTAGAAATTGTTCGAGAATCTAACTTTTTCTCGTGTGGATTGTATATTCTAGCTTCCTCTGGACAACCCCAAATATGTAAATGTCTTAAACTGGGCTTCCTATCAGTCCACAACTCAAAAGGAGTAATTGGAACCGCCTTACTAGGAACCCTATTTAAAAGATATATCGCAGTCTTTAATGCTTCTCTCCACTAGGAAATGGGTACATTTGAAGAACGCATCATACTTCTAACCATATTCATAAGTGTTCGATTACGCCTCTCAGCAACACCGTTCTGCTGTGGCATACCAAGCATTGTGTATTGAGCACGAATGCCTCGCTTTTCTAATAGTTTGGCAAATGTGCCAGGATTTTGGCCTAACTTATCATATTTTTCATAAAACTCACCACCTCTTTCCAACCTCACTATTTTGACCGTTCTATCTAATTGTCTCTCAATCTCAGTAATTTACACCTCACGAATGTCAACGGCTTGAGACTTTTCTTGAATTAGATACACATAACCATAACGTGAGAAGTCATCTATAAAGGTGATAAAATATTTTTGTCTAATAAAACATGGAATAGGACTTTCGCAAATATCAGTGTGAATTATCTCAAGAAGCGCATTGCTTCTAGTGGCACCTATCTTTGTTTGTTTGGTTTGCTTTCCCTTAATGCAATCCACACAAATTTCAAAATCAATGAAGTTTAGGTCTTCTAAAATCCCATTCTTCACCAATCTTTCAATTCTATCCTTAGAGATATACCCCAATCATTTATGCCATAGGGTAAAAGATTTTTCATCATTTCGACCATGTTTTAAACCAACATCCAAATGCAAGGTCACTAATGATTGTGCAAACTCATGATTCAAGACAATTTTATATAAACCATCATATAAATCACCAGAACCAAACATTACTGAATTAAACATCAATTTGAGTTTTCCACAACCAAATGAAACTAAACATCCAGAACAATCTAATCTATATAAAGATACCAAATTCCTAGAAATGGAGGGAACATAAAAGTGTCTTCAAGATCTATCTGATGACCCATCTTTAAAACCAAGTGATAGGTACCAACAGCTACCACCTTAGCTTTGAGACGGTTCCCCATATAAACAAATCTCTCACTTTCCTCTGATTTCCGGTTGAAAGGTATCCTTGCAAGAAATTCGTGAGTCGTAGCTCCAGAATCTATCCACCAAGTATTAGAAGGAACTTCAGCAAGATTTGATTCGTAACATACAAAAGAAAGATTATTACCTTTCTTTTCGAACCAAGCCTTATGCTTGTTGCAGTCCTCCTTCACATGTCCCTTACTGCCACAAAAGTGACACTTGACAATGAAACCATTATAAGCCTGACTACTTTTCTCAGGTTCACTAACTTTCATTGGTGAATATTTTCTCACTTTACCCTTTTCCTTCATAGCAACTTGAGCAGCTGCCAATGCAGTGTGATGCCTTTCCTTTCACCACAACAAAATTCGGTTCTGGCAACGCACAATAGTATGTCGGCAAAGGGTTTTGGCGAAGTAAGTCCTTGCGTCTGCATGTCGTCGGCGTTGCTCTTTCAGCAATTGTATTTGCCTACGTGAACACCTCCGTCGCCAAAAGGCAATAGATTTGGCAACGTGCTTTGCGTCAACGAAAGTATGGTTGATGTGGGAAACGTATTACACCTTTGCCGATGTGTTTTGCGTCGCCAAAAGGTAGCCTATTGGCGACACCAGTTGTTGCATCGCCGAAAGGTTACTTGATGAAAAAATACAATTTTCTTGCGCACTCCTGGGTTTCAAACCCGGGTTATCCGAGTACACAAGCCTTTGTGCGCAAGGCTCTGACTACCTGCACTATACACACTTTTCATTATATATTTGGAATATGCAATATATATATATATATATATATATATATATATACACACACACACACAGAAATCTTCAAGTAAGGACCTTAAAATGAGGACTTTATATGCGGACCTCCCATTTCTTGCCTTTCCCGATCGGATTTCGATAATCCGAGCCGCTCAATGTGTTCAGAACGTGATTTTAAGGGTACCCGTGAGAAATCGGCAAAAAAAATGACCGGGAAGGGCTTGATTTGAGTAGTTGTTATTTGAACCGTTAAATAAAAAACAAACAAAAACTGCTTGGATGAAGCCCTTCCCGGTCTTTTTTTTGCCGATTTTGATTTTGAATCTTTAAACAATAAAATTAGCAATTTTCATAAACATACCCAACGACAATGTATTTTTGAGTGTGTCGCCAATTCTTGTCACCACAAGTCAAATTTGTTGTAGTGTTTTTGAATCTCACTTCCACCCGAACACACAAGTTTGTTAGCTCATTCAAATTCCAGTTTTCCTTGGTGGCATTACAGTTGTTTGGGCTAAATTAGCTCAACCTTTGGCAAAATGATTGTGTAAAAGAATAGAATTTATCCTTATTAGATTAACTAAAAATAGCTAATTTAATCAGGCAATTGTGTTATCCGTTCGATTACCTCAATTAAGAGGATTTTCCTAAAGGTATCAATCAATAATAGATTGACGCTCTTCAATCAAAAAAGATAATTGAACATAAACAAGCTTGAATTTAATCAAAAGCAAGTTTATGTACAATTACTCTTAAGATTTCGACAAGAATAATTTAGAAATATAGGCACACTTGAATTAAATCGAAAGCAAGCCTATATTCGACTACTCTTTGGCAAGAAAAAGACAGAAAGATATAAGATAACTTGAATTTAATTAAAAGTAAGCTTACATTCAAATAAGTCTTCAAACTTGCAAAATACTAAACTATAACTAAATTACTCTAAGTCCTAAACTACTTTAGATCTCTGAGCAACCATTTTGTATGGATTGTTAGATGATGAATTTTTGTCGAGGGTCACTCTCTTCAATTGACAATGAGTCTGTCTTTACCTGCATGCTTCACGTTTTCTTTTGATGCCCACATCTTCGTTCAATTTTGATTCACAATGTTCTTCATTCCCTCCAAAAAGATGGTTGTAAAGGCCTTCAAACGGTTTCTTGACTTGGTCTTCTCAGAAAACTCTTATCTTTCCACGTTCGTTGATGCTGATCGTGGTTAACTGGGTTCCTGCTTTTGTGCAACATGAATTAGTGCTTCGAAATAATCTATTCAGATGATTTGCTGTAAACGTATCCAATTTCCCTTGATGAAACGGTACTTTAATGACACCGTTCATGGTCTGAAGAATTAATCAGTGGTTGTGCTTAATTATCATCTTAATACCTATCCTTGATGACCAAAAGTGGTTGTTTCCAATCTAAACAATACTGTATAGTACTAAAATAACATCATCATTAAACCCTTTGATCTTCTGTATCTCAGGCTTAATTACGACGTGTTTTGATTGGGTGATACACTATTTGGTGCCACATGTAATTTTCTTGTTGGGTGGCATATTTTAGGATGTAAACACACCCCCTACATTAGCATCGTATTTAAAGTAATTAAATAAGTGTTAATGGCAACTACCCGCGTCTCCCTACGAATAAGGATGCATGGGGCATGGAAAAGATTTGTTTCCATGCACGTCTTTTGAGCTTCCCAAAGCTGAATGCATTCCTTCATTTAATTCGTCTATAAATAGTGATCATTACTGGGGTTTAATAGATCACATTGTCTTCCTTATCCCTTCGAAATTGAATTCTTTTTAACAACAAGTCTTTTAGCCATGGACTCTCTTCCAGAAATCAACCTTGTTCTAGAAAACCTCAATGCCAAACCTAACACCCCTCAAATATCCCCTTCAAATTCCCCTTGTATGTTGGCTGGCAAAATTCTTTCTGACTGAATTTTCCATGCCTCTTCCCCCTTCTCCTTCGGGTTGGGAAGCCTCTTCCATTCTTTCGAACTCTATCAACGAGTCTGATTGGGAGACCTGGAAAGAAGACCCTGTTGACATCAATGCTGGTGTTATTTTGGTCAAATTCAACCAACTTGACTCTACTCCCAATAGGTTTCACCACTTTCGAACCCTATTTGCAAGTTAGTTCTTGCCTCTTTCAAGTGGAGACACTACGCATATGGGAATGCTAGAGTCTATATATTCTTCTCTCAAATTCTCTCCTTACCTCAAGCAAGAAGAGAACTACCTTGGGCCAGCCCCTTACGTGACTTTAAACGTCAAGCCCAAAATCAGAGAACTCTGTGGCTCACAGAGGTGAAGACCTTGCATTATCCTGCTGACTGTGAAGAGTCAAACGACCCCACTCCTCTCTCAAAGGAGCCCAACTGGTTTGGAGAAGCGGCCAGCCTTGCCAACAATCTTCCTCATTTCCAGTTGCACTATGGCTATTCCATATTTCCTTCTGACAAAAGCAAAGCCCTACAACTCTTTGCTGCTTTCTCTTTCCTGGATATTTCTATCTTGGAAGAACAAGTTCCATTAACTAACTTCAAATGGGCTTGTGAAACACTTGTCCTCTGCACTATTCCTCATGTGGTTTCCTATCAAATCCATTGCTTTTTAGATTTTCTTCTAGTGATCAGGATGCTGCTCGAAGCCAATGCTGCTGCTTACACTTTCAATCAAGATTTCCAAGATTTTGATCTTACCAAGGAGAGGATTGAGAAGCTGCACAACCAAATTGAGAGCTTCAAGTTTGAGTCCTTCGAAGTGGTGCCTTGTCATGCTAACAAGTGACTTTGAAGGTGCTTCAAGAGGATGCAGAGGAAGTATCCAAGGAAGGAAGCTCAACTCTAGAGGAAGGCTAAGGCTTTGGTGCTTAGCTTTAGGCCTCTTTTGGAGAAGAAGTTGAAGTTGGATGTTGAGGACACAAGGAAAATGGAGATGCAATTTCTCCAATTTGCATGGACCAAGGTCCACAGCCTTGTTACTTAGTCTTTTCCTCACTATTTCGAGAATAAGAAGGCTATTTCCCAGCACCTAGACCCTTTGAAGGCCTAAACTATCTTTGTTTATTGTTTTCTATTAGTAAGAATTTATTATTTCCCTTTGTTTCTTTTGTAAATATGCAATTTTCATTTCTTGTAAATATCGTGAGTTTGGTTAATGAAAATTCCCTTTGCATAATTACGTTAATATTTCATCTGACAATGAGGGCTCTGAAACACCTAATATTTATTTAGAAAGGATAAAATACCAAAAAAAAGGTATTTATTTCAATCTCCTCTTATCGATTTAAAGGCCACATTGATAAATCATAGCTATTGGACCATTTGGGCCCAATTTATTTTCATAATTCCTCTGGACCCAACCCAAATTTCAAAATCAGGATCCAATATCCTTCCACGTGTTGCAGTTGAGAAATTCAAACTTGATTCGCTTCTAAAACCTTGAACGTATTTAACTTGGGGAACTTCAAATTCTCCTCTATTCCCTCTAAATTCTTTCTGAAATTGTTGCATAAGTCTGAACTTCATCATCTCCATTCTTCCTGCAACTTCAATGGTGTCTCAAATTCATGTTGTCGAGAGCCTTGGCCAACCCTCTTATGCTCTTCGGTGCTTAATCACTAAAGAACTCTCAAGGGCTCAGGCTCTTCAAAGTAATCTTTCTGACACTATCTTCGTCCCTAATCCTCAGTCATTGGAAACCCCTATCTTAGGGCCTGCGTTTGATGAACTTCCATTGGCTTTTACCTTTCATTACCCAGTCTTAGAAGAATGAAAAATCCTTTGAGACAACGATGATTTGGATTGGGTGCACTGGCCAAAAAAGAATTTTGTTTGTTGGCCCATGTTCGATACCAATTGTTCCAGTGGACGAAGCGTATGTTCACTATTAAGAATGATCATTTGATGAAGGTTGATCTCAAAAACCTTCTTCGTCTGCTTCAAAATGGTATCCCTCAAAACCCTAGCCTTATCCATGCAGCCCTGGCTTTTTGGGATCCTTCCCTTAGTTGTTTTCATTTTAACTGTAGGATGATGGCTCCCACTGTGTTTGATGCTTCTCACCTCTTAGGGCTTTTTCCTTATGGCCCTTGTTTGATAGTACCGCCACTTCCTCTATATCTTTCTCCTTTCCAAACCTAACTCCTGGAAGTTCTTCTTACACCAAGTTTTTCACTGCTGAAATGAGAACAACTGGTGATGTTTTCGATAGAGAATTCTTTTCATATCTCCTTTATACTCTATGTAAGTATGTTTTTGCCATGGGAGTAAAAAGGTGATGTCAGAGATGATCCTTTTGGCTCTTCGTTTCCTTAAAGGTGAGCCTTTTGATTTTGCTTCCTATTTCCTGGGCCATGTGTACAAAGTTGGCTCAGACTGTCAAGAAAAAGGTTTGATGCACCCATCTTATGGGGGACCAATTTGGTTCTTCCAATTGTGGCTTTTGGCATATTTCCAAGAGTTCTGCACTTCTCTCCCTCAACAAGTTCATATACATGGTGAAAAATTTGCTATTCTTTCTTCCGAACCACTTTCTTTGGTAGAATATCTCTGTTTCTTCTCTACCATATCAAAAGAACGGGATGCCAACAAATTTTATCCCTTTTATGATATTAGCATGGGCCCTGACTAGTCAAGGAAAATCATGACCAACAAAGGTGATCTCTCTATTTCTGATGCTTGGGGAAGCTTCCTGGTAAGTAGGGAAATCCACGTTGGAGTCTATTACCAAACTTTGAACAAATATAATGTGGAGACATACTGCCCTGCCCAATTTGCCAGGCAATTTGGTATGGTTCAAGCAGTCCCTCTTCCCTATGTGGGCACTTCCAACATTCCTATCCACAAACGTCTCAAACTTGCCCAAGACAACACCAAGAACTTTAATCTTATAGTTGGGAATGCCAAGAGAAGATTTGTAGCTCAAGATTTCACTATCAATCCTTCGACCACTCTCAAATTTACTCAATGGTGGCACAATTCGATGGTTGTTTACACTGGTACTTATCTTGCCAAGAAATTTTTGAAATATATAAATTCTGCCCCCTCTACCTCCAAGAGCATAGCTCTTGAAGGTTCCCAAACCATTTCTGATGATGGTTTCGGGGAATTTGATCAAAGTGATGGGGAGAAAGAGGTTGAACAACCTGCACCAGTTGTTGCCATCCTTCTTTAAGTAGTTCCTCCTCTCACCACATTCAAGAGGAAAAGACACACCAGGACTTTGGTGTCAATTTCAGAAGGTTCAATTTCTGACTTTTGACCTCTAAATAACATCTTTCTTGTCAATTGTTATTCTATGTTACCACTTGAGGTTGTCAAAGTGTTTTAGAAAGCAAAAGGTAGTGCAAGGAACACTTACTTAGCTTACCTCGAAGCCAGGCTTTCTTCCTTTCTTTCTTACTTTGTATTGCTAACCTTAATGAAATAAATTCTCATTTGAGATTTCTTATAGTATCTTCAAAGCAAAGTAAGACTCTTTCATCCCCAAAAAGAAGGAAAGCCCTTAATACTAATTTGGATGATGAAACTGTGGGTCTTTCTGGGGCTGGTAGAATGACTAGAAGTAAACAAGCAGCAAGAGAACAGGAGAAAGCAAAAGAGGAAGAAAAAGAAAGAAAAGAAGTAGAGCTTGATGGCAATGCTACAATTAGCAGTTTTGTTAGAAAGAGACCTAGTCACAGGTCTTTATTAGCTCAGCCTTCCAATACTTCTCCTTCTCATCATGTACGAAATTTTTCCTTTTGAACCCCGATTTAGGTTGTATCTCCTTATGTCTCTTACTATATATTTCTCCTTATTTCAGAGTCCATCCCATGAGGCCCCTATTGCTGAACCAATAAATGAGGATAATCCTGATGCCATGGTTGATCTAAACCAAGTTGGGAATCCTGAGGATTCTATTGAGCCTTCGAAACCTGGTTCTTCAAACATAGAGAATCCTGTTGATTCTCCTCTTACAGTACCTAAGATTCTAACTCCAGAATCTTTAGAGACTCCCATTTCCCAAGTAAAAATATTGTCAAACTCTCTCTTAGAGTTTTAAGCTTCAAATTATTAATTATTTTTACTTGTTTACTAGGATTTTGATAAGAGTGTGCATGCCCCCATCGAGATTTCTCTTCCAACAGTTGATACTTCAACTCTTGAAATTACTGTACCACTTCCTTTGGAGGAATCTTCTCCCTTAGAGACTCGTCCTTCTAAGGTCACTGCACATATCATTCAAGAAAACACCATTCCAACAGAGGTATTTTCTTTTTCTTGTTTTATTCTAGGAAAGCTCCTTAGAAAGCATTTGACTTATTGTAGAGACCCGTATTTATTTTAATTAATTTTAAATGTTTATTGAGAAAGAATTAAGGAATAACGGTGTTTATGTGATTCGAGGTCAAAGTGATAGAATTGATTGTGAAAGGGTTTAAGGTGTGATTTGTGAATATGGGAGTATATATAGGAGGGTGGGAGAGCATGGAATCATTTTTCCCTCTCATCTCCCTCACCGGCTCTCTCTCTATATATCTGCTCTCTCCTTCTCTCTTGCTCTCTTTCCAAATTTCTCCAAAATAACTCAAAACCCACTTAAAACTACCTTCAATCCTTCACCCTCTACGCGTATTGTGGTCCGTAATTCACCGGTTTGAGCTCGGAGGAGTCGTATTGCACTTGGTTATGATTTTCGGAAGCTAGGGCTCGAAATTCTTGTGGGTTTCGTTCTTCGCCCTCGAGGTAGGGACCCTACCTCTCAATATATGTACTAGAAGTGTTTTCTAGCCTTAAATCATGTCCTTGGTTGTTGTTGTTGTTGAAATCGTCGAATTTTGCAGAAAATCTGGTCGAACACACATCTGTATCGATACTGATCTGTTTAGTATCGATACAGGAATCTCTGGAACGAATTAAGTTACATTTGTATCTAAATTAGTATCGATACAATAGCCTTTAGAACGTTTTTAAGGCCGGTTGTATAGATACTGAAATTCGTAGTATCTATACCACATGCCTTAAGGCCAAGTTTTGTTCCTTGTTTCGAACTCCATTATTTTGACCATCGATCACTCCTAACTTATTCTAAACATCACCAAATCACTCCATAACATTGTTAATCATATCCGTTGAATTTCGTGGAGTATCTTTGCATCCCTCGCCCCTTGTTTGGTATAATTGGACGTTGATTTCCATATGAACTTTGATTAAATTGAAATGACACGTTATGTGAATACGAGATTCTTGGACACTTATCGACACAACAAGAACATTCAGGGCCCATCGACGGGTGGGTGCCTGGCAGGGGATATCGGGGTCCCATAATTAGCCCGGCAGGATCTAATGCTCATATTGGACACTCAAGGCCCAACCTTATAGGCGGGCGCTTGGTAGGGGATATTGGGGTCCCATAATTAGCCCGGCAGGAGTTTCGGCTCATGACACATAATGCGAAGTGACATTGGACACATGGGAAGTTGAGATGATTGAAGGTTGAGGTGTTTACTAGATTTCGTATCGAGTATATTGGATTGTTGAACCTTGGTTATTGCCTATTGTTGGGTCTCCATCCCGTTCTTGCCTTGTGATCATCCTTGCATCTCTTTTGCATATAATGTTAGCGTAGAATTTCCTACTGGGATAGTGTAGCTCAAGCCTATTATCATTTTCAGGTACTAACTCAGGGCAATAGCATGCATGGTTGAAATGCTTGGAGGAGGAATTATTTTTGAAAGTTAACGATTGAGGAGTTACTTAGGCATCTTTGTAAATCTCTTTTGAAGATGTATTTGTAACTTTATTGTAAATCTTTTGATTGTGGAATATTGTAAAACTTTAACTCTCGAATATTCAGTACTTGTGTTAATTTGGGCCTCGGAGCCAAAGATGTAATATTTTGGGAATGCTACATTATTTTGGTTATCGTACGGATTATGGCCAGATTTTATTTATGGAAATCATTTATATTTATGTTAAAAATCGAGGGTGTGACAACTTGGTATCAGAGCGTTAGGTTTAGAACACCTAGCGACCGTGGGGAGACGTTTCGTCTCATGGGTTCAAAATTTTGCATTTCTTAACATGACTTGTGCATGCTTGGATGACTAACATTCATATGACTACTTGACATTGCTTTTTCAATATAGTAGAGTATCGAGGAGTTATTATTAACCCGTGTTGGGAATTTGGGGGCTTAGACCTCATAGTTGTGATGTTGTGATTAATAGTTTTCCTTTCTTATATCATGTAGTAAGATGCCTCCGAAATCGTGTGTTAGACGGGGTGCGGCAGGCAACCGGGGAGGTCGTGGCCGTGGGGTGCCACTGGAGGATGAGGTTAGTCAGCATGGGGAGAACCCAGGTGGGAATCCGGGGGCAGGGGTTGGTCGAGGTGCAGGAGTACCTCACGTTCAAACTCAATTTGCTAGGGATCTCGTCGCAGCACTTACAGCTGCAAATCTGTTCAACTATGCTCCTAGAGAAAATGCAGACAACCGAGCCTTATCAGCAATGCAAGAATTTAGCCGTAGGAATCCACCGACGTTTGATGGGACAAGTAGTGACCCTCTTGTGGCCGATCATTGGTTAGCACAAATCCGTAAACTTTTCAACGCTCTTAAGATTACCGAAGATGATTTACGAGTGAATATCGTGGCTGTCCAACTTACCGGGGAAGCCAATGAGTGGTGGGAATCTATCCAAGAATCTAGAAAGGATGCGAGGAGAGCGGCAAGGACCGCGGCTCAAGTAAATGAACCGGATGTTGAGAATTTGACGTGGGCCGAGTTTGAGACCTTATTTGAGGAGCAATACTTTCCAGAGACTAGTCGTGAGCAGTTGAGAGATCAGTTTGAGAAGTTGGAGCAGGGGAGTATGACCGTGTCGGAGTACGCTCAAAAGTTTCAGTCTTTATCTTGATTTGCACCAGAGTTGGTGGCGACGAAGGAGAGGAAATGTAGACGTTTTGAGAAGGGGCTTCATAATACTGTGAGGAGAATGGTAATGGTGCAACGTAAGACAAAATACGCCGAGGTTGTTGAGTGTGCGAGAAGTATTGAGATACCAAAGGAAGCGCAGAGGAATAGGGGAGTTTGGGAACCGAGGCAACAAATTGTGTGTGTGAGTTCGTCGTCGGGAAGCTTTAGGAGTCAAGGACGGAAGAGACAGAGGGAACCATCGCAGCAACCATCTAATCAATCCAACTTTAGGGTACCTTCTTCTTCAGGGACTCGAGGTGCTGTGTCTAGACCTCCGCCTGTGTGCTACAAGTGTAATCAACCTGCACACATTCGTGCTCAATGTCCACACCTCGAGAAGGCTTGTTACGTTTGTGGTAAAACGGATCATCTTGCTAGGAGTTGTCCTCAGGGGTCGGGAATGTGTAGTGAGTCGGGTTCCGTGCAGCAGCTGGGAACGGGGTATAATGTGGGCCAACAGTTTAGGGGCACTCAGAGGCAGCAGTAGCCTCACTTCCGCCAGACTACGTCGGTTCAGAGTTCCGGGGGTGATAAGGGAGCGAGTACTTCCGCGCCCACTCAAGGTTCTGGTCAGAGGGGAGGTTTTGCACAAGGTCAAAGTACCCAGGGGCGTGTTTTCAACATCAACTCGAATGCTTCACCTTCTGTTTCTCAGGCTCCAGAGGCATCCGTTGTGAGGGGTACATTTCTTTTGTTCAATTCCTTTGCTAAAGTACTCTTTGATTCTGGAGCATCACATTCATTCATTGCTGCATCATTTGTGTGTGCCTTGGAATTGGAAACGGAGAGTCTTAGCCCTCCTTTGTTTGTTGAGACACCTTTAGGGGGTGGAACGCCTCTTGATCGTATTTGTCGAGATTGTGAGTTGGTCATTTGTGACCGTCGTTTTGTATTCGACTGCATCATTTTGGAAATGTCGGGGTTTGATCTTATCTTGGGAATGGATTGGTTATCCACATTTCAGGCTACCATCGATTGTTTCAAGCGTCGAGTTCGTATTTTTCCTCTTGAGGGTTCTTGTTTCCAATTCTTTGGGGAACATCGGGAGCCGTTGGAACCATATTTATGTGGGTCTCGAGAGCGCGAGTCAATTTATTCCTTGTTGGCGAGTTTGACGTTAGATGAAGATTTGTCGACACGTGGGGAGTTACCTTTAGTAGTTCGCGAATTTCCCGATGTTTTTCCTGAAGAGTTACCTGGTTTACCTCCTGAAAGAGAGATTGAATTCGTTATCGATTTACTACCCGGTACCACTCCTATCTCCGTACCTCCGTATCGTTTTGCGCTCGCCGAATTAAGAGAGTTAAAGACTCAATTGCAGGAATTGGAGAACTTAGGGTTCATTCATCCGAGTACGTCACCGTGGGGAGCACCGGCTCATTTCGCGCAAAAGAAGGATGGTTCACTCCGCTTGTGTATCGATTATCATAAGCTAAACCGAGTTACCATTAAGAATAAGCATCCCATGCCTAGAATCGATGATTTGTTTGATCAACTTCGGGGTGCGACCTGTTTTTCCAAAATTGATTTAAGGTCCGGTTATCACCAGTTGAGGGTTCGGAGGGAGGATATTCCTAAGACCGCATTCCGCACTCGTTATGGCCATTACGAATTCGTTGTTATGCCTTTTGGATTGACGAACGCTCCAGCTACATTCATGGACTTAATGAATCATATCTTTCGTGTGTACCTTGATCGTTTTGTGGTTGTATTCGTCGATGATATTCTTATCTATTCGCCAACGGAGGAGGAACACCAATCGCATCTCACCATTGTTCTTGAAATCTTAAGGGAGCACCAATTGTACGCCAAGCTTAGTAAGTGTGAGTTTTGGCTATCCGAAGTTAAAATTTTGGGTCACGTGGTTTCGAAGGGTGGCGTGTCCGTTGATCCGGGAAAGATAAAGTCCGTTATGAATTGGCAACGACCGAAGAACGTGTTTAAAATCCGTAGTTTCTTAGGTTTGGCCGGGTACTACCGTCGTTTCGTTCTCGACTTCTCTCGTTTAGCTGCACCAATGACTAGATTAACCCGTAAGGGGACTCGTTTTGTTTGGAGTGACGCGTGTGAGATGGCCTTTGAAGAATTGAAGTAAAGATTGACTACTGCGCCGGTTTTGATTGTGCCCGAACGTGGAGTTGGTTACTCCGTATATTGTGATGCGTCTAAGGAGGGATTGGGATGCGTGTTGATGCAAGCGGGGTGAGTAGTAGCGTATGGATCGCGATAGTTGAAAACTCATGAGCAGAATTACCCTACACATGATCTAAAATTTGCGGCCGTCGTTTTTGCTTTAAAAAGTTGGCGCCATTATTTGTACGGTGAAAAATTTGAAGTCTTTTCCGACCATAAAAGTTTGAAATATTTGTTTTCTCAAAAGGAATTTAACCTTCGACAACGCCGTTGGATGGAGCATTTGGAGGACTACGATTTTGAATTGCAATATCACCCGGGGAAAGCGAACGTCGTGGCGGATGCGTTGAGTATAAAACCGATACACTTAGCGAGTCTAGCCATCCACGAGTGGAAAATGATGAACAATTTGGGCTTTTGTGCTTCACATTTCGAGGAAGTTCGGGAAGGGGTTACGTTATGCAACTTGACCGTGCAATCAACTTTATCGACTCGAGCAATTGAGGCACAAAAACATGATGAGGAAGCGGAGGAACTTCGTGCTAAATTCCTTAGTGGAAACGCTCAAGAAGGGTGGATGATACACGCCCATCAAAGCTTGCGCTATCACGGAAAGTTGTTCGTACCCGTTTCATGCCGGGAAGAAATCTTGCGAGAGTTTCATCATTCACCGTTAGCCATCCATCCGGGGGGAACGAAAATGTATCATGACTTACGTAGGCAATTTTGGTGGTCCGAAATGAAAAGGGACGTTGTGATTTTTGTATCCAAGTGTCTTACGTGTCAACAAGTGAAAGCCGAATATCAACAACCTGCGGGGGAGTTACAACCGTTGCCTGTGGCCGAGTGGAAGTGGGAGAATGTGACAATGGATTTCGTTACGGGTTTACCGAGGTCGCCAAGGGGGCATGACGCTATTTGGGTAATCGTGGACCGTCTGACAAAAACCACACATTTCTTACCTATTCAGGTTACCGATTCCGTGGATGCGCTTAGCCGTTTGTATATTCGGGAGACTATCTGACTTCATGGGATTCCCATATCTATTATGTCCGATCGAGATCCTAGATTTACCGCACATTTTTGGCAGAGTTTGCAAGCCGCTTTGGGCACCAACCTTTTGTTTAGTACCGCATATCATCCTCAAATCGATGGGCAATCCGAGAGAGCGATACAGATTTTGGAAGACATGCTTCGGGCTTGTGTCTTGGATTTTCGGGGTAGTTGGGAGGATCACTTGCCGTTAATCGAATTCGCGTACAATAATAGTTATCAATCTAGTATCGAAATGGCACCTTATGAGGCTTTGTATGGGAGACCGTGTCGATCACCTGTGTGTTGGACCGAATTAGGTGAGGCTACATTAGTGGGGCCGGATATGATTAAGGAGACCTCCGAGAGTATGAAAGCTATTCGCCAACACCTTAAGAAAGCACAAGAAAGAACAACCGAACAAGTCAAGGTGATTCGCCAAAGATTGTTGACCGCTCAAAGTAGACAAAAGAACTATGCTGATCGTCGTCGTCGCCCATTGTCATTTGAAGAAGGGGACCACGTATTCCTTAAAGTATCGCCTCGTAGGGGTTTGTCGCGTTTTGGAAAGAAAGGGAAGCTTTCGCCACGTTATATTGGGCCGTTTGATATCATTGAGAAGATTGGGGAGGTCGCGTATCGTTTGGCATTGCCACCGAAGCTATCGAGTGTACATGACGTGTTCCACGTGTCTATGTTGAGGAAATATGAACCGGATCCGTCGCACGTGCTAGAATGGTCCGAACTTGAGTTGGAGGCCGACGTGTCTTATGGAGAGGAACCGATACGTATCATAGATTCGCGTGATCAAGTACTAAGGGGTAAGACGATACCGTTAGTGCGAGACTTGTGGAGTAATCAAGGTAGAGAAGGGTCGACATGGGAAAGGGAAGACGAAGTTAGAGAGAAGTATCCGCATCTATTTCCGGAATGAACCAATGTGAGTGTTTAAGATTTACGTTTCATGATAATTGACTTGTTGCATAAGATTAATGGTTGTGATTGTTGTATGCATATGTGATGAGTATATTAGCTAGTCTTGGCATCGAAAATTTTGAGGACGAAATTTCTTTAAGGAGGGTAGAATGTAGAGACCCGTATTTATTTTAATTAATTTTAAATGTTTATTGAGAAAGAAGTAAGGAATAATGGTGTTTATGTGATTTGGGGTCAAAGTGATAGAATTGATTGTGAAAGGGTTTAAGGTGTGATTTGTGAATATGGGAGTATATATAGAAGGGTGGGAGAGCATGGAATCATTTTTCCCTCTCATCTCCCTCACCGCCTCCCTCCTTCTCTCTTGCTCTCTCTCCAAATTTCACCAAAATAACTCAAAACCCACTTAAAACTACCTTCAATCCTTCACCCTCTACGCGTATTGTGGTCCGTAATTCACCGGTTTGAGCTCGGAGGAGTCGTATTGCACTCGATTTTGATTTTCGGAAGCTAGGGCTCGAAATTCTTGTGGGTTTCGTTCTTTGGCCTCGAGGTAGGGACTCTACCTCTCAATATATGTACTAGAAGTGTTTTCTAGCCTTAAATCGTGTCCTTGGTTGTTGTTGTTGTTGAAATCGTCGAATTTTGCAAAAAATCTGGTCGAACACCCATCTGTATCGATACTGATCTGTTTAGTATCGATACAGGAATCTCTGGAACGAATTAAGTTACAAATGTATCTAAATCAGTATCGATACAATAGCCTCTGGATCGTTTTTAAGGCCGGTTGTATAGATACTGAAATTCGTAGTATCTATACCACAGTGCCTTAAGGCCAAGTTTTGTTCCTTATTTCGAACTCCATTATTTTGACCCTCGATCACTCCTAACTTATTCTAAACATCACCAAATCACTCCATAACGTTGTTAATCATATCCATTGAATTTCGTGGAGTATCTTTGCATCCCTCGCCCCTTGTTTGGTATAATTGGACGTTGATTTCCATATGAACTTTGATTAAATTGACATGACACGTTATGTGAGTACAAGATTCTTGGAAACTTATCGACACAACGAGAACATTCGGGGCCCATCGACGGGTGGGTGCCTGGCAGGGGATATCGGGGTCCCATAATTAGCCCGGCAGGAGTTTCGGCTCATGACACATAACGCGAAGTGACATTGGACACATGGGAAGTTGAGATGATTGAAGGTTGAGGTGTTTACTAGATTTCGTATCGAGTATATTGGATTGTTGAACCTTGGTTATTGCCTATTGTTGGGTCTCCATCCCGTTCTTGCCTTGTGATCATCCTTGCATCTCTTTTGCATATAATGTTAGCGTAGAATTTCCTACTGGGCTAGTGTAGCTCAAGCCTATTATCATTTTTAGGTACTAACTCAGGGCAATAGCATGCATGGTTGAAATGCTTGGAGGAGGAATTATTTTTGAAAGTTAACGATTGAGGAGTTACTTAGGCATCTTTGTAAATCTCTTTTGAAGATGTACTTGTAACTTTATTGTAAATCTTTTGACTGTGGAATATTGTAAAACTTTAACTCTCGAATATTCAGTACTTGTGTTAATTTGGGCCTCGGAGCCAAAGATGTAATATTTTGGGAATGCTACATTATTTTGGTTATCGTACGGATTATGGCGAGATTTTATTTATAGAAATCATTTATATTTATGTTAAAAATCGAGGGTGTGACACTTATTTAGGCTTGTATGAAATAGGATACCACCTCGGGTTTAAACCTTAACCGCTCTAGCTCTTCCCTCATGGCATCTCCTTCTACTACCCCTTCCTTTGACACAAGTGTCTTTAATTTGAAGGTCAAAGCTTTCTGCAACAGGATTTTTTTGCCAGTTCAACCTCCAATAGTGTTGACTCCTCTAGATGAATTGAAAGTTCTGTTAAATCCTCCCTTTTTGAATCTCAAATCTACTTTTTTCCAAGAGGAGGCTCAAGAACTGGCTAAGGTTCATTGGGGGTTTGCCACATTGGACTTCTCATATCCTTAATTGAGCACCAGCTATGGAACCAGTTTGAAATATGTTGCCAGGCTTTGGCTCATTTGAAGCCAAATAATTCAGAAATTACTCAACAACTTCAACATAAGGTTTCAAACAGTCGAAGTGCATAAGGTTTCAGACTTTTGCACTTCGAAACCTGCTTAAATAATTCCTAATGATAGAACAAAGTATACTAAAAGAGCATACTCATTTGTTACTTCCTAATACTGCTTTGAAGTGTTTTGAATCTCTCAACTACTATCTTTGGTCTTAAATGCTTTTAACCAATATATTAATTATTAGAGACTATTCACCAGCCCTCTATTAGTAAACTTTCATTACTTATGACGTAACGGGCTTCCACTGCCTTTTGTCTTTTCGTCTTCAAGACTTGTACGTGTACATTAATAAGCAAAACACGCTGATCAATATCTGACCCTTCAAATCTTGGCCTATAAATGCCCAGCGAAAGCCATCAGTGATGACTTCGTCTCTTCAACTTTATTTTCTTCTTCTCTCTCTAGATATTCATCTAGAAATGGCTAACAATCAACAAGACCCTCTTCTTGCTGATTTAATGAATGAGTTTGCCAATAAAACGGCAAAACTCATTGTTGAGCTCAAATAAGATAACCAGGCTGAGCTTCAGGACTTTCGAAGCGAGATTCGAGAGCTTCGCGCAACTGGTGGATGTGGAGACTCTTGCTGTCTCAACTTAGCTAGGACCTGGGATGAGCTCACGGCAACGCTCATGAAGCCAAAAATCTCCTGGAGGGTGGGTCTCAATAGAGCCTCACCTTTGGGACTGTGAGGATCAGTATATGATCTTCATTTTGGTTTCTGGCCCGAGGTCTGGCTCCCCTTTTTTTTTTTTTTTGTGTGGCCTTTTTGGGGCCAAATTTTATATGGGGATGCACCTCCCCTTCTTGTGAGGTGTTCAGTATATATAAATCAAGACCTTCTATTCTTTCCTATCTCATGGTTCATTCTTTATGACTTTTCTTTCACCAAATCTTTGTTCTAATAAAAGATTAAAAAAATTGACCCTTCGAAAGGTTACCTTTTTTGAAATGATTCCCAAATAGAAGGAACATAAGACTTCAGATGCCTTCCATTTATCTTTCTTCGATGAACATATCCATTTAGATTTTTTAAATGATATGCTCCTCCTTTCAGAACTCTATGGATTTGAAATGGTCCAGTCCATGTTGGAGTCCATTTTCCCAATCCATCCATTCTAACTCTTCTGTCTTTGATAGGTAGGATGATGTTCCAAACAAGATCTTCCTCATCGAAGCTTCGAAAAACTACTCTTTTATTGTAACTTTTGGCTATTCTTGCTTTCTGTAACATAATTTGGTTTAAAGCTTTTACTCTGGCTTCATCAATATCTTCCAACTCCATATGCATGGCCTGATGATATAACTTTGTATTTAAATCATTTTGAGATGCTACTCTTTGAGATCTCACAGTGATTTCCATAGGCAATACAACATCATGTCCATAAGTTAGGGCAAATGGAGTAGTACCTGTACTAGTTCTTTTTGTATTTCTGTATGCCCATAAAGTATCTAGTAACAAGTTATGCCATATTTTTGGATTCTTATCCACCATTCTTTGGATCCCTTTTTGATAATCTTGTTAGTAGATTCTGCTTGGCCATTTGATCGAGCATAATAGGTGCTGGTATATATCAAAGAAATTCCATGGTTATTAGCAAAAGCTTTGACCAACTTTCGTTCGAATATAGACCCATTATCTACTGTTCTGGTTTGGGGATTTCCAAACCTATAAATGATACCTTGTATAAATTCGATAACATGAGATTGTTTAACTTCCTCATAAGCTTGAGTTTCCACCCATTTAGTAAAATAATCAGTAGTTACGAAAATGAATTTATGCTTCTCTGAAGGAGGGTAAATCATCTCAATCATGTCCATAGCCCATCATCTGAAAGGCCATGGTTTTATTACATATTGTAAATCTGTGATTGGTAAATGCTTAAGTGGCTCAATCTTTTGGCAAGCTTTACATCATTTTTCATAATCTATGCAATCTTTAAGGATAGTAGGCCAATAATAACCATATCTCCTTATTAGCCATCTCATTTTTATGCCAACTTGATGTGCTCCACAAATTCCTTCATGGACCTCAGCCATTACTTTGAATGCATTCACCTTGTTTAAACATTTTAAAAGAAGACCATCCATTCTTCTTTTGAATAACTCATTATTGTATATAATGTAGTTTACTGACTTTAACATGGTTGCTTTATCAGTGATATCATCAAGCTTGGTTAAGTATTCGATTAATGCTTGTCTCCAATCTTCATTCTGGATCGGAGGAACATCAATCTCTAATACTTTGAAGTCACTCAATCTGCTACTCAACATAGGTAAGGACTTTCTCAAAGTTAATTGACAAAATTCCTTCTCATTTTCTGATAAAACCTTGTAACCAGATGCTCTCTGGGCTATCTCATCAGCTTCCTCATTGAAAACCCAAGGAATGAATGTTAAAGTAATCATTAAAAATTGATCTATTAATTTCTTGTCATGCTGGTAATATATTAATAGAGCTGGACTAGTGCATCGAAATTCTCCATTCAGCTGGTAATTTACTAACTGAGAATCCCCAAAAATTTCAACAGTATTAACTTTCAATTTAAGCAGAATTTCATGACCTATGATTAAGGCTTCATATTCTGCTTGATTATTTGGAGCACTGTCCTTCATTAATTCGAAACCCATACTTGGTTTTCAAACCTTGAGGGGACTTTAATACTATTCCTACCCCAACCATTTGAGCTGTTTTAGATCCATCGAACCATAGTTTCCATGGTTTGATTTCAACTTCAGCAGCCTCGAATGGTTCTATCACTTTGATCTAATTAGGATGATCAACCAAAAAATTGGCCAATGCTTGTCCTTTTACTGACTTTTGAGGAATGTACTCAAGACAAAACTCTATTAAAGACACAATCTGTAGCGACCCGAAAAAAAAATTTAATTATTGAAAAATTTATTAATTGCTTAATTGGGAAAGTAGGATTTATTTGGTGGTAAATTGAATTGAGGATTGAAATGAAAGGATAGAGACTTAAGGGAGTGTGTATGTGATTTAAAGATATGAGGGTATAAATAGTGGGTTTGTGTGGTATAGGAGATAATTGTATCTACTATTCTCTCTCTCTCATCTGTCCCCCTCTCCTTTCCAGTTGATTCTCTCTCTCTCTCCTCTCACTCAAAACTCCACTCAATCTCTCAAGAACTTCAATAATCACCAACTCTCCGGCCTTTCATTTGCGTTCTTGAACTCGGAAATCCTTGGGTCAAACTTGAATCGAAGATTTGAAGTTCAAAGAGGCTAGGACTTGCTCAAGTCTTGTAGATCTTGGTGTTCGTCGCGTGGTAGGGATTTCTTTATCTCTTTTATGTGTTTATATGTTGGTTTGGTATAAGAATCGGGTTTTGATCTTCTCCATTCGTTCATTTCGAAAGCTATCGAAATCTGCAGAAAATCACCCAAATCACGTAGGGATCGATCCCCCTTTTCATTTCTGGTCCAGCAAGCCCAGGGATCGATCCCCGTGATGGGGGGGATCGATCCCTCCCCTCTCTGGAAATTCTGCTCTTCTTCTGGGTTTCAGCCCAACTTCAAATGGCCATAACTTCTTCATCCAATGTCCGTTTCATGCAAATTTTACATCGATTCGAAGGTCTTGAAGTTAGATTTTGATTGCCACCAAAATCACCTAAAGACTCTAAGTACACAAAAAGTTATGACCGTTAGAGCGGGGGTGTGTCAGTCTCCCAACATCCATTGGCTACCCCAATGATTCTTGTTATGTCATTATGACTTCTTATGATTAGTGGATGATATTCTTGACCCATCGGCCTTCCGTTAGTGAGGAACGAATAAGGAATTGCTGAGTTGAAATTTCGTTTAAATACTTCCTATTGATTGTTGGCACTTGTGAATGTTTATGCGTATTTGTGATAAAGTAGGTATGTTGTATGAAGTCTCATCTATGAATGTGATCATGGGGGAGTCTTAACTTGTATATTGTGTGAGAAAGCGGTTGTTTGAGTCGGAAGTTGGTTTAGGGAGTCTCATAACGCAAGGGATGGTAATACAGAGATTTAGACGAGTCTTGTAACAGAAGGGGTGGTAATACGGTGACTCAAGTCGTTAGGGGTCACTGTGACGCAAAGGGGGGTAACATGGTAATCGTCATAGTGCTATATGGTAACGCAAGGGGTGGAAATACTGATGGTGGGAATTTGGGATAGCGAGTCGTGTTGAGTTGGTAGAGTTTATGAGTCTTGTGAATCGTGTGACTTTCATGATAATGGCATGTCCTTTAGCGATTGTAATGAATGTTGATACACCTAAGAGTTCGCTGTTATCTCCTGATTGAACTAAATCTCCTTGTCGTCTCATTTTGCACTTGACTTCATATTTATATATAGAATTGGTAAAGATTTTCCTACTGGGCTAATGTAGCTCAACCTAATCTTTCTTTTTAGGACAAAACACTAGACAATAGCTTGCATGCTTTGTGTGCTTGGAAGTGAAAGACTTTTTGGAAGCTATCAATATTAGTTACTTAATCATCTTTGTAATTGACTTTGTTTTTATAAAGATCGGCTGTAACTATTCATTCAAGAATTCCCTTTTGACTAAACCGTTTGTAATTTAATAACTTGTTAGTACTCGTACTTGAGTTTATTTGGACCGGAGTGCCAAAATTGTATAACTTTAATCTTGGGGACTTGTTTTGTAAATTACACAAGTGGGAACTCTTTTGGGTATTTATCTATGTAATACGAGGATTCTTCTATTGAAAGGATTATTTATTTATGTTGAAAATCGAGGGCGTGACAAATTGGTATCAGAGCGTCTAGGTTTGAATACTTTGAGACCGTGGGGAGACTTCTAGTCTCATGGGTTCAAAATGTCACGTCTTTTGAATGACATATGTGTGCTTGTGAGAATCGACATTACTTGGACAATGTGACATTGCATTCATTATCACGTGATTGGCGTGGTCATGTTGGCACGTGTAGAGGGGGGGATGTGTGGACTTGGTAGTTGTTGTATGTACTATTCAATGTTTGATTATTGCATGGTATTGATGAATGAGGTGTATATGCGATCATTTGCCTTTCGCTTACATGCTTATGTGCTTCATGCTATGTGAAGTATATGCTTGTGTGACCCCACTTGCTTAAAGATGACTTGTTTGTATTTCTGTGTGGTGTATGAATTCGGGCCTAACCAAGGGATTGGTTTGAGTTGTTAGGGTACCATGATATTTGACTCGAATATGAGTTTGTGAACTCTTGTGAGGTTGAAGATTGTGCATGATGTACTTATTCGAGGAAGTGTAAATGGGGTGTGAGGTGTTGGAGAAATCGTTCACTTATGTTACAGTAAAGATAAAGTAAGAATTATGGAGTTGATTTGAGTCTTGGAATTAATTGTTTAGTGATTTTGTGCATGGGATTCATGGAGGTTGGTTGACAAAGGAAACTTGGAGGGTTGGATTACTTTTGGCATCTTCTAATAGAAACATGTGTTTAATTATCGTTATCACTTGCTAATTTGATTCTAAAAATGACTCGTTGGTTTGAGATCAAGGTCGAAAACTAGAGCGTGATGATTGATTTTAGTGTTTTATCTAAAATGGTAAAGATTGAATATATAGTGCGTTTAATATGCTTATGTTAAGTAATATCTTGAATGCTAAATGCGACTAGATTTGGCATATATAAAACTCTGTCTCTGGATGTTCAATTTGAAGTACGGCTGGCCACCGCGACTTCAAGATTGAAAATCTGGAACGTGGGCTCGGTAAAAGATTTTCCTTCTGCTATGGAACTGAAAAATGGATAGATTAGGTGATATCGTAGTAATAGATTTTGTGCTCGTTTGTTGATTTCACACTTTTGAAGATGAGATTACCTTGATGTGAAGATTATAGTTGCAAAAGACTAAAGAGTAAGATTATAAGGAGTATGCATGCGTAATGATTCGGTGTTGCCTGAAAAGTTCATTGTGGATATGTGTCTCTATATTTCAAAGATGTGTGTTTCCTTGTCTTGGTAGGAAATTATTAAGTTTATAAATGAAACTAGTAGGAAAGTTGTCTATAGTGACTTTTATAAGTTCAATTTAATATCAAGACATGGTGTAAAGTGTTACAACCCTTAGCTAAAAGAAACCAACCGTCTTTCGAGGTTGGGTGCTTTGAATGTTTTGCTTGAATAACTACTTGATCTTGAAGAAAGTGTTTCAGTAACGTTGTAGTCGTTGTTGAGATTGCTGCGATAGTGTCGTTATAGTGGGTTGGTGGGAAAATAGTGGTGGTATCATCTTGTAAAAAAAAAAAGGGGGAAGGAAAATTAAGGACAATTGTAAGGATGTAACTCAAGTCGAGTGGTCAATGTTAGTTATGCGGTAAGAAATTTGTTTAAAGCTAGGGCGATACGAATGTGATCTATTATAGTTGATAATGAAGTGGAGTGTAGTCGGTGTCCAGAATTGGAATGGTGGAAATTTTGGGGTGATTGGCGATTGGGGAAGGTGGATGCTATGAGTTAAGGAATTTGAGTTTAGAGATCGCGTACGAGGGTATTCGAAGGTCTTGAAGTTAGCTTTGCATTGCCACCAAAATCACCTAAAGACTCTCAGTACACAGAAAGTTATGACTGTTAGAGTAGGGATGTATCAGTCTCCCAACATCCATTGGCTACCCCAATGATTCTTGTTTTGTCATTATGACTTCTTATGATTAGTGGATGATTTTCTTGACCCATTGGCCTTCCGTTAGTGAGGAACGAGTAAGGAATTTTCTGAGTTGAAATTTCGTTTAAATACTTCCTATTGATTGTTGGCATTTGTGATTGTTTATGCATATTTGTGATAACGTAGGCATGTTATATCAAGTCTCATCTATGAATGTGATCATGGGGGAGTCTTAACTTGTATATTGTGTGAGAAAGTGGTTGTTTGAGTCGGAAGTTGGTTTAGAGAGTCTCGTAACGCAAGGGGTGGTAATACGGTGACTTGAGTTGTTAGGGGTCATTGTGACGCAAGGGGTGGTAACACGGTAATCCTCGTAGTGCTATATGGTAATGCAAGGGGTGAAAATACCGACGGTGGAAATTTGGGATAGCGAGTCGTGTTGAGTTGGTAGAGTGCATGTCTTGTGAATCGTGTGACTTTCGTGATAATGGCATGTCCTTTAGCGATCGTAATGAATGTTGATACACCTAAGAGTTCATTGTTATCTCCTGATCTACATCTCTTTGTCGTCTCATTTTGCACTTGACTTCATATTTATACATAGAATTGGTAAAGATTTTCCTACTGGGCTAATGTAGCTCAACCTAATCTTTCTTTTCAGGACAATAGCTCGCATGCATTGTGTGCTTGGAAGTGAAAGACTTTTTGGAAGCTATCAATATTAGTTACTTAATCGTCTTTGTAATTGACTTTCTTTTTATAAAGATGGGCTGTAACTATTTATTCAAGAATTCCCTTGGGACTAAACCGTTTGTAATTTAATAACTTGTTAGTACTCATACTTGAGTTTATTTGGGCCAGAGTGCCAAAATTGTATAACTTTAATCTTGAGGACTTGTTTTGTAAATTACACAAGTGGGAATTCTTTTGGGTATTTATCTATGTAATACGAGGATTCTTCTATCGAAAAGGATTATTTATTTATGTTGAAAATCGAGGGCGTGACACAATCCATTTCCCAATCTTCCCACTAAGCACAGGCTTCGAAAGCATATGCTTAATTACATTAGTTTAAGAAATAACATAGGTTACTCTCGTCAACAAATAGTGCCTGAGTTTCTAAGAAGCTTAATAAAGCTAAACATAATTTCTCTACTGCAGCATACTTGCATTCACAGGAGTTTAAAAACCTACTAAGATAATAAACAACTCTCTCCTTGCCATCTTCATTGTCTTGAGCTAACAATACTCCTATTGAGTCTTGAGTTGTTGCTAGATACAACTTTACTGGATTCCCTTTGATAGGAGGCATCAACATGGGTGGACTGGTTAAGTACTCCTTAATGGCTTCAAAAGCATCAACATGCTCGTTAGACCACTTGAGCTTTTCTCCCTCCTTCAGCTTCAACAAAGAAGAGAAAACTTTAGTCTTTCCTGCAGTATTAGATATAAATCTTTGAAGGAAATTCAATTGACCAAGAAACCTTTGTAACTCCTTGTTGGAAGGTGGCTTGCCTTCAATAATAGCCTTTGTTTTGTTCTTGTCAACCTGTATTCCTTTGTTATGGACTAAATATCCTAGAAATTTACCAACTGATACTCCAAAAGCACACTTTTCTAGATTTAATTTTAGCTGATAGTGCTTCATTTGTCGAAATGCCTTTTCTAAATGTTCAAGGTGATCATCATTGGAACTTGACTTCAGAATTATATCATCTATGTAACATTCTAGAAAGCTTCCAACTAAATCATGAAATATGGTATTCATAGCTCTCTGATAAGTAGTTCCAGCATTTTTCAACCCAAATGGCATTTTGACCCATTCAAAAATTCCAATGTTACCAGGGCATGGAAAAGCTATTTTATGCACATCTTCTTCTGCTATACAAATTTGATTGTATCCTAAATGGCCATCTAAAATGGATAATATCTTGTGCCCAGCTGAACTGTCTACAAGCATATCCACATTAGGCTTAGGATACTCATCTTAGGGGGTTGTAGTGTTAAGATTTCGAAAGTTGACACAAATTCTTATGCTTCCATTCTTTTTAGGCCCTGGAACTACATTAGATAGCCACTCAACATACCTGGTTGTCCTAATGAAACCTGCATCGAGAAGCCTTTGCATCTCTTCTTTTTTTTTTTTGTGGGTAAAATAGCTTGAAATAAAAAAGAGGATAACTGAATGTACAACCTACAAGGGGCATACCCCAAGAAAAAAAAAAGGAAAACAAACAAGAGTAAAGAAGAATGCTTACGCATTTACCAAAAAAAAAAAAGAATGTTTACGCCAAATGGCTACATGGGCAAAATGATATTCGATGTTTCCAATCTATCTAGTAAAAGGGAAGGAAAACACTACCAAGTGATAGATTAAACTAGGATAACAGAACGGCAGCAGCAGTACAGCTGGAAAATAGCAGCAGTGACTTACTGGAGCAGCACTACAGTAGCACTACAGTAGCAGCAATGGCTTACTAGAGCAGCAGCAACAACTGTAAATTTCCTAACTTCACCATGACAAACTGGCAATAAGGAACTCTATGTATTAGTTTGGATAGTCCAATTGCAGATGGAAGGAATATCAGCAGCAACAGATCACTAACGAATGCTATTATAATAGCAAACAACAGCAGCAGCAGTAAGCAACGGAAAATAGGAGCAGCCAGCTATGTACAGCAGCAACAAGAGGAAATAAAAGCAACTAGCTATGATAAGTAGGCACAACGCAGCCACACTACTTCTTATAGCAGAAACTAGAAGCAAACAAGCTAGGGACATGCCCCCTAGAAAACATAAACATTCCTAGGGACAACCCCCAAGGACAGGTCAAAACAAATTGAGGAGTTGTAAACAGGAACAACTATGTACAACTAGAGTCATTCAAAGCAGCCAAGCAAATACAGCTGCGTGAAAAGTTAAAAGACACAGTAGTTGCAAAAAAACTAGCACATTGAGGTATCATATACTTGGGACACAAGTACATGCACAATGCACAATTGCAGAATCAATCAGGTGTTGGATAGAACTGAGAACAACAGATACAACTATTGTTGTTCTGAGATGATCACTAACAGTAGTCTTATGAATCTGTAGCAGTAGCAACAATATGTACATTATCCAAAAGCATTCCAGTGCCACCAAATTCAGATATGATTAATTGTAATATGGTTAGTTATGATTCATCACCCTTGGCATCAAATGTCATCCAGCAGGCAGATTGTAAAAGTGAACAGCAACCTCACTACAAAGAACACAGCAAGGGGCAACAAAGGAAAGCACTTGGTATTTATACTGCACACCACTACTCCCTAGAAACCTCACACTTCCCACTCTCAAAAACAATACCAAGAGCTGGGGATCCACCTACTCTTGTAGTGAGAGCGACAATGATTCGAGGTAGCAAATATTTATTGGATCTAGTACGTAAGATTTGATCTATAGTAAACAAAGGGAACATCAATTCGATACAACAAGCACATTTTGATCTATTACGTACACTTTAATCCGTATGAAACCGACTTGAACCACTATTTTTTCGATTTCATTATCTCAAATGCACACTTTCGAAGTTTTTATCACCTAGTGATCAGTAGTCTTTATATCAACTAGGAATCGCTATTCTCTTTTCACATGACTAGTAGTCCAAACCCCTACTAACCATCATGCGTTTCCCCATCTTTTATTCACACGACTAGTAGTCTAAAAGCCTACTAACCATCATGTATATCACCAGTTTTTCTTCACATGACTAGTAGTCTAATAACCAACTAACCGTCATGTGTTTTTCTCATGGTCAGCAATAATATACTAACTTGATGCAAGAACCACTGGTTTATTTCTGTCTTATGAAGAAAATATTTGACAATTTTATATCCAACCGAATCAACACGAGAGTAACAAGATTTATAAAATTGACCAACTCTTGTAGTGACAGCGACATTGATTCGAGGCACAAAATATTTATTGGATATAGTACGTAAGATTTGATCCATAGTAGACAAAGGGAACATCGAGTCGAGACAACAAACACGTTTTGCTCTATAATGTACACTTTAATCCGTATGAAACCGATTTCAACCACTATTTTTTCGATTTCGTTATCTCAAATGCACAATTTCGGAGTTCATATGACTTAGTGATCAGTAGTCTTTATGTCTACTAGGAATTGCTATTTTCTTTTAACATGACTAGTAGTCCAAACCCTTACTAATCATCTTGCGTTTCACCATATTTTCTCCACAAGACTAGTAGTCTAAAAACCTATTAACCGTCATGTATTTCTCCATCTTTTCTTCGCATGACTAGTAGTCTAATAACCTACTAACCGTCATGTATTTTTCACATGGTTAGCAGTCATACACTAACCGGATGCAAGAACAATTTTTTTATTTCCTTCTTATCAAGAAAATATTTGATAATTCCATATCCAACCGAAGCAACATGAGAGTAACTAGATTTATAAAATTGACCAACTCTTGTAGTGAGAGCGACATTGATTCGAGGCAGCAAATATTTATTGGATCTAGTACGTAAGATTTGATCCATAGTAAATAAAGGGAACATCGATTCGAGACAACAAGCACGTTTTGATCTATAACGTACACTTTAATCCGTATGAAACCGACTTGAACCATTATTTTTTCTATTCCATTATCTCAAATGCACACTTCCGGAGTTCTTATCACTTAGTGATCAGTAATCTTTATATCAACTAGGAATCACTATTCTCTTTTCACATGACTAGTAGTCCAAACCTATACTAATCATCATGCGTTTCCCCATCTTTTCTTCACAAGACTAGCAGTCTAAAAACCTACTAACCGTCAAGTATATCACCATCTTTTCATCACATCACTAGTAGTCTAATAACCTACTACTAGGAATTGCTATTTTCTTTTAACATGACTAGTAGTCCAAACCCTTACTAATCATCTTGCGTTTCACCATATTTTCTCCACAAGACTAGTAGTCTAAAAACCTATTAACCGTCATGTATTTCTCCATCTTTTCTTCGCATGACTAGTAGTCTAATAACCTACTAACCGTCATGTATTTTTCACATGGTTAGCAGTCATACACTAACCGGATGCAAGAACAATTTTTTTATTTCCTTCTTATCAAGAAAATATTTGATAATTCCATATCCAACCGAAGCAACATGAGAGTAACTAGATTTATAAAATTGACCAACTCTTGTAGTGAGAGCGACATTGATTCGAGGCAGCAAATATTTATTGGATCTAGTACGTAAGATTTGATCCATAGTAAATAAAGGGAACATCGATTCGAGACAACAAGCACGTTTTGATCTATAACGTACACTTTAATCCGTATGAAACCGACTTGAACCATTATTTTTTCTATTCCATTATCTCAAATGCACACTTCCGGAGTTCTTATCACTTAGTGATCAGTAATCTTTATATCAACTAGGAATCACTATTCTCTTTTCACATGACTAGTAGTCCAAACCTATACTAATCATCATGCGTTTCCCCATCTTTTCTTCACAAGACTAGCAGTCTAAAAACCTACTAACCGTCAAGTATATCACCATCTTTTCATCACATCACTAGTAGTCTAATAACCTACTAACCGTCATGTGTTTTTCTCATGGTCAGCAGTCATACACTAACATGATGCAAGAACCACTTGTTTATTTCCGTATTATCAAGAAAATATTTGATAATTCCATATCCAACCGAAGCAACACGAGAGTAACTAGATTTATAAAATTGACAAACTCTTGTAGTGACAGCGACATTGATTCGAGGCACAAAATATTTATTGGATCTAGTCCGTAAGATTGGATCCATAGTAAACAAAGGGAACATCGATTCGAGATAACAAACACGTTTTTATCTATAACGTGAACCTTAATCTGTATGAAACAGACTTCAACCACTATATTTTCGATTTCCTTATCTCAAATGCACATTTTCGGAGTTCTTATCACTTAGTGATCAACAGTCTTTATATCAACTAGGTATCACTATCCTCTTTTCACTTGACTAGTAGTCCAAACCCCTACTAACTATCATGCATTTCCCCATCTTTTTTTCACAAGACTAGCAGTCCAAAAGCCTACGAACCGTCATGCATATCACCATCTTTTCTTCACATGACTAGTTGTATAATAACCTGCTAACCGTCAAGTGTTTTCTCACGGTCAGCAGTCATACACTAACTTGATGCAAGAACCACTTATTTATTTCCGTCTCATCAAGAAAATATTTGATAATTTTATTTCCAACCGAAGAAACACTAGAGTATCTACATTTTTAAAATTGACCAACAATTGTTGTGAGAGCGACATTGATTCGAAGCGACAAATATTTATTGGATCTAGTACGTACGATTTGATCCATAATAAAGAAAGGCAACATCGATTTGAGACAACAACCGCGTTTTGATCTATTACGTACACTTTAATCCGTATGAAACCGACTTAAACCACTATTTTTTTGATTTCGTTATCTAAAATGCACACTTTCGGAGTTATTATGACTTAGTGATCAGTTGTCTTTATATCTACTAGGAATCGCTATTCTATTTTCACTTGACCTGTAGTCCAAACCCATACTAACCATCATCCGTTTCACCATCTTTTCTTCACAAAACTAGTAGTCTAAAAACCAACTAACCGTCATGTATTTCGCCATCTTTTCTTCACATGACTAGTAGTCTAATAACCTACTAACCGTCATGTATTTTTCTCATGGTCAACAGTCATACACTTACTTGATGTAAGAATGAATCACTTATTTATTTTCGTCTTATCAAGAAAATATTTGATAATTTCATATCCAACCGAATCAACACGAGAGTAACTAGATTTATAAAATTGACCAACTCTTGTAGTCTGAGTGACATTGATTCGAAGCAGCAAATACTTATTGCATCTATTACGTAAGATTTGATCCATGGTAAACAAAGGGAACATCGATTCGAGACAACAAGCTTATTTTGATCTATAATGTACACTTTAATCTGTATGAAACCGACTTAAAACGCTATTTTTTTGATTTCGTTATCTCAATTTCACACTTACGGAGTTCTTATTACATAGTGTTCAATAGTCTTTTTATCTACTAGGAATCACTATTCTCTTTCCACACGACTAGTTGTACAAACCCTTACTAACCATCATTCGTTTCACCATCTATTCATCACAAGACTAGTAGTCTAAAAGCCTACTAACCGTCATGCAAATCACCATCTTTTCTTCACATGACTAGTAGTCCAATTACCTGCTACTCGTCATGTGTTTTTCTCATGGTCAGTAGTCATACACCAACTTGATGCAACAACCACTTGTTTATTTCCATCATATCATGAAAATATTTTATAATTTCATATCCAAATGAAGCAACACGAGAGTACCTAGATGTATAAAATTGACCAACTCTTGTAGTGAGAGCGACATTGATTCGAGCCACCAAATAATTATTAGATGTAGTACATAAGATTTGATCCATAATAAACAAAGGAAACATCGATTCGAGACAACAAGCACGTTTTGATCTATTACCTACACTTAAATCCGTTTGATTCCAACTTGAACCACTAATTTTTCGATTTGGTTATCTCAAATGCACACTTTCGGAGTTCTTATCACTTAGTGATCAGTAGTCCTAATATCTACTAAGAATCGCTATTCTCTTTTCACACGACTAGTAGTCCGAACCCTTACTAACCATCATTCGTTTCACCATCTATTCATCACAAGACTAGTAGTCTAAAAGCCTACTAACCGTCATGCAAATCACCATCTTTTCTTCACATGACTAGTAGTCCAATAACCTGCTACTCGTCATGTGTTTTTCTCATGGTCAGCAGTCATACACCAACTTGATGCAAGAACCACTTGTTTATTTCCATCATATCAAGAAAATATTTTATAATTTCATATCCAACCGAAGCAACACGAGAGTACCTAGATTTATAAAATTGACCAACTCTTGTAGTGAGAGCAACATTGATTCGAGGCAGCAAATATTTATTGGATCTAGTACGTAAGATTTGATCCATAGTAAACAAAGGAAACATCGATTCGAGACAACAAGCACGTTTTAATCTATAACGTACACTTTAATCCGTATGAAACCGACTTGAACCATTATTTTTTCTATTCCATTATCTCAAATGTACACTTTCGAAGTTCTTATCACTTAGTGATCAGTAGTCTTTATATCAACTAGGAATCACTATTCTATTTTCACATGACTAGTAGTCCAAACCCCTACTAACCATCATTCGTTTCACCATCTTTTCTTCACAAGACTAGTAGTCTAAAAGCCTACTAACTGTCATGCAAATCACCATCTTTTTTTCACATGACTAGTAGTCCAATAACCTGCTACCCGTCATGTGTTTTTCTCATGGTCAGCAGTCATACAGAAATTTAATGCAAGAACCACGTGTTTATTTCCGTCAAATCAAGAAAATATTTGATAATTTCATATCCAACCGAAGCAACACGAGAGTAACTAGATTTATAAAATTCACCAACTCATGTAGTGAGAGCGACATTGATTCGAGGCAACAAATATTTATTCGATCTAGTACATAAGATTTATTCCATAGAAAACAAAGGAAACATTGATTCGAGACAACACACACGTTTTGATCTATAATGTACACTTTAATCCGTATGAAACCTACTTGAACCCCTATTTTTTCTATTCCATTATCTCAAATGCACACTTTCGGAGTTATTATCACTTAGTGATCATTAGTCTTTATATCAACTAGGAATCACTATTATCTTTTCACAAGACTAGTAGTCCAAACCTCTACTAACCATCATGCGATTCCCCATCTTTTCTTCACAAGACTAGTAGTCTAAAAGCCTACTAACCGTTAAGTATATCACCATCTTTTCTTCACATGACAATAACCTACTAACCGTCATATATTTTTCTCATGGTCAGCAGTCATACACTAACATGATGCAAGAGCAACTTGTTTATTTCCGTCTTATAAAGAAAATATTTGATAAGTTCATATCCAACCGAAGCAACAAGAGAGTAACTAGATTTATAAAATTAAAAAACTCTTGTAGTGAGAGCGACATTGATTCGAGGCACCAAATAATTAATGGATCTAGTACGTAAGACTTGATCCATAGAAAACAAAGAAAACATCGATTTGAGACAACAAGCACGTTTTGATTTATTGCGTACAATTTAATCTGTATGAAACCGACTTGAACCACTAATTTTTCGATTTCGTTATATCAAATGCTCACTTTTAGAGTTCTTATCACTTAGTGATCAGTAGTATTTATATCTAATTGGAATCGCTATTCTTTTTCACATGTCTAGTAGTCTAATAACCTAATAACCATCATGTTTTTTTCTCATAGTTAGCAGTCATACACTAACTAGATACAAGAGACACTTGTTTATTTCGGTCTTATTAAGAAAACATTAGAAAATTTCATTTCCAACCGAAGCAACACAAGAGTAACTATATTTATAAAATTGACCAACTCTTGTAGTGAGAGCGACATTGATTCGAGCCACCAAATAATTATTGGATGTAGTACGTAAGATTTGATCCATAATAAACAAAGGAAACATCGATTCGAGACAACAAGCACGTTTTGATCTATTACCTACACTTAAATCCGTTTGATTCCAACTTGAACCACTAATTTTTCGATTTGGTTATCTCAAATGCACACTTTCGGAGTTCTTATCACTTAGTGATCAGTAGTCCTAATATCTACTAAGAATCGCTATTCTCTTTTCACACGACTAGTAGTCCAAATCCCTACTAACCATCATGCGTGTCACCATATTTCTTCACAAGACTAGTAGTCTGAAAGCCTACTAACCGTCATGCAGGTCACCATCTTTTCTTCTCATGACTAGTAGTCTAATAACCTACTAATCGTAATGTGTTTATCTCATGGTCAGAAGTGATACACTTACTTGATGCAAGAACCACTTGTTTATTTCCATCTTATCAAGAAAATATTTTATAATTTCATATCCAACCGAAGCAACACGAGAGTACCTAGATTTATTAAATTGACCAACTCTTGTAGTGAGAGCGACATTGATTCGAGGTAGCAAATATTTATTGGATCTAGTACGTAAGATTTGATCCATAGTAAACAAAGGAAACATCGATTCGAGACAACAAGCACGTTTCGATGTATAACGTACACTTTAATCCTTATGAAACCGACTTGAACCATTACTTTTTCTATTCCATTATCTCAAATGCACACTTTTGAAGTTCTTATCACTTAGTGATCTGTAGTCTTTATATCAACTAGGAATCACTTTTCTCTTTTCACATGACTAGTAGTCGAAACCCCTACTAACCATCATTCGTTTCACCATCTTTTCTTCACAAGACTACTAGTCAAAAAGCCTACTAACTGTCATGCAAATCACCATCTTTTATTCACATGACTAGTAGTCCAATAACCTGCTACCCATCATGTGTTTTTCTCATGGTCAGCAGTCATGCACAAACTTAATGCAAGAACCACTTGTTTATTTCCGTCATATCAAGAAAATATTTGATAATTTCATATCCAACCGAAGCAACACGAGAGTAACTAGATTTATAAAATTCACCAACTCATGTAGTGAGAGCGACATTGATTCGAGGCAGCAAATATTTATTGGATCTAGTACATAAGATTTGATCCATAGAAAACAAAGGAAACATTGATTCGAGACAACACACACGTTTTGATCTATAACGTACACTTTAATCCGTATGAAACCTACTTGAACCCCTATTTTTTCTTTTCCATTATCTCAAATGCACACTTTCGGAGTTATTATCACTTAGTGATCATTAGTCTTTATATCAACTAGGAATCACTATTATCTTTTCACAAGACTAGTAGTCCAAACCTCTACTAACCATCATGCGATTCCCCATCTTTTCTTCACAAGTCTAGTAGTCTAAAAGCCTACTAACCGTTAAGTATATCACCATCTTTTCTTCACATGACAATAACCTACTAACCGTCATATATTTTTCTCATGGTCAGCAATCATACACTAACATGATGCAAGAGCAACTTGTTTATTTCCGTCTTATAAAGAAAATATTTGATAAGTTCATATCCAACCAAAGCAACAAGAGAGTAACTAGATTTATAAAATTGAAAAACTCTTGTAGTGAGAGCGACATTGATTCGAGGCACCAAATAATTAATGGATCTAGTACGTAAGACTTGATCCATAGAAAACAAAGAAAACATAGATTGGAGACAACAAGCACGTTTGGATTTATTGCGTACAATTTAATCTGTATGAAACCGACTTGAACCACTAACTTTTCGATTTCGTTATATCAAATGCTCACTTTTAGAGTTCTTATCACTTAGTGATCAGTAGTATTTATATCTAATAGGAATCGCTATTCTTTTTTACATGTGTAGTAGTCTAATAACCTACTAACCATCATGTTTTTTTCTCATAGTCAGCAGTCATACACTAACTAGATACAAGAACCACTTGTTTATTTCCGTCTTATTAAGAAAACATTAGATAATTTCATTTCCAACCGAAGCAACACAAGTGTAACTAGATTTATAAAATTGACCAACTCTTGTAGTGAGAGCGACATTGATTCGAGGCATCAAATAATTATTGGATGTAGTACGTAAGATTTGATCCATAATAAACAAAGGAAACATCGATTCGAGACAACAAGCATGTTTTGATCTATTACCTACACTTAAATCCGGTTGATTCCAACTTGAACCACTAATTTTTCGATTTGGTTATCTCAAATGCACACTTTCGAAGTTCTTATCACTTAGTGATTAGTAGTCCTAATATCTACTAAGAATCGCTATTCTCTTTTCACATGACTAGTAGTCCAAACCCCTACTAACCATCATGCGTGTCACCATATTTCTTCACAAGACTAGTAGTATGAATGCCTACTAACCGTCATGCATGTCACCATCTTTTCTTCTCATGACTAGTAGTCTAATAACCTACTAACCGTCATGTGTTTATCTCATGGTCAGAAGTGATACACTTACTTGATGCAAGAACCACTTGTTTATTTCCATCTTATCAAGAAAATATTTGATAATTTCAGATCGAACCGAAGCAACACGAGAGTAACTATATTTATAAAATTGACCAACTCTTATAGTGAGAGCGACATTGATTCGAGGCACCAAATTATTATTGGATCTAGTACGGAAGATTTGATCCATAATAAACAAAGGGAACATCGATTCGAGACAATAAGCACGTTTTGATCTATTATATACACTTTAATCCGTTTGAAACTGACTTCAACCACTAATTTTTCGATTTGGTTATCTGAAATGCAAACTTTCGGAGTTCTTATCACTTTGTGATCAGTAATCTTTATATCTACTAGGAATCACTATTCTCTTCTCACATGACTAGTAGTCCAAACCCCTTACTAACCATCATGCGTTTCACCATCTTTTCTTCACAAGACTAGTAGTCTAAAAACCTTGTAACCGTCATGTATTTAGCCATCTATTCTTCACATGACTAGTAGTCTAATAACCTACTAACCGTCATGTATTTTTCTCATGGTCAGCAGTCATACACTAACTTGTTGTAAGAATCACTTATTGATTTCCGTCTAATCAAGAAAATATTTGATAATTTCATATCCAACCGAAGCAACACGATAGTAACTAGACTTATAAAATTGACAAACTCTTGTAGTAAGAGCGACATTGATTCGAAGCAGCAAATACTTTTTGGATCTAGTACGTAAGATTTGATCCAAAGTAAACAAAGGGAACATTGATTCGTGAGAACAAGCACGTTTTGATCTATTACGTACACTTAAATCCGTATGAAACCGACTTGAAACACTAATTTTTCGATTTGGTTATCTCAAATGCACACTTTCGGAGTTCTTATCACTTAGTGATTAGTAGTCCTTATATCTACTAGGAATCGCTATTCTCTTTTCACATGACTAGTAGTCCAAACCCCTACTAACCATCATGCGTGTCACCATATTTTCTTCACAAGACTAGTAGTCTAAAAGCCTACTAACGGTCATGCTTTTCACCATCTTTTCTTCACGTGACTAGTAGGCTAATAACCTACTAACCGTCATGTGTTTTTCTCATGGTCAGCAGTCATACACTAACTTGATGCAAGAACCACTTGTTTTTTTCCGTCTTATAAATAAAATATTTGATAATTTCATATCGAACCGAAGCAACACGAGAGTAACTATATTTATAAAATTAACCAACTCTTATAGTGAGACCGACATTGATTCGAGGCACCAAATTATTTTTGGATCTAGTACGGAAGATTTGATCCATAGTAAACAAAGGGAACATCGATTCGAGACAACAAGCTAAATTTGTTCTATAACGTACACTTTAATACCTATGAAACCGACTTCAACCACTGTTTTTTCGATTTCGTTATCTCAAATGCACACTTTCGGATTTCTTATCACTTAATGATCAGTAGTCTTTATATCCATTCGGAATCAGTATTCTCTTTTCACATGACTTGTAGTCCAAACCCCTAATAACCATCATGCGTTTCACGATCTTGTCTTCACAAGACTAGTAGTCTAAACGCCTTCTAACCATCATGTATTTCATCTTCTTTTCTTCACATGACTAGTTGTCTAATAACCTACTAACCGTCATGTTCTTTTCCCATGGTCAGCAGTCATACACAAACTTGATGCAAAAACCACTTGTTTATTTCCGTCTTATCAAGAAAAAATTATTATAATTTCATATCCTACCGAAGCAACACGAGGGTAACTAGATTTATAAAATTGTCGAACTCTTGTAGTGAGAACGACATTGATTGAAGGCACCAAATAATTATTGGATCTAGTACAGAAGATTTAATCCATAATAAACAAAGGGAACATCTATTCTAGACAACAAGCACGTTTTGATCTATAACGGACACTTTAATCCGTTTGAAACTGACTGGAACAACTAGTTTTTTGATTTCGTTATCTCAAATGCAAACTTTTGGAGTTCTTATCACTTAATGATCAGTAGTCTTTATATAAACAAGGAATCGCTATTCTCTTTTCGCATGACTAGTAGTCCAAACCCCTACTAACCATTATGCCTTTCCATCTTTTCTTCGCAAGACTAGTAGTCTAAAACCCTACTAAACGTCAAGTATTTCACCATTTTTTTTTCACATGACTAGTAGTCTAATAACCTACTAACCGTCATGTGTTTTTCTCAAGGCAGCAGTCATACACTAGTTGGAAGCAAGAACCACTTTTTTATTTACGTCTTATCAAGAAAATATTTGAAAATTTCATTTCTAACCGAAGCAACAAGAGAATAACTAGATTTATCAAATTGACCAACTCTTGTAGTGAGAGCGACAGTGATTCGAGGCACTAAATATTTATTGGATCTAGTTCGTAAGATTTGATCCATAGTAAACAAAGGGAACATCGATTTGAGACAACAAACACGTTTTGTTCTATAGCGTAAACTTTAATCATTATGAAACCGACTTCAGCCACTATTTTTTCGATTTCATTATCTAAAATGCACACTTTCAGAGTTCTTCTCACTTAGTGATCAGTAGTCTTAAAATTGAATAGGAATCACTATTCTCTTTTCACATATCGAAACTCCTATTAACCATCATGCATTTCACCATCTTTTCTTCACAACAATAGTAGTCTGAAAACCTACTAACCGTCTTGTATTTAACCATCTTTTCTTCACATAACTAGTAGTCTAATAACCTACTAACCGTGATGTGTTTTTCTCATGGTCAGCAATCATACACTAACATGATGCAAGAACTACTTGTTTATTTGCCTCTTATCAAGATAATATTTGATAATTTCAAATCCAACCAAAGCAACACGAGAGTAAATAGATTTATAAAAATAACCAACTCTTGTAGTGAGAGCGACATTGATTCAAGGTACCAAATAATGATTGGATCTAGTACGTAAGATTGATCCATAATAAACAAAGGGAACATCGAATCGAGACATAATCAGGTTTTAATCTAGTACGTACACTTAAATCCGTTTGAAACCGACTTGAATCACTAATTTTTCGATTTCGCTATGACAAATGCACCCTTTCGGGGTTCATTTCACTTAGTGATCAGTAGTCTTTTTACTTACTAGGAATCACAATTCTTTTTTCACATGACTAGTAGTCCAAACCCCTACTAACCATCATGCGATTCACCATCTTTTCTTCACAAGACTAGTATTCTAAAAGCCTATTAACCGTCAAGTATATCACCATCTTTTCTTCACATGACTAGTAGTCTAATAACCTACTAACCGTCAGGTGTTTTTCTCTTGGTTAGCAGTCATACACTAACTTGATGCAACAACCACTCGTTTATTACCGTCTTGTGAGGAAAAAATTTGATAATTTCATATCCAACTGAAGCAACACGAGAGTAACTAGATTTATAAAATTGACCAACTCTCGTAGTGAGAGCGACAATGATTCGAGGCACTAAATATTTATTGGATCTAGTACGTAAGATTTGATCCATAGTAAACAAAGGGAACATCGATTTGAGACAACAAACACATTTTGTTCTATAACGTAAACTTTAATCCATACGAAACCGACTTCAACCACTATTTTTTCGATTTCATTATCTCAAATGCACACTTTCGGAGTTCTTCTCCCTTAGTGATTAGTAGTCTTAATATTTAATCGGAATCACTATTCTCTTTTCACATAACTAGAAGTCCAAACCCCTACTAACCATCATGCGTTTCACCATCTTTTCTTCACAAGACTAGTAGTCTAAAACCCTAGAAACCGTCTTGTATTTCACCATATTTTCTTCACAAAACTAGTAGTCTAATAACCTACTAACCGTGATGTGTTTTTCTCATGGTCAGCAGTCATACACTAACATGATGCAAGAACCACTTGTTTGTTTCCCTCTTATCAAGAAAATATTTGATAATTTCATTGTAAGGACCCGTATTTTTTCGGATATTATTTGAACATTTTATAAAAAAAAAAAATAATAATAATAAAATAAAATGTGAAATTGATTGAGTTTATTTTAATTGTGGGTCAATGTGCAAGAGTTTAAAATATGTGGGTGTTAGTGTGATAAGGTGCATGTGTGTATAAGTGTGTGTGTGCCAGGGGAAAATAATTCCCAAAACCCCATCCCATTCTCTCTCCCGTTCTCTCTCTCGGCTCTCTCTACCTCTCTCACTCCCTCACCCAAAAACTCACCTCTAAATTCAAAACCCACAACAAATAACCTCCATTCCATCTTCTACTCGTGTATTGTGGTCCGTATCGCTCCGGTTCGAGCTCGGAGAAGTTGTATTCCGGTTGGAACAAGGTTTTCGGAAAGCTAGGGCTTGTAACTTCTTGGGTTTCGTGCTCCGACTTCGAGGTAGGGAATTCTACCTCACTTTATATGCTATTTGAGTGTTTTTATGCCTTATTCGAGCTGGTATTGGTTGTCGTTGAGATTGGATCGAAACTTAAAAATTTTCTGTCGAAATCTGTTGAAATCGTCTGTAAGTAACTCCTCCTACCGGTAGGAGCTTTTACCCTACCGGTAGAACGATTGAGAAATTTTGTCAACCAGCTCAAACGTACAGCAGCAGCTCAAAAGCTGCTCAACGTATCGAACTTCTACCGGTAGGAATTCCTTACCTACCGGTAGGTCAAGCATGTATCGAACTTCTACCGGTAGGAATTTCTTGCCTACCGGTAGGTCACGCTCGAATTTGAATGTTGACCTTTCTGTTTCCAAGTTCTACCGGTAGGACTTGCTTGCCTACCGGTAGGTTGCGTGAATTGGAGTTTCTACCGGTAGGACTTGTTCACCTACCGGTAGGTCTAGGTTTTATCGGAATGTTAGCCTTTCTGTTTTCAAGTTCTACCGGTAGGACTTGCTTGCCTACCGGTAGGAGACTAGAAGTTTCACCTGCTTTCACCTGCTTATTTGAGCTGCTGCAGTATCTTTCAGCTGCTTTCCTATATCTTTCAACTTGCATGTCAAAGCCTCTCATCGACTCTAATGAGCTTGTTTGTGTATTCTTCCAAGTGTTTTGATGAGTATTACTCATTTCTCACTTAGAGTGGCATCCAATGGACTAGAGTGAACATGTCTAGGGATTCGATGAGTAGTGTTGCAATCCGTTCCCTCTCTCGATTCGTAAATTTCTTAGATTCGTTTAGTACATGCTTTTACGGACTCCAAGTATAGAAACTAGATGATCAGGCATCGTAAAGTCTAGTCATGGGTTAATATGTGGCGTGTGAAGGTACGGGAAATGTACTTAGAGGTACGGTGAGGACGCGTGAGGTTATGGTGTACTTAAAGGAATAGGCGTGTAATAATTAATTAGTCCGAGTCTTGATATGGATGACAGTTAGGAACGGTTTGAGATGTAGTCAACGTGGTAGATTGGTAGATTGTTTGGAATGCTTGAAGTGAAAATTGATGTGAGAAAGAATTGTTTGAAATGAGGAAATAACTCGTGTCCTCTCGACTCGTCAAGCCTTTTAATCCTTTTGACACTCTCTCTATGAGGCTCAAGTGTAGAAACTAACGGATAAAGTATGGTAGGATTATATGTACGGGCTTAGTATGCTATGTCAAATGTGAATGGCTAAATTAATGAAAAGGCATGAACATGTATATTTGTGGAGTCACGTAATGATTAATTAAAATTCAGTGGTATAACCGTTAAAGGGATGATGAAATTGATTATGAAATGATGTCGATTGTGAAAAGTGTGAAAGGTGACCCAAGTGGTCGTTATTGAGGGAAAAGACTCGGGGTGACCCTGCGCTCGAGGGAACTAGACCCGAGGTGACCCAACTGATTCATATTATGGGAGGAAAAGACTTGGGGTGACCCTGCGCTCGAGGGAACTAGACCCAAGGTGACCCCACCTGATTATTGTTATTGAGGGAAAAGACTCGGGGTGACCCTGCGCTCGAGGGAACTAGACCCGAGGTGACCCTAGTGATTATTTGATGGGAAATACCGGATTAAAGGAAAAGAAAGGTTTTGCAATTAAGGGATTTAATGAAGATCAATGTGGACACGAGAAAGATTGTACTATCATACGGAGAATAATAAGATGTTTTGATTTGATTATAGACAAGTGTGAGATGACGTGAGTTTAATAATGTAACTAGTTAAAGAAGTAAACGGCTAGTGACATTGATGTGAAGTCTAGGACTCTTAGGCGATAATTCGCAGCTTGTTGGTAGTCATTTGTGGTATAGGCGTATCTGTCAGTACTCATTCATTCTCGGTGCATGGTTCATTCAAATTGCATATAGCTTGAGTTTAGAATTTTCTACTGGGCTAGTGTAGCTCAACCAAATCTTTCTTTTCAGGTTCTGATGCCGGGCAATAGATTGCATGCATTATGTGCTTGACAGTAAAAGACTTTTGGAAGCTGACATCACTGGTTATTTCGTCATCTTTGTGAAGATCTCATTTTGTTAAAGGTGGTTTTGTAACTAATTATTACTGAATTTTCTTTTGACTAAAGTTGTAATTATCCAAACTTAAGGACTTGTTTGTAAATTAAACAGGTGGGAAACTCATTTGGGTAACGTATATGATATGCGAGGTTTCTCTTTTATTGAAATGTATTACTTAATTATGTTGAAAATCGAGGGCGTGACAACTTGGTATCAAAGCATAAGTTTAGAACACCTCGAGACCGTGGGGAGACTTTTGGTCTCATGGGTTCAAAAAAAATCGATGCATCTTTTTACAAAAATCACATGTGTGCTTGCATGAAGAGTCAGTATGTCGATGTGACATTGCATATATATATCACATAGAGTGGCACAAAGTTGTTGACTTCGGTTGGAAAGGTTGGAGACCTGTAGCACATAATTAGGTGGCTAATGTTGATGATTTCATTTCTTATGCTTCCATAGTAGGATGTCTTCGAGACGTGGAGATAGGTGTGGTGAGACTGGGGATCGTGAGCACCAGGGCTGTAGTGCAAACGGGGAGAATGAAGTGAGTCAATGTACCAGGGATGAAGCGATGTTTCCTGAGATTGCTGAGTGCGGAAAAGGTGTCGAGACACTGGAAGGTGCGCAAGGTGGTGTGAATGTGGGAGAAATTAGGCATCGAGTCGTTAGCACAAAATCATCTTCTAAGAGTGTTGAGAGTTCAGGAAGGCAGAAACCTAGAGTATTAAATCACTTTACTCAGGACCAGCAGGGCTTTAAGCCACCTCTTTATATCGGGACTCCAAGAGCTCTTCTCAAGTGTCAGACTATGTGTTATCGATGTCGTCAGTTTGGCCATATTCGTTCTCAATGTCCACGGCGTGGGGGATCTTGTTATACTTGCGGTGAACGTGGCCACATGGCAAGGAATTGTCCTCGGGGATTGGGAGTACATGGTGAGTCGAGCTCGATGCAGCAGGAAACACATACGTCGAAACAGCAACAGATGCAGTTCCGCCGCTAAACTACCACCCCCCCTTATTCTCTAGCTCTTAGAAGCGTCACTTGTTTGAGGTATCATTTATTCCTAGTTGTGCTACTCATTCTCTACAATACTTTTGATTTGGAAGCATTTCACTCATTGAGAATCCTATTCTTGTCCATGTTTGGAATAGAAAATAAGAAATCTTAGTCCACGCGTGTTGAGAAATATCGATAGATCATATTTGCCGAGATTAGAGGTTAATCATTCCGTATTGAAGTGTTGTCTTTGACCTCTTTAAATTGCTTATATCGAGATTTGGTCTGATTTGGACAGGGATTGTTTGTATCCATGATGATTGGTGACATCTCAAATGTGAGTTTAGAAGAGTTGTTTCTTTTATTACCATCTTTCATTGGCCGAGCTGAATATTGCCAGAATTGTATCGTAATTTATTCTTCCATGAAATCCAGTGGGTGGATGACCCGTTATAATTCTCAGTATTTGAGTCAATTGTCATGCGATCCCTTCCTAACTTTTCTTGGGCATATTTAAATTCTTATAGCGAAGTATCTTATGACACTGTTGCTATCAAATTTGACAAGTGTTTCTCGTTCCCTATTCGAGGTCTTATTTGACATCATCCTGCTTGAGATAAGTTTTCATTGGTCAGTTTAGATTTCCTTGATGCGATTATCATTTTCGTCGTTTGCTTATAACCGTTATTCCATATGAGTATTTAATTTGCAACATCAATCTGTTGAACCCAACCTTTAGCTATGTACCGTATGAAATACAAATTCGTTAACACTATCAAAATTTAGACCTTGTACCCATCATTGCCTGCTTGGGCCATCATCCATTGTGGTCCCATGACTAAGAAGTCATATGATTTGAACTCATATCCTCTTTGTATCTATTTGTTTGCCCTTGCCTATTTGGTTGGTTCGAATTTCCATTGTTGGAGTCAAATCTTGTGGTGACATATCTATTGATGTCTATTCATTGACACCGTTCAATACAAATTCAATTGTGGAAATTACTTTCAATGGTATTTTACTCTGTCGTGGTTCCTCGATTCTGGAGGCACATGATTCATCTTGTGATGCTTAGTCTCAAATTGTTGAAAGTTCTACTCATTTCTAGTATGGAAAATTTCCTATTTTGGATCAATTGGTTTGCGCGAGATCAGTCTCATTACCTGGAACTTATTCATAATATCGAAATCTTTCGTTTGAAAAATGTTATCCGTTGACTCCTCTGACTTGTAAAGCAATAAGAGAGTTATGACCTGTCACTTCAAATTTCGTGAGTTGGCATAAATAGGTACTTCGAGTTTGTTGCCGAACCGCCGTAAAGATTCCAAGTGCTCTCTAAATTTCAGATGCCCTATTGCTGTTCTTCAAATTCTTGATTAATGCTGCTTGAGTTTTGTAGCTTATTCGTTTCATTTGAGATGACGAATCGAATCCTTCTCGTAATATAGAATGACCCAACCTAGAGTGAAAATTTGGTGCGGCCTTTAGAAGGATTGGCTTGTGTTATGGACCCGCTAAAACAATTAATTCGATTCGCCAACGATAGTTGGAAGCTCGAGGGAGAATGACCGAAAAGAGAAAGGTAAAGATCGTCAAAGATTGCTAACTGCGGAGGGCTGACCAAAGGATTGTGTTGACCGTCGACGTCACCCAATGTTATTTGAAGAAGGGAAATCATGAATTTCGTAAAGCATAGTTGCGTTGGGGCTTGTCTCGTTCTGGCAGAAAGGAAGCGTTCACCGTAAGAAGGATAGTCTAAGTGTCGGACACTATGTGCGTGTTTTGGGATACCCAGGCGACAACCGGTGAAATCCACTTGGAAGAGGCGCTTGATCACCGCCCATTCTAGATGGAAGTCTCGGGAAGTCAAATGGATTATCTGATTATACTTAGGAGGTAAGATCTCCATGGTGAGATAGATAATTGTGTATAGGATTTGTATAATAAAGAAAAGTTTAGAAACTGTGTACCGTTTGACGTTACCGCCTGACTTTTTCAAAATATATGATGCATTATGTATACGGAGATTGAGGAGGTATGAAATAAATCCATTGCATGTGTTAGAGAGGTCCGAAATTGAATTAGAAGCTCAAGTGTCCTATGAAAAGAAACCGATGCGTACCTTAGACTCGCGTAGTCCATTGTTGAAAGGTAAGCTGATGTTGTTAGTGCATGGTTACGTGGAAATGGGGGTACGAAGTTCGAAAGATATACGCGTGTTTGTTGTGGTTTGCTTGATATGAATCTAGACGTGGACTTCGATGATTATTGAATTGTTGCGTGATGGATAGTGCTACGGTTCGAGTGTGTTGATATGTTATTTGGCATGGCTAGATTAGTTTTAGCAAATTTCGAGGACGAAATTTCTTTAAGGAGGGTAGGGTGTAAGGACCCGTATTTTTTCGGATATTATTTGAACATTTTATAAAAAAAAAAAAAAATAATAATAAAATAAAATGTGAAATTGATTGAGTTTATTTTAATTGTGGGTCAATGTGCAAGAGTTTAAAATATGTGGGTGTTAGTGTGATAAGGTGCATGTGTGTATAAGTGTGTGTGTGCCAGGGGAAAATAATTCCCAAAACCCCATCCCATTCTCTCTCCCGTTCTCTCTCTCGGCTCTCTCTACCTCTCTCACTCCCTCACCCAAAAACTCACCTCTAAATTCAAAACCCACAACAAATAACCTCCATTCCATCTTCTACTCGTGTATTGTGGTCCGTATCGCTCCGGTTCGAGCTCGGAGAAGTTGTATTCCGGTTGGAACAAGGTTTTCGGAAAGCTAGGGCTTGTAACTTCTTGGGTTTCGTGCTCCGACTTCGAGGTAGGGAATTCTACCTCACTTTATATGCTATTTGAGTGTTTTTATGCCTTATTCGAGCTGGTATTGGTTGTCGTTGAGATTGGATCGAAACTTAAAAATTTTCTGTCGAAATCTGTTGAAATCGTCTGTAAGTAACTCCTCCTACCGGTAGGAGCTTTTACCCTACCGGTAGAACGATTGAGAAATTTTGTCAACCAGCTCAAACGTACAGCAGCAGCTCAAAAGCTGCTCAACGTATCGAACTTCTACCGGTAGGAATTCCTTACCTACCGGTAGGTCAAGCATGTATCGAACTTCTACCGGTAGGAATTTCTTGCCTACCGGTAGGTCACGCTCGAATTTGAATGTTGACCTTTCTGTTTCCAAGTTCTACCGGTAGGACTTGCTTGCCTACCGGTAGGTTGCGTGAATTGGAGTTTCTACCGGTAGGACTTGTTCACCTACCGGTAGGTCTAGGTTTTATCGGAATGTTAGCCTTTCTGTTTTCAAGTTCTACCGGTAGGACTTGCTTGCCTACCGGTAGGAGACTAGAAGTTTCACCTGCTTTCACCTGCTTATTTGAGCTGCTGCAGTATCTTTCAGCTGCTTTCCTATATCTTTCAACTTGCATGTCAAAGCCTCTCATCGACTCTAATGAGCTTGTTTGTGTATTCTTCCAAGTGTTTTGATGAGTATTACTCATTTCTCACTTAGAGTGGCATCCAATGGACTAGAGTGAACATGTCTAGGGATTCGATGAGTAGTGTTGCAATCCGTTCCCTCTCTCGATTCGTAAATTTCTTAGATTCGTTTAGTACATGCTTTTACGGACTCCAAGTATAGAAACTAGATGATCAGGCATCGTAAAGTCTAGTCATGGGTTAATATGTGGCGTGTGAAGGTACGGGAAATGTACTTAGAGGTACGGTGAGGACGCGTGAGGTTATGGTGTACTTAAAGGAATAGGCGTGTAATAATTAATTAGTCCGAGTCTTGATATGGATGACAGTTAGGAACGGTTTGAGATGTAGTCAACGTGGTAGATTGGTAGATTGTTTGGAATGCTTGAAGTGAAAATTGATGTGAGAAAGAATTGTTTGAAATGAGGAAATAACTCGTGTCCTCTCGACTCGTCAAGCCTTTTAATCCTTTTGACACTCTCTCTATGAGGCTCAAGTGTAGAAACTAACGGATAAAGTATGGTAGGATTATATGTACGGGCTTAGTATGCTATGTCAAATGTGAATGGCTAAATTAATGAAAAGGCATGAACATGTATATTTGTGGAGTCACGTAATGATTAATTAAAATTCAGTGGTATAACCGTTAAAGGGATGATGAAATTGATTATGAAATGATGTCGATTGTGAAAAGTGTGAAAGGTGACCCAAGTGGTCGTTATTGAGGGAAAAGACTCGGGGTGACCCTGCGCTCGAGGGAACTAGACCCGAGGTGACCCAACTGATTCATATTATGGGAGGAAAAGACTTGGGGTGACCCTGCGCTCGAGGGAACTAGACCCAAGGTGACCCCACCTGATTATTGTTATTGAGGGAAAAGACTCGGGGTGACCCTGCGCTCGAGGGAACTAGACCCGAGGTGACCCTAGTGATTATTTGATGGGAAATACCGGATTAAAGGAAAAGAAAGGTTTTGCAATTAAGGGATTTAATGAAGATCAATGTGGACACGAGAAAGATTGTACTATCATACGGAGAATAATAAGATGTTTTGATTTGATTATAGACAAGTGTGAGATGACGTGAGTTTAATAATGTAACTAGTTAAAGAAGTAAACGGCTAGTGACATTGATGTGAAGTCTAGGACTCTTAGGCGATAATTCGCAGCTTGTTGGTAGTCATTTGTGGTATAGGCGTATCTGTCAGTACTCATTCATTCTCGGTGCATGGTTCATTCAAATTGCATATAGCTTGAGTTTAGAATTTTCTACTGGGCTAGTGTAGCTCAACCAAATCTTTCTTTTCAGGTTCTGATGCCGGGCAATAGATTGCATGCATTATGTGCTTGACAGTAAAAGACTTTTGGAAGCTGACATCACTGGTTATTTCGTCATCTTTGTGAAGATCTCATTTTGTTAAAGGTGGTTTTGTAACTAATTATTACTGAATTTTCTTTTGACTAAAGTTGTAATTATCCAAACTTAAGGACTTGTTTGTAAATTAAACAGGTGGGAAACTCATTTGGGTAACGTATATGATATGCGAGGTTTCTCTTTTATTGAAATGTATTACTTAATTATGTTGAAAATCGAGGGCGTGACATTCATATCCAACCAAAGCAACACGAGTAACTAGATTTATAAAAATAACCAACTCTTGTAGTGAGAGCGACATTGATTAAGGTACCAAATAATGATTGGATCTAGTATGTAAGATTGATGCATAATAAACAAAGGGAACATCGATTCGAGACAACAATCAGGTTTTAATCTAGTACGTACACTTTAATCTGTTTGAAAGGGACTTGAACCACTAATTTTTCGATTTCGCTATGACAAATGCACACTTTCGGGGTTCATTTCACTTAGTGATCAGTAGTCTTTATACTTACTAAGAATCGCAATTTTTTTTCACATGACTTGTAGTCCAAACCCCTACTAACCATCATGCAATTCACCATCTTTTCTTAACAAGACTAGTAGTCTAAAATCCTACTAACCATCATGTATTTCGCCATCTTTTTCTTCACATGACTAGTAGTCTAATAACCTACTAACCGTCATGTGTTTTTCTCAAGGCAGCAGTCATACACTAGTTGGATGCAAGAACCACTTTTTTATTTCCGTCTTGTCAAGGAAATATTTGAAAATTTCATATCCAAGCAAAGGAACACAAGTGTAACTAGATTTATAAAAATAACCAACTCTTGTAGTGAGAGCGACATTGATTCGAGGTACCAAATAATGATTGGGTCTAGTACGTATGATTGATCCATAATAAACAAAGGGAACATCGATTCGAGACAACAATCAGGTTTTAATCTAGTACGTACACTTTAATCCGTTTGAAACAGACTTGAACCACTAATTTTTCGATTTCGCTATGACAAATGAACAATTTCGGGGTTCATTTCACTTAGTGATCAGTAGTCTTTATACTTACTATGAATCACAATTCTTTTTTCACATGACTTGTAGTCCAAACCCCTACTAACCATCATGCGATTCACCTTCTTTTCTTCACAAGACTAGTATTCTAAAAGCCTATTAACCGTCAAGTATATCACCATCTTTTCTTCACATGACTAGTAGTCTAATAACCTACTAACCGTCTGGTGTTTTTCTCTTGGTTAGCAGTCATACACTAACTTGATGCAAGAACCACTTGTTTATTTCCGTCTTGTGAGGAAAAAATTTGATAATTTCATATCCAACTGAAGCAGCACGAGAGTAACTAGATTTATAAAATTGACCAACTCTCGTAGTGGGAGCGACAGTGATTCGAGGCACTAAATATTTATTGGATCTAGTACGTAAGATTTGATCCATAGTAAACAAAGGGAACATCGCTTTGAGACAACAAACACATTTTGTTCTATAACATAAACTTTAATCCAAACAAAACCGACTTTAACCACTATTTTTTCGATTTCATTATCTCAAATGCACACTTTCGGAGTTCTTCTCCCTTAGTGATTAGTAGTCTTATTATTTAATAGGAATCACTATTCTCTTTTCACATAACTAGAAGTCCAAACCCCTACTAACCATCATGCGTTTCACCATCTTTTCTTCACAAGACTAGTAGTCTAAAAACCTACTAACCGTCTTGTATTTCACCATCTTTTCTTCACAAAACTAGTAGTCTAATAACCTACTAACCGTGATGTGTTTTTCTCATGGTCAGCAGTCATACACTAACATGATGCAAGAACCACTTGTTTATATCCCTCTTATCAAGAAAATATTTGATAATTTCATATCCAATCAAAGCAACACGAGTAACTAGATTTACAAAAATAACCAACTATTGTAGTGAGAGCGACATTGATTCAGGTACCAAATAATGATTGGATCTAGTACGTAAGATTGATGCATAATAAACAAAGGAACATCGATTCGAGACAACAATCAGGTTTTAATCTAGTACGTACACTTTAATCCGTTTGAAACCGACTTGAACCACTAATTTTTCGATTTCGCTATGACAAATGCACACTTTCGGGGTTCATTTCACTTAGTGATCAGTAGTCTTTATACTTACTAAGAATCGCAATTTTCTTTCACATGACTAGTAGTCCAAACCCCTACTAACCATCATGCGATTCACCATCTTTTCTTAACAAGACTAGTAGTCTAAAATCCTACTAACCATCATGTATTTCGCCATCTTTTTCTTCACATGACTAGTAGTCTAATAACATACTAACCGTCATGTGTTTTTCTCAAGGCAGCAGTCATACACTAGTTGTAAGCAAGAACCACTTTTTTATTTACGTCTTATCAAGAAAATATTTGAAAATTTCATTTCTAACCGAAGCAACAAGAGAATAACTAGATTTATCAAATTGACCAACTCTTGTAGTGAGAGCGACAGTGATTCGAGGCACTAAATATTTATTGGATCTAGTTCGTAAGATTTGATCCATAGTAAACAAAGGGAACATCGATTTGAGACAACAAACACGTTTTGTTCTACAGCGTAAACTTTAATCCATAGGAAACCGACTTCAACCACTATTTTTTCGATTTCATTATCTAAAATGCACACTTTCAGAGTTCTTCTCACTTAGTGATCAGTAGTCTTAAAATTTAATACGAATCACTATTCTCTTTTCACATATCCAAACTCCTAATAACCATCATGCATTTCACCATCTTTTCTTCACAACACTAGTAGTCTAAAAACCTACTAACCGTCTTGTATTTCACCATCTTTTCTTCACATAACTAGTAGTCTAATAACCTACTAACCGTGATGTGTTTTTCTCATGGTCAGCAATCATACACTAACATGATGCAAGAACTACTTGTTTATTTCCCTCTTATCAAGATAATATTTGATTATTTCAAATCCAACCAAAGCAACACGAGAGTAAATAGATTTATAAAAATAACCAACTCTTGTAGTGAGAGCGACATTGATTCAAGGTACCAAATAATGATTGGATCTAGTACGTAAGATTGATCCATAATAAACAAAGGGAACATCGAATCGAGACAACAATCAGGTTTTAATCTAGTACGTACACTTAAATCCGTTTGAAACCGACTTGAATCACTAATTTTTCGATTTCGCTATGACAAATGCACCCTTTCGGGGTTCATTTCACTTAGTGATCAGTAGTCTTTTTACTTACTAGGAATCGCAATTCTTTTTTCACATGACTAGTAGTCCAAACCCCTACTAACCATCATGCGATTCACCATCTTTTCTTCACGAGACTAGTAGTCTAAAAGCCTATTGACCGTCAAGTATATCACCATCTTTTCTTCACATGACTAGTAGTCTAATAACCTACTAACCGTCAGGTTTTTTTCTCTTGGTTAGAAGTCATACACTAACTTGATGCAAGAACCACTTGTTTATTTCCGTCTTGTGAGGAAAAAATTTGATAATTTCATATCCAACCGAAGCAACACGAGAGTAAGTAGATTTATAAAATTGACCAACTCTTGTAGTGAGAGCGACAGTGATTCGTGGCACTAAATATTTATTGGATCTAGTACGTAAGATTTGATCCATAGTTAACAAAGGAAACATCGATTTGAGACAACAAACACATTTTGTTCTATAACGTAAACTTTAATCCATACGAAACCGACTTCAACCACTATTTTTTCGATTTCATTATCTCAAATGCAAACTTTCGGAGTTCTCCTCACTTAGTGATCAGTGGTCTTAATATGTAATAGGAATCACTATTCTCTTTTCACATAACTACTAGTCCAAACCCCTACTAACCATCATGCGTTTCACCATCTTTTCTTCACAAGACTAGTAGTCTAAAAACCTACTAACCGTCTTGTATTTCACCATCTTTTCTTCACAAAACTAGTAGTCTAATAACCTACTAACCGTGATGTGTTTTTCTCATGGTCAGCAGTCATACACTAATATGATGCAAGAACCACTTGTTTATTTCCCTCATATCAAGAAAATATTAGATAATTTCATATCCAACCAAAGCAACACAAGAGTAACTAGATTTATAAAAATAACCAACTCTTGTAGTGAGAGCGACATTGATTCGAGGTACCAAATAATGATTGGATCCAGTACGTAAGATTGATCCATAATAAACAAAGGGAACATCGAATCGAGACAACAATCAGGTTTTAATCTAGTACGTACACTTTAATCCGTTTGAAACCGACTTGAACCACTAATTTTTCGATTTCGCTATGACAAATGCACAATTTCGGGGTTCATTTCACTTAGTGATCAGTAGTCTTTATACTTACTAGGAATCGCCATTCTTTTTTCACATGACTAGTAGTCCAAGCCCCTACTAACCATCATGCGATTCACCTTCTTTTCTTCACAAGACTAGTAGTGTAAAAGCCTATTAACCGTCAAGTATATCACCATCTTTTCTTCACATGACTAGTAGTTTAATAACCTACTAACCGTCAGGTGTTTTTCTCATGGTTAGCTGTCATACACTAACTTGATGCAAGAACCACTTGTTTATTTCCGTCTTGTGAGGAAAAAATTTGGTAATTTCATATCCAACCGAAGCAACGCGAGAGTAAGTAGATTTATAAAATTGACCAACTCTCGTAGTGAGAGCGACAGTGATTCGAGGGACTAAATATTTATTGGATCTAGTACGTAAGATTTGATCCATAGTAAACAAAGGGAACATCGATTTGAGACAACAAACACGTTTTGTTTTATAACGTAGACTTTAATCCATACGAAACCGACTTCAACCACTATTTTTTCGATTTCACTATCTCAAATGCACATTTCCGGAGTTCTTCTACCTAAGTGATTAGTAGTCTTAATATTTAATAGGAATCACTATTCTCTTTTCACATAACTAGAAGTCCAAACCCCTACTAACCATCGTGCATTTCACCATCTTTTCTTCACAAGACTAGTAGTCTAAAAAGCTACTAACCGTCTTGTATTTCACCATCTTTTCTTCACAAAACTAGTAGTCTAATAACCTACTAACCGTGATGTGTTTTTCTGATGGTCAGCAGTCATACACTAACATGACGCAAGAACCACTTGTTTATTTCCCTCTTATCTAGAAAATATTTGATAATTTCATATCCAACCAAAGCAACACGAGTAACTAGATTTACAAAAATAACCAACTCTTGTAGTGATAGCGACATTGATTCAGGTACCAAATAATGATTGGATCTAGTACGTAAGATTGATGCATAATAAACAAAGGGAACATAGATTCGAGACAACAATCAGGTTTTAATCTAGTACGTACACTTTAATCCGTTTAAAACCGACTTGAACCACAAATTTTTCGATTTCGCGATGACAAATACACACTTTCGGGGTTCATTTCACTTAGTGATCAGTAGTCTTTATAATTACTACGAATCGCAATTTTTTTTCACATGACTAGTAGTCCAAACCCTTACTAACCATCATGCGATTCACCATCTTTTCTTCACAAGACTAGTAGTCTAAAAACCTACTAATCGTCATGTATTTCGCCATCTCTTCTTCACATGACTAGTAGTCTAATAACCTACTAAATGTCATGTGTTTTTCTCAAGGCAGTAGTCATACACTAGTTGGATGCAAGAACCAATTTTTTATTTCCGTCTTATCAAGAAAATATTTGATAATTTCATTTCCAACCGAAGCAACAAGAGAATAACTAGATTTATAAAACTGACCAACTCTTGTAGTGAGAGCGACATTGATTCGAGGTACCAAATATTTCTTGGATCTAATACGTAAGATTTTTTCCATAGTAAACAAAGGGAACATCGATTCGAGACAACAAGAACGTTTTGATCTAAAAAGCACACTTTAATTTTTATGAAACCGACTTGAACCACTATTTTTTCAATTTCGTAATCTCCAATGCACACTTTCGGAGTTCTTATCACTTAGTGATCAGTAGTCTTTATATCAACTAGGAATCACTATTCTCGGTTCATATAACTAGTAGTCCAAACACCTACTAACCATCATGCATTTCCGCTTCTTTTCTTCACAAGACTAGTAGTCCAAAACCCTACTAACCGGCATGTATTTCGCCGTCTTACCTTCGCATGACTAGTAGTCTACTAACCTATTAACCGTCATGTGTTTTTCTCATGGTCAGCAGTCATACACTAACTTGATGCAAGAACCACTTGTTTATTTCCGTCTTATCATGAAAATATTAGATAAGTTTATATACATTCGAAGCAACACGAGCGTAACTAGATTTATAAAATTGACCAAATCTTGTAGTGAGAGCGACATTTATTCGAGGCACCAAATATTTATTGTATCTAGTACTTAAGAATTGATCCATAGTAGACAAAGGGTCCATCGATTCGAGACAACAAACACGTTTTGTTCTATAACATACACATTAATCTACATGAAATCGACTTCAACCATTGTTTTTTCGATTTCGTTATCTCAAATGCACACTTAACCGGATGCAAGAACAACTTTTTTATTTTCGTCTCATCAAGAAAATATTGGATAATTTCATTTGAACCCGAAGCAACATGAGAGTATCTACATTTATAAAATTGACCAACTCTTGTAGTGAGAGCGCATTGACTCGAGGCACAAAATATTTATTGGATCTGGTACGTAAGATTTGATCCATAGTAAACAAAGGAAAAATTGATTCGAGACAACAAGCACGTTTCGATTAATAACGTACACTTTAATCCGTATGAAACCGACCTGATTCGCTATTTTTTTGATGTCGTTTTCTCAAATGCACACTTTCGGAGTTCTTATCACTTAGTGACCAGTAGTCTTTATATCAACTAGGAATCGCTATTCTCTTTTCACATGACTTAGTCCAAACCCCTACTAACAATCATGTGTTTCACCATCTTTTTTTCACAAGACTAGTAGTCTAAAAACCTACTAACCGTCATGTATTTCGCCGTCTTATCTTCACATGACTAGTAGTCTACTAACCTACTAAGCGTCATGTGTTTTTCTCATGGCCAGCAATCATACACTAACTAGATGCAAGAATCAGTTTTTTATTTTCGTCTTATCAAGAAAATATATGATAATTTAATTTTAACCCGAAGCAACACGAGAGTATCTACATTTATAAAATTGACCAACTCTTGTAGTGAGAGCGACATTGATTCAAGGCACCAAATATTTATTGGATCTAGTACGTAAGATTTGATCCATAGTTAACAAAGGGAACATCGATTCGAGACAACAAGCACGTTTTGATCTATAACGTACAATTCAATCCGTATGAAACCGACTTGAACCTCTATTTTTTCGATGTCGTTATCTAAAATGCACACTTTCGGAGTTCTTATCACTTAGTGATCAGTAGCCTTTATATCAACAAGGAATCGCTATTCTCTATTCACATGACTAGTAATCCAAACCCCTACTAACCATCATGCGTTTCACCATCTTTTCTTCACAACACTAGTAGTCTAAAAACCTACTAACCGTCATGTATTTCGCCAACTCTTGTAGTAAGAGCGATATTGATTTGAGGCAGCAAATATTTATTGGATCTAGTACGTAAGATTTGATCCATAGTAAACAAAGGGAACATCGATTTGAGACAACAAACACGTTTTGTTCTACAAAGTAAACTTTAATCCATACGAAACCGACTTCAACCACTATTTTTTCGATTTCATTATATTAAATGCACATTTTCGGAGTTCTTCCACCTAAGTGATTAGTAGTCTTAATATTTAATAGGAATCACTATTCTCTTTTCACATAACTAGAAGTCCAAACCCCTACTAACCATCATGCATTTCACCATCTTTTCTTCACAAGACTAGTAGTCTAAAAAGCTACTAACCATCTTGTATTTCACCATCTTTTCTTCACAAAACTAGTAGTCTAATAACCTACTAACCGTGATGTGTTTTTCTGATGGTCAGCAGTCTTACACTAACATGATGCAAGAACCACTTGTTTATTTCCCTCTTATCAAGAAAATATTTGATAATTTCATATCCAATCAAAGCAACACGAGTAACTAGATTTACAAAAATAACCAACTCTTGTAGTGAGAGCGACATTGATTCAGGTACCAAATAATGATTGGATCTAGTACGTAAGATTGATGCATAATAAACAAAGGAACATCAATTCGAGACAACAATCAGGTTTTAATCTAGTACGTACACTTTAATCCGTTTGAAACCGACTTGAACCACTAATTTTTCGATTTCGCTATGACAAATGCACACTTTCGGGGTTCATTTCACTTAGTGATCAGTAGTCTTTATACTTACTAGGAATCACAATTTTTTTTCACATGACTTGTAGTCCAAACCCCTACTAACCATCATGCGATTCACCATCTTTTCTTAACAAAACTAGTAGTCTAAAAACCTACTAACCGTCATGTAATTCGCCATCTTTTTCTTCACATGACTAGTAGTCTAATAACCTACTAACCGTCATGTGTTTTTCTCAAGGCAGCAGTCATACACTAGTTGGATGCAAGAACCACTTTTTTATTTCCGTCTTATCAAGAAAATATTTGAAAATTTCATTTCCAACCGAAGCAACAAGAGAGTAACTAGATTTATCAAATTGACCAACTCTTGTAGTGAGAGCGACAATGATTCGAGGCACTAAATATTTATTGGATCTAGTTCGTAAGATTTGATCCATAGTAAACAAAGGGAACATCGATTTGAGACAACAAACACGTTTTGTTCTATAACGTAAACTTTAATCCATATGAAACCGACTTCAACCACTATTTTTTCAATTTCAATATCTCAAATGCACACTTTCAGAGTTCTTCTCACTTAGTGATCAGTAGTCTTAAAATTTAATAGGAGTCACTATTCTCTTTTCACATAACTAGTAGTCCAAACCCCTACTAACCATCATGCATTTCACCATCTTTTCTTCACAAGACTAGTAGTCAAAAAACCTAGTAACCGTCTTGTATTTCACCATCTTTTCTTCACATAACTAGTAGTCTAATAACCTACTAACCGTGAAGTGTTTTTCTCATGGTCAGCAATCATACACTAACATGATGCAAGAACTACTTGTTTATTTCCCTTTTATCAAGAAAATATTGGATAATTTCATATCCAACCAAAGCAACACGAGAGTAACTAGATTTATAAAAATAACCAACTCTTGTAGTGAGAGCGACATTGATTCGAGGTACCAAATAATGATTGGATCTAGTACGTAAGATTGATCCATAATAAACAAAGGGAACATCGATTCGAGACAACAATCAGGTTTTAATCTAGTACGTACACTTTAATCCGTTTGAAACCGACTTGAACCACTAAGTTTTCGATTTCGCTATGACAAATGCACACTTTCGGGGTTCATCTCACTTAGTGATCAGTACTGTTTTTATACTAACTAGGAATCGCAATTCTTTTTTCACATGACTAGTAGTCCAAACCCCTACTAACCATCTTGCGATTCACCATTTTTCTTCACAAGACTAGTAGTCTAAAAGCCTATTAACCGTCAAGTATATCACCATCTTTTCTTCACTTGACTAGTAGTCTAATAACCTACTAACCGTCAGGTGTTTTTCTCTTGGTTAGCGGTCGTACACTAACTTGATGCAAGAACCACTTATTTATTTCCGTCTTGTGAGGAAAATATTGATAATTTAATATCCAACCGAAGCAACACGAGAGTAACGAGATTTATAAAATTGACCAACTGTTGTAGTGATAGCTACAGTGATTCGTGGTACTAAATATTTATTGGATCTAGTACGTAAGATTTGATCCATAGTAAACAAAGGGAACATCGATTTGAGACAACAAACACGTTTTGTTCTATAACGTAAACTTTAATCCATACGAAACTGACTTCAACCACTATTTTTTCGATTTCATTATCTCAAATGCACACTTTCGGAGTTCTTCTCACTTAGTGATCAGTAGTCTTAATATTTAATAGGAATCACTATTCTCTTTTCACATAACAAGTAGTCCAAACCCCTACTAACCATCATGCGTTTCACCATCTTTTCTTCACAAGACTAGTAGTCTAAAAACCTACTAACCGTCTTGTATTTCACCATCTTTTCTTCACATAACTAGTAGTCTAATAACCTACTAACCGTGATGTATTTTTCTCATGGTCAGCAGTCATACACTTACATGATGCAAGAACCACTTGTTTATTTCCCTCTTATCAAGAAAATATTTGATAATTTCATATCCAACCAAAGCAACACGAGAGTAACTAGATTTATAAAAATAACCAACTCTTGTAGTGAGAGCGACATTGATTCGAGGTACCAAATAATGATTGGATCTAGTACGTAAGATTGATCCATAATAAACAAAGGGAACAACGATTCGAGACAACAATCAGGTTTTAATCTAGTACGTACACTTTAATCCGTTTGAAACCGACTTGAACCACTAATTTTTCGATTTCGCTATGACAAATGCACACTTTCGGGGTTCATTTCACTTAGTGATCAGTAGTCTTTATAATTACTAGGAATCGCAATTTTTTTTCACATGACTAGCAGTCCAAACTCCTACTAACCATCATGCGATTCACCATCTTTTCTTCACAAGACTAGTAGTCTAAAAACCTACTAATCATCATGTATTTCGCCATCTTTTCTTCACATGACTAGTAGTCTAATAACCTACTAACTGTCATGTGTTTTTGTCAAGGCAGCAGTCATACACTAGTTGGATGCAAGAACCAATTTTTTATTTCCGTCTTATCAAGAAAATATTTGATAATTTCATTTCCAATCGAAGCAACAAGAGAATAACTAGATTTAAAAAATTGACCAACTCTTGTAGTAAGAGCGACATTGATTCGAGGTACCAAATATTTCTTGGATCTAATACGTAAGATGTTTTCCATAGTAAACAAAGGGAACATCGATTCGAGACAACAAGAACGTTTTGATCTATAAAGCACACTTTAATCTGTATGAAACCGACTTGAACCACTATTTTTTCGATTTCGTAATCTCCAATGCACACTTTCGGAGTTCTTATCACTTAGTGATCAGTAGTCTTTATATCAACTAGGAATCACTATTCTCGTTTTACATGACTAGTAGTCCAAACACCTACTAACCATCATGCATTTCCCCTTCTTTTCTTCACAAGACAAGTAGTCTAAAACCCTACTAACCGGCATGTATTTCGCCGTCTTATCTTCACATGACTAGTAGTCTACTAACCTACTAACCATCATGTGTTTTTCTCATGGTCAGCAGTCATACACTAACTTGATGCAAGAACCACTTGTTTATTTACGTCTTATCAAGAAAATATTAGATAAGTTTATATACATTCGAAGCAACACGAGAGTAACTAGATTTATAAAATTGACCAACTCTTGTAGTGAGAGCGACATTTATTCGAGGCACCAAATATTTATTGGATCTAGTACTTAAGAATTGATCCATAGTAGACAAAGGGTGCATCGATTCGAGACAACAAACACCTCTTGTTCTATAACGTACACATTAATCTGCATGAAATCGACTTCAACCACTATTTTTTCGATTTCGTTATCTCAAATGCACACTTAATCGGATGCAAGAACAACTTTTTTATTTTCGTCTTATCAAGAAAATATTGGATAATTTCATTTCAACCTGAAGCAACACGAGAGTATCTACATTTATAAAATTGACCAACTCTTGTAGTGAGAGCGCATTGACTCGAGGCACCAAATATTTATTGGATCTGGTACGTAAGACTTGATCCATAGTAAACAAAGGAAAAATCGATTCGAGACAACAAGCACGTTTCGATTTATAACGTACACTTTAATCCGTATGAAAGCGACTTGATTCGCTATTTTTTTGATGTCGTTATCTCAAATGTACACTTTCGGAGTTCTTATCACTTAGTGACCAGTAGTCTTTATATCAACTAGGAATCGCTATTCTCTTTTCACATGATTAGTAGTCCAAACCCCTACTAACAATCATGTGTTTCACCGTCTTTTCTTCACAAGACTAGTAGTCTAAAAACCTACTAACCATCATGTATTTCGCCGTCTTATCTTCACATGACTAGTAGTCTACTAACCTACTAACCGTCATGTGTTTTTCTCATGGTCAGCAATCATACACTAACTAGATGCAAGAATCAATTTTTTATTTTCGTCTTATGAAGAAAATATATGATAATTTAATTTTAACCCGAAGCAACACGAGAGTATCTACATTTATAAAATTGACCAACTCTTGTAGTGAGAGTGACATTGATTCAAGGCACCAAATAATTATTGGATCTCGTACGTAAGATTTGATCCATAGTAAACAAAGGGAACATCGATTCGAGACAACAAGCACGTTTTGATCTATAACGTACAATTCAATCCGTATGAAACCGACTTGATCCGCTATTTTTTCGATGTCGTTATCTAAAATGCACACTTTCGGAGTTCTTATCACTTAGTGATCAGTAGCCTTTATATCAACAAGGAATCGCTATTCTCTATTCACATGACTAGTAATCCAAACCCCTACTAACCATCATGCGTTTCACCATCTTTTCTTCACAACACTAGTAGTCTAAAAACCTACTATCCGTCATGTATTTTGCCAACTCTTGTAGTGATAGCGATATTGATTTGAGGTAGCAAATATTTATTGGATCTAGTACATAAGATTTGATCCATAGTAAACAAAGGGAACATCGATTCAAGACAACAAGCAGGTTTCGATCTATAACGAACGCTTAAATCCGTATGAAACCGACTTCAACCATAATTTTTTCGATTTGGTTATCTCAAATGCACACTTTCGGAGTTCTTATCACTTAGTGATCAGTAGTCTTTGTATCTACTAGGAATGACGATTCTCTTTCCACATGACTAGAAGTCCAAACCCCTACTAACCATCATGCGTTTCACCATCTTTTCTGCTCAAGACTATTAGTCCAAAAGCTTATTAACCGTCATGTATTTTTCATAAGGTGGGCAGTCATACAGTAACTTAATGCAAGAACCACTTGTATAATTCAATCTTATCAAGAAATTTTTTGATAATTTCAAATCCAACCGAAGCAACACGAGAGTAACTAGATTTACAAAATTTACCAACTCTTGTAGTGAGAGCGATATTGATTCGAGACACCAAGTAATTATTGGATCTAGTACGTAAGATTTTATCCATAATAAGCAAAGGGAACATCGATTCGAGACAACAAGCACGTTTTGATCTATTACGTACACTTTAATTCGTTTGAAACCGACTTTAACCACTAATTTTTCGATTTCGTTATCTCAAATGCACACTTTTGGAGTTCTTATCACTTAGTGATCAGTAGTCTTTATATCAACTAGGAATCGCAATTCTGTTTTCACATGATTAGTAGTCCAAACCCTTACTAACCATCATGCATTTCCCCATCTATTCTTCACAAGACTAGTAGTCTAAAAGCCTACTAACCGTCATGTATATCCCCATCTCGAAGCAACACGACAGTAACTAGATTTATGATATTGACCAACTCTTGAAGCGAGTGCGACATTGATTCGAGGCACCAAATATTCATTGGATCTAGTACGTAAGATTTGATCCATAGTAAACAAAGGGAACATCGATTCGAGACAACAAGCACGTTTTAATCTATAACGTACACTTTAATCCGTACGAAATCGACTTCAACCACTATTTTTTCGATTTCGTTGTCTTTAATTCACACTTTCGGAGTTCTTATCACTTAGTGATCAGTAGTGTTTATATCTACTAGGAATCACGATTCTCTTTTCACATGACTAGTAGTCCAAATCTCTACTACCCATCATGCGTTTCACCTTCTTTTCTTCACAAGACTAGTAGTCTAAAAGCCTATTTTACATGGTCAGCAGCCATACACCAACCGGATGTAAAAACCATTTTTTTTATTTCCGTCTTATCAATAAAATATTTGATAGTTTCATATCTAACCGAAGCAACACAAGAGTAACTAGATTTACAAAATTAACCAACTCTTATAGTGAAAGCGACATTGATTCGAGGCAACAAATATTTAGTGGATCTAGTATGTAAGATTTGATCCATAATAAACAAAGGGAACATTGATTCGAGACAACAAGCACGTTTTGATCTATTACATACACTTTAATCCGTTTGCAACCGACTTAAACCACTAATTTTTCGATTTGGTTATCTCAAATGCACATTTTCGGAGTTCTTATCACTTAGTGATCAATAGTCTTTATATCAACTAGGAATCGCTATTCACTTTTCACAGGACTAGTAGTCCAAACCCCTACTAACCATAATGCGTATCCCCATCTTTTATTCACAGGAATAGTAATCCAAAAGCCTACTAATCGTCACGTATATCACCAACTTTTCTTCACATGACTAGTAGTCTAATAACCTACTAACCGTCATGTGTTTTTCTCATGGTCAGCAGTCATACACTAACTTGATGCAAGAACAACTTTTTTATTTCCGTCTTATCAAGAAAATATTTGATAATTTTATATCCAACCGAAGCAACACGAGAGTAACTAGATTTATAAAATTGACCAACTCTTGTAGTGAGACAACATTGATTCAAGGCACCAAATATTTATTGGATCTAGTACTTAAGATTTGATCCATAGTAGACAAAAGGTACATCGATTCGAGACAACAAACACGTTTTGTTCTATAACGTCCACATTAATCTGCATGAAACCGACTTCAACAACTATTTTTTCGATTTCGTTATCTCAAATGCACATTTAACCGGATGCAAGAACAACTTTTTTATTTTCGTCTTATCAAGAAAATATTGGATAATTTCATTTCAACCCGAAGCAACACGAGAGTATCTACATTTATAAAATTGACCAACTCTTGTAGTGAGAGCACATTGATTCGAGGCACCAAAAATTTATTGGATCTGGTACGTAAGATTTGATCCATAGTAAACAAAGGAAAAATCGATTCGAGACAACAAGCACGTTTCGATCTATAACGTACACTTTAATCCATATGAAACCGTAGTGAGAGTGATATTGATTTGAGGCAGCAAATATGTATTGGATCTAGTATATAAGATTTGATCCATAGTATACAAAGGGAACATCGATTCGAGACAACAAGCAGGTTTCGATCTATAACGAACGCTTCAATCCTTATGAAACCGACTTCAACCATAATTTTTTCGATTTGGTTATCTCAAATGCACACTTTCGGAGTTCTTATCACTTAGTGATCAGTAGTCTTTATATCTAGTAGGAATCACGATTGTCTTTTCACATGACTAGTAGTCCAAACCCCTACTAACCATCGTGCGTTTCATCATCTTTCCAGCTCAAGAGTAGTAGTCTGAAAGCCTATTAACAGTCATGTATTTTTCTCAAGGTCGGCAGTCATACAGTAACTTGATGCAAGAACCACTTGTATATTTCAATCTTATCAAGAAATTTTTTGATAATTTTAAATCCAACCGAAGCAACACGAGAGTAACTATATTTACAAAATTGACCAACTCTTGTAGTGAGAGCGATATTGATTCGAGACACCAAGTAATTATTGGATCCAATACGTAAGATTTGATCCATAATAAGCAAAAGGAACAACGATTCGAGACAACAGGTACGTTTTGATCTATTACGTACAATTTAATTCGTTTGAAACCGACTTTAACCCCAAATTTTCTGATTTCGTTATCTCAAATGCACACTTTTGGAGTTTTTATCACTTAGTGATCAGTAGTTTTTATATCAACTAGGAATCGCTATTCTCTTTTCACATGATTAGTAGTCCAAACCCCTACTAACCATCATGCATTTCCCCATCTATTCTTCACAAGACTAGTAGTCTAAAAGCCTACTAACCGTCCTGTATATCACCATCTCGAAGCAACACGAGAGTAACTAGATTTATGATATTGACCAACTCTTGTAGCAAGTGCGACATTGATTCGAGGCACCAAATATTTAATGGATCTAGTACGTAAGATTTGATCCGTAGTAAACAAAGGGAACATCGATTCGAGACAACAAGCACGTTTTGATCTATAACGTACACTTTAATCCGTAAGAAAGCGACTTCAACCCCTATTTTTTCGATTTCGTTATCTGAAATGCACACTTTCAGAGTTCTTATCACTTAGTGATCAATAGTGTTTATATTTACTAGGAATCACGATTCTCTTTTCACATGACTAGTAGTCCAAACCCCCACTAACCATCTTCCGTTTCACATTCTTTTCTTCACAAGACTAGTAGTCCAAAAGCCTATTTGTTATGGTCAGCAATCATACACTAACCGGATGTAAGAACCCTTTTTTTTATTTCCGTCTTATCAAGAAAATATTTGATAATTTTATATCCAACCGAAGCAACACAAGAGTAACTAGATTTACAAAATTGACCAACTCTTATAGTGAGAGCGACATTGATTCGAGGCAACAAATATTTATTGGATCTAGTACGTAAGATTTGATCCATAATAAACAAAGGGAACATTGATTCAAGACAACAAGCATGTTTTGATCTATTACGTACACTTTAATCCGTTTGCAACCGACTTGAACCCCTAATTTTTCGATTTCGTTATCTCAAATGCACATTTTCAGAGTTCTTATCACTTAGTGATCAGTAGTCTTTATATCAACTAGGAATCGCTATTCTCTTTTCACATGATTAGTAGTCCAAGCCTCTACTAATCATCACGCGTTTCCCCATCTTTTCTTCACAAGACTAGTAGTCTAAAAGCCTACTAACCGTCATGTATATCACCTTCTTTTCTTCACATGACTAGTAGTCTAATAACCTACTAACCGTCATGTGTTTTTCTCATGGTCAGCAATCATACACTAACTAGATGAAAGAATCAGTTTTTTATTTTCATCTTATCAAGAAAATATATGATAATTTTATTTTAACCCGAAGCAACACGAGAGTATCAACATTTATAAAATTGACTAACTCTTGTTGTGAGAGCGACATTGATTCAAGGCACCAAATATTTATTGGATCTAGTACGTAAGATTTGATCCATTGTAAACAAAGGAAACATTGATTCGAGACAACAAGCACGTTTTGATCTCTAACGTACACTTCAATCCGTATGAAACCGACTTGAACCGCTATTTTTTCGATGTCGTTATCTCAAATGCACACTTTCGGAGTTCTTATCACTCAGTGATCAGTAGTCTTTATATCAACTAGGAATCGCTATTCTCTTTTCACATGACTAGTAGTCCAAACCCCTACTAACCATCATGCGTTTCACCATCTTTTCTTCACAAGACTAGTATTCTAAAAACCTACTAACCGTCATGTATTTCGCCGTCTTATCTTCACATGACTAGTAGTCTACTAACCTACTAACCGTCGTGTTTTTCTCATGGTCAGCAATCATACACTAACCGGATGCAAAAATCACTTTTTTATTTCCGTCTTATCAACAAAATATATGATAATTTAATTTTAACCCGAAGCAACACGAGAGTATCTACATTTATAAAATTGACCAACTCTTGTAGTGAGAGCGATATTGATTTGAGGCAGCAAATATTTATTGGATCTAGTATGTAAGATTTGATCCATAGTAAACAAAGGGAACATCGATTCGAGACAACAAGCAGGTTTCGATCTATAACGAACGCTTCAATCCTTATGAAACCGACTTCAACCACAATTTTTTCGATTTGGTTATCTCAAATGCACACTTTCGGAGTTCTTATCACTTAGTGATCAGTAGTCTTTATATCTAGTAGGAATCACGATTCTCTTTTCACATGACTAGTAGTCCAAACCCCTACTAACCATCATGCATTTCACCATCTTTCCAGCTCAAGAGTAGTAGTCTGAAAGCCTATTAACAGTCATGTATTTTTCTCAAGGTCGGCAGTCATACAGTAACTTGATGCAAGAACCACATGGGGTTTTAACACTCCAAAAGCTTTTACCCTTAAGTAAGTAAGACTTAACCCATTGACACCACATAGATTGCTCCCTACCAGAAATAAGGAACCAAATGTGTTTTGCTACCGCTGCTTTGCTCTAGACCTCCAATGATTTAAAGCCTAACCCACCTTCCTTGATAGGGGAACAAAGGTGTTCCCATGATACCTTTGCACCTGTCTTCTTGAGGTCAGGACCTAACTAGAAAAAGGCTCTAAGAATGGATTCAATCTCCTTAATTACCTTCTTTGGGATAATGAAAAGAGATGACCAATAAGTTTGCATTGAGATTACAATTGATAAAATCAATTGTATTCTGCTAGCATAAGATAGGTACCTATGTGTCCATGAGTTAGTCTTGGCTACAATCCTATCAACCATGACTTTACAATCAGTATGCTTGAGTTTTGAGGATAGAAAAGGTACCCCCAAGTACCTAAAATGAACCTTCCTGGAATCCTAAAATGTTCAAAATGGAAGCTTTTGTGGAAGGATTAACCTCCGAGAAGAATATGTTACTCTTGGTAGAACTTGGGGAAAGACCAGACAAGGCTTCAAACTCAGTCAAGGATTGTTTAATATGAGTAATGGAACTCACTTCACCTTTGCAAAAAGTCATAAGATCATCTGCAAAGCAAAGATTGACAAGTTTGGTGGAGCCACATTTCCAATGAAAATTAAAATCAGGGAGAAGAGATTTCTCTTTTAGAATGCATGTTAAAACTTCCATGGCTATCACAAATAAGTAAGAAGACAAAGGATCACCTTGTCTGCACAGGAATGTACCCTATTGCCTCCCCATTGAAGCATAAAGAGTAGTTGGTTGTGGAGACATAAGCTTTCAACCATTGGATCATTTTAGGATGGAAATTAATGGAGGCCAAGACATCCCAAAGGAAATCCCATCTGACGTTGTCATAAGCCTTCATGATATCCACCTTCATGGCACATCTAGGGGATGAAGAGTGTTTGTGGTACCCTCTCATTAATTCCTGAGTAAGGAATATGTTATCAGCTATCCTCCTTCCCTGTACAAAGCCTGACTGTGCAGGATCAATAAGGGACGAAAGGACAGGTTTGATTTTGTTGGCTAGGATTTTGGCAATACATTTATAGATCACACTGCAGCATGAGATGGGCCTGTAGTCCCCAACCTTAGAAGGATTAGGGACTTTAGGGACTTTAGGGACTTTAGGTACCAAGGCAACTAATGTAGCATTAGCTCTCTTCAAAAGCTGACCAGATCTAAAGAATAGCTTAACAGCTAAGGTCACTTCATGACCTATCACTGGCCAAGCTTTGTGGAAGAATGCTGCATTATAACCATCAGGACCAGGTGCTTTTTGAGGATGAAGAGACCAAAAAGTATCCTTGATCTCTTTGTCAGTAACTTCCATCACCATTTCCAAACTTTGGGAAGGGGAAAGTTTCCTATTGATGAGTTGTTGCATTCTTGAGGATCCAGAGTAAGTACTCAGATGTTTGGTGCCTAACAAGTTGGTGTAATAGTTAATGAAAGTGTTCTTAACCAACTCAATGTCTTGGGTGACAGATCCATCTTCTAGAACCAAGCTCGAAATTTTGTTCCTATTTCTTGAATTACTGATGGTTTTTGAGGAAAAAAGAGGAACATTGATCTCCTAACTTTAACCACTGAATTCTTGATTTTTGCTTGGCAAAGCTTTCTTCAGCTCTAGCATAAACTAGGTACTGCTTACATAGTTCCCTTTCAGTGGCTTGTTTAGAGGGATCAATAGATCACAGCCTAGCTCTTTTTGGATGGCTTCCAATTGCTGTCTATAGGAGGCCACCCTTGTAGATAGTTCATTGAACTCATTAGTATTCAGGTATTTAAGGTCCCCCTACAAGTATTTAAGTTTCTCAAAAACACAAAACATAGGATTGCCAATGATGATCTTCCTCCAAACCTATTGCATAGTGTCAAGGAACTTAGGGTGTTCAGCCAAAAAGTTGAAGAATCTGAAAGGCCTTTCCCTTGTGGGTGAAGCAGCTGTTAAAAACACAACAGCAGGGGAGTGATCAAACACTCCAGGGCTAAGTGGGCATTGGACTAATAGAAGACTTTGATCCAACATTCATTGACAAGAACCCTATCAATCTTTGTACTAATGCGGGCATCCCCGAGTTGCTTATTAGACCAAGTGTACTGGCAACCAGAGTATCTAAGATCCACTAATTCAGTTGAATGGAGGCAAGAATTAAACTCCTCCATCCAAGGCAACTAGGTTCTATCCCCACCTACTTTTTCCATGGGAGACTTTAAGGCATTGAAATCCTCTAATACCACCCAAGAAGTAGCAACACAGAGTTGCTGTAAGGCAGCCCAAAGCTGTTGCCTATTAAGGTAACAGGAAGCACCATAAATAAAGGTGGCATCAAAAGAGTACTGGCCATTACAGGGTTGCACTTTACAATGAATAAATAGATTGGATTGGTATAGTACTTGTACAATAAATACTAAAGGGTTCCATGCAGAGACCCGATTTTTTTATTTATTTTCTTTAATCGTTTAATATGAAAAAGATCGTATTTATATCAAATTATATGTTTATTAATGAGATTATACAGATATGCCTACCGTTGTGTACCGGACATTCGGAGAATAGTTGAAATTTGAGTTTTGGTGTTGAAATGACGTGTGGAAGTGTTGGTAGCAATCGGAGTTTGATTCGGTGAACGTTGACAAAAAATTTCAAATCTGTCTTTGATGTACCAGTACCGGTACACCCTGCAAAAATTCTGAAATTTCAGCAGGCATTTCAGACACTATAAATGCCCTTATGTTATTTTTTCACTCCAAAACCACGAACTAAGCCCTAAAATCACCCCTCCACCTTCTCTCTTCAATTCTTCACCCAAATCCTTGGATTTGCACCTCAAACACCACCAAATCTTCAAGATCTATATGTTAATCGTTCAAATATCAACCGGGTTTTGAGTTTCTCATTATTGGAGGTAAGATTCATGATTTTTGGTTCTCTTTTTCTTTATTTTCTCAAACCCTAGCTTCGATTCATACATTGATCACGTTTTTAGATAATCTAGGTTGTAGATCTTGCGGTATTGCTTTGGGAAAGCTCGTTCTTGATGGACCTTTGCTTGGGTCACTTAGGGTTTTGCTCAAAACCCATAGTGGTAGGGATTTCTTACTCTTGTTAAGCGTTTATGCGGAGTTTGTGTAGCTAGATCGTGCCTTGCTTCGTTGTTTGAGGTTGTTCCTTTTATTTTCGAAATTCTGCAAAACTGGTCAATGTTTATGGGGCTTTTTCATCGTCTTAAACTCAGAAATAAATTTTGGTTCCTTCATATGAAATAGAGTAGACTTAGAACCCGTTCTAATGCCATTGGAATCACCCAAAACCGTTGAGAATTGAATAAATGGTGGATTTTAGAAATCAGGTCACGAATCTGTCTCGTTTTCTGGGTTCGCGCCCGACTTTGAATGGCTATAACTTCTTCGTTCGATGTCCATTTCATGCAAACTTTATATCGATTCGAAGGTCTTGAAATCAGCTTTCATTTGCCACCAAAATCACCTTAAAACCCTTAATAAAAAAAAACGTTATGATCATTTGTGTGGAGGTGTATCGGTCTGCCAATGTCTGCTGGCTATTCCTAAGTTGTTTTCGTTCCGTGTTATGACTCCCTAAATAATTAGAACATATTTATGTCACTCTTGAGTATACTTGCTTGTGTCCTAATGACTCGTATCCGCGTGCCTCATCTTGTTGAGCTTCATAGGTTCCCTTGGCAATCGTTCTATAAAATTCTCGTTTAGAACCTAGCCGATTATGTGTCGTGGAGTCGTTGTGGGTTCAATACATGACGTAGGGCGTCATGATAGACTTAGAGGAATAACATGGTACTTAAGGTATTTATGAATGTGCAATGGGGTGCGCTTATGAGTTTGTATGCATTGTTAATGATGTAAGAATGAATGTCAACTTGGAAAGTGATGTCTGCTTATATACGGATTGATAATGCATTTGTGATTACGTGAGTTATAAATGTTGAATTGAGGGTCCTGCAATGCAAGGTGTGGTAATGCAGAGACTCTAGAGGCCCTGCAACGCAAGGTGTGGTAAAGCAGAAACCCAGGTGGAGAGAATTCAATGTGACGCAAGGAGTGGTAACACGGTTGAATGTCTTGCATGATGAAGAGGATGTTGATTGACTTCAGAAGTCTATGTTGATGTCTGGATTGTTTGTTGCTTGGGATTGTGGTTGTCCAAAAAGAGAATGAAAGGTTGGTTTTATTAAAGAAAGAAATTTGGATTTTGAAAAGAGGATTTTTATCAAAAATCCTCCGGTATTCTTGAGCGAATCAACGGATCCGATATTTGGGCACAAATCAACGGACTCCGGTATTCAAGCTCGAATCAACGAAGTTTGACCTGTAATGGTCTTGAGTTTTCTCAAAATTGTTTTGGAAATCAAAAAAAGTAAAGTTTCATGAAATGAGGCTCTATGGTGAACGATATGAGTTTAAATGTTGCTTCTAGTTGACGTATGAATGGTTAGGGACATCTGTAGGATGTCCAGGATTCTCCAGTCTTAGTCTGTCTGTTTGTAATGGTAGCTCTTGTATCTCACGTTCGTTTGTTGAAATTTATTTACTCTAGTTGCATTCTTCATCGCATTTCCATATAACTTGAGTATAGATTTCTCTACTGGGCTAGTGTAGCTCAACCTATTATTTTCAAGTACTAAACAAGGAAGTTGGCATGGTGTGCTTCTCGTGCTTGTTGATCATGGGTTTCGAAGGTATAAAAGAGCATGGGTTTCGAAGGTATAAAAGAGCAGACAAATTGGCATTTGTTTGAAATTAGTATTTGAGAGAATGATTAAAGCAAACTGTAATATTATTTTGGTATTTTGTATAACTTGGGGCTTTGAGCCAAGAAAGTAATTTTTTTTTTAATTTAAACTTGTGATTGGGGAAAGAAATATTATTTGGGTATTATCGGTACTCCTATAATCATTTTATATATAGTAAATGATTATTATTTATGTTGAAAATCGAGGGCGTGACATTCCAGCAAATCATTATTCTCCCCATAGGAGAACTGGAATGGTTGCTAACAAAATTCCATTGAGGGAGCATAGTTTTGACAACTTTAGAAACATTGGGCTCTTTATTTTATGTTCAATGAATCCAACTAAGGATAATTTCTTATTGGAGACCCAATTTTTTGCCTCCCTCTACTTGAAAGGGTCATTAAGACCCCTCAAATTCCAAAATCCAAAATGTATTGATGAGCAATCCATAAAACAAAACTAAATATAACCACAAAGTTTCAAATCAACATGAATGAGAGTGAAATGCAAAGAGCACTGATATAACTATATGTGGACAAAAAAACAAGGACAGAAAATTACTTCCCTGATCTGTGGGAAGAGCCCGAGCTCTTAAGCTCTTATGCTTCCCTCTCAACCCTGCTTTGGAAGAGCCTCCCATCAGCAGCTTGATGTCAGGAACACCAGGATTAGGAGGTTCTTGAACTCTTAGTTTTGCAGCAACTTTGGCAGCTTTCTTAGCTGCAGATCTGGAAATAGGAGTTGCAATGCTAAGTGTAACCTCCTGAACTGTTGATTCCTTACTATTGCTAATCTGCTCTTCTGAACTGTTATGATTGGTGACAACTTGCTGTGGGTTTCTTGTTGTTTAACAGGAATACCAAGGCTTGGATGGTTGGTGGAAGGACAAGGAGAGGGTGATCCATTTTGAGGCTGGATCAAGGTTACCTGAGAATTGCTCACAACACCTTTAAGCATCTTTTCCAATTCACCCTCTGAATCAGTAGCCACTTCAGCTTGAGGGCAATCTGTAGCATGCTTGGAATAGGTAGGTGAGGTAGAGTGATTCCTTGGTTTACCATTGTCCACTACGATCCAATCCTGATTGGTCTGACTAGTTATTGGGGGTGTTTTCTTAGAGCATTGGGCTATAGAGTGGCCAAAAACTTGGCAGAGCTTGCACATGAGAGGTAACACTTGATATTCAACAGATACTACAACTGATCTCCCTCCATAGTAATTCTCATATCATCAAGAAGTTCATGTTTAGCACTGATCTCAATACATATTCTAGCAGTGGTAGACTTTGTTTGGAGAAGACCCGGTTGTCTTGAGGTCTTAGTTGTGGCTTGATCCACATATAATGGCCTACCAATGGTACCCGCCACCTTACTCAAACACTCTTGGTTCCATAACTCTAGAGGGAGGTCATGCAATTTAACCCATGTTGGAATATGAGAAGGTTGTTCTTTGATTGGTTTCATCATTCTATGCCAATCTTTAAGGACTAGGTATTTTTGTGAAAAAAAGTATGGACCCCCATTCAAAACTTCTTGCTTGGCTTGTTCATCCCTAAATTCAAAGAGGTAGCAACCTCCCACATCTGGCTTGACAGCCACAAACAGCTCCTACCATTGATATTAGGTTGTGGAAACAATCAATGGATATGGCATTTTCCCATCAAGGAAGTGGCCCATCAAGTATTTGTTCCACTTACCAACATCGGTAAGTTCAATATCAATTTCCACCTGGGCTTCTTTCCCTCTAAATAGGTCAGGATAAAACTCCAATTTCATGTCCAGTGATGGACTTCGGGACTGTAGTAAGGAAGCCCAATTTTTAGGCTTGGGTTTAGGTACATCTGGAATAGATCTAGGTTTAAGGGATGCTTGTTGAGGTAGGGTATGAGCATAATGTGTAGGTTAGACTGAGTTTTTGGAGAAAAAGGATGCCTAGATTTAGTATCAGCTTCAGGATATCCCAAATTAGGATCCCCCTCTAAATACGGTGTACCTCTGGCATTGATTAAAGTTTTTGGAGTAGGGATTGGGGGTTGTACTTGTCGTAAGTGCTAATGTTCATGTTGAGCTCGGTCCTCTGCCTCCAGGATCAAGTTCTCCTCAAATAACACTGCTTGTAGCTTCCTTGCAGTTCCCGATTTTGGACTGTGGCTTTCAATCCTAGTAAGAGAGGTTTTGGACGAGTCTCCTGATAGTAACAGTTGATGGAGATTAGGGTTTACAGAGACGGAACTCTGAAACGTTGAAGTCAGCTGATGTGAAGGACTCTGGGCCGTGATCGATTTGAGATCGACAGCTTTGAATTCAAGTTGTAACAAACTCGATGGAGAAGCTGGTGGAGTAGAAATGGATTGAGAATGACCTGAGATAAGAGGATTTAGCATCTCCATCCCAGGTTGGCTCTTAGGGTTTTCTGAGAGTGATTGTTGATTCGGTGGAATCTTTGTAAGATCAGTGCTAACCTGTTGCTTTTTCCTTAGTTCATTCGAATCCAGGGCTTTGAGACCCAGCCCTTCTGCCATTGAAATCGATCTGTCTACCATGGATTTACAGATTCTCCATGGCCATCATCAGAGTTGCCATTATCGCCTTGGTTGGTTTCACTTATCTCCAAATCGCCCTACATGTTAGAGTGTTTCAACAGATTCTTGGTATGAGTATGTTTGGTACCGGCCTCAACAAATATACCGTACCAAAATTTCCATACGGTACCATACCATACCAAAACGGAATGACACCTTACCCAAATGTACCAAAGCACCAATACGGTATCATAGCATACCAAAATGGTACCATACCATACCGAAACTCCCATACGGTATAATACCGTACCAAAAACCCCATATGGTACCATACGTTACCTAAATGTATCAAAGCACAAATACATTAAAATATCGTACCAAAACACCCATTTGATACCATACAATACCAAAACGGTACATACCTGACAAAACCGTAGCAAAACATCAAAACGGTACCATACCAAAACGCTACCATACCATACCAAAGAACCCATACGGTACATTACCGTATCAAAACACCCATATGGTACCACACCATACCAAAATGGTACCATACCTAACATAACATACCAAAGAACGCATAGGGTATAGTAAAATACGAAAACACCCATATGGTACCGTACCATACCAAAACGGTACTGTATCGTACCAAAGCAACCATACTATACAACACCGACTAGATCACCCAAAACGGTACCATACCTTAGCACAAAGTACCAAAGCACCCATACGGTAGAATACCAGACCAAAATACCCATATGGTACCATCCCACACCAAAATGGCATCATACCTTACCAAAACGGTGTCATACCATACCATAACAAATAGTACCATACCAAACAAAATGTACCAAAGCACCGATACGGTATAATACCGCACCAAAACACCCATATGGAACCATACCTTTCTAAAACGGTACAATATCATACCAAAGCACCCATTTAGTAAAATACGGTAGCAAAACACCCATATGGTACCACACCTAACGAAAAAATACCAAAGCACCCATACGATACCATACCGTGCCAAAATACCCATATGGTACCATACCATACAAAAACTATACCATATTGTACCAAAGCCCCCAAACAGAAAAATATCGTATCAAAATATCCATATGGTTCCATACCACACCAAAACGGTATCACACCAGACCAAAACGTACGAAAGCACCAATACAATTTAGTACCTTACCACAACACCCTTATGGTACGATACCATACCAAAATGGTACCATATCATACCAAAGCTCCCTTCAGTCCAATACTGTACCAAAACATCCACATGGGACCATACCGTTCGAAAACGGTAGCATACCTTCCAACAACATACAAAAGCACCCAAACTTTACAATACAGTACCAAAACACCCATATGAAACCATACCATACCAAAACCGTACCATACCTTCCCAAAACGTACAAAAGCACCCACATGGTACAATAATGTACCAAAAGACACGTAGGGTACCCTACCATACCAAAACGGTACCATATCGTACCAAAGCACCCATACGATACAATACCATATCAAAACACCCGTATGGTACCAAACCATACCAAAACGGTGCCATACCTTACCCAAACATACCAAAGCACCAATACGTTCCAATACCATTCCAAAATTCCCATACCATACGAAAATGGAACCATACCTTACCCAAATGTATCAAAGCACCCATATGGTACCGTAGCATACCAAAAAGGTACCATACTGTACCAAAACACCCATACGGTACAAATACCGTACCAAAAACCCCAGAAGGTACCATACCTTACCCAAACGTACCAAAGCGCCTATACGGTACAATATCGTACCAAAACACCCAAACGATACCATACGATACCAAAACGGTACACACCTTACAAAAACGTACCAAAATACCCAAACGGTACCATACCAAAACTACCATACCGTACCAAAGTAGCCATACACATTGCCGTACCAAAACACCCATATGGTACCATACCATACCAAAATGTCACCGTACCATACCAAAACTTACCAAAGCACCCATACAGTACAATACTGTCCAAAACACCCATATGGTACCATCCAATACCAAAAAGGTTCCATACCTTACCAAAATGTACAAAAGCACCCATACAGTACAATATCGTACCAAAAAACCCATAGGGTACCATACCATGCCAAACCGGTACCATACCTAACAAAACATACCAAACTACCCATACGGTATAATACCGTGCCAACACACCCATATGGGACCATATCATACCAAGACGGTACCATATCGTACCAATGCACCCATACGGTATAATATTGTATGAAAGCACCCATATGGTACCGTACCATACCATACAAAAATGGTACCATATCGTACCAAAGTACCCATACGGTAGAATACCATACCAAAACACCCATATGTTACGACACCATACCAAAATGGTACGATTTCGTACCAAAGCACCGATACGGTACAATACAGTAACAACACACCCATATGGTACCATACCACACCAAAATGGTACCATACCATACGAAAACTTACCATAGCACCCAAACGATACAAAACGGCACCATACCTTACCTTAACGTGCCAAAGCACCCATGTTGTACAATACTGTAGAAAACAACCATATGGTACCATACCATACAAGAACAGTACCATATCTTACCAAAACGTAACAAAGCACCTATACGGTACAATATTGTACCAAATCACCAATAGGTTACCATACCATACCAAAACGGTACCATATCATCCCAAATCAGTCATACGGTACCCTACCATACCAAAGCACCCATATCGTACATTACCCTACCAAACACCCATATGCTCCCATACCATACCAAAATAGTACCATACCATTGACAAATAAACCTATAAAGCTATAAAGCTAAGTCTAAAAAGCCTACAGCAAAAATACAACCTGCTGAGGACTTACGGACAATAAAGTAAGATACACTATTACACCATTGACAAATAAACATAAATACAAACATCTGCATAGTAAACACTAATAATTTCACCCTTGCCGAAAAAGGCTGAAACTTTATTATACGCAAAGGGACAGCTGGCTTGAACACATTGGTGTTATTCTGATTCACTCTTTCCAGAAGAGTCTTCAGTCCTGTCTGTGAGGTGATACTGATCTAAAAGATAGCAGATATTTTGGCGCCATTCTTCCGGATAAGTGTCATTGAATTTCCAATTTGCAGACTCATAATGGAGGAGAGATGAGGGGACCTCTATTAGTGCCAATCCATTAAGAGAACACATTGTTTGGGTCATGACAAGATAATTTCCACTGTTGATCCACAATCCTTGAGTCACTGGATATGTTGAAAGAAATATAGTGTGATACTCCTTTCGCCAAGTGATAGAACCATCTGGATTAGGGTGACTCCTGTTGTTACGACTTGTCCAGAAAGCAAACTGGAGATCTTCATCTGGATTGCAGGGGGTGCTTCTGAATTTTTGTTGCCAGAATGATATGCTTCCAAAGAGCAGGAGAAATTTCAGGAAGTAATCTTCAGGAGGACGGATCTGACTGAACGCTGCATGTGCCAAGTATACCAAGACGGCTGACTTATTAAAACAGACGCTTATAGTATAGACATCAACTAAATACCATAAGAGAAGATACGCTTCTTTCTTAAAATGAAAGACATTATGGTAAGAGATCTCAAACGGGGTAAGGAAAGGATAGACGGGATGAAAAGGTAGACCTTTTATGGGACACTCATCAAGACCATATTTAAATATACAAAGATGTTGAAGGTTTTGACACATTTGGACACAACGAGAAAGAAGGGTTAACTCTAAAAGATAACACTGGAGGTGGACAGGAAAATTCACTGGATGGAAACAGGAAATCATGGGAAAACAACCAGGGACAAAGAAATGTGATTTTGATTTTGAAAACTGGTTGATTTCTTTTTTGAGTCTAGACAAAAAGTCTGGGAGGACATTTGTTTTTCCTTTTATGTGAACAGCATCAAAACTCCAATTGGAAAACCAATTTGCCCATCTGAGTAACTGTGCCTTTGGAAGGTGTTTCTGTTTGAACTTGAGCATGTTGGGAAAGCTCATCATATCAGTCTCAATAAGGAAATGATGACCGATTAGATGAAACTCAAACTTTTCAATACTCTTCTTGATTGCCAGAATTTCTTTGTAAGTGGAGTGGTAATGAAGTTCTGCTGTGGAGAAAGCACCACTCTTGTAACCACAAATTCTGCGCTTTTGTTCTGTATCTTCTTCCAAAAGAACTGCTCCCCAATACAGATCAGAGGCATCTGTCTGAAGTACTCTCTTCCCATTTGAAGGTATGGTTAATGGTGGAAGGGTTTTGGCTAAGGTTTTGAGGTCTTTGATGGCTTTAGTGCAGTGGGTTGACCAGGGAGGAGGAATTTTCTTTAGTAGAGCTGAGAGAGGGGTACGGTATTGAGCAAGGTTGGGGATGAAATCAGCCATATAGTTAACAATTCCTAGAAATTGCTGAACCTGTTTGACTGTGAGGTTTTCATCTGAAAAGTGGTCAAGCTGGGAGGCTATATGAGGTTGGAGAGTATATTGACCTTTAGAGATATGCATCCCTAAAAAATCAATTTCTGGTTGGGCCAAAAGCATCTTCTTTTCTGAGAGCATAATGCCATGGGTTTGGACAAGGGAATAGAAAGTTTGTAGTAGGACAGCATGGGATTCAATATCTGGGGAGAAGAGTAAGATATCATCAATGTAGACAAGAGCTGTGGATAATATAGGAGCAAATACCCGAATCATGGCCTTTTGAAATAAAGATGGAGCTGTTTTAAGACCAAAGGGCATGACTGTCCACTGAAAGTGGTGATCTGGAATGCAAAATCCAGTTTTGGGACGATCATCGGGATGAATGCCAAGTTGCCAAAAACCTGCTTTCAAATCAAATTTTGAGAAAATCTGAGCTTTAGGCAAGTTTGCAAAAAGAACACTTCTTCGAGGAAGAGGGAACTTATTATCCTGCAAAAAATGATTAAGAGGCTGGTAATTGATAACCAGTCGGAGTTTTCCTCTTATCTGCTCTGTCCTTTTGTTTACATAGAATGCTTCACATGCCCACTGAGAGGTTGTGGGTTCAATCAAACTTTCTGACTGAAGTTGCTGAAGCTCCTGAAGAGCAAGTTTGTAATGTTCTGGGTTCATTCCATGATGTGTGGCTTTGGTGGGGTTAATATCTTCATTTTTCTTGAAAGGAAGGGAAATGAAGAAATCTGGGTTTTTCCAAAGCGGGTTGGAACATTTGGTGAGGAACTGGGAATGGGTTTCAGCACAAGAGGTTTGGATTATGGCTTCTTTTATGGAGGAAAAGGTTTCTATGCTGAAAAGGTTTGGTTGAGTGGTCCAGGGTAACAAGTAGTTTTTGTATTTCAATCCTTTTTTGAGCCAAGAAACTTTGCTGAGATTTTGGAGGATATCAAAGCCTAACAGTAAATCTTTTCCTGGGAGATCAGAACCATAGACTTGGTGTTTTATGGTGTATCCAGGGAAAAGTTGAATGATAATAGGCTTACTGATTAGAGAGATGACAAAAGTTTCTCCATTGGCTGCTGTAAAGGGTCGGAAACATGACTGCCAGTAGGACCTGGGAAGAATTGCTGGGTTAAGGATGGAGGCTGCTGCACCAGTATCAAAGAAAGCGATAACTGGTATGGGTTTTTCATATTTTCCAAGTAAGATCTGGACCTTGGCTAAAGGTTGAGCTAGCATGATATTTGGAAAACCGAATGTTTGGATTTCATAGGGGAAGGAATCAGACTCATCAGAGAGATCATCTAGATCATCTGATTCTGAAGAGGAATCATCAAAAGTGAATGCCAGGACGGCATCATCTGTTGCTTCATCTTCGATGGAAAATAGGGACTCGACATCAGCATCTTCGAGATCACCATTAATGAGAGCCAAAGAGTTCATCATCTTGTCTCTAGCTGCTTTGTTGGGACACTTTTTCGCATAGTGCCCTTTCTTTCCACATATGTAGCAGCGATCAGACTTTCGCTGTCCTCTGAACTTTTTCTTCTTAAAGAATTTCCATTTCTTCTTTCGTGAGAACTTGCGAGACTTGAAAGACTTGGGGAACCTGCCAGGAGATTGAAACTTCCATTTCTGAAAGTGTTTAGACTTCCGGTGTGAAGGACGGCAAGTGCACTTCTTGTCTTTACACTTTATGGATAAGTCTGGCCGATCACAAGCTTTGCCAAGAAGTTTTCCTTGTTCTTCAAGAGTTCTGAGGAATTTCTGATGATTGCACAGTTTCTCTAAAGCAATCAAAGAGTGTTGATAAATACCGCCAAGAGAAATTGAGTTCAGCGTTAATCCTTTTGTCTGGAGGAGCCTTGTTGTCTCATTTCCCAATGGTTCAGGAAGGGAATTGAGAAAAGCTTGCTTGAGATTAACATCATCCATTCCGTTGAGAAGATAAAATCTCTGAGACATACGGTCATAGTGAGTCTCAAGATCTTTCCGTTTGAATGAACAGCATCTCATGCTGAGGTATTCTTCTCGAACAAATTCCTTGGTGTTGTTGTGGTCTCCAAGAAACTCAGTATGGAGGACTGAAATAAATTGGTCAAGTGTTGGCAGCTGCTTGAGTTGTAGCTGTCGGTATTCACCGAGAGCTAAGAACCATTGACGGAGACGGCCAAGAAATTTTGCTGTATGAGGAAGTGAAGGACCACAAAAGCACCCATATCTAAACAAAACACCCATACGGTACAATACCGTAACAAAACACCCTTACGGTACCATCCAATAGCCAAACGGTACCATACCTTACCAAAACGGTACCATACCGTACAAAAGCACCAATTCGGTGGGATACCATACGAAAACATCCTTATGGTACCATACCATACAAAATCGGTACCATACCTTACAAAAATGTACCAAAGCACCCATATCAGTACAATATCGTATCGAAACATCCATATAGTACCATACCATATCAAAACACCCATACGGTACAATACCGTACCAAAACACCAATATGGTACCATATAATAGCCAAACGGTACCATACCGGACCAAAATGTACCAAAGCACCCATTCGTTGCACTACCATATCAGAACACCCATATGTTGTCATACCATTCCAAAACAGAACCATATCGTATCAAAGCACCCATAAGGGCACAATACCGTACCAATACACCCACCATACGAAAATGGTACTATACCTTACCAAAACGAACCTAGACACCCATACGATACGAGACCATAACAAAACACCCTTATTGTAGCAGACAGTACCAAAACGGTACGAAACTGAACCAAAGCACCCATACGGTACAATACCGTTCGAAAACACCCATATGATACCATACCGTACCAAAACGGTACCATACTTTACCAAAACGTTCCAAAGCACACATACGGTACAATATAGTACCAAAACACCCATATGAAACCATTCCATACCAAATCGGTATCATACCTTATCAAAACGTACCAAGGCACCCATACGGTACAATACCGTTCCAATACACCCATATGGTACCATACCGTACCAAAACGGTACCATAACGTACCAAAGCACCCATATGGTACAATACCGTACGAAAATACCCATATGGTACCATACCACACAAAAACAATACCATACCATATCAAAACGTACCAAAGCAATCAAGCGGTACAATACCGTACCAAAACTACCATATGGTACCTTACCTAACAATACGTACCAAAGCACCCCATACGGTATAATACCGTACCAAAACACCAATATGGTGCCATACCATACCAAAGCACCCATACCGTACGATATTGTACCAAAAGACCCATATGGTACCATACCATACCAAAACGGTACCATATCGTACCAAAGCACCCATACGGTCTAATATCGTACCTGGATGCCCGTATGGTACCATACCATACCTTACCAAAACGTACCAAAGCACCCGTACAGTACAATCCCATGCCAAAACACCCATATGGTACCATACCACACCAAAATGGTACCATATTGTACCAAAGCACCCATACAAATAATGAGTGTAAAGTAACTTTTTTAAAAAATGGCCTCTAACAAACTTGGCAATATGGCAATTTCTGACAAGACCTAGACGATCCACACTGTTCCGTGATCTCTTCCATGGCCGACGGCTCCGTTTCCTTCTCGGATGGTCTGGGCATCTAAGCTTTGGACTCAAATGAAATTCAACGGAAAGACAGAGGTACTGGTGCTACATTAACTTCAGATCCACCAACAACTCCATCTAGTTTTGGTTCAGAACTAGAAAACCCTTATCTCAAGAGACCAATGTCTGATTCTCCAACTAGCTCTTATCCTCAGTCTTCACTGCCAGTTAACCTCTCCAATATTTCTCCTGAAGTTGGAAGTCGCAGCCCTAAATCAGGTACTGCTAGAAAACTACAACAGGCGTTATTTGAAGAAGGTCTGATGTTGGAAGCAAAGGAAAGGGCACGGCTTGTTCAGCAATAGGAGGTACTAATCTCAAACCCTAAACTCAAAACATTATTCAATGCCAGAGGTACCCTGTACTTGGAAGGTGATCCCAATTTGGGATACGATGAAATCGACACTAAACCTAGGCATCCTTGGTCTACCAATCAGACTGAACCCTCACAACCTTCACACGCCTTATCACATCCAGTCACCAACAAACCTCGACAGATTCCTAATGGTCCTAAAACCAAGCCAAAAGACTGGGCATCCCTACTGCAATCCCGAAGTCCCTCATTGGATATGAAACTTGAGTTCTATCCTAACCTATTCAGACGGAAAGAAGCACAAGTAAAAATTGACATTGAACTACCAGATGTTGGTAGATGGAACAAGTACTTAGTGGGCCATTTCCTAGATGGGAAAATGCCATACCTTTTGGTGCCTTCCATTGCCAGGTATCAGTGGAAAGAACTATTTGTAGCTGTTAAGCCAGATGTTGTAGGGTGCTATCTCTTTGAATTTAGAGATGAACAGGCTAAGCAACAAGTTTTGGATGGTGGACCTTATTTCTTCTCACAAAAATACTTAGTCCTCAAAGACTGGCATAGAATGATGAAGCCAGTCAAAGACCAGCCAACCTTCTCATATTCCAGCTTGGGTGAGGTTGCATGATTTACCCCTGGAATTGTGAAATCAAGAGTGTCTGAGCAGAGTAGCTAGTACCATTGGTAAACCACTACATGTAGACCAAGCTACAGCTAAAACCTCAAAGCAACCTGGCTTTCTTCAAACAAAATCAACCAGTGCTAGAGTCTGCATTGAGATTAGTGCTGAGCATGACCTTCCTAAGGATGTGAGAATTATTATGGAGGGTAATTCAGTTGTGGTGCCTATTGAATATCAGGTGTTACCCCCTTTGTGCAAGCAATGCCAAGTATTTGCTCACTCCACTACCCAGTGTTCTAAGAAATTACCCTTATCCTCCAATCATCCCACACAAGAGTGGACTTTAGTAGGTAATGGGAAACTGAGAATTGACCCTACACAACCAAATTGCAGTTCATCCTTAACTGCCTCTCCTACCTCTGTAGGGAGTCATGTAGGGAATGGTAATCAAAAGGCTGTCCCCTTTGACTCCTTGGCTGCCCCTTCAAGTCCTCATCATTTCATTGTCTCAAATGATCCCTCTGTGATTCAAGCAGAAGAATGTAGTGAATTTGAGGTTGAGCTGCTGGAAATTTTAGGTGGAGCCTCACTCACTTCTTCCAAATTTGTTATCAGTCAGGTTTCAACCCTCACTGATGTAGCAAGAAGTGGTTCTTGCACTGATGGAATTTGTCCTAACTCTGTGGGGTTGGAAAAGGTTACTGCTTTTTCAGAGCTGAAGAACTCTCCTGCTCTTGAACCACCTGACAGTCAAGGTTTAGGTATGGAAGAGAAAGCTACAGTATTGGTTTCCAATGACACCATTGATCCCTATCTGCTTCTTTCCAAGTCTGCTAGGAAAAGAATGAGGAAGCAGGGTAGGGAACAGCCAATGGGTTCTCGGAATAACTGATATCCTTTTTTGATATCCTTTTGAGTATATGCAGTATTACTTCTTTCAATCTCTGCATCATTTTAGTTACTTTGTGCTTATGTTTCTATGTCATTACAAGCTTTCAATTTTGGTTTTTGGAACATTCGTGGTCTAAATGACCCCATTAGGCAATTAGAAGCTAAATCCTTTGTGAGCTCTAATAAACTTAGTCTAGTTGGCTTTCTTGAACATAAAATTAGGGCAGTTTGGGCAGACAGAATCACTCATTTCAATTTGTCCTGGCTGGAGTTTTGTGAATAATTATTCTTAGGTTGCTGGTGGGAAGATTTTTGTGGGTTAGGATCTTGGAGTAGTGTGTCTTATAGTGTTAAGCCAGTTAGATCAACTCATTCACTGTGACTATGGTATATGGGGCAAATTCTAATCTAGATCAAAGAACTCTATGGCATAGTCTAACTCAGTTCAGGACCTCTTCACCTTGGGTGGTCCTTGGTGACTTTAATGCAATTAGGCATCCTAAAGAGAAAGTAGGAGGTAATACTCAGTGGTCTCCACATATGGATGACATTAATCAATGTTTGTTTGCCTCTGAACTAGATGACCTTAGGTTCACAGGGTGCTTATTCACTTGGTCCAATAAACAGGTCCCTCCTCATTTTGTGGCCATTAAACTTGATAGAGTGTTAGTAAATGAACCTTGGATGAAAACTTTTACCCAATCCACAACTCATTTTTTGGTTCTTGGTATTTCAGACCATTCTCCAGCTGTGGTATGTATTCAGCCTAATCCAAGGAAGTCAAATAAGCCTTTCAGGTTTTTTGACTTCCTTGCAGACCATCCTCAATTCCTTGCAATTGTCCAAAGGGTTTGGAGGTCAATTGTAATTGGTAATCCCATGATCTATGTGTGTGTTAAGCTTAAGCATCTTCAACAAGAACTCAAGCATCTTAATAAAACAGAGTTCAGTGGCATATCTGAGAGGGTGAGTGCCTCTAAGCAAGTGTTAGAGAGCATTCAAACAACTATAGGCCTCTCATCCCAATAATACCTCTGCCATAGAACATGAGAAGGTGCTTCTCAAACAATATATCACTCTGCTTAGGGCTGAGGAAAGCTTAGCAAGGCAAAAGTCACATATACAATGGTTGAAACTTGGAGATCAGTGCACTTCCTATTTCTTTAAGGCTATAAGCAATAGGAGAAATAGGAGTAAAATAACAAGTTTAGTGTTGAGTGACAATTCTATCACTCATGATCTCAAGGTTATCAAAGAAGAGTTTGTTAACTTTTACACAACTCTATTTGGTACTTTGCATCCCACTCCCCACTTGGGATCAGCTAGAGTTGGGCAATTAATTAGAAATAAACTCAGTCTTGAATAGAGTCAAAGTATGGTCTCCCCTGTCTCAAACTTGGAGATCAAGGAGACCTTTTGGTCCTTTAATCCCACCAAGGCCCCTGGCCCGAAGGGGTACAATGGAGGCTTTTTTTAGGAAAGCATGGTCTGTCATTGGGAATGAGGTCACTTCAGCTGTCCAGAACTTCTTCAGGTCTGGACAATTGCTCGCCAAAGCTAATTCCACTATTGTAGCTCTTGTTCCTAAAGTACCTAACCCTTCCAAGGTAGGTGATTTTAGGCCCATATCATGTTGCAATACCATTCACAAATGCATCTCTAGGATTTTAGCTAAGAGGTTGCAGTCAGTTCTTTCTTTACTCATTGATCCTGTTCAATCGGGCTTTGTGAAAGGAAGGAGGATAGCAAATAACATTTTCCTTACCCAAGAACTCATGAGAGGGTATCATAGGTCATCACCTTCCCCTAGGTGTGCCATGAAAGTTGACATAATGAAAGCATATGATCATGTTAGGTGGGAGTTTCTTTGGGATGTTCTTTCTGCAATGAATTTCCATCCTACCATGATAAAGTGGCTTCAAGGTTGTGTTACATCTGCAAATTACTCACTTTGTATTAATGGGGAAATGACTGGTTACATTAAAGGAAGAAAGGGTGTGAGGCAAGGGGACCCTTTGTCCTCATACCTCTTTGTTATTGTGATGGAAGTTTTTACTACTGTACTTAAAAGAGAAATCTCAGTTACCTGACTTTCACTTCCACTGGAGATGTAAAGCTAATTAGTTGATAAATCTTTGCTTTGCTGATGATCTAATGATATTTTGTAAAGGAGAGCTTCCATCTATCAAACACATGCAGGATGCATTGACAGAGTTTGAGGCCCTTTCTGGTCTCTCCCCTAGCTTAAGGAAGAGTAGCATATTCTTTTCTAGAGTTTCTGTGGGAATTAAAGAGACTATTTTGCATGAGCTTGGATTTTAGGAGGGTTCACTTCCAGTTAGATATCTGGGAGTTCTTTACTATCTTCTAAGCTCAAAGCTATTGACTGTAAGAGATTGGTAGATAGTATCACTGCCAAAACTAAAAGTTGGACTAATAGGGACCATACTTACTCTGGGAGAGTCCAGCTTATCAAGAACATCTTGTTCTCAATGTAAACATATTGGTCCTCTCTGTTCATCTTACCAAAAAAGGTCATCAAGGAGGTTGAATCTATCCTTAGAGCCTTTTTGTGGTCTGGCCCTGACCTTAAACGAACAAGGGCTAAGGTAGCTTGGGAGCATTTATGTACTCCCAAAGATGAGGGGGGGTCTTGGTTTCAAATCCATGGAGGATTGGAATAAGGCTGCGGTGGCCAAGCATATATGGTTCTTGATTTCAAGGGGAGAACAATCAATGTGGTGCCAATGGGTTAAATCCTATTTATTAAAAGGAAGGAATGTTTGGAGTCTTAAAATGCCAAGTGATCCCTCTTGGGTTTGGAGGAAGTTACTTAATCTAAGAACTTTAGTCCATCCCTTCATTCTTCATACTATAGGCAATGGGGATAACACTTCACTATGGCATGATTATTGGCATCCTCTTGGTCCACTGATGAACAAGTTTGGTCCCAGAATTGCCTATGATTCTAGCCTTCCCTTGAATGCCAAAGTGTCCCAAATAATTCTCAATTCTGTGTGGGCATTCCCAATCACACAAACATGGGAGTTGAATGAGGTCAGACAATAGCTTCCTCCAATGCGAGGTACAAGGGACCAAGTTAGATGGACTCTTACCTCCAATGGACAATTTAGTATTGCATCTCTATGGGAGGTATTGAGAGTACCTTTTCCCAAAGTAAATTGGCATACGGCTGTTTGGTTTTCTGGTCATATCCCAAAATGTAGCTTCATAACTTGGATTGCCATCCAGGGTAGGCTTTCCACTGAGGATAGATTAGTGCTTTTTGGGATTAAATCTAATTCTCAATGCAGCTTCTGCCTTGCTAGTGAAAGCCATGATCATTTGTTCTTTAATTGTGGATTCTCAACACAAGTTTTTTTTTTTTTTTTTTGGTTAAATTAGCTTGAAATTAAAAAAGGTTAATCGAATGTACAGCCTACATGTGGCATACCCTAGGAAGAAAGAAAAAAAAAGAAGAAGAGTGAAAAAAGTGCGATAACCCATGCACAACCCGCATGGAGAGTAGGATAGAGTAAGATATGCAACAACATGCATTATTTTTTTTATATCATACCCCATTGCACTATCCATCTGTGAGGAAAGATAGCACAATGGGGTATGATATAAAATGAAGCGAATAGAAAATGACAAGTAAACTAACTATATCCTGGCACATCCCGCCAGACTAGGAAATAAGATAAATAGCCATTGTCGAATAAAGAGCTATTGTTGAACCATCACTGAATAATTGCAGCTACAAAACACCTTGGCATTGAGGGGGTTGAATAGCTACTACAAAGGAACTAGGCATCGAGAAGAGGCTCGATCCGGAGATGACGGCATCTGACAGGGGGCCCAACCCTGCACACCATGTCCATTCCATCCAGTCTAATACACCCTCATCCAAAGTCCCAATGTTCGCCAGAAACAACCTGCCTTCAGCCAAAACCCATAGCCACTAGTCTCTAGAGATGGGATAAGCAGACCAAGATTTCAATACTCCATCCTAACACAATAGTATCAAGCATAGCACCCACTTCTAAGGAACAGATATTGCAGAGGACTGGGCTCCGAAAAAAGGCTCGATCCGGAGATGCGACATCCAACAAGGCTACCTCCCCAAGTACCTTGCACACCACGCCCATTCCAACCGGTCTAATACTCTCTTGACCTAGTACACAAGGCTCATTATAACCTAAAAGTGGGACAGTATAAGGGCCTCGAATCATCCGCCATTAACAGTGCATTACCACTGAATCATCTAGTCATAAATTGAGGCACAAAAAATTGCAGAAAGAACCATTAACAATCCTTTTCAATCAGTGCTTCACCACTAATCTAGTAAGGACAATCACGGTCACAGTCATACTACGCCATAACAAACGGCCCAGAGGAGCAAAGAAACTTAGATTGTGAACAAACCCAGCATAGATGCTACAACCTTAACCCCAAAATTGGGCAACCAAATAGTACCGGCAACACACCGAAAACCCATAAAGACATGGCCATTAAATCCAAGGTCCATTAATGCACTAAACCCAATCAATCCCAGATTCGACATCAATGAAAACGCAGAGAATGGCTCAACTCTATGGCTTTGGGTAAAACATGTTAAGGTGCTTGTTACAGAAAATCCTAATTGAATTTGAAATAACTGAATTCAGGCCCACAAATCATATGGCCTGAATTCCTTAACAACCAATGCAGCTGCCCATATACTAACCTGATGAATTTAATTTACCAAATCAGATTCTAAAACCAGTGTCAACAATGATTTTCCAAAACCTGTTATGAATATCAGCCTTAGATTCTCAAAACATTACCATCTTCCCCAAAGGAGGAATCTGATCATGAAGTCAATAGATATTGAATACTCCGGCAACATCAAGAAATACCAAAGCAGTCAAAATTATGGGCACAAACTAGAATATCTCCAAATTAAGACAAGGAGAGCAACAATCTGCTGCAAAATCACAGCAGCCAAGATCTGGAATATCGCACGATGCCTCATCATCAGCAGCCCAGCCCGAAGCCTGAACATCGCAATAATCCAGAACCCACACTCGAGCAAATCCAGAACCCACCACACTTGAGAGATCTTTATCCCTTGGCCGAGCTTGGGTTAACATAAGGATTAACAAATCTGAACCAAATGAGAGAAGAATCTGGTAGTGAGGTTTGGCCACTAGCCCACAACCGCACCAGAACCTCCCCCTTTTCCTTGCGTCCCCAACTGTTCCTAGCCCATCCGTCACTGTAGATCCAAAAACCATTTGGGATTGACCCATATAGTCACAGCTGTACCACCAGAGAAATGCCGGAGGGTTTTGAACTACTTTATGTTAGGTCCATCAAATCTGAACAACACACCACCAGTTCCAACGAGCAGCTGCCCTTCGCCGTGCGCAACTTGAGGACTAGAGCAGTGGAGCTGGTGATTCCTTTTGTCATGAAAAGGACCCACGAGCTAAGAGCTCTAGGTCATCTCCAAGAAGTTGAGATGGATCCCAGCAGTTCTGGGTAATCTCTGTGAAGTTGAATAAGACCCACGACTGGTTTGTGAGTGTTGATATAGCTGAACAGAGCTTAGATTACCTCTAGATCAGATCGATTGTGAGAAATCTGATATGGTGAGTGCATTCCCTAGAGAGAGAAGCTCTCAACCCATGTCCCATGTAGTCAGGACAGCATTTCTCCGCACAAGTTTGGAATGCTATGTTAGCAAAAATTGATGTTAGCAAAAATTGATGAGAGGTGGCCCCCCCCAGTCTTAGGCAGCCTAGATTAGTCACTTCTCCAATTTTAGGGGGAAATCTCTTAAAGAATGTTGTTACTAGATTGATATTCGTGATTATAGTATATCATCTATGGATTGAGAGAAACATGAGGAAGTTTCACTAGCACCTGGGAAGTAGTAGTCCACAAAATATATAACATGGTTAAGAGGAGATTACTGCCACTGCCCAAAGGCTCTCATGATACTAGATTTATTAGAGAATGGGGCATAATTATGGAATAATCATATTTGTTGCATGGTCATAGTGTGCATGTGTGAGTGTGATTAGCTTGAGTTGCATTTGTTTTCCAATTCCTCTATTGTATATGTGTTTTGTTTGGCAAGTTGCACTTGGCAGCTCCATCATGCTTGGATTTGAAGGAACTAGTTCTTCTAAATTCCATAGTGGTTCCATTGGCTTGAGCTAAATTCTATTACCTTGAGTGTGCCACTAAATGTGTGATCCCGTGAGTTGTGGGATTGAGCCCAATCTTCTTGTGAGAGGAGGTAATAGATAGTGGGAGGCATTGAGTAAGGGATAGGTGAGGGAGTTGTGGCCCTTTTGCTCTTAGTGTTGGTGATTTAGGCTCCAAGGGAGAAGTAGTGTGAGGAGATATAATCAATTATTTACCCAAAAAAAAAAAGTTTTCATTGATGCTCCATTTCCTTCCTTTGTGGATTACATTCTGTTGTTAGTGCAGTTGGTTGCTGGATTGTCATGTTGTTGCTATCTAGATTCTGCTGTGGTATCTGTCGGACAGGTTGCTGTATTTGCAAGTCTAGATTGCTGTCTGTTTTGCTACTGTTTTAACCAAAGTTTCATTTGCCTGCTGCTGTTATTGATATGCTGTGCTGATCTGCTCAAAATAGCAATAGTATCTAGTACTATGTATAGCTCAATTGTGTTGGTCATTAACTACAGAACAGTTTGGTTTCTTTTTTGTATCCTCTCTAATGCAGACAACCTATTGTTCTGCTATGTATTATGTTGCACTGCTTTAATCATTAGTGCAGAATTCTGAGTTTTAATTTCTAGTTTATGCCTAACCATCAGGGGCTGTCTTTGGGATCTCCCTTCGCCGAGGGGGACGTTCTTTGCAAAGTGATTAGATGTTGGGCTGACTTTTGTTTTTCTAACTGCTTTTTGCTGCTGTTATGTTGATTCTATTGCTGTTTCGAGAGGAACAGCCCAGGACTAGGGATGTGTTGCTGACTTTTGCGGTCATAGTGCTGTTCTGATGGCTTTGCTGCTGTCATTTTGATCGGCTGTGTCCTGTCCAGCAAGCTGCTGTTCTGTCATGATGTCCAGTTTTGTATTCTACATTTGCAACTGTGGTTTCTCTAGCATTATATGATTTTGAGTTTTGCTCTATAAGGTACAAATCCAGGGTTATAGGGGGTCTGTATTCTCATATCAATTCCACCATTCTCAGGGGGACTTGAAGTTCAAGTTGCTGCACATAGGAGTTCAAGTTCAGATTGAGAACTCAAATTAGATTCACTCTTAGTTGTATTTCAGTAGCATGTTACATGCATATTCATTTTGTCATTTGGGCTATCTTCCTATTAGTATGGTTGCACTGCGTGTAACACTTTTGTCATCTTATTTGTGTCCCTCTATTAGATGGATAGGAATCATATGTTCCCTATTTTCATCTAGTCCTATGTAGCCATTTGGCGCAGGCGTCCAATACTTTTTGTATTATTTTCGTTCTTTTTTTTCTTCCTTCCTGGGGTATGCACCTCGTAGGCTATATATTCGCATATTCTCTTTTTATTTTAAAGTCGGTTTATCCACACACACAAAAAAGCACCCATACGGTACAATACCGTAACAAAACACCCATATGGTATCATACCACACCAAAAATCGTACCATACCTAACAAAGGCACGAAAACGGTACAATATTGTACGAAAACACCCATATGGTACCTAACAATACCAAAACAGTACTATTCCTTAACCAAACATACCAAAGCACCAATACGGTACAATACCGTACTAAAACACAAAAACTGTACCATACCATACCAAAAAAGGACAATACATAACAGAGCACCCATATGGTGTAATACCAAACAAAAACGGTACTGTACTTAACAAAGCACCCACACAGTACAATACTGTACTAAGCATCCAAATGGTGTAATACCGTACCAAAACACACATATGGCACCATACCATACCAAGACGGTACCACATCACACAAAAGCACCCATTTGGTATAATACCATACCAAAACACCCATGTGGTACCATACCATACCAAAACGGTACCATTCCTAACAAAACATTCCAAAGCATCCACAAGGTATAATACCATATGAAAACACCCATATGGGACCATACCATACCAAGATGCTACACTATCGTATCAAACCACCCATACAGTATAATACCGTACCAAAACACCCATATGACACCATACAATACCAAAATGGTACCATATTACGCCAAAGCACCCATATAGTACAATACTGTACCAAAACACCCATATGGTACCATACCACACCAGAACAATTCCATACCGTGAGAAAACGTACCAGAGCACCCAAACGGTACAATACCGTACCAAAACATCCATATGGTACCATATCATTCCAAAATAGTTTCATACCATACCAAAACGTACCAAAGCACCCATAAGGTATAATACTGTATCAAAACACCAATATGGAACCATACCTTACCAAAACTGTACCATATGGAAAAAAGAGTACCCAAACAGCAAAATGTCGTACCAAAACACCAAGACGGTACCATACCACACCAAAACGGTACAACTTACCAAAACGTACAAAAGCACCCATCAGGTATAATATCGTACCAACACACCCATATGGTACCATACCAAACCAAAACGCTACCATACCTAACAAAACGTACCAAAGCACCCATATGGCATAATACCAAACCAAAACACCCATATCGTACGATCCCATACCAAAACGGTACCATACCTTACCAAAACGTACTAAAGCACCCATACGGTACAATACCATTCCAATACACACATGTGGGACCAAACCAAACCAAGACGGTACCATATCTTTCCAAAGCACCCAAACGGTATAATACCGTACCAAAACACCCATATGGCACCGTACCATACCAAAATGGTACCATATCGTACCAAAGCACTCATACGGCACAATACCGTACCAAATCACCCATATGGTACCCTACCACACTAAAACGGTACAATACTGTACCAAAACACCCATATGGTACGTTACCTAACAAAACGTACCAAAGCACCCATACGGTATAAAACTGTACCAAAACACCCATATGGTACCATACCATACCAAAATGGTACCATATCATGTCAAAGCACCCATACCTACAATACCGTTCCAAAACACCCTTATGGTACCATACCATACCAAAACGGTATGATATCGTACCAAAGCACGCATACGGACTAATATCATACAAGAACACCCATATGGTACCATACCATAACTTACCAAAATGTACCAAAGCACCCATAGAGTACAATCCCGTGCTGAAAACACCCATATGGTACCATACCATACCACAATGGTTCCATATTGTACAAAAGCAACCATACGGTACACCACCGTACCAAATCACCCATATGGTATCATACCACACAAAAATGGTACCATACCATGCCAAAACGTACCAAAGCACCCATACGGTACATTACTGTACAAAAACACCCATATGGTACCAAACCGTAGCAAAACGGTACCATACCTTAACAAGACGTACCAAAGCACCCGTACGGTACAATACCGTACCAAACACCCATATGGTACCATACCATACCAAAACGGTACCATATCATATCAAAGCTCCTATACCGTACAATACCGTTCAAAAACACACTTATGGTACCATACCATACCAAAACGGTACCATATCGTACCAAAGCACCCATACGGTCTAATACCGTACCAGAACACCCATATGGTGCCATACCATACCTTACCAAAACGTACCAAAGCACCCATACGATACAATCCCTTGCTGAAAACACCCATATGGTGCCTAACCATACAAAAATGGTTCCGTATTAAACCAAAGCACCCATACGGTATGATACCGTATCAAAACTCCCGTGTGGTATCATACGACACCAAAATGCTACCATACCTTACCAAAACGTACCAAAGTACCCATACGGTACAATACTGTACAAAAACACCCATATGGTACCAAACCGTACCAAAACGGTACCATACCGTAACCAAAGTACCAACACGGTACAATACCATACCAAAACACCAAAGAGGTACCCTACCATACCAAAACTTAACCATACTTAACAGAATGTACCAAAGCACCGATACGATGTAATACCGTACCAAAACACACATATAGTACCATACCATTCCAAGACGGTACCATATCGCACCAAAGCACCAATACGGTACAATACCTTTCCAAAACATCCATATGGTAACATACCATACCAAAAAGGTACCATATCGCACCAAAGCACGCCTACAATACCGTACCAGAACACCCATATGTTACCATACCAGACCAAAATGGTACCATACTTTACCAAAACGTACTAAAGCACCCATTCGGTATATTACCGTACCAAAAACCCCATACAGTAACATACGTTACCAAAATGGTACGATACGTTACCAAAATGTATCAAAGCACCCATACGGCACCATAGCATACCAAAACTTACCATACTGTATCAAAGCACCCATACAGTACAGTACCATTCCAAAAACCCCATATGGTACAATACCATAACCAAACGTACCAAAGCATCAATATGGTACAATATCGTACTAAAACACCCATACAGTACCATACCAAAAAAAAATGGCACATACCTCAAAAAAAACGTACCAAAGCATCCATTTGGTACCATACAAAAATGCCACCATACGTACATTATCGTACCAAAAATACTCATATGGTACCATACCATACAATAACGGTACCATATCAAACCAAAACATACCAGAGCACATATACGGTACAATATCGTACCAAAACACCCATATGGTATGATCCCATACCAAAATAGTACCATACCTTACAAAAACGTAAAAAAGCACCCATGCTGGATAATATCGTTCCAATACACCCATATAGTACCTTACCAAACCAAGACGATTCCATATCTTACAATGCACCCGTAAGGTATAATACCATAACAAAACATCCATATGGCATCATACCATACCAAAATGGAACCTTGTCGTACCAAAACACCCACACGGTATAATACCGTACTAAAACAACCATATTGTGTCATACCACACCAAAACAGTACCATACCGTACGAAAACATACTAAAGCACCCAAATGGTACAATATCGTACCAAGACACCCATATGGTATGTTACCTAAAAAAATGTACCACAGCACTCAAATGGTATACAACTGTACCAAAACACCCATATGCTACCGTATCATGCTAAAGCACCCATACCGTACAATACCGTACCAAAACAACCATATGGTACCACACTATACCAAAACGGTACCATATCGTACCAAAGCACCAATACAGTACATTATCGTACCAAAACAGTAAAACAACACCCTAGCATACCAAAACGGATCCATACTTAACAAAAAGTACCAAGCACTCATACGATTTAATACCGTACCAAAACACACATATGGTACCATACCATACCAAGACGGTACCAAATCGCACCAATGCACCGATACGGTACAATACCTTAGCAAAACACCCATATACCATACAAAAACGGTACCATATGGTACCAAAGCACACATACGGTATAATACCGTACCAAAACACCCATATTACCATACCCTACAAAAACGTACCAAAGCACCCATACGGTACAATATCGTACAAAAACACCCATATGGTACCATACCATACCAAAACGGTACCATACCTAACAAAACGTACAAAAGCACCCATACGATATAATACCGTGCCAGAACAACCATATGGTACAATGCCATACCCAAACGGCACCATATCGTACCAAAGCACCCATACGGTACAATACTGTACCCAAACACCCACATGGTACTGTACCACACCAAAATGGTACCATACCATACGAAAATGTACCAAAGCACCCAAATGATACAAAACGGTACCATACCTTACGAAAATGTACCAAAGGACCCATACAATACAATACTGTACGAAAACACCCATATGGTAACATACCTTACCGAAACGGTACCATATCGTACCAAAGCACCCATATGCTCCAATACCATACCAGAACACCCATATGGTACCATACCATACCAAAACGGTACCATACCTTACCAAAACATACTAAAGAATCCATATGGTACATTAGCATAAAAAAACACACACATGGTACCATACCATTCCGAAACGGTACCATACCAAACAAGACGTACCAAAACACCCATTTGGTACCCTCCTATACAAAGACGGTACCATATCATATGAAGCACCCGTACGGTATAATACCGTGCCAAAACACCCATTTGGTACCATACCATACTAAAATGTACCATATCGTACCAAAGCACCCATACTGTACAATACGGCACCAACACAACCATATGGTACCAAACCATACCAAAACAGTTCCATATCGTAACAAAAGCACCCGTACGGTACAATACCGTACCAAAACACCCATGTGGTACCATACCATTTCATAACGGTACCATACCTTACCAAAATGTACCAAAGCACCCATACGGTACAACACCGTACCAAAACAACCATATGGTACCATACCATACCAAAACGGTACCGTATCGTAACAAAAGCACCCGTACGGTACAATACCGTACCAAAACACCCATATAGTTCAGTTCCTTCCTTGCCTTGACACCTCCTGGGTATCGTCACTTGACTCTTGGGACTCGATGGCATAGCACCACATGGCCTCGGGTGCTCGATTGCCCTCGAGGGCTATCCTTGGCGTCAAAATACGCCTTATTTGCACGTTTCACCTTTAAAACTCAACAAAATACGTCACATGCAATATCGAGTAAAAACGATAAATTAACCATAAAAGCGCTACAAACTAGAGGACTAGAGCACCAAGATTGCACAATATTGGGTGCTCATCAAGGATTGATCCCCCCTAACATGGGGATCGATCCCCAAGCAGTTTTGGGCGATTTCTGCAAATTTTTGACAGCTTTTCAAAGGCGCAAGGGATGTCGATCCAAACTCGATTGAAGCACGTAATCAACTCATAAACACATAAAGAGAGTAAGAAATCCCTACCCCGAAGTGTAAACACGAAGATCCAACCCAAACAAGCGAGCCTTAGCGTTTGGAATTAAAATCCTCCATGAATACTCCTCTCCGAGCTCCATCCGACGAACCACAAGCTTGAAATCACGTCTAGAGAGTAGGATGGAGATTGATTGCCATGGGTTTTAAGCTTTGAGGTGAGGATTCAAAAGAGAAGGTGAGAGAAAGGGGAGAGGGTCGGATGAGAGGGGGAGAGAGAGAGAGCCGAGAGGTTGAGAGAGAGATAAGGGGGGACTTTGATCCCCTACAACACACACACACACCCCTTTTATACAAGCATCCAAACCAATTACACTCACACTCCCTCAATTTATAATCCTATCATTTGGGCCCCAAATCAAATAAACTCACAATTTTCCTCATTTTATCCAATACTGTTGCATTTATAAAACCTTTAAACCATTTTCGTAAAATATGGGTTTCTACAAAGAATATGCCCTTTGGTGTTCTTTCTTGGTTATTAATAAAATTTCTAGACTTTTGGCAAAAAAAAAAAAAAGAGCATTACTATCGGTTTGGATCCCTAAGATCACAGACTTTGGAATTTCCCATCACCTAATGAATATTGAACTTATATAAAGAAATAAATGTTGTATAAAAGAACATACACCAAGTTTGGGGTTCTAGATCTGATTTTCTTAGAATCAATATACTGGCGACGAAGATGACATCTGTAGCGGCTTCTACCTTCAGTCCACAGCGGGACAAGTTCGAGTTGGTGCGGCGGGTCATCTAGGAGAGCTTGCTCTGTGTTCATACCTGGCCTCTCAACTTCGGCCTCTCCAACCCCTCTTCACGAGTGTGTTCGACGGGTCCGGCTCTAGCGTCGTGGTTCCGCAGACACCCCAATTTGGCCTAACGATTATTTCAAGTCCTACCTTGGTGACCATCCCGATGATGAATGGATACAGTGATTACTGATTGACCTCTCGTAAACCTGTGGACTTTTGGTGAGTATTTTTAGCTACTTAGATAACCCAAGTTAGAGCCAAATAGCCTTTCAGACAGAAATACAGAATCCTGGGAGAATCTATCTTTTGGCTGTAACATTGATCTCACGGCCTCAACTTCACTCTTTCACCTGTGAAACATGTTGCTTGAAAAACTCCCTGAGAGATTGATTCCTCGGCAGCCAAATCTATTCTTCGGCCGCCCAATCCATTACTCAGTTGCCGGATGGTCTATTTTCCAGATTCTGGAATGTTCTGTCAATTGTTTGATCCGATCACCAAAACCCTAGCAGCCAAATTCCGATGCGTTCGGGCTTCGAAAGGAGATTCGTCTAGAGATCTTCTAACCCTATACTACCTTATTGATTCAAGCCATTTGATTGGCCGGAGTAAGTCACCAATTGCCTATATAAAAAGGCACTTAGGGTTCCAAAAATACACCCCACAAAACCACAATACAACAATTCACATCATCAATCACCCTCTCTAGCCACGAAACTTTGCATACATACTCTCTCATATCCTCTCTACAAAAGCTCTAATCTTCCGGAGGCAGCTGCAGTCCGACGATCAAACCCCTGAAGTTCAAACCCTAACCCTAGGGTTTTCGAGAAGCAAATAAGTCAATCCCCTCTAATCCGAAGCAATCAAACAACTGAGGGATCAAGGTGTTGAGGCCCAGGGGCCTATGGTTTGATCTTTTTCTTGTCTTTATGCAGTAATCGTAGCGTTTTGATTTTCTGCTAATCATTTAGTCTGGTGTGAGGAAGAACATCGGCTAAGGCATCGATCCCTCGGCCGATATATCAATTTAGTGGGATCCCTCAGCCATGACATCTATTCACCGGCCGAGAGATCCATTTCCCTGGGACAACCTGTTTTGTTCCTTTATTTCTGATGCATGCTTTCAATTATCGTTTTGGCTCACCTTATCAACTACTAAAGGCTAAAATCAATTTACATGTTTAGAGTTAAATAAAGCAAGTATTAATCATATGTCGAACAAATTATGGGCCAGTCTCACGACTGGACAAAAGAAGGGTGCCTAACACCTTCCCCTTATTGTACTTTTGGCTCCCGTACCTGGAATCTCTATTTGTTTTTCCTAAGTTTTTATAAACTAGGTGGCGACTCTATTTTGATGATATCCGCTATCGTGTGGCGATGTTCCTAGCCATGGGAATATTTACGATCTTGGTTTATGAAGCAGAAAGCAAACAAACAAATAATGATCAATCTGTATGGCGATGCCCCACTTGGGAGGTGTCTATAGTTTTTGGTGACTCTGTTGGAAAGTTGAGAGCCATAACCAGAAAGTTTGATATAAGACTAATACATGCTTTATTTAATTCATTTATCATATGCATCGAGCGGGCAACCTCGTTAATCACCTAATATCCCAACAAGTCACAGGCTATGTTAGGGGTTCTAGCAAACTCCATAGTCACTTGTACCTAGTGGTATATCAAAAAGGGAACCACCCAATCGCCACCTATGATGGGCTGGCGGAAAGACTGGTGCCCTTTGACAATGGAGCGCCCTTGAGACTACCCAAACCTTACATGTGTTAGAGAGCCATAGAACTTATCAAAATAAGACAGGAACCTGCAGGTTAAGGAATTTTCCTGCATTTTACTTCGAAGTTCTTCCTCACACCCCGTATCATTTGTTGTTGTAACATCTCTTTCTGTGTAGAAGGGTTGGGATTTTTAGCCCAAATCCTAACCCTATACTGCCCAGTACTGACTTACACGTTTTCTTACTTTCAAGCAGCCACAATAGGTAAACCGAGAAAGCAACCACAGCCAATTTTATACTCTTACAACACCCGAAGCCACTCCAAACAGAAGTCTTTGCAGCCATCTCGTCTATTATCTTCACCGGTTAGAACGCCTCCGCCGCAACGGTCCCAATCGCTTCCTGGGTCTTCACGGTCATCCTCTCAGCAAACCCAGTCATCCGCCAAATCCCAAGCTTCGCCAAGCCTTCCTCTCACTCCCATCTCAAAAATGTCAGGCAACGATGCCATCATTGTTGAGCTCCAAGCTCAAATCACTGCTTTGCTAGCTGAGAAAGCAGCAAGAGACGCTAAGATAAGGAAGATGAGAATCCTCTTAAAGTAATAATAATCGAAAGTCCTGAGCTGGCCAAGCAAGTCAAAGAAATCAAGCATGCTTTGGCTCATTCACAAGGGGACCAAATCCTGGATTTCGAAGGACTTTGCCTCTTCCCAGAATCTCAACTGCCTGAAAGGTTCAAGATGAGAACATCGAGAAGTTCAATGGGACTGGTAATCCTACCAGCCACGTTCACCATGTTATCAACACTCTGAAGCCAATGGGCTTGACTGATGAGATCATCGCTCAACTGTTTCAAAGAGCTATCACCGAAAGCACTCTCAATTGGTTTCTCACTTTGGAATTTGTGCACTATCAAACTTGGCCACAAATTGCCAATGCTTTTGTCAAGCAATACACATACAATGTCCAAATTGAGCTAACCACCTGTGATTTGGAAATGACCAAGCAAGAGTTGAATGAAGACTTTGCTACCTTTGTGGCTAGATGGAGAGAGAAAGCCGCTAAAATGAAGAACCGTCCCTCCAAGGAAGATCAAGTAAGGATAGTTGTCAAAAATCTGCAGCCCAAGTATCTCAAGCATATCTACACTCAGGCTATCACTGACTTCAAATGCCTGCATGCTACTGGGTTACAGATTGAAGATGGAATCAAGCTGGGGCTCATTGGGAAAGAAGAAGCTCCTCCTCCACCCAAGAAAACTTTTCCTACCCGTACTTCTCATACCTCCATAAACACCCTTGACCCAGCTTTGCCACAAGACCCTTTCCAAACTAGCTCTTCCCGAAACTCAAATCGTCCTCACCGCAACTTTGACCCACTCTATATGACCTCATCCCAACCCTTAACCATTCTAAGCCGTCAAGGGCATCTGAAGTCTTTGAACAACTCACCACCTCAGCCACCTCACGGCCCAAACTATGACGCTAGCAAACAGTGCGCTTACCACCAACACCTTGGGCATGAGACAGACCGTTGCATGCGTCTCCGTCATGATATCTAGGATCTCATTGATAGCCAAGCTATAAAGCCACCCAAACCCAACGTACAATTCAACCTGCTCCCCACTCATAATGCTGAACCACCACCTCGAAACATCAATCTTATAAGTCTATCTTACAACTCCACATATAATCCTACCCAATACATTATCCCAAGTACCCAAGCCAAACCATCTTTGATCTTCCCTGAGGATAATGGGTGTCTTAAAGAGGAGTCCAACTTTCCCTACATCTATGCAATTGACAATGGGGATTGGTGGTTGGAAATGCGCCAAGCCCTGCCAAGTGATTGGAAAACTAAAAGAATTGAGCCAGCTGACCCTTGGGGCACCCAAGAAGAAGAAATAGGCCATCTCACCCAAAGTGGAACAGTAAACAAACCTCCTAAGCTTAGTGGAGAAAGCTCAGCCACAACCCGAGTAATGGAAGAAGAAGAAGAGGAAAGTCAAATGGTGGAACTTGAAGAAGAAAGGGTCTTGAAACAATTGAAGAAAATCCAAGCTGATATCTCTATCTGGGGACAACTCATGTCTTCTTATGAGCACTGTAATTCCTTCGTCAAGATCTTGGGAAAAGCCAAAGTTCCCATTGATATCACCCTTGAGGATTTGGTAGGATTCATAAAGGCATCCAAAGCCTTAAAACCAACAATAGCTTTCACTGACAAGGATCTGCCTCTTGAAGGTCCTACACACAACAAACTCGTATACATGTCCCTCAAGTGTTTTACTAAGTGTATCCCGTTGGTTTTGGTGGATAATGGATCCGCTTTGAATGTGTGCCCTCAAAGAACCCTCGACAAGCTAGGAATAGGCACTACCAACGTACGTCCTTAAAGCTTACCCTACTGTTGGAAGTAGAAAAGATCAAGAGAGATGTGGAGTTTCATGTCATGGACATACCAACCACCTTCAATCTTTTGCTAGGAAGGCCTTGGCTACATGACGCTGGGGTAGTGCCCTCCACTTTACATCAAAAAGTTAAGTTTGTAGCAGATGGAAGGATTGTGACCATCCTAGGGGACTCATCAATTCAAACTCATTCCGATACGCCTGTGCAAGAAGTGGGAGCCGAGACAGAGGAAACTTTTCTTACTGGGTTTAGTCTTGAAGAAGCAACTGTCGTGCAAGCTTTGATGGCTGAAAGAAGTTTCTACGTAAGCTCCCTCGTTGTACGAATGATGTAGAAGCAGAACTACTTCCCTGGATTGGGTTTAGGCAAAAGATCACAAGGCATCCCACGAATGATCGATCCCCCGCACAATCAATATGCCTGTAGTCTTTGCTGCACTTGACGGAGGCTGAGATAGAGGAGAAGAGAAAAGAAAGCATGGAAAAGGCTAAAGCAAAGGGAAACATAGTCAAGGAAAAGGCGTTTATGATCCCAAAGACGCTTAATGGTTGGTTTGTGAGAGAAGGTGAGGACTTCCCATTTTGTGGCTTCGCAGAAACATGGGAAGATGAACCACCAAGCAGAGGCATCCTGAGATGCAAATCTTCTTCAATCAAGAATGGACTAACAGTGACATGGAAGAAGAATCAACAAACTCATCTCCCGTCCCTGAAGACTGGATCGAGGTGCTAGCTAGATTTGACCTAAAGATTCTATTTGGCAAAGAAGAGGGTGAAGAAGAGTATAAAACTGTGAAAGGCAAGGAGCAAACCCTGAGATGCTGCAGTAATTGCAAGAACATGACATGACAAAATCATTAAACATAACTTTTGTTTCCTAAATCAAGCTAGGACATGTTTTGGGCCCCTGTTTGGGCATTTTCTATGGTTAAATGAATTCCCATTTTATGTTTCCATTTTATGCTTAATAAATGATTTGGATCTTGAATTTGCAATTCCCAATACACTACAATCTCTTTGCCAAAGAAAGGAGTTTTTAAGAATCAAATTCTTTATGATTGTTGACAAAAAGGAAAGTAGGGACGAGCCCTGATTGCTTAGAACTAGGTTTTTGTCAAAACTTAGAAAGAAGACGCTATCTCCGCAAGAACACTTAGAGTTAGCTTGCCCATCATAAAAGTACAAACACAAAGGAGTCTCAGAAAAACATCTCCACCAAATTCCTCTCCAAAACACAGAAACCCTCTTGTGAGAAATGCTCGTTGGGTAATCTAAGAACCCAAGCAAAAGTAAGAGCAAAGCCTGCTAGGGCAAGAAACTGCTAAAACGCAACCTAGGCAAAAGGTAAGGCATTTGAAGAAAAGCTCGCTAGGGACTCAACCTCCATTAGGCAACCTTGGCAAAATCAAGAGCATGTGAGGAGAAAAAACAAGAGCGGAAAAACCAACCCCAAGGGTTGTGATTTTGGAACTATGTAAAAGGCCTGATTCCCTGACTGGGATACGTAGGCAATCTCACATTGAGATACGGTCCAAGCATGTGGAGAGAAGGAAAAATATCAAGAAATTTGTACTCAATAATAGGCATAGCTAACCCTGCGTATTGAGCTCGCAAAAGATGAGTTAGTCATTTTTCAAAGAATTGACAAAAGCAAAAAGTCATGAGAATCATTGCTCGTCCTCCCTAACTCAAAAGTCATCAGTATAAGGGACAAGATATCTTAGAAATCCTAAAGCATGGCAAAGAGACTATGGATGTAAAATCCTTATTTTTAAAATTCTAGTCACGTGATCCGAATAGGAACTCGACACTCTAATTTAATTCTAATAGTAAGTTAGGCTATGCGAAGTGTATCGTTAGTCGAATGAATGTGTGAATTCTTATTTAATTTTGTAAATACTATGGGACAATGGAGTTACATCTTATACACGGCACAAGTTACGCAACGTTGGAATCTTTCCTTTAAAACTGGACACCACCACAATAATCCCCCTATTTTTATTAGTCTATGTTGAATTTCTAATATTTTTCGAAGACTGAAATCTGAACGCGTTCGGACAGAATTTGTGATGATCGGACGCGGAATGCTATGTGTCGCGATGGGATGACAAGGGAATCACAGGTGTCCTTTGCAAAGAAAAGATGGGTGCTGACTCACCTTCTAACCACCGAAATATATGTATACAATTTTTAGGTGTATAATTAAACCCTACATTTGATAAAACAAAATTAGAAAGGAAAGGCAAAAGAAAAACATTATCACTATAACAATAGTTTCCCGTTGCGTTACCGCTCGCCATTCCGACCAACGTTGTTGGAAAATTCCATGATTCTCTCCTGGTTATCGTTCACCTCACTCCCTAATATATGTAGCTAGAAAAATTATTACACATATGATTATTGGAGTAATTAGTTCACACAACACACTCACCACAAAACAAGCACACGCATAGTGCACGATGGATCGGAAAGCAGGGGCCACGACTGCCGGCCCCTCGGGCCACCCCAATTATTCCTCCTTATTTCTCCACCGTATCTCTTCCTCTTCTCGCACTTGCCGCATTCGAACCCCTGAAATTTTCACACAAGAGAAACTCCCCCCGACAAAGAGTTCGGATTCGGACTCGCCGCCATAGCTCGGGTTAGGAACAAAATCAACTGTTAAAACAAAAAAGAGGTGTCTTAGAAACCTAATTTAAAGTACTTGACTGTTGTTGATGGACTTTAAATAAAATCCATGAAGCATTAAGAATAATAAATTGAAACTTCTTGGTATCTAAACACTAACCTAATTAATCTTGGAGTTGGATACTTAGCTAATACCAGTATATTATGTGTTTAGGTGCAAGTTGTGTGGGGTGATCAATTGCCGTGTGCTAAGTTAAACGCTACTTTTTGGTGAGTTGCGCATACCTTAATTACATGTATTTTCTGAAATTTTGGAATGAGAAGCCATTGCTTGATTTTGCTGGAAAATATGGAATTTGAACTTTCTACTTGGTTTAATTGATGTTAATGCGTGCGATGGCTGGTTTATAAGTCTTTTGAGTTTCAGTTAAATTAGACCATGGTAATATGTTTTGGAAACTTGAATTTTATTGGTTGCTAGTACATGCTCGTGATAATATGATCCATTCGAATGGTGTCCCAAGCACTAGGGGACGGTTAAAGCTACTAGTGGCATGAAGTAATAAGATAGGAGATGCAGCCAGGCATCACCGGGTAATGATATCTTACCACTCTTCTTCAACAAGGTCGCTCCCCAACCAACTGGCAAAAAATACCGTTGAATGCTATTATCACTCAAAAGTGCAAAAGTTGAAAGAAAAATAAAATGGAAAGGTCCTTGGACCCAAGAAATGAGCTTACGGACTAAAATGCATGTACTGGAAGTAGGCCTGTCAATGGACCGAATCTAATCCGGATCCTATCCGAAAAATCCGATCCGGATCCGATAAAGTCAATCCGATAATCCGATAATCCGAATCCGGTAATTCAATACGGATCTGGATCGGATCGGATTAAATCCGTTATCAATCCGAATCCGAACTTTATTTTTTAAAATTTTTTTTAAAAAATAGTAATTTTTTTTTTTGAAAAAAAAAATGTTTAAGAAGTTGTATTTTTATTTTTATTTTTAATTTTTAATTTTTTTCGGAAAATATTTTTTTTTTGAAAAAAAAATTGTATTTTTTTGAAAAATATATTTTTTTTTGCTAAAATTTTTGAAGTAAAAAAAGTTTCCGGATCAAATTCGGATTTTCGGATCGGATCCGGATTATCACTATCGGATTTGAGTCTTATCGGATCCGGATCGGATTGGGTCTTATCGGATCCGGATCCGGATCTATCGGATTCGGATCGGATCCGGTCCATTGACAGGCCTAACTGGAAGTTCAATGAAATATGTGGATTGTTGCTTTGAATTGTTTTATAAATGTGGTGTATTTCCATGGTCAAACTTGTAACTTTGGTATACGTTTCTCACCCAAGCTTCGTCTTATAAAAACCTTTTCCAATTTTTTAGGTTAAGGTAGATAGCAAGTTGTGGCTGAACAAGGTGTTAGAATAACCGTGGAGAATCATGTATTGTCTAATGGTTTGTAACTATTATACTTGTACACTTAGAAGCTCTGGATTATCTTATTTATTCTATGCTTCCGCATACTTGAATTCTATTGTTCAAAATGACACCGATGTTAGAAATCCCTAAACTAGAATATGAGCAAGCCTTCGGTAGCTTAACACACGCTTGGCCGGTCACGACTCCCATGGACGGTTTTGGGTCGTGACAATGGAATACGGAAAAAGCAAACAAAAGGCATAAATTAGATTCAAGCATAAGAAGGAAGGAACACCACTTGGCCAAAGTCCAGCTTCTTTAAGGAACAAAAGCAGGGACTGAAGAATGGAACCTTCGGCTGAGCAATACATTCCTCGGTCGATGTTTCGATTTACCTACTAGAGAACAGTTTTGCTGCAAAACCATTTTCAAAGTTATCAACTTGCTCATTCAAAATAGCAAATACCTGTTCAAAACAAGCTTTAATCCATTGCATCCAATCCTGAAGCATCTTAGGAACAAAACTTGTTCCCATAAGACAAAGAGTTTAAATTATAAAACATGTTGTGGTTGCTCCATAAAATACATAATTCTTGTATGTTTTAGGACTAACAATATAGGAACAAAAGGAGAAGACAAGATCTAAACTACTGTACAAGGCCCCTCTTGGGTGCATGTCGAGAAGAAGGATGGAAACGCTCATGAATTGGGATATGGATCCTCCGCCCTTCACCTCCATCATCAGCTTCAGCACCTCCACCTCCATCACCAGCCCTGGCACTCTCGCCCTCAATGGCACCAGCACTCTGAGTAGCAGATACTGTCGGCACCCGCTCTGCTTCAAGCTGCAAGGCAAGAAATGTGAAGATTTAGATTCACACAAAGATATGGAATGGAAGAAGGTAAAATTGAAGAATACAAACCTCGGCTATCCGGCTATGCTGTCTCCGAATTAGGGCCTCTGCGCTCTGAAATGCACGCAACCACTCCTGAACTACATCCGCCGGCACCTGCAAAGGAAGTTGCGTCATATACAGCAATGCATAAAAAGGATATCATGAGCAACCAAAACTTGCAAAATTACCTGTTGAACTCCGGTAGGTAACACATAGAGCTGAGTCGAGCATGGGGTCAGCGTCAAATGCTTTTCCTCCCCGTTGTTGTTATAGAAAAAGACAAAGCCAGGGGCCCGTGGCCAAACAAGAGGAGCAGCAACAGCGGTAATAGTAGGCAATGTCAGCGAGGCCAAACGGAAGGCTGAGTGATCTCCCGCTTGGAGAAAATCCGTAGCTGGCTGTCTCTTAGGAGCAAGAAGTAGGCCCTCTCATGTCAAAAGATGAGTCAACCTCATGCCAGCTGGAGGAGGAAGAGGAACAAGTTGCAACGCCTCTGAGCGTGGGAAGTACTAGCAAGTCACCCTCTCCCCATGATACCAAGCTCTCGGAAAAGGCCCCTCCAAAAGGAAGTGCTGGCTATCCAAAACTCGGACAGAGGTCAACTCCAGAGGAGCGCCGTCAAGCAAAGTATCCCAGGGATCAAAACACACCTGTTATAAGCAACATAACATCAGTATAACAAAGTGGAAAGATAGCATGAGGGTGAAAGGATAAAATGTGTCATACCTGATCTACCGTCAAACGGTCAAAAACTCGCCTCCAAACTAGCAGGTTCATAGCGAGTGATCGTGTCCTCTGAACTCCTTTTAGCCAGCGGGCCGCCCGTCGAACAAAACTTGATTCCCCATGCCTAGTTGGAGGAGGAAACTGTAATAGGTGCTCAAAAGCCCAAAGCTGCAGACAAAAGATAAGGACAAGCATAAGTCACAAAAAGCAGTAAAGGAATGATAAAGAAAGCCAAAACATATACCTCAAGAAAGCGGTGATGCCTACCCAATGACAGGCTAACACCTCAAGAACAAGCACTCAAGTGACCGTACAGCGTGGTCAAAGCAGGAGTCCCCCAGTCAAACTCTGCTATAGTCGCCAAATTCACCAAAGCAGCTAGAAACTGAATATGCACTGAATTCTCCTTGTTGAAGAATAAGGTCTGGCCAAGGAGATAAAGAAGAAAAGCCCTTACCAACTGTTGCATCGATACCTCAAACTCGATGCCCGCACGATCGAATTGTTCCAGAAGCCAGGAATAAGTAATGTGGCCACCTGCTGACACTTCAAGAACTTTCCTTAAAAGGTATAAGAGGGCCCTCTCTCGCTCATGAATCCTTGGGTCTATCGAAAAAGGATCGCCGCCAACCCTCAAACTTGTAAGCAAAGCGAAATCACCCTGCGTGATTGTCATCTCTCCGACCTTGGGAAAATGGAAAGAATTTGTGGTATCCCACCACCGCTCCACTAAAGCTGTAGTCAGTCCCAACTTTATTTTCGGAAGAAGAAAGCCCAATATCAATTGCTCGAAGCTAGCCAAAGCAGTTGCGTCTTTGGCATCCTGGGAAAGCCTCTCGTACCATTCAAAAACCTGGGGAGAGCTCCCCCACACGCATAGCTTCTCATTTGCCTGGCAAAATACAAAGAAGAGATCAATACGAAAGCATAAGGAGATCGCCTACACAGGGGGCAATTTCTAGAAACCAATTTCATTTTCAAATATCAAATCATTGCTTCATAAAATCTTATACAAACAATATCATTGGCAGGAGAAAATTCACCTTTACATTGGTGAAACCAAAGTGTTGCTCCGGCTCTCTACGCAAAACCTCAGGCGGGACATCGCTAAGGGGAGGACAATATCATAATGAACTGCCTCGCCCTATTATGTGAACCGGAGGGACATATGTGGTGGCATCAAAAGGGGGCAAAGCATCATTGCCCGTATATAATGGGCTTCAAAATCTGTCTCAGGAAGAATGGGTTGTGAAGAGCTTCCCCTAGCAGCAGGTGTACGGCGGCTCGAATGAAGGACGCGGGTACTCGAAATCCCACCAACGACCGCGGCCTCAACGGCCGGAGCTTTGCATGTGTCCCTTGACGCAGCAGGAACATCGGATGATGGAACGGACATAGTGTCAACCGGATGGGGAGGTGGAAAAGCCATGGCAATGAAGCCAGAGTGGTGGTAGACGGGGGTGATCGGAGAGAACCACGGAGAACGACGGCGACGGTGGCGGTCGGGGGACGGGGTGATTTCGGTCGAAGGAGATACGAGGGGGGAGAAAAAAGGAGGAATAAACGAAATGACCCGTGGAATCGATTAAAACCAACTTAAATTGATTTCCCTAACTATTGGTGTGGGCACGCTACCCAAAAATACTCGATTTGTAAAATTGGGTGCGGCCCTTTTTCGAAAAAGCGCGGCGAAACGCCTCGATTCAGAGTCGCCACCCAGATTTTAGCGGTGAAGTACCCAAGGAACCGAACTCGAAAACGTTTGCCACGTTTGTTTGATTTTGAAAAAGGCTTGTAGACTGGTCCGTCGTCACCTTCAATATCTGAGGTTTGGGAGCCAAGTTACGAGAGGGGAAGGGTTTTATGGCGCCCCCTCTCGCCCAATCCGGAGATCGGTCTTTACTCGGGCATTTTATAAAACGTTTGCATTTTTCTCTCATTTGATCATTTTTTAGCCAGTTAGGGCAGGGAACAGTTAACGGGGGTTAAAACTATAACAAGTTGCATTTATATGACAAAAATGTTTATGGATGACTTGATTGCAATGCTAAGTATAGATTGAGAACAAGCACTGAGCAGCCTGAACAAACTGGAATACGCTGCCATGAAGGAACGTGAGCAGATTCTGCCAGCATGATTAGACATGCGCACGCCACATCAAAATTGGCGTACTCCACTTTTTTGGTTCCTCAGTCTTTGTTTGCAATCCTCTGGGCTCTGGAAAAGGACCAGCGCACACCCAGGGCAAACCACGCAGTTTAATAGAACCTAATATATATAGTTACAGACATATGAGGTGGCTTCAAGTCAAGAAAAGCAGCATAATACCCCAAAAACAGTGTGGGGACAGGAAACAGGCCAAGATTACACTAAGATGCAAAGGCCAGTCACTGGATCGTGAGCCTACTGCCGTACGCCAGTTTCAAGTGCCGTACGCATGTAATACCACAATCCAGTGCTTGGCTTTGCATCATCTGGGCTCTGGAACACGACCAGAAGGATCCCAGAGGCCTTTCAAGACAAGATGAGAGCAAGTAATGGATGTTTACAACTAATTAAGTCTAAACACAGAAAGCAATAAATTGGTTCTTAGCATGCTGCTGGGTGATAAAAGAAGACATTAAAGCAAGAACAGGTGACCGATGATCCCCACGCCAGTAGTGCACGTACCACCAATTCTGGTGTACGGCTGAACGACACTGGCGTGCGCCACGTAGCACCTCACACGATCTTTGTATTTTACCAGTTTAAGGCCAGGACTAGTATTGTTTACTAGCCTGGATCTTGCTGGTCCCCCTCAGGAGCTGAAAACAGAAAGGGACGGAAAGGTGGTATACCTTTTTGTTTGAGGATTGAAGGTGGTATTGAGCTTAAAGCTTGGAGATGGAGGCTTAGATGGTGACTGGATATCAGTATGGTGTATGGAAGTGGGTTACCTTCCTTTCTCTTTCAATGGAAGAAAAGAGATGGAGAGCAAGAAAGAAGGAAGAAGAGAGCTTTTTCTTCTTAATGAGGCTAACCCCTTGCAAATGAATGCAAGGGGGGTATTTATAGAGGGGGAGAGACTGAGCTCAGTTGGTGCTAAGGCCTGTTTGGCTGGTGGGAAGAGGAGGGGAGCCTCCCATGCATTAAATGCATGGGACTTGCCTTGATGGGGGGTGTAGGAGAGAAGGGGGGCGTCCCTGCAGAATGCAATCATCAGGGAGACTGTAGTCGACGTCAAGGTGGCACAAAAGTCTCGTCCATGTGGCTGAATAAAGTTGATTTGACCGGGTTTGACTGGCGTGCGCCACACTGGGACCGGCTTGCGCCAGTTATAGCTGAGCCAACGGTCGATGACTGACACGTGGCAGCTAACTGGCGTACGCCTCCAAGACACTGGCGTATGCTAGTTGGGTTTTGCTGGGGCTGTTTGGCTCTGGTTTGAAGGGTTTGAAATGGGTTTGAAAGGGGTTTGGGACGCTCAAAGCTCAAACACACCTTCGTCCTCAGACTGTTCTCGACTATAATCATCATTGGGGGAATAAAAAGGTCGACAAATAACGTTATCTGGACAGTCCGGATTGGGGTGTCTACAGTTGGCGTTCTCACGGTCGAGACATCAATATCTCACCCGCGTCATCGATCCTTCGACCGCTGAATCTATTTCCTGGCCCCCTAATCAATCTCTCATAGCAGCATCAAATTTTGCTCGATGCACCAATTCAAGCCCTTATGGAATTCTAGGTCCTCGGCCAACATAATAAAAGACAGAGAATGACGAAAATAGCCTTGGGGGTACTCCTGAGTAAATGCAACGTGATCAAAACCAGCCTTGGGGGCATCTCCGAGCATATGGAATCTCAAAAATCAGTGCCAAAACCACTCCAGGATTGTCAACTCCACGCTCTCCATGCTCCGCAGCTTTATGTTCATTCATTATCAAACAGCTCCATGCACACTAACCTAACAGCTCTACGCAGCTCTACACTTGTCATCTCAACAGCCCCGTGCTCATTATTGCTTTGTTTGTCGATATATCAAATAAGATCACCCCAAGCGTAAGGTATAAGTGTCCAATTGAAGCATAATAATCTGGAAGACCGGGATCGTACCCACGGGAATAATTAATACGGCTTTGCTGGATTTGTAGAAGTAAGCACGATTTTCGGCTTTTAGGCAGCCAACTTTGTTTTACGTTTGCGGTGGAAAGTAAAAATGGCTAAATTGAAAAGTGAATAAACTAGGATAAAAAGCAGATTAGGTCTAGGAATTACTAACACCCACGACTCGAGTTGAACTACATTTTTCACCCAATTACACAGTTTAAGATACTCAATTAAGGTTCCCAAACCGGAAAATAAGATGGTTCGATTACCAAGCTAGCTTTATAATTTATTTAGCAAATGCCTCGTGCGACAGAGCTCCAAGCATCATGTGTGGTAAGTAGGCGATGCTCTTACCTACACATGATCAAGGGGGTTAACACCTTAGCAATTTGACAAATAAACCCGAACCCCACATCGATTTTTGAACCAAAAATTAAAACTTTATTGGTGAACAATGCAATTTTTACTCAAGCCATGAGGTGCTAATCACCGTACGACCTAACCTTAGAAAACTACTCACACATATCTATGAAGATAAGAGCAAGCAAAAATCTACTAAGCATAATTGAAATAACAACGCTAGAAGAAAATTAGATTAAACGATAGATCGGAGTAGCGGCTACAACTTTAATGAAGACAAAATTAACAAAAACTAATTAAGTAAAGCAGGAAATTTAAAATTAAAGTGCTGGAAAATGAAGAACAATTCAAAATCTAGATCTAGATCTAAAAATGATGCATTCAAATCTATTCTATTTGTTTGTACAATGGCATCACGAGCTTTTATACTCCAAGGTACGTGCACGGAATATTCTTCAGGAGATCCAAAAATCCTTCTCCTAAGGCTCTCGATACCGATGGCAACGGCCTTACACTGCTGAGCTAAGGTGCTCGGTACCGATTGGATAAATTGAGTTCTACCGATGCCGAGCTTGCTGATGGCTGTCATTGAATCAGCTCAGTACCGATGGACGCTGGCCTGATCTACCGATGCCGACGTGGCTTCAAGGTCTCTGATAATTGGCTCAGTACCGATTGAATGTAATTCATGGTACCGGTGCCTACGTGCTTAAGTCCAGCCCTTGGTCATTTGCTCCGCCTTGCTAATTTGAGAGCCGTCGGGTGACCTTGCCTTAGCCATCGGGTGACCTTGCCTTAGCCATCGGGTCTTAAAACTTTGTCATTAGGTGATTTCCTACAAAACAAAACCAATACACCTCGCGAGTAGAAAGCAATCAAAACAACTAAGTTTAAGCGATAAAATAAACTAAAACTAAATAACTAGCGCACCCTCTATTGCATAATCGGGTGCTTATCACACCCCCCAACTTGAGGTTTGCTAGTCCCTAGCAAATAAACTACGAAGAATTTGAAAACTAGCAATCTTGCAATTCATTCTGCTATCATAACTTAGAACATGCTCAACATTGTAAACTAACAAGAGTTCAATCAATCCGGCTTTTTATTTCATTTCTACAATTCACAATTTCCGCATCCAATTAAACAGGTCATGCATCAAGCAAGTCTAAGAGCAAGCATAAAAAGGTTTGTGTCCTCGAACAAAGGGACGATACGGGACACAAAACCTGCAAATTCAGACTAGTTATCATATCCCACGAGGAAGTGCTTTACAAATAGGCGACAGCGAACAAGAAATATTATGCCTCAAACAACGAAAGCATTTTATTCAATAGAATTAACAACTAACAGATGAAAATTGGATAGCGACGGGAAAGCATACCATGCAACTAGCTACACAGACATCAAATAGTCAATCATAATGGAATCCATGTGCGCATAGGATCAACTAAGGTCTTTTTAAGCTTGTAATGACCTTGGTTACAAAGAACAAGTTAGCAAAAATGGGCGACAGTCTATTTCTAGCTTGCTTAACTACCCGAGTGACCGCCGTCAACTCAAAATGAACCAAGTCAAGGGTCAAACCAATAAACCAACTTCTAATAATGTTCAAAACTAAACTATAAACTGAAATGCAACAAAACGAAAGGATAGAGTGGTTGGCATGTCAACCAACCTAGACCCCGACCAAGTAAAGGGGATTTTCTAACCACCGACTCACTAACTCCTCACATCATCATACCACCACCTCAATCAGCCAATTCTTCACTCTCATACCCTGCAAAATCATCACTGACTTCCCCCTCATCCACTGGCTCCGGATCATATTTCACCCCGTGCTGTTGCTCCAGAGTCTATGTCTGCCAGGCTCTCTCTCCTCTGTCTCTCCAAATCCCTCATAATCTATCTCCTCTCAACCTTCTCCTTCCTTTGTGAATTAATGAGTGCCCCCCCTTGACAAAACAACTTCTTAATCCAGGATGTTTGTTTCTCCTTTTTGGACGGCATTGTGGTCAAATAATCCCCCTTTTGAACATGTTTATCCTTAGCAGCATGAGTTTGTGACAGACTTTTTTCATCAAATGAATCATGAAATGGTCCAGGTAAAAGCTCCTCCAACTTCTCATATGTCCACCCCTTAACTCCTTGTTCGTCGCTGTAACGCCCCGAATTTTGGGTACGTTAAAAGGACATTTTATTCATAAAATCAAATGGAGTCTGGCTCTTATTACAACAAATACTCCCACAAGAGTTCAATATTTACACAAATGGAGGGGGTTCTAGGGTTCCTAACTACAGCTCCTCCTGCTCCTCCATTCTTGCCAGCTCCTCAGCTCCAAAAGCCTCCACGGTGATCTGCTTACCCTGATCATCTACAAAATCTGACACATTATACCGGCGTCGCCACCCATATAATATGTCAGGGTCACCAAAAGGTAACACCGTGAGCTACAATAGCTCAGCAGGATAATCTCATACCCGCTAACCCATACTTACAAACAACAGGAAATAACACATCGATTTCCACATGATACATATATACGCAGCTAACAATGACACATCCACATTCGTTAATCAACTATCGTTGGTGTCCAAGAGTTTCGTGTTTCTCCTACGCGACTCATCGTAGACCGTGTCAACATTTTCATTTACAAAATAATCTTTCAAAAATCATTTGTTTAACACAAAACATTTGCATTGGCTCCGTACCACGGATAACCAAGCTACACACCCAACCTCGGTTCCGCCGTTCCGGACTCCCGAGTATCCTCACAATGGTTCCGCCGTCCCGGGTTCCCATTGGCACACAAAAAATATTTGCATTGGCTCCGTAACGCGGATAACCAAGCTACACACCCAACCTCGGTTCCGCCGTTCCGGACTCCCGAGTATCCTCACAATGGTTCCGCCGTCCCGGGTTCCCATTGGCACACAAAACTTGCATTGGCGCCTCTCCGCGGATAACCAAGCCATATTACCAATGAGGCTACCACGTCCGGCCGCATTGGCAATCTTCACAATGGGCTACCAAGTCCGGCCACATTGTGGTTTTCACAATCCACGCAATGGGCTACCAAGTCCGGCCACATTACGAGTTTTCATACACACAACAGGCTACCAAGTCCGGCCACGTTGCGGTTTTCACAATCCACGCAATGGGCTACCAAGCCCGGCAACATTACGAGTTTTCATACACACAACGGGCTACCAAGTCCGGCCACATTACGAGTTTTCATACACACAATGGGCTACCAAGTCCGGCCACATTGCGGTTTCAAAACACATCTCATCATTATCCACACCCTAGGTGTCATGTTTCTACTTTCTCGGTTCTCGTGTCTCGTTACATGTATAGACTCCGCGGTAAGCATGAAACATACTAACAAGATCATCCAATTCTATACTACTTATCATGCTAAATCATCACTTATAGCATAACGCCACATGTACGGACGCCCTTGGAGTGTATTACTTATGCTTTATTCAAAGCACAACGCCACATATACGGACGCCTTTGGAGTGAAATCACTTATGCTTTATCACACCACAAGTAATACAAGCAATTCATATATGCATACTCATAATCATCTTAAAGATCAAAATACAAATACTTCTAAACAGACGATAAGTAAGTAAAAAGGAATAACCTACTTTATACTTGGGGTGAACGATAAGGATAACTACATATACGTAGAGTTAGGGGACAAGGAATCCTACCTTACTTCTTGGCGGTAGTAACGGCTTACGGACGGTAATCGGCGGTCGGATGGAGTAACTTCCTACGGTGGTCTCAGGTAGCTTCGAAAGAGAAAGGTTTCTCTCGAAACTTCTTCTACTTTATGGATCGAAGGGTGGTCGAGTGGCGGTTTAGTGGCGGCCTAGGATGAGTTTCTTGAAGAACTCAAGAAGAACTCAAGAACAAAGAAGAACTAAGCAAGAACAAAGAAAGAACAAGATTTTTCTAGAGAGAGAAGTTGCTAGGTGAAGTGTGAGTTAAATGAGAAATATGGGGTGCTATTTATAGGCAAAACCTTGGGCTCTCCCTCCCTCTCATGGCCGGCCCCCCCTCTCTCTCCATACCTCAAATTTTGACACGTCATGTAATCATGGAAGATCAAAGGCTACTTGGTAGGCTTGCATGGCTAGGTTAGGCTAAAAGGTAGGCTTGCATGGCTAGTTTGTACCAAGGATGGGATTTATGGAAGATTTGTTTAGAAAGAAGGAGACAATGGTACAAGATTTTGTGCTAAACAATAATAGAAGTACAAATGGGGAGTTATGTTTGGTTAGGAGAAAGATTCACCCATGGATTTGAAAGATGTAGGAAAGTCAAGTCAAGGTACAACCCATCTTCCTCTCTCCTTCCTCTCTCTCTCTCTCTCTCTCTCTCGTCAAGTCAAGGTACAACCCATCTTCCTCTCTCTCTCTCTCTCTCTCTCTCTCTCTCTCCCTCTCTCTCTCCTAGTACTACATATATATATATATATATATATATATATATATATATGCATATAAACAAGAAAGAATAAATACAAAGTACCAAGTACAAGATTTTCCAAATCAAAAATCCTCTTAAAGAAATCCAATAAGACACATGCCACCTTAAATAAACTAGTGTACTAATGTACTCTAGGAAGAACAACTCCCCAATAAATTAATCCAATTGGGTACAAAACCCCAATACAAAATAATATTAAGGGTACTTTTAAGAATCTTAGGCCTTAAAGGCTACTAAGGCTAATAAGTACTTTCAAATTAAAATATTGGTACTTCATCACATGGGAATTTAGAAAAAATGACTAGTTGAAAGAATAACTCTTTTACCCAATGGATAATAGCTACTAGGAAACTTTTATAGTAAAATAATCAAAAAGTACTTTAAATTTTTTTTATAAAAGTCTATAATAGTATTTTGTTCAAATATTTCAAAAATCCTTTTATTATAAAGAATTGGGTTTCTATTATCCAATGGATAATAGTTCCCTTAACATTTATCGTCCAATGGACAAAGAATAAAACCAAATTAATAAAAGGAAATAAATAAGTAATTTCTAGGGTTGAAAAGGTTGACTAGTCAAATCAACTTTATTGGAAGGTTCTTTAGTCACATCGGTACTTTATTTGGTCAAAAGACTTTATTACCCAAGGGTTACTAACTTCCCTTGTGGTTATTACCCAATGGATAATAATTCCCCTTGCAGTTAATAACCAATGGATAAAAGAAGTACAAGTACCTTTTTATTAAAATAAATTTTTGAAAAGACTACATGTACATTTTTTTTTAAAAAAGTTTATTGTCCAATGGACAAAAATTACCCTAACCATTATGGACCAATGGGTAAAGGCAAAAGGTTCAAAAGTTTCAAAAAGTCCAAAAGGTTCATCGAGTAACTAGGTGAGTTGGTTGCTCAGTTCCTCCAACTAGTCGGTTAGAAACCAACTAAATTGGTCAAGTAGGGTTTCTAGTCGAGAGCAAAATTTTAACTACGACGAAAATTAACAAGCAATCATATAGCCACACAAGAGAAAATAAGTAATTCAAATAAAATTCAAATATTTAACGAAATTTTTATTGACCAAAATTCAGGGTCGTTACAGTCGCACAAACTAGTGATCATACAGGGGAAAGGCATGATGGCAGTAATCAACGTGTTAGCTCTAAATCTCTCAATTGAGTGAAAATGAACACCGCCCAATCCACTATCAAATCATTAGCCGTGAATGCATACAGAATCTCTCCACTGTACCGAGTTGGTCTAATCTGAGCCTCGGGAGTATAAATTGCAACGAACTACTTTATTTAAAATCTAAAGCTAGCCTTGAAATTTCCGGGTACATGGGGTACTGTAGCTTTCGAGGGGTCAATACAAAGAATCCTATTCACCACCTATTCATCCAGCCTCTGATCTTTTCTAGGATAATTCACCAAATCAAGAGGGGGTCGCTGAATTTTCAAATATCGAACAATGTCATTGGGGGTAATCACAACATCAATGCCCCCTACTTGAGAAATAATTCTAACAACCGGGTCACTTTCCCAATTGACCTCAGGAATTTGCATGTATTTATAAAACTCAATAACAGCATTCTTATTATATTCAACTAACGGTTCAGTCCAGAATTGCAAACCTTTGCGCATGATGTAACAGAGACCCATGTGATCAGGCTTGAATTTCCTGGCATCCACTTGACGCTCATTCTTGAACTTCCGACTATCAAAACTGCCCTCCCAAGTCTTTCTTTTGTCAGCTGCAATCTCAGTCGGAGTCCTACGCCTTTTCCTACTCCGAGAACCCGAAGTTTCCTCCGGCTGACTTTCCTCCTCCTCTGCCAAAAAGTTATCTTCCTCCTCAATTTTTGGTTGAGAAGGAGGAGCACGGTGCGCTGTCTGTTTAATCCTCGGCATTGAAAGCAAATAGGGATTTTGGGTATTTTCGGATTTTTGAGGGAATTTCTAGGGTTTTGGTTTTTGAGTGGAAAAATGAGAATGTAGGGTAAGAATATAGTGGGGGCAAGGATAAATGAGTGAAAAATATGAAGAAAGTTCGGATTTTTGAGGAAAAACAAGAGAATTTCGGATTTAAAAGGGGAAAAATGGATTTACCTCTTTTTGGCTTGAAAATCACCAAATTGGTGGATGAATCTTGAGTTTTGTTGAAGGAGATGAGGGATTGGGTGGGTTTATGGAAGAATATGGAGTTTTTGGGTGGAGATTGAAGGTTTAGGGCTAGGGTTTTGGAGTTCAATGGAGGAATGGAGAGAAGGGTAGTCGGCTGTTGAAGATGAAGTGGTGCACTATTCGTAACTGAAGTCTGAACTGATCTGCACTGAAAACCATCGGTACCGATAGGCAATACTTCATTCCATCGATGCCGAGCCTGTTACCTCTGACTTGAAAAACATGTTTGATACCGATAGATATTATAACTTCTAATCGGTACCGAACTGCTTAGATGGACTCCTGAAATTCCCTCGGTACAAATACCAGGTGAGAGCTTCTACCGCAAATACCAGGTGAGAGCTTCTACCGATGCTGACATTGCTAACTCAGAATTTCTGCCTTTCTTCAATTTGGTCCCCGGATTTTCCAACAACTCCTCCAATAACCTCCCAAAACACCTTTTGAACAATGAACACACATCCCGACAACCCTCCAAACAACCGGTCACCTAGGTTAAAGCAAACAACAGGAAAAGACAGTATGAAGTAGGACGAGGTGACACATATGTGGTATGATCATGCAAAGAATGCCTTATATACTTTCTTAAGTGCGTTTTGGATTCCAAAATGATTGAAAATCGACATTCAAACACAATTAGAGATGGACATGCGATTATTCACCTACACTACAAGTATGTTTATTGAAAGATGAGGATATGGACCAAAACTTGCTCAAAAACTTAACTCAACACCTAGACTATTCAATTTCAACTAAGCATGTGAATTGAGAAGTACAAAATTTCTTAGGATTGCTACGAACTCTTGCCAACTAACAATTATAGAGCATGCAACAAGTCATGGAAAAGAGCTAAAAACTATGACAAGGAAGAATTGCAAGTAAAAATCTTTATTTATTTTTGAAGTTTTTGAAATTTCTCATTTTTTTGGATTTTCAATTTGTATTGTTTTTGGATTTTTCAAATTTTTCACAAAATCAAACAAATAGCACATAAGTTAACCATCCCCCCAACTTAAAGCGATGTTATGCCCTCATAGCATGAAGAACAAGAATGAAGAGAGGAAGAGTGCGCGAATGTACCGTCCAAGGAGAATGTCAACCCCTAAATACCTCAACCAAGTTGGAGGATTTCATGTCAATGTCTCGTTCCAGTCAAATTTGATGCTTCCAAGGTTTACTCCTTCGGTTCTAGCAACTCGGAACGACAGCTAGTCACACTGGGCCATATCCAAAGCTTTATCGGACTAACAACCGCGGCTTGTAGCCACACCCATGCTTAGGGCTCCTGAACGCCTCCTCACCCCAGCCTTAGGCCCAAACTACCAAGGCTGGTGTGGTAGCATATAAACCTTGCAGAAGACTTAAGATAACGACTTTCCACAAAACAATTGACATTAGAACCACCGGCCCGTATTATCCGGTTTCAAACAAAAACAAAAATGAAAAGACAGAAAATAAAGAAAAATAAGAAATAATTAAAAGCAGATAAAAATATGCAAAACAGAATGAAATGCACCACCCGATCATCACGCGATCACACGAGTCATACTTTTCTTCCCATCCCTTACCGGTGGGGTAAGAAATGGGTGGCTATACTAGACCGTCGAAAATTTGTTAAGCTAGCGCCCGTAATAAAATTTATTGCTTGACCTCGCCAAACAACTAAGTTCAGCGTCCCCTAAGATCAAATCAAAGTAAGAAAAGATACAACCTAGCGTGCACTCTAGGCAACATCAAACCTCACCCACAAATCTAAGTTGCCACCGATTAGGGACAATCTCGGAGAGCATGGATCATTAACAATAAACTATTACCAAGAAGAACTAATGAAAGCCCTTTTTACACTAACACATTGGTAAAATCGTTTGCATGTGAGGTGTCTCCAAGACTTTATTCAAAACAAGAAAAACATAACATAACAAAACAAAACATGGCAAAACAAGAAAGAAAAACAAATATGTACAATATATACAATTTAATATCAGAACTCGGAGCATCAAAGTCACATCTAGACTCCGCCAAACAATGAAGTCCATCGTCCCCTAAGATCGTAACTAGTAAGCAACAAGATAGAGCCAAAGTACGTTAGCACGGGAATATCAAGGCCTAACATATGGATCTATACCGCCCCCGTTAGGGCTAATCTGGAAGATGTGAGTGTTTTACTGTGAATTACTCCTATCAGAAAAGCTAATTAAAGCCCTATGTCATTGATATTAAATGATTTTGCCCTTCGAACTGGAGCTGGGTACACGATCCTTCTTTTAGTAGCGGCGTGCGAAGCTACATATACCCAAGTCAATGGTGGGTACCCCCTACTCGGGGGCCGGGTCCGACAAACAATTAAGTTCAGCGGTTACGCTTTCGCTCCCCGTGCAAAAATAGTGGAAACAAGCTAGATTAACGGATCGACCGTGTAAACTGGATCGATCAACTCCTCATCCGGTTCTCCAACCTAAAAAATACCAAGAAATGGTTTAAGTTTTTGACCATTTACTTTAAAAGATTTACCATTAATTGGATTCAAAACATCAACAGCACCATGAGGATAAACATGTTCAACAACATACGGCCAGCCCAACGAGAACATAATTTACCAGGACACAAATGAAGCTTAGAATTGTATAAGAGTACCTTCTGGCTAACCTCGAAGTCTTTCCGGTGAATTTGCTTGTCGTGGTAAGCCTTGACTTTTGCTTTGTATATGGCGGTGTTGTCATAAGCATCTCTCCAAATCTCTTCAAGCTCGTTGAGTTGTAGCCTTCGTGTGCCCCGGCGGCCGGTAAACGATAATTTAGTATCTTGATTGCCCAATATGCTTTGTGCTCAAGCTCTACCGAAAGATAGCATGCTTTTCCAAAAATCAAACGATACGGCAAAGCTCCCAAGATGGTCTTGTATGCGGTGCGATAAGCCCATAGTGCATCGGTCAAACGAAGACTCCAATCTTTACGGTTCGAATTCACCGTCTTTTCCAAGATATGCTTGATTTTCCTATTTGCCAGTTCTGCTTGCCCATTCGTTTGTGGATGATAAGCGGTGGAGACCTTGTGAGTGATACCATACTTCTTCATCAAGGCTTCAAAGATGCGATTGCAAAAGTGGGTGCCTTGATCGCTGATGATAGCTCTTGGCATTCCGAAGCGTGACAAAATGTTATCCTTAAGGAACTCCACCACCACCTTGGCATCATTGGTACGCGTTGCAATTGCTTCAACCCATTTTGATACATAATCTACCGCCAACAAGATGTACAAATTCTCGAAAGAAATAGGGAATGGTCCCATGAAGTCAATGCCCCAACAATCAAAAATCTCAACTACTAGAATGTTTGTTAGTGACATTTCGTCCTTCTGAGTCACACTTCCAAGCTTTTGACAACGTTCACAAGCGACGCAAAAGTGATAAGCATCCTTGTGCAAACTTGGCCAATAAAACCCACATTGTAGCACCTTGGCGGAAGTCTTCTTAGATGAGTAGTGGCCCCCACAAGCTTTCAAATGGCAAAACTCGAGAATTCTCCGTTGATCTGAATCTGGAACACAACGGTGCACTATTTGATCTTGGCAATACTTGAAAAGATAAGGTCGTCGTATCTTCATGAAGGAAACGACTACATTCTTGAGGAGACCAATATGGTGGTAAGAGACCCGTAGCCAAATAATTCACAATGTCAACAAACCATGGGGTACTCGAAACGGCCAGCAACTGTTCGTCTGGGAACGTGTCCATAATCAGAAGATTCGGAGTAGGATCCTCAAACTGTAGCCTCGATAAATGGTCGGCTACCACATTCTCGACACCCTTCTTATCCTTAATGGTCAAATTGAATTCTTGGAGAAGTAAAATCCACCTTATCAAACGAGCTTTGGCATCTTGCTTGGTGAGTAAATACTTGAGAGAAGAGTGGTCCGTATAAATGGTAATAGGAGCGCCACCGATCAAGTATGATCGGAATTTGTCAAGAGCGAACACCACGGCAAGTAACTCCTTTTCTGTGGTAGTGTAATTCATCTGCACATCATTCAACGTCTTGCTTACATAATGAATCACATAAGGATGCTTGTCCTTCCTTTGTCCCAAAACAGCACCTACAGCATAGTCGCTTGCATCACACATAAGCTCAAATGGGAGGCTCCAATCGGGTGGTTGCACGATAGGAGGAGAAGTGAGACTATCCTTCAACTTGACAAATGCTTGCTCACATGCAGGAGACCACTCAAACAGTACATCCTTGGCAAGAAGATGGCACAAGTGTCGAGAAATAGCACTAAAATCCTTTATGAAACGTCGATAAAACCCAGCATGCCCCAAGAAAGAACGGATGTCTTTGACACACTTCGGAGTAGGGAGATTCCCAATTAAATCAACATTGGCCTTATCCACCTCAATTCCCTTCGACGATACAATGTGGCCCAAAACGATACCCTGAGTAACCATGAAATGGCATTTCTCCCAGTTTAGCACCAAATTCTTTTCCTCACATCTTGTCAGAACTTTCTCCAAATTGGACAAGCAAGCTTCGAATGAGTCACCGAAAATAGAGAAATCATCCATGAAAACCTCTACAATCTTCTCGACCATGTCACTAAAAATCCCCATCATACACCTTGAAAATGTTCCCGGAGCATTGCACAAACTAAACGGCATACGTCAATAAGCAAAAGTTTTGAAGGGGCAAGTGAAAGTCGTTTTCTCTTGATCCTCTAGAGCAACTTCGATTTGATTGTAACCGGAATAACCATCTAAGAAACAATAGAATGCATGCCCGGCTATCCTTTCCAAGATCTGATCGATAAATGGCAAAGGGAAATGATCCTTTCTTGTGCTTGCGTTGAGTTTCCGATAATCAATACATACCCTCCATCCCTTCTGAACACGTGTTGGCACTAGCTCATTCTCCTCATTACGCACAACTGTAACCCCGGATTTCTTTGGTACAACTTGAATCGGGCTCACCCATTTACTATTAGCGATGGGATAAATGATCCCAACATCCAAGAACTTTAAGACCTCAGCACGAACTACATCCTTCATATGGGGGACCAATTTGGTTCTTCCAATTGTGGCTTTTGGCATATTTCCAAGAGTTCTGCACTTCTCTCTCTCAACAAGTTCATATACATGGTGAAAAATTTGCTATTCTTTCTTCCGAACCACTTTCTTTGGTAGAATATCTCTGTTTCTTCCCTACCATATCAAAAGAACGGGATGCCAACAAATTTTATCCCTTTTATGATATTAGCATTGGCCCTGACTAGTCAAGGAAAATCATGACCAACAAAGGTGATCTCTCTATTTCTGATGCTTGGGGAAGCTTCCTGGTAAGTAGGGAAATCCACGTTGGAGTCTATTACCAAACTTTGAACAAATATAATGTGGAGACATACTGCCCTGCCCAATTTGCCAGGCAATTTGGTATGGTTCAAGCAGTCCCTCTTCCCTATGTGGGCACTTCCAACATTCCTATCCACAAACGTCTCAAACTTGGCCAAGACAACACCAAGAACTTTAATCTTATAGTTGGGAATGCCAAGAGAAGATTTGTAGCTCAAGATTTCACTATCAATCCTTCGACCACTCTCAAATTTACTCAATGGTGGCACAATTCGATGGTTGTTTACACTGGTACTTATCTTGCCAAGAAATTTTTGAAATATATAAATTTTGCCCCCTCTACCTCCAAGAGCATAGCTCTTGAAGGTTCCCAAACCATTTCTGATGATGGTTTTGGGGAATTTGATCAAAGTGATGGGGAGAAAGAGGTTGAACAATGTAGAGACCCGTATTTATTTTAATTAACTTTAAATGTTTATTGAGAAAGAAGTAAGGAATAATGGTTCTTATGTGATTTGGGGTCAAAGCGATAGAATTGATTGTGAAAGGATTTAAGGTGTGATTTGTGAATTTGGGAGTATATATAGGAGGGTAGGAGAGCATGGAATCATTTTTCCCTCTCACTCCCTCACCGGCTCTCTCTCCCTCTCTCGGCTCTCTCTTGCTCTCTCACCAAAACTCCTCAAAACCTTTACAAACTAACCTTCATTCCTCGTTCTACACATGATTTTGGGCTTGCTCTTCGTCGATTAAAGCTCGGTGTGGAGTATTTCGGTCGAATCAAGGTTTTCGAAAAGCTAGGGCTCATATTTTTGTGGGTTTCGTTCTTCGGCCTCGAGGTAGGGATTCTACCTCTCAATATATGTGATAGAAGTGCTCTCCTTGCTTGAAATCGTGTCTATTGTTGTTGTTGTTGTTGTTGTTGTGGTTGGATTCCTTGAAATCTGCAGAAAATATGCTCGAACACCCATTTGTATCGATACTGCTCTTCTCAGTATCGATACAGGAATCTCTGGAATGAACTTAGTTATTGAAATATCGATACTGATTAAATCAGTATCGATACAATCGCCTCTGGAACGTTTTTAAGGCCAGTTGTATGGATACTGAATTTCAATTCATAGTATCTATACTTCAATGCCTTAAGGCCAAGTTTTGTTCCTTGTTTCGACTCCATTGTCTTGACCCCCGATCGCTTCTAACTTATTCCAAACATCACCAAATCACTCCATAACATTATTGATCATATTCGTTGTGTTCGTTGTGTATCCTTGCAACCCTCGCCCCTTGTTTGGTATAATTGGATGTTGATTTCCATATGGACTTTGATGAAATTGAAATGACATGTTATGTGAGTTCGAGATTCTTGGACACTTATCGACACAACGAGAACATTTGGGGCCCATCGACGGATGGGTGCCTGGCAGGGGATATCGGGGTCCCATAATTAGCCCGGCAGGAGTGAATGCTCATATTGAACACTCAAGGCCCAACCTTCTAGGCAGGCGCTTGGCAGGGGATATCGGGGTCCCATAATTAGCCCGGCAGGAGCTTCGGCTCATGACACATTACGCGAAGTGAAATTGGACACATGGGAAGTTGAGATGAGTGATGGTTGAGGTGTTTACTAGATTTCGTATCGAGTATATTGGATTGTTGAACCTTGGTTATTGCCTATTGTTGGGTCTCCATCCCGTTCTTGCCTTATAATCATCCATGCATCTCTCTTGCATATAATGTTAGCGTAGAATTTCCTACTGGGCTAGTGTAGCTCAAGCGTATTATCATTTTCAGGTACTAACACAGGACAATAGCGTGCATGCTTGGAGTGCTTGGATGTGATCATTATTTTGAAAGCTATCGATTGAGAAGTTACTTAGGCATCTTTGTAAATCTCTTTTGAAGATGTATTTGTAACTATATGGTAAATCTTTTGACTATGGACTATTGTAACCCTTAACTCTTGAATATTCAGTACTTGTGTTACTTTGGGCCTCAGAGCCAAAGATGTAATATTTTGGGAACGCTATATTATTTTGGTTATCGTATGGATTATGGCGAGGTTTTATTTATGGAATTCATGTATATTTATGTTAAAAATCGAGGGTGTGACAACTTGGTATCAGAGCCAGATTTAGAACACCTAGAGACCGTGGGGAGACGTTTTGTCTCATGGGTTCAAAATGTCGCGCCTTCTAACATAACTTGTGCATGGTTGTGTGCCTAACATTCGTATGACTACTTGACATTGCTTTTTCAATATAGTAGAGTATCGAGTAGTTATTATTAACCAGTGTTGGAAATTTGGGGGCTTAGACCTCATAGTTGTGATGTTGTGATTAACAGTTTTCCTTTCTTATATCATGTAGTAAGATGCCTCCGAAATCGCGTGTTAGACGGGGTGTGGCAGGGAACCGGGGAGGTCGTGGCCATGGCCGTGGCCGTGGGGTGCCACCGGAGGATGAGGTTAGTCAGCATGGGGAGAACCCAGGTGGGAATCCGGGGGCTGGGGCCGGTAGGGGTGCAGGAATACCACCCAATCAAACTCAATTTGCTAGGGATCTTGTCGCAGCACTTACAGCTGCAAATCTGTTCAACTAAGCTCCTAGAGAAAATGCAGACAACCGAGCCTTATCAGCAATGCGAGAATTTAGCCGTAGGAATCCACCGACGTTTGATGGGACAAATAGTGACCCTCTTGTGGCCGATCATTGGTTAGCACAAATCCGTAAACTTTTCAATGCTCTTAAGATTACCGAAGATGATTTACGACTGAATATCTTGGCTGTTCAACTTATCGGGGAAGCCAATGAGTGGTGGGAATCTGTCCTAGAATCTAGGAAGGATGCGAGGAGAGCGGCAAGGACCGTAGCTCAAGTAGATGAGCCAGACGTTGAGAATTTGACATGGGCAGAATTCGAGGCGTTATTTGAGGAGCAGTATTTTCCAGAAACTAGCCGTGAGCAATTGACGGACCAATTCGAAAAGTTAGAGCAAGGAAGCATGACCGTGTCGGAGTACGCACAAAAGTTTCAGTCTTTATCTCGATTTGCGCCAGAGTTGGTGGCGACGGAGGAAAGGAAATGTAGACGTTTTGAGAAGGGGCTTCATAATACCGTGAGGAGAATGGTAATGGTGCAACGTAAGACAAAATACGCCAAGGTTGTTGAGTGTGCGAGAAGTATTGAGATACCAAAGGAAGCGCAGAGGAATAGGGGAGTTTGGGAACCGAGGCAACAAGTTGGGAGTGTGAGTTCGTCGTCGGGAAGCTTTGGGAGTCAAGGACGGAAGAGACAGAGGGAACCATCTCAGCAACCATCTAATCAATCCAACTTTAGGGTACCTTCTTCTTCAAGGACTCGGGGTGTTTTGTCTAGGCCTCCGTCTGTGTGCTACAAGTGCAATCAACCTGGACACATTCGTGCTCAGTGTCCACATCTCCAGAAGGCTTGTTATGTTTGTGGGAAGATGGATCATCTCGCTAGGAATTGTCCTCAGGGGTCGATAGTGCAAAGTGAGTCGGGTTCCGGGCAGTAGCCGGGAATGGGGTATAATATTGACCAACAGTCTAGGGGCACTCAGAGGCAGCAGCAGCCTCACTTCCGCCGGACTACGTCGGTTCAGAGTTTCGGGGGTGATAAGGGAGCGAGTTCTTCCGCGCCTGCTCAGGGTTCTGGTCAGAGGGGAGGTCATGTGCAGGGTCAGGGTACCCAGGGTCGTGTTTTCAACATCAACTCGAATGCTTCACCTTCTGTTTCTCAGGCTCCAGAAGCATCCATTGTGAGGGGTACATTTCTTTTGTTCAACTCCTTTGCTAAAGTACTCTTTGATTCTGGAGCATCGCATTCATTCATTGCTGCATCATTTGTGTGTGCTTTGGAATTGGAAACGGAGAATCTTAGTCCTCCTTTGTTTGTTGAGACACCTTTAGGGGGTAGAACGCCTCTTGATCGTATTTGTCGAGATTGTGAGTTGGTCATTTGTGACCATCGTTTTGTATTCGACTGCATCATTTTGGGAATGACGGGGTTTGATCTTATCTTAGGAATGGATTGGTTATCCACATTTCAGGCTACCATCGATTGTTTCAAGCGTCGAGTTCGTATTTGTCCTCTTGAGGGTCCTTGTTTCTAGTTCTTTGGGGAACGTCGGAAGCCATTGGAACCGTATCTATGTGGGTCTCGAGAGCGCGAGTCAATTTATTCCTTGTTGGCGAGTTTGACATTAGATGAAGATTTGTCGACACGTGGGGAGTTACCCTTAGTAGTTCGCGAATTTCCCGATGTTTTTCCTGAAGAGTTACCTGGTTTACCTCCTGAAAGAGAGATTGAATTCGTTATCGATTTACTACCCAGTACCGCTCCTATCTCTATACCTCCGTATCGTTTCGCACCAGCCGAATTGAGAGAGTTAAAGACTCAGTTGCAGGAATTGGAGAACTTAGGATTCATTCGTCCGAGTACGTCACCGTGGGGAGCACCGGCTCTTTTGGCGCAAAAGAAGGATGGTTCACTCCGCTTGTGTATCGATTATCGTAAGCTAAACCGAGTTACCATTAAGAATAAGTATCCCATGCCTAGAATCGATGATTTGTTTGATCAACTTCGGGGTGCGACCTGTTTTTCCAAAATTGACTTGAGGTCCGGTTATCACCAGTTGAGGGTTCGAAGAGAGGATATTCCTAAGACCGTTTTCCGCACTCATTATGGCCATTACGAATTCGTTGTTATACCTTTCGGATTGACCAACGCTCCAGCTACATTCATGGACTTAATGAATCGTATCTTTCGTGCGTACCTTGATCGTTTTGTGGTTGTATTCGTCAATGATATTCTTATCTATTCGCCAACGGAGGAGGAACACCAATCGCATCTCACCATTGTTCTTGAAATCTTAAGGGGGCACCAATTGTACGTCAAGCTTAGTAAGTGTGAGTTTTGGTTATCCGAAGTCAAATTTTTGGGTCATGTGGTTTCGAAGGGTGGCGTGTCTGTAGACCCGGGGAAGATAGAGTCCGTTATGAATTGGCAACGACCGACGAACGTGTTTGAAATCCGTAGTTTCTTAGGTTTGGCCGGGTACTACCGTCATTTTGTTCTCGATTTCTCTCGTTTAGCGGCACCAATGACTAGATTAACCCGTAAGGGGACTTGTTTTTTTTGGAGTGACGCATGTGAGATGGCCTTTAAAGAATTGAAGAAGCGATTGACAACTGCACCGGTTTTGATTGTGCCCGAACGTGGAGTTGGCTACTCTGTATATTGTGATGCGTCTAAGGAAGGGTTAGGGTGCGTGTTGATGCAAGCGGGACGAGTAGTAGCGTATGGATCGCGGCAGTTAAAACTCCATGAGCGAAACTACCCTACCCATGATCTAGAACTTGCGGCCGTCGTTTTTGCTTTGAAAAGTTGGCGCCATTATTTGTACGGTGAGAAATTTGAAGTCTTTTCCGACCACAAAAGTTTGAAATATTTGTTTTCTCAAAAGGAACTTAACCTTCGACAACGCCGTTGGATGGAGCATTTAGAGGACTACGATTTCGAATTGCAATACCACCCGGGGAAAGCGAACGTCGTGGCGGATGCATTGAGTAGAAAACCGATACACTTAGCGAGTCTAGCTATCCACGAGTGGAAAATGATGAACGATTTGGGCTTTTATGCTTCGCATTTCGAGGAAGTTTGGGAAGGAGTTACGTTATGTAACTTGACCGTGCAATCAACTTTATCGACTCAAGTAATTGAGGCTCAACAACACGATGAAGAAGCGAAGGAACTTCGTGCTAGATTCCTTAGTGGAAAAGCTCAAGAAGGGTGGATGATACACGCCGATCAAAGCTTGCGTTATCAAGGAAAGTTGTTCGTACCCGTTTCGTGTCGGGAAGAAATCTTGCGAAAGTTTCACCATGCACTGTTAGCCGTCCATCCGGGGGGAACGAAAATGTATCATGACTTGCGTAGGCAATTTTGGTGGTCCGGAATGAAAAGGGACGTGATTTTCGTATCCAAGTGTCTTACGTGCCAACAAGTGAAAGCCGAACATCAACGACCCGCGGGGGAGTTACAACCGTTGCCTGTGGCTGAGTGGAAATGGGAGAACGTGACAATGGATTTCGTTACGGGTTTACCGAGGTCGCCGAGGGGGCATGACGCTATTTGGGTAATCGTGGACCGTCTGACAAAAACCGCACATTTCTTACCTATTCAGGTTACCGATTCCGTGGATGCGCTTAGCCGTTTGTATATTCGAGAGATTATCAGACTTCATGGGATTCCCTTATCTATCGTGTCCGATCGAGATCCAAGATTTACCGCACGTTTTTGGCAAAGCTTGCAAGCCGCTTTGGGCACCAACCTTTTGTTTAGTACTGCGTATCATCCTCAAACCGATGGGCAATCCGAGAGAACGATTCAGAGTTTGGAAGACATGCTTTGGGCTTGTGTCTTGGATTTTCGGGGTAGTTGGGAGGATCACTTGCCGTTAGTCGAATTCGCGTACAATAATAGCTATCAATCTAGTATCGAGATGGCACCTTATGAGGCTTTGTATGGGAGACCATGTCGATCGCCTGTGTGTTGGACCGAATTAGGTGAGGCTACGTTAGTGGGGCCGGATATGATCAAGGAGACCTCCGAGAGTATGAAAGCTATTCGCCAACGCCTTAAGAAAGCACAGGAAAGAACAACCGAACAAGTCAAGGTGATTCGCCAAAGATTGTTGACCGCTCAAAGTAGACAAAAGAACTATGCTGATCATCGTCGTCGCCCATTATCATTTGAAGAAGGGGATCACTTATTCCTTAAAGTATCGCCTCGTAGGGGTTTATCACGTTTTGGGAAGAAAGGGAAGCTTTCGCCACGTTATATTGGGCTGTTTAATATCATTGAGAAGATTGGGGAGGTCGCGTATCGTTTGGCTTTGCCACCGAAGCTATCGGGTGTACATGACGTGTTCCACGTGTCTATGTTAAGGAAATATGAACCGGACCCGTCGCACGTGCTAGAATGGTCCGAACTTGAGTTGGAGGCCGACGTGTCTTATGGAGAGGAACCGATACGTATCCTAGATTCGCGCGATCAAGTACTAAAGGGTAAGACGATACCGTTAGTGCGAGTCTTGTGGAGCAATCAGGGTATAGAAGAGTCGACATGGGAAAGGGAGGACGAAGTTAGAGAGAAGTATCCGCATCTACTTCCGGAATGAACCAATGTGAGTGTTTAAGATTTACGTGTCTTGATAATTGACTTGTTGCATAAGATTAATGGCTATGATTGTTGCATGCATATATGATGTATATGTTAGCTAGCCTTCGCTTGGAAAATTTCGAGGACGAAATTTCTTTAAGGAGGGTAGAATGTGGAGACCCGTATTTATTTTAATTAACTTTAAATGTTTATTGAGAAAGAAGTAAGGAATAATGGTTCTTATGTGATTTGGGGTCAAAGTGATAGAATTAATTGTGAAAGGATTTAAGGTGTGATTTGTGAATTTGGGAGTATATATAGGAGGGTAGGAGAGCATGGAATCATTTTTCCCTCTCACTCCCTCACCGGCTCTCTCTCCCTCTCTCGGCTCTCTCCCTCTCTCTTGCTCTCTCACCAAAACTCCTCAAAACCTTTACAAACTAACCTTCATTCCTCGTTCTACACATGATTTTGGGCTTGCTCTTCGTCGATTAAAGCTCGGTGTGGAGTATTTCGGTCGAATCAAGGTTTTCGGAAAGCTAGTGCTCATATTTTCGTGGGTTTCATTCTTCGGCCTCGAGGTAGGGATTCTACCTCTCAATATATGTGATAGAAGTGCTCTCCTTGCTTGAAATCGTGTCTATTGTTGTTGTTGTTGTTGTTGTGGTTGGATTCCTTGAAATCTGCAGAAAATATGCTCGAACAACCATTTGTATCGATACTGCTCTTCTCAGTATCGATACAAGAATCTCTGAAACGAACTTAGTTATTGAAGTATCGATACTGATTTAATCGCCTCTGGAACGTTTTTAAAGCCAGTTGTACGGATACTGAATTTCAATTCATAGTATCTATACTTCAATGCCTTAAGGCCAAGTTTTGTTCCTTGTTTCGACTCCATTGTCTTGACCCCCGATCGCTTCTAACTTGTTCCAAACATCACCAAATCACTCCATAACATTATTGATCATATTCGTTGTGTTCGTTGTGTATCCTTGCAACCCTCGCCCCTTGTTTGGTATAATTGGATGTTGATTTCCATATGGACTTTGATGAAATTGAAATGACATGTTATGTGAGTTCGAGATTCTTGGACACTTATCGGCACAATGAGAACATTTGGGGCCCATCGACGGCTGGGTGCCTGGCAGGGGATATCGGGGTCCCATAATTAGCCCGGCAGGAGCGAATGCTCATATTGAACACTCAAGGCCCAACCTTCTAGGCGGGCGCTTGGCAGGGGATATCGGGGTCCCATAATTAGCTCGGCAGGAGCTTCGGCTCATGACACATTACGCGAAGTGAAATTGGACACATGGGAAGTTGAGATGAGTGATGGTTGAGGTGTTTACTAGATTTCGTATCGAGTATATTGGATTGTTGAACCTTGGTTATTGCCTATTGTTGGGTCTTCATCCCGTTCTTGCCTTATAATCATCCATGCATCTCTCTTGCATATAATGTTAGCGTAGAATTTCCTACTGGGCTAGTGTAGCTCAAGCCTATTATCATTTTCAGGTACTAACACGGGACAATAGCGTGCATGCTTGGAGTGCTTGGATGTGATCATTATTTTGAAAGCTATCGATTGAGGAGTTACTTAGGCATCTTTGCAAATCTCTTTTGAAGATGTATTTGTAACTTTATGGTAAATCTTTTGACTATGGACTATTGTAACCCTTAACTCTTGAATATTCAGTACTTGTGTTACTTTGGGCCTCGGAGCCAAAGATGTATTATTTTAGGAACGCTATATTATTTTGGTTATTGTACGGATTATAGCGAGGATTTATTTATGGAATGCATGTATATTTATGTTAAAAATCGAGGGTGTGACAAACAACCTGCACCAGTTGTTGCCATCCTTCTTTAAGTAGTTCCTCCTCTCACCACATTCAAGAGGAAAAGACACACCAGGACTTTGGTGTCAATTTCAGAAGGTACAATTTCTGACTTTTGACCTCTAAATAACATCTTTCTTGTCAATTGTTATTCTATGTTACCACTTGAGGTTGTCAAAGTGTTTTAGAAAGCAAAAGGTAGTGCAAGGAACACTTACTTAGCTTACCTTGAAGCCAGGCTTTCTTCCTTTCTTTCTTACTTTGTATTGCTAACCTTAATGAAATAAATTCTCATTTGAGATTTCTTATAGTATCTTCAGAGCAAAGTAAGACTCTTTCATCCCCAAAAAGAAGGAAAGCCCTTAATACTAATTTGGATGATGAAACTGTGGGTCTTTCTGGGGCTGGTAGAATGACTAGAAGTAAACAAGCAGCAAGAGAACAAGAGAAAGCAAAAGAGGAAGAAAAAGAAAGAAAAGAAGTAGAGCTTGATGGCAATGCTACAATTAGCAGTTTTGTTAGAAAGAGACTTAGTCATAGGTCTTTATTAGCTCAGCCTTCCAATACTTCTCCTTCTCATCATGTACGAAATTTTTCCTTTTGAACCCCAATTTAGGTTGTATCTCCTTATGTCTCTTACTATATATTTCTCCTTATTTCAGAGTCCATCCCATGAGGCCCCTATTGCTGAACCAATAAATGAGGATAATCCTGATGCCATGGTTGATCTAAACCAAGTTGGGAATCCTGAGGATTCTATTGAGCCTTCGAAACCTGGTTCTTCAAACATAGAGAATCCTGTTGATTCTCCTCTTACAGTACCTAAGATTCTAACTCCAGAATCTTTAGAGACTCCCATTTCCCAAGTAAAAATATTGTCAAACTCTCTCTTAGAGTTTTAAGCTTCAAATTATTAATTATTTTTACTTGTTTACTAGGATTTTGATAAGAGTGTGCATGCCCCCATCGAGATTTCTCTTCCAACAGTTGATACTTCAACTCTTGAAATTAATGTACCAATTCCTTTGGAGGAATCTTCTCCCTTAGAGACTCATATCCTTCTAAGGTCACTGCACATATCATTCAAGAAAACACCATTCCAACAGAGGTATTTTCTTTTTCTTGTTTTATTCTAGAAAAGCTCCTTAGAAAGCATTTGACTTATTGTAGAGACCCGTATTTATTTTAATTAATTTTAAATGTTTATTGAGAAAGAATTAAGGAATAACGGTGTTTATGTGATTCGAGGTCAAAGTGATGGAATTGATTGTGAAAGGGTTTAAGGTGTGATTTGTGAATATGGGAGTATATATAGGAGGGTGGGAGAGCATGGAATCATTTTTCCCTCTCATCTCCCTCACCGGCTCTCTCTCTATCTTTCGGCTCTCTCCTTCTCTCTTGCTCTCTCTCCAAATTTCACCAAAATAACTCAAAACCCACTTAAAACTACCTTCAATCCTTCACCCTCTACGCGTATTGTGGTCCGTAATTCACCGGTTTGAGCTCGAAGGAGTCGTATTGCACTCGATTTTGATTTTCGGAAGCTAGGGCTCGAAATTCTTGTGGGTTTCGTTCTTCGCCCTCGAGGTAGGGACTCTACCTCTCAATATATGTACTAGAAGTGTTTTCTAGCCTTAAATCATGTCCTTGGTTGTTGTTGTTGTTGAAATCGTCGAATTTTGCAGAAAATCTGGTCGAACACACATCTGTATCGATACTGATCTGTTTAGTATCGATACAGGAATCTCTAGAACGAATTAAGTTACATTTGTATCTAAATCAGTATCGAAACAATAGCCTCTGGAATGTTTTTAAGGCCGGTTGTATAGATACTGAAATTCATAGTATCTATACCACATGTCTTAAGGCCAAGTTTTGTTCCTTGTTTCGAACTCCATTATTTTGACCATCGATCACTCCTAACTTATTCTAAACATCACCAAATCACTCCATAACGTTGTTAATCATATCCGTTGAATTTCGTGGAGTATCTTTGCATCCCTCGCCCCTTATTTGGTATAATTGGACGTTGATTTCCATATGAACTTTGATTAAATTGAAATGACACGTTATGTGAATACGAGATTCTTGGACACTTATCGACACAACAAGAACATTCGGGGCCCATCGACGGGTGGGTGCCTGGCAGGGGATATCGGGGTCCCATAATTAGCCCGGCAGGATCTAATGCTCATATTGGACACTCAAGGCCCAACCTTATAGGCGGGCGCTTTGTAGGGGATATCGGGGTCCCATAATTAGCCCGGCAGGAGTTTCGGCTCATGACACATAATGCGAAGTGACATTGGACACATGGGAAGTTGAGATGATTGAAGGTTGAGGTGTTTACTAGATTTCGTATCGAGTATATTGGATTGTTGAACCTTGGTTATTGCCTATTGTTGGGTCTCCATCTCGTTCTTGCCTTGTGATCATCCTTGCATCTCTTTTGCATATAATGTTAGCGTAGAATTTCCTACTGGGATAGTGTAGCTCAAGCCTATTATCATTTTCAGGTACTAACTCAGGGCAATAGCATGCATGGTTGAAATGCTTGGAGGAGGAATTATTTTTGAAAGTTAACGATTGAGGAGTTACTTAGGCATCTTTGTAAATCTCCTTTGAAGATGTATCTGTAACTTTATTGTAAATCTTTTGATTGTGGAATATTGTAAAACTTTAACTCTCGAATATTCAGTACTTGTATTAATTTGGGCCTCGGAGCCAAAGATGTAATATTTTGGGAATGCTACATTATTTTGGTTATCGTACGGATTATGGTGAGATTTTATTTATGGAAATTATTTATATTTATGTTAAAAATCGAGGGTGTGACAACTTGGTATCAGAGCGTTAGGTTTAGAACACCTAGCGACCGTGGGGAGACGTTTCGTCTCATGGGTTCAAAATTTTGCATTTCTTAACATGACTTGTGCATGCTTGTGTGACTAACATTCATATGACTACTTGACATTGCTTTTTTAATATAGTAGAGTATCGAGGAGTTATTATTAACCCGTGTTGGGAATTTGGGGGCTTAGACCTCATAGTTGTGATGTTGTGATTAATAGTTTTCCTTTCTTATATCATGTAGTAAGATGCCTCCGAAATCGCGTGTTAGACGGGGTGCGGCAAGCAACCGGGGAGGTCGTGGCCGTGGGGTGCCACCGGAGGATGAGGTTAGTCAGCATGGGGAGAACCCAGGTGGGAATCCGGGGGCAGGGGTTGGTCGAGGTGCAGGAGTACCTCACGTTCAAACTCAATTTGATAGGGATCTCGTCGCAGCACTTACAGCTGCAAATCTGTTCAACTAAGCTCCTAGAGAAAATGCAGACAATCGAGCCTTATCAGCAATGCGAGAATTTAGCCGTAGGAATCCACCGACGTTTGATGGGACAAGTAGTGACCCTCTTGTGGCCGATCATTGGTTAGCACAAATCCGTAAACTTTTCAACGCTCTTAAGATTACCGAAGATGATTTACGAGTGAATATCGTGGCTGTCCAACATACCGGGGAAGCCAATGAGTGGTGAGAATTTGTCCAAGAATCTAGAAAGGATGCGAGGAGAGCGGCAAGGACCGCGGCTCAAGTAAATGAACCGGATGTTGAGAATTTGACGTGGGCCGAGTTTGAGACTTTATTTGAGGAGCAATACTTTCCAGAGACTAGTCGTGAGCAGTTGAGAGATCAGTTTGAAAAGTTGGAGCAGGGGAGTATGAGCGTGTCGGAGTACGCTCAAAAGTTTCAGTCTTTATCTCGATTTGCGCCAGAGTTGGTGGCGACGGAGGAGAGGAGATGTAGACGTTTTGAGAAGGGGCTTCATAATACTGTGAGGAGAATGGTAATGGTGCAACGTAAGACAAAATACGTCGAGGTTGTTGAGTGTGCGAGAAGTATTGAGATAGCAAAGGAAGCGCAGAGGAATAGGGGAGTTTGGGAACCGAGGCAACAAATTGTGAGTGTGAGTTCGTCGTCGGGAAGCTTTGGGAGTCAAGGATGGAAGAGACAGAGGGAACCATCGCAGCAACCATCTAATCAATCCAACTTTAGGGTACCTTCTTCTTCAGGGACTCGAGGTGCTTTGTCTAGACCTCCACCTATGTGCTACAAGTGTAATCAACCTGGACACATTCGTGCTCAATGTCCACACCGCGAGAAGGCTTGTTACGTTTGTGGTAAAACGGATCATCTTGCTAGGAGTTGTCCTCAGGGGTCGGGAATGCATAGTGAGTCGGGTTTCGTGCAGCAGTTGGGAACGGGGTATAATGTGGGCCAACAGTTTAGGGGCACTCAGAGGCAGCAGCAGCCTCACTTCTGCCAGACTACGTCGGTTCAAAGTTCCGGGGGTGATAAGGGAGCGAGTACTTCCGCGCCCACTCAGGGTTCTGGTCAGAGGGGAGGTTTTGCACAAGGTCAAAGTACCCAGGGGCGTGTTTTCAACATCAACTCGAATGCTTCACCTTCTGTTTCTCAGGCTCCAGAGGCATCCGTTGTGAGGGGTACATTTCTTTTGTTCAATTCCTTTGCTAAAGTACTCTTTGATTCTGGAGCATCACATTCATTCATTGCTGCATCATTTGTGTGTGCCTTGGAATTGGAAACGGAGAGTCTTAGCCCTCCTTTGTTTGTTGAGACACCTTTAGGGGGTAGAACGCCTCTTGATCGTATTTGTCGAGATTGTGAGTTGGTCATTTGTGACCGTCGTTTTGTACTCGACTGCATCCTTTTGGAAATGTCGGGGTTTGATCTTATCTTGGGAATGGATTGGTTATCCACATTTCAGGCTACCATCGATTGCTTCAAGCGTCGAGTTCGTATTTTTCCTCTTGAGGGTTCTTGTTTCCAATTCTTTGGGGAACATCGGGAGCCGTTGGAACCGTATTTATGTGGGTCTCGAGAGCGCGAGTCAATTTATTCCTTGTTGGCGAGTTTGACGTTAGATGAAGATTTGTCGACACGTGGGGAGTTACCTTTAGTAGTTTGCAAATTTCCCGATGTTTTTCCTGAAGAGTTACCTGGTTTACCTCCTGAAAGAGAGATTGAATTCGTTATCGATTTACTACCCGGTACCGCTCCTATCTCCGTACCTCCGTATCATTTTGCGTCCGCCGAATTAAGAGAGTTAAAGACTCAGTTGCAGGAATTGGAGAACTTAGGGTTCATTCATCCGAGTACGTCACCGTGGGGAGCACCGGCTCATTTCGGGCAAAAGAAGGATGGTTCACTCCGCTTGTGCATCGATTATCGTAAGCTAAACCGAGTTACCATTAAGAATAAGTATCCCATGCCTAGAATCGATGATTTGTTTGATCAACTTCGGGGTGCGACCTGTTTTTCCAAAATTGATTTGAGGTCCGGTTATCACCAGTTGAGGGTTCGGAGGGAGGATATTCCTAAGACCGCATTCCGCACTCGTTATGGCCATTACGAATTCGTTGTTATGCCTTTCGGATTGACGAACGCTCCAGCTACATTCATAGACTTAATGAATCATATCTTTCGTGTGTACCTTGATCATTTTGTGGTTGTATTCGTCGATGATATTCTTATCTATTCGCCAACAGAGGAGGAACACCAATCGCATCTCACCATTGTTCTTGAAATCTTAAGGGAGCACCAATTGTACGCCAAGCTTAGTAAGTGTGAGTTTTGGCTATCCGAAGTCAAAATTTTGGGTCACGTGGTTTCGAAGGGTGGCGTGTCCGTTGATCCGGGAAAGATAGAGTCCGTTATGAATTGGCAACGACCGAAGAACGTGTTTAAAATTCGTAGTTTCTTAGGTTTGGCCGGGTACTACCGTCGTTTCGTTCTCAACTTCTCTCGTTTAGCTGCACCAATGACTAGATTAACCCGTAAGGGGACTCGTTTTGTTTGGAGTGACGCGTGTGAGATGGCCTTTGAAGAATTGAAGTAAAGATTGACTACTGCGCCGGTTTTGATTGTGCCCGAACGTGGAGTTGGTTACTCCGTATATTGTGATGCGACTAAGGAGGGATTGGGATGCGTGTTGATGCAAGCGAGGCGAGTAGTAGCGTATGGATCGCGACAGTTGAAAACTCACGAGCAGAATTACCCTACACATGATCTAGAACTTGCGGCCGTCGTTTTTGCTTTAAAAAGTTGGCGCCATTATTTGTACGGTGAAAAATTTGAAGTCTTTTCCGACCATAAAAGTTTGAAATATTTGTTTTCTCAAAAGGAATTTAACCTTCGACAACGCCGTTGGATGGAGCATTTAAAGGACTACGATTTCGAATTGCAATATCACCCGGGGAAAGCGAACGTCGTGGCGGATGTGTTGAGTATAAAACCGATACACTTAGCGAGTCTAGCCATCCACGAGTGGAAAATGATGAACGATTTGGGCTTTTGGGCTTCACATTTCGAGGAAGTTCGGGAAGGGGTTACGTTATGCAACTTGACCGTGCAATCAACTTTATCGACTCAAGTAATTGAGGCACGACAACATGATGAGGAAGCGGAGGAACTTCGTGCTAAATTCCTTAGTGGAAACGCTCAAGAGGGGTGGATGATACACGCCGATCAAAGCTTGCGCTATCACAAAAAGTTGTTCGTACCCGTTTCCTGCCGGGAAGAAATCTTGCGAGAGTTTCATCATTCACCGTTAGCTGTCCATCCAGGGGGAACGAAAATGTATCATGACTTACGTAGGCAATTTTGGTGGTCCGGAATGAAAAGGGACGTTGTGATTTTTGTATCCAAGTGTCTTACGTGTCAACAAGTGAAAGCCGAATATCAACGACCCACGGGGGAGTTACAACCGTTGCCTGTGGCCGAGTGGAAGTGGGAGAACGTGACAATGGATTTCGTTACGGGTTTACCAAGGTCGCCAAGGGGGCATGACGCTATTTGGGTAATCGTGGACCGTCTGACAAAAACCGCACATTTCTTACCTATTCAGGTTACCGATTCCGTGGATGCGCTTAGCCGTGTGTATATTCGGGAGACTATCCGACTTCATGGGATTCCCATATCTATTATGTCCGATCGAGATCCTAGATTTACAGCACGTTTTTGGCAGAGTTTGCAAGCCGCTTTGGGCACCAACCTTTTGTTTAGTACCGCATATCATATCCTCAAATCGATGGGCAATCCGAGAGAGCGATACAGATTTTGGAAGACATGCTTCGGGCTTGTGTCTTGGATTTTCGGGGTAGTTGGGAGGATCACTTGCCGTTAATCGAATTCGCGTACAATAATAGTTATTAATCTAGTATCGAAATGGCACCTTATGAGGCTTTGTATGGGAGACCGTGTCGATCACCTGTGTGTTGGACCGAATTAGGTGAGGCTACATTAGTGGGGCCGGATATGATTAAGGAGACCTCCGAGAGTATGAAAGCTATTAGCCAACACCTTAAGAAAGCACAAGAAAGAACAACCGAACAAGTCAAGGTGATTCGCCAAAGATTGTTGACCGCTCAAAGTAGACAAAAGAACTATGCTAATCGTCGTCGTCGCCCATTGTCATTTGACGAAGGGGACCACGTATTCCTTAAAGTATCGCCTCGTAGGGGTTTGTTGCATTTTGGAAAGAAAAGGAAGCTTTCGCCACGTTATATTGGGCCGTTTGATATCATTGAGAAGATTGGGGAGGTCGCGTATCGTTTGGCATTGCCACCGAAGCTATCGGGTGTACATGACGTGTTCCACGTGTCTATGTTGAGGAAATATGAACCGGATCCGTCGCACGTGCTAGAATGGTCCGAACTTGAGTTGGAGGCCGACGTGTCTTATGGAAGGGAACCGATACGTATCATAGATTCGCGCGATCAAGTACTAAGGGGTAAGACGATACCGTTAGTGCGAGACTTGTGGAGTAGTCAGGGTAGAGAAGGGTCGATATGGGAAAGGGAGGACGAAGTTAGAGAGAAGTATCCGCATCTATTTCCGGAATGAACCAATGTGAGTGTTTAAGATTTACGTTTCATGATAATTGACTTGTTGCATAAGATTAATGGTTGTGATTGTTCTATGCATATGTAATGAGTATATTAGCTAGTCTTGGCATCGAAAATTTTGAGTACGAAATTTCTTTAAGGAGGGTAGAATGTAGAGACCCGTATTTATTTTAATTAATTTTAAATGTTTATTGAGAAAGAAGTAAGGAATAATGGTGTTTATGTGATTTGGGGTCAAAGTGATAGAATTGATTGTGAAAGGGTTTAAGGTGTGATTTGTGAATATGGGAGTATATATAGAAGGGTGGGAGAGCATGGAATCATTTTTCCCTCTCATCTCCCTCATCGCCTCTCTCCTTCTCTCTTGCTCTCTCTCCAAATTTCACCAAAATAACTCAAAACCCACTTAAAACTACCTTCAATCCTTCACCCTCTACGCGTATTGTGGTCCGTAATTCACCGGTTTGAGCTCGGAGGAGTCATATTGCACTCGATTTTGATTTTCGGAAGCCAGGGCTCGAAATTCTTGTGGGTTTCGTTCTTCGGCCTCGAGGTAGGGACTCTACCTCTCAATATATGTACTAGAAGTGTTTTCTAGCCTTAAATCATGTCCTTGGTTGTTGTTGTTGAAATCGTCGAATTTTGCAGAAAATCTGGTCGAACACCCATCTGTATCGATACTGATCTGTTTAGTATCGATACAGGAATCTCTGGAACAAATTAAGTTACAGTTGTATCTAAATCAGTATCGATACAATAGCCTCTGGATCGTTTTTAAGGCCGGTTGTATAGATACTGAAATTCGTAGTATCTATACCACAGTGCCTCAAGGCCAAGTTTTGTTCCTTGTTTCGAACTCCATTATTTTGACCCTCGATCACTCCTAACTTATTCTAAACATCACCAAATCACTCCATAACGTTGTTAATCATATCCATTGAATTTCGTGGAGCATCTTTGCATCCCTCGCCCCTTGTTTGGTATAATTGGACGTTGATTTCCATATGAACTTTGATTAAATTGAAATGACACGTTATGTGAGTACAAGATTCTTGGACACTTATCGACACAACGAGAACATTCGGGGCCCATCGACGGGTGGGTGCCTGGCAGGGGATATCGGGGTCCAATAATTAGCCCGGCAGGAGCTAATGCTCATATTGGACACTCAAGGCCCAACCTTATAGGCGGGCGCTTGGTAGGGGATATCGGGGTCTCATAATTAGCCCGGCAGAAGTTTCGACTCATGACACATAACGCGAAGTGACATTGGACACATGGGAAGTTGAGATGATTGAAGGTTGAGGTGTTTACTAGATTTCGTATCGAGTATATTGGATTGTTGGACCTTGGTTATTGCCTATTGTTGGGTCTCCATCCCGTTCTTGCCTTGTGATCATCCTTGCATCTCTTTTGCATATAATGTTAGTGTAGAATTTCCTACTGGGCTAGTGTAGCTCAAGCCTATTATCATTTTTAGGTACTAACTCAGGGCAATATCATGCATGGTTGAAATGCTTGGAGGAGGAATTATTTTTGAAAGTTAACGATTGAGGAGTTACTTAGGCATCTTTGTAAATCTCTTTTGAAGATGTATTTGTAACGTTATTGTAAATCTTTTGACTGTAGAATATTGTAAAACTTTAACTCTCGAATATTCAGTACTTGTGTTAATTTGGGCCTCGGAGCCAAAGATGTAATATTTTAGGAATGCTACATTATTTTGGTTATCGTACGGATTATGGCGAGATTTTATTTATAGAAACCATTTATATTTATGTTAAAAATCGATGGTGTGACACTTATTTAGGCTTGTTTGAAATAGGATACCACCTCGGGTTTAAACCTTAACAGCTCTAGCTCTTCCCTCATGGCATCTCCTTCTATTACCCCTTCCTTTGACACAAGTGTCTTTAATTTGAAGGTCAAAGCTTTCTGCAACAGGATTTTTTTGCCAGTTCAACCTCCAATAGTGTTGACTCCTCTGGATGAATTGAAAGTTCTGTTAAATCCTCCCTTTTTGAATCTCAAATCTACTTTTTTCCAAGAGGAGGCTCAAGAACTGGCTAAGGTTCATTGGGGGTTTGCCACATTGGACTTCTCATCCTTAATTGAGCACCAGCTATGGAACCAGTTTGAAATATGTTGCCAGGCTTTGGCTCATTTGAAGCCAAATAATTCAGAAATTACTCAACAACTTCAACATAAGGTTTCAAACAGTCGAAGTGCATAAGGTTTCAAACTTTTGCACTTCGAAACCCGCTTAAATAATTCCTAATGATAGAACAAAGTATACTAAAAGAGCATACTCGTTTCAGTCGTTTGTTACTTCCTAATACTGCTTTGAAGTGTTTAGAATCTCTCAACTACTATCTTTGGTCTTTAAATGCTTTTAACCAATATATTAATTATTAGAGACTATTCACCAGCCCTCTATTAGTAAACTTTCATTACTTATGACATAACGGGCTTCCACCGCCTCTTTTCGTCTTCAAGACTTGTACGTGTCCATTAATAAGCAAAACACGCTGATCAATATCTGACCCTTCAAATCTTGGCCTATAAATGCCCAGCGAAAGCCATCAGTGATGACTTCGTCTCTTCAACTTTATTTTCTTCTTCTCTCTCTAGATATTCATCCAGAAATGGCTAACAATCAACAAGACCCTCTTCTTGCTGATTTAATGAATGAGTTTGCCAATAAAACGGCAAAACTCATTGTTGAGCTCAAATAAGATAACCAGGCTGAGCTTCAGGACTTTCGAAGCGAGATTCGAGAGCTTCGCGCAACTGGTGGATGTGGAGACTCTTGCTGTCTCAACTTAGCTAGGACCTGGGATGAGCTCACGGCAACGCTCATGAAGCCAAAAATCTCCTGGAGGGTGGGTCTCAATAGAGCCTCACCTTTGGGACTGTAAGGATCAGTATATGATCTTCATTTTGGTTTCTGGCCCGAGGTCTAGCTCCCCTTTTTTTTTTTGTGTGTGGCCTTTTTGGGGCCAATTTTTATAAGGGGATGCACCTCCCCTTCTTGTGAGGTGTTCAGTATATATAAAATTTTTATAAGGGGATGCACCTCCCCTTCTTGTGAGGTGTTCAGTATATATAAATCAAGACCTTCTATTCTTTCCCACCTCATGGTTCATTCTTTATGACTTTTCTTTCACCAAATCTTTGTTCTAATAAAAGATTAAAAAATTGACCCTTCGAAAGGTTACCTTTTTTGAAATGATTCCCAAATAGAAGGAACATAAGACTTCAGATGCCTTCCATTTATCTTTCTTCGATGAACATATCCATTTAGATTTCTTAAATGATATGCTCCTCCTTTCAGAACTCTATGGATTTGAAATGGTCCAGTCCATGTTGGAGCCCATTTTCCCAATCCATCCATTCTAACTCTTCTGTCTTTGATAGGTAGGATGACGTTCCAAACAAGATCTTCCTCATCGAAGCTTCGAAAAACAACTCTTTTATTGTAACTTTTGGCTATTCTTGCTTTCTGTAACATAATTTGGTTTAAAGCTTTTACTCTGGCTTCATCAATATCTTCCAACTCCATATGCATGGCCTGATGATATAACTTTGTATTTAAATCATTTTGAGATGCTACTCTTTGAGATCTCACAGTGATTTCCATAGGCAATACAACATCATGTCCATAAGTTAGGGCAAATGGAGTAGTACCTGTACTAGTTCTTTTTGTATTTCTGTATGCCCATAAAGTATCTAGTAACAAGTTATGCCATATTTTTGGATTCTTATCCACCATTCTTTGGATCCCTTTTTGATATTCTTGTTAGTAGATTCTGCTTGGCCATTTGATCGAGCATAATAGGTGCTGGTATATATCAAAGAAATTCCATGGTTATTAGCAAAAGCTTTGACCAACTTTCCTTCGAATATAGACCCATTATCTACTGTTCTGGTTTGGGGATTTCCAAACCTATGAATGGTACCTTGTATAAATTCGATAACATGGGATTGTTTAACTTCCTCATAAGCTTGAGTTTCCACCCATTTAGTAAAATAATCAGTAGCTACGAAAATGAATTTATGCTTCTCTGAAGGAGGGTAAATCATCTCAATCATGTCCATAGCCCATCATCTGAAAGGCCATGGTTTTATTACATATTGTAAATCTGTGATTGGTAAATGCTTAAGTGGCTCAATCTTTTGGCAAGCTTTACATCATTTTTCATAATCTATGCAATCTTTAAGGATAGTAGGCCAATAATAACCATATCTCCTTATTAGCCATCTCATTTTTATGCCAACTTGATGTGCTCCACAAATTCCTTCATGGACCTCAGCCATTACTTTGAATGCATTCACCTTGTTTAAACATTTTAAAAGAAGACCATCCATTCCTCTTTTGAATAACTCATTATTGTATATAATGTAGTTTACTGACTTTAACATGGTTGCTTTATCAGTGATATCATCAAGCTTGGTTAAGTATTCGATTAATGCTTGTCTCCAATCTTCATTCTGGATCGGAGGAACATCAATCTCTAATACTTTGAAGTCACTCAATCTGCTACTCAACATAGGTAAGGACTTTCTCAAAGTTAATTAACAAAATTCCTTCCCATTTTCTGATAAAACCTTATAACCAGATGCTCTCTGGGCTATCTCATCAGCTTCCTCATTGAAAACCCAAGGAATGAATGTTAAAGTAATCATTAAAAATTGATCTATTAATTTCTTGTCATGCTGGTAATATATTAATAGAGCTGGACTAGTGCATCGAAATTCTCCATTCAGCTGGTAATTTACTAACTGAGAATCCCCAAAAATTTCAACAGCATTAACTTTCAGTTTAAGCAGAATTTCATGACCTATGATTAAGGCTTCATATTCTGCTTGATTATTGGAGCACTGTCCTTCATTAATTCGAAACCCATACTTGGTTTTCAAACCTTGAGGGGACTCTAATACTATTCCTACTCCAACCATTTGAGCTGTTTTAGATCCATCGAACCATAGTTTCCATGGTTTGATTTCAACTTCAGTAGCCTCGAATGGTTCTATCACTTTGATCTAATTAGGATGATCAACCAAAAAATTGGCCAATGCTTGTCCTTTTACTGACTTTTGAGGAATGTACTCAAGACAAAACTCTATTAAAGACACAATCTGTAAAAACCCGAAAAAAAAATTTAATTATTGAAATATTTATTAATTGCTTAATTGGGAAAGTAGGATTTATTTGGTGGTAAATTGAATTGAGGATTGAAATGAAAGGATAGAGACTTAAGGGAGTGTGTATGTGATTTAAAGATATGAGGGTATAAATAGTGGGTTTGTGTGGTATAGGAGATAATTGTATCTACTATTCTCTCTCTCTCATCCGTCCCCCTCTCCTTCCCAGCTGATTCTCTCTCTCTCTCCTCTCACTCAAAACTCCACTCAATCTCTCAAGAACTTCAAGAATCACCAACCCTCCGGCCTTTCATTTGCATTCTTGAACTCGAAAATCCTTGGGTCAAACTTGAATCGAAGATTTGAAGTTCAAAGAGGCTAGGACTTGCTCAAGTCTTGTAGATCTTGGTGTTCGTCGCGAGGTAGGGATTTCTTTACCTCTTTTATGTGTTTATATGTTGGTTTGGTATAAGAATCGGGCTTTGATCTTCTCCATTCGTTCATTTCGAAAGCTATCGAAATCTGTAGAAAATCGCCCAAATCACGTAGGGATCGATCCCTAAACTTGAGGGATCGATCCCCCTTTTCATTTCTGGTCCAGCAAGCCCAGGGATCGATCCCCGTGATGGGGGGATCGATCCCTCCCCTCTTTGGAAATTCTGCTCTTCTTCTGGGTTTCAGCCCAACTTCAAATGGCCATAACTTCTTCGTCCAATGTCCGTTTCATGCAAATTTTACATCGATTCGAAGGTCTTGAAGTTAGATTTTCATTGCCACCAAAATCACCTAAAGACTCTAAGTACACAGAAAGTTATGACCGTTAGAGTGGGGGTGTGTCAGTCTCCCAACATCCATTGGCTACCCCAATGATTCTTGTTATGTCATTATGACTTCTTATGATTAGTGGATGATATTCTTGACCCATCGGCCTTCCGTTAGTGAGGAACGAATAAGGAATTGCTGAGTTGAAATTTCGTTTAAATACTTCCTATTGATTGTTGGCACTTGTGAATGTTTATGCGTATTTGTGATAAAGTAGGTATGTTGTATGAAGTCTCATCTATGAATGTGATCATGGGGGAGTCTTAACTTGTATATTGTGTGAGAAAGCGGTTGTTTGAGTCGGAAGTTGGTTTAGGGAGTCTCGTAACGCAAGGGATGGTAATACAGAGATTTAGACGAGTCTTGTAACACAAGGGGTGGTAATACGGTGACTCAAGTCGTTAGGGGTCACTGTGACGCAAGGGGGGGTAACATGGTAATCGTCATAGTGCTATATGGTAACGCAAGGGGTGGAAATACTGATGGTGGGAATTTGGGATAGCGAGTCGTGTTGAGTTGGTAGAGTTTATGAGTCTTGTGAATCGTGTGACTTTCGTGATAATGGCATGTCCTTTAGCGATCGTAATGAATGTTGATACACCTAAGAGTTCGCTGTTATCTCCTGATTGAACTAAATCTCCTTGTCGTCTCATTTTGCACTTGACTTCATATTTATATATAGAATTGGTAAAGATTTTCCTACTGGGCTAGTGTAGCTCAACCTAATCTTTCTTTTTAGGACAAAACACTGGACAATAGCTTGCATGCTTTGTGTGCTTGGAAGTGAAAGACTTTTTGGAAGCTATCAATATTAGTTACTTAATCATCTTTGTAATTGACTTTCTTTTTATAAAGATCAGCTGTAACTATTCATTCAAGAATTCCCTTTTGACTAAACCGTTTGTAATTTAATAACTTGTTAGTACTCGTACTTGAGTTTATTTGGACCGGAGTGCCAAAATTGTATAACTTTAATCTTGGGGACTTGTTTTGTAAATTACACAAGTGGGAACTCTTTTGGGTATTTATCTATGTAATACGAGGATTCTTCTATCGAAAGGATTATTTATTTATGTTGAAAATCGAGGGCGTGACAAATTGGTATCAGAGCGTCTAGGTTTGAATACTTTGAGACCGTGGGGAGACTTCTAGTCTCATGGGTTCAAAATGTCACGTCTTTTGAATGACATATGTGTGCTTGTGAGAATCGACATACCTTGGACAATGTGACATTGCATTCATTATCACGTGATTGGCGTGGTCATGTTGGCACGTGTAAAGGGGGGGATGTGTGGACTTGGTAGTTGTTGTATGTACTATTCAATGTTTGATTACTGCATGGTATTGATGAATGAGGTGTATATGCGATCATTTGCCTTTCGCTTACATGCTTATGTGCTTCATGCTATGTGAAGTATATGCTTATGTGACCCCACTTGCTTAAAGATGACTTGTTTGTATTTCTGTGTGGTGTATGAATTCGGGCCTAACCAAGGGATTGGTTTGAGTTGTTAGGGTACCATGATATTTGACTCGAATATGAGTTTGTGAACTCTTGTGAGGTTGAAGATTGTGCATGATGTACTTATTCGAGGAAGTGTAAATGGGATGTGAGGTGTTGGAGAAATCGTTCACTTACGTTACAGTAAAGATAAAGTAAGAATTATGGAGTTGATTTGAGTCTTGGAATTAATTGTTTAGTGATTTTGTGCATGGGATTCATGGAGGTTGGTTGACAAAGGAAACTTGGAGGGTTGGATTACTTTTGGCATCTTCTAATAGAAACATGTGTTTAATTATCGTTATCACTTGCTAATTTGATTCTAAAAATGACTCGTTGGTTTGAGACCAAGGTCGAAAACTAGAGCGTGATGATTGATTTTAGTGTTTTATCTAAAATGGTAAAGATTGAATGTATAGTGCGTTTAATATGCTTATGTTAAGTAATATCTTGAATGCTAAATGCGACTAGATTTGGCATATATAAAACTCTGTCTCTGGATGTTCAATTTGAAGTAAGGCTGGCCACCGCGACTTCAAGATTGAAAATCTGGAACGTGGGCTCGGTAAAAGATTTTCCTTTTGCTATGGAACTGAAAAATGGATAGATTAGGTGATATCGTAGTAATAGATTTTGTGCTCGTTTGTTGATTTCACACTTTTGAAGATGAGATTACCTTGATGTGAAGATTATAGTTGCAAAAGACTAAAGAGTAAGATTATAAGGAGTATGCATGCGTAATGATTCGGTGTTGCCTGAAAAGTTCATTGTGGATATGTGTCTCTATATTTCAAAGATGTGTGTTTCCTTGTCTTGGTAGGAAATTATTAAGTTTATAAATGAAACTAGTAGGAAAGTTGTCTATAGTGACTTTTATAAGTTCAGTTTAATATCAAGACATGGTGTAAAGTGTTACAACCCTTAGCTAAAAGAAACCAACCGTCTTTCGAGGTTGGGTGCTTTGAATGTTTTGCTTGAATAACTACTTGATCTTGAAGAAAGTGTTTCGGTAACGTTGTAGTCGTTGTTGAGATTGCTGCGATAGTGTCGTTATAGTGGGTTGGTGGGAAAATAGTGGTGGTATCATCTTGTAAAAAAAAAAAGGGAGGGAAAATTAAGGACAATTAAGGATGTAACTCAAGTCGAGTGGTCAATGTTAGTTATGCGGTAAGAAATTTGTTTAAAGCTAGGGCGATACGAATGTGATCTATTATAGTTGATAACGAAGTGGAGTGTAATCGGTGTCCAGAATTGGAATGGTGGAAATTTTGGGGTGATTGGCGATTGGGGAAGGTGGATGCTATGAGTTAAGGAATTTGAGTTTAGAGATCGCGTACGAGGGTATTCTGTGACGTAGACTTGAGACTGACAACCGTGGAGGACGTGAACACTTACTATGAAATCACATGATAATGGATTGAAGTTATACGATGAGAGATCAGGATTGAAATGGAAAATAGGTCAAAAGGGATTGGATATATATATATATAATGACAACTTAAGGACTAAAAGGTTGATGTGGGAGTGTCCGTGGTGTCGTGATTATTGATTCACTTATATTAGATTGCTTGATGTCGCTGCACAAAATTGAGGCTTTGATGTTTATTAGATACGTGGGGTGCGATAAATGGATTGCTATTATCAACCGATTGTGATATGATACGCATTTTGGGTTAGAACTTCTGTGGTGTAAATAATATGCATTGTCGATGAATTAAGGCGTGTTAGAATGATTTGATGTGGAGATTATTTGGTTGATGGCGACAATGAGTTGATTTGCTATGTGAAAGATTTGATTTTGTGTCCTTATTGAAATTGTGAAAATGGGTTGATTTATGCTTAATCGATCTTTGAAGTTGGTTTGATGGGTGTGTTTTATTATAAATTGGGGTTAGACAAATATTTAGTATTGAAATTGTTCTAATGAATAAGATTGTGTGGTAGTAGCAAAGGAAATTGGAAGGTAAATATTTTGCTGCAACGCAAGGGGAGGAAATGAAGAGTGTTATGAGTATGAGTCCGTGAGCTAAATTGTGAAATGTCGTTGTTCATGCCTTAGTTGCGTGTTGTTACTCTCAAACTTGAAACCTGTGTTTATGATGGGTAAAAAAAAGAAAAAGGGGAGACAAGACAAATGCTTGGAAATTGAAAAGTTTTATATGAAAATGGTTTTGATAACTGCTAATGGGAATTCGGATGAAACAGAGTAATCATATAAGAACGGTGAACTTGAGTTGATAGAGTGGGTTGCAAAAAAAAAAGTGTGTATGTGCTTGTTGTCTTTCTCTTTCTTTATAGCCTTCCCAATTATTATGGTTTATTATTCTGATATCAACTTGGTATGTTGTTTGGTAGGAAGACTTGTTGATACTTGAGGCACGATTGTCATCATGAAAAGTTTATGAGAAATGATTGCATGTTATGCATTTTGGGTTAGAACTTCTGTGGTGTAAATAATATGCATTGTCGATGAATTAAGGCGTGTTAGAATGATTTGATGTGGAGATTATTTGGTTGATGGCGACAATGAGTTGATTTGCTATGTGAAAGATTTGATTTTGTGTCCTTATCGAAATTGTGAAAATGAGTTGATTTATGCTTAATCAATCTTTGAAGTTGGTTTGATGGGTGTGTTTCATTATAAATTGAGGTTAGACAAATATTTAGTATTGAAATTGTTCTAATGAATAAGATTGTGTGGTAGTAGCAGAGGAAATTGGAAGGTAAGTATTTTGCTGCAACGCAAGGGATGGAAATGCAAAGTGTTATGAGTATGAGTCCGTGAGCTAAATTGTGAAATGTCATTGTTCATGCCTTAGTTGCGTGTTGTTACTCTGAAACTTGAAATCCGTGTTTATGATGGGTGGGAAAAAAAAAGGGGAGACAAGACAAATGCTTGAAAATTAAAAAGTTTTATATGAAAATGGTTTTGATAACTGCTAATGGGAATTGGGATGAAACAGAGTAATCATATAAGAAAGGTGAACTTGAGTTGATAGAGTGGGTTGCAAAAAAAAGAAAAAATGTGTCTGTGCTTGCTGTCTTTCTCTTTCTTTATATAGCCTTCCCGATTATTATGGTTTATTATTCTGATATCAACTTGGTATGTTGTTTGGTAGGAAGACTTGTTGATACTTGAAGTGCGATTGTCATGGTGAAAAGTTTATGAGAAATGATTGCATGTGAAAAAAAGGGAGGGGGGGTGGGGGGGAAGAAGCTTAGCGTAATGGGATTTTGATATGTGATAACTTGAGCCCGAAGGATAAGTTGTGGAAGTGTGAAAATGAGTGAAACCATGGCATGCTGCCATTAACATGAAAATGTAGGAATGAAGGGACATGAGGGAGGACACAATAAGTGTTAACCGGAGATTTACGAGGTCAAACAGGGTAGTCGTGTGAGTTCTTTGATGTTGTATTAAAGTTTGGTTCAAAGAGTCCTTATTATCTACGTGGTTGGAATTTGGCATATGTTCTCTTTTGCTAGCATCAACGATATATAGGAAGCTAATTTTGAGGAGAGTAGAGTAAATTTATTTGACTTCAAAAAAATTTGTTTCCCAACTATAATTATTATTATTTTTTTTTTTTGTATGACACAATTAGAGAACTGGATGCGAGAGGCTTCCGCGGTGTATCAATCCCTAGTTCAGAGTGGTTAATTACTGGCTCGTGGTAAGAGAGGTAGTCGATTTGAGGGCTCGTCTAGATTGTTTCAATATTGTATCGCAGGACATGTGTACCAAGAGGAATAAAAGGCATAATTTACCGAATAAGTAGGCCCTTGGAACCGAAAGAAGTGTTAATAGCCTTGAAGCGTAAGGAGCTTAACTTTGACAGATTGGTGTTCATAATGGAACCAAGTATGATAAATCAGCATGTAGTTTGATCGTTGGATCTTGGGTTACTTACAAAACTAAGTTTAATTTGGATCCGTTCGGTGATTGTCAACCTTGTTTGTAAGTTAGGTCACTCCTATTCTAAGAGTTTTAGTTATTTCTTTCGACGAACCGTGCATACTCAGTTATAATCTCGTGGGGATACCTTTGAATCTGGATGCCACAGGGTGAAAATGTTTAAATCGGAGTTATGAATTCAAGATGGTTCATGCGACTTCGGAGGGCTTAATCTCATGTGATAAAAAAGGAGACCATTTTCTGTTGCATGAAGCATATAATAGATCAAATGGTACCAAGTGATTAGATAACTTTTGAGAATTCACTCAGAATGCCAATAGGCGGATGAGAACTTTATTGATTTTATTACGATATAGATTATTTGAGTACTCTAGCCTGTTATGTGAAAATTCTGATTTATTGGTTGATGTTAATCGAGGAAGATAAGGATTAGAGTTTTTATGAACATTTTGATGCATCCTTTGTGGTAGGTTGAAGAGTACTTATTTGAATAAGATACACGGAATGGGAATGTGAATGTGAGAATTTGGAGAATGTGGGGGCACCAATTGTTAGAACTCGATGTGATTATCGTGTGATTATGTGAGAATTAGAACTATTGTATAAAGGATCGAACTTTAGGTATCTGTGAACATCGTAATTTGATAAGGAGGATTAGATGTCGATGCATATCCTGAGGGGAAATTGACACGTATCTTAGATTCACGCGAACAAGTTTTGAGGGAGACAACAATCCCGTTAGTAAGAGTCCTTTGGAGAAATCGAGGTAAGGAAGAATCGACTTGGAAAAAAAAAAGGAGGACAAGGTTAAAGGGAGAAGTATCCCCAATTATTTTCAAATTGAATTAATATGAGTCTAGAATTTCGACTTTATGATTGTTAATTCGTTATTTGGCAGTATGTGTTGCAGCATGAGCATGTTTACTTGATGCATGATCTTAGTTGGCTTGAGTTGTAAATTTCGGGATGGAATTTCTTTAAGGAGGATAGACTGTAGAGACCCGAAAAAAAAATTTAATTATTGAAATGTTTATTAATTGCTTAATTGGGAAAGTAGGATTTATTTGGTGGTAAATTGAATTAAGGATTGAAGTGAAAGGATAGAGACTTGAGAGAGTGTGTGTGTGATTTAAAGATATGAGGGTATAAATAGTTGGTGTGTGTGGTATAGAAGATAATTGTATCTCCTATTCTCTCTCTCATCCGCCCCCCTCTCCCTCCCAGCTGACTCTCTCTCTCTCTCTCTCTCTCTCTCTCTCTCTCTCTCTCTCAAGAACTTCAAGAATCACCAACCCTCCGGCCTTTCATTTGCGTTCTTGAACTCAGAAATCCTTTGGTCAAGCTTGAATCGAAGATTTGAAGTTCAAAGAGGCTAGGACTTGCTCAAGTCTCGTAGAGCTCAAGTCTCGTAGATCTTGGTGTTCGTCGCGAGGTAGGGACTTCTTTACCTCTTTTATATGTTGGTTCGTCACTATTCTCTTTCCACACGACTAGTAGTCCAAACCCTTACTAACCATCATTCGTTTCACCATCTATTCATCACAAGACTAGTAGTCTAAAAGCCTACTAACCGTCATGCAAATCACGATCTTTTCTTCACATGACTAGTAGTCCAATAACCTGCTACTCGTCATGTGTTTTCCTCATGGTCAGCAGTCATACACCAACTTGATGCAACCACTTGTTTATTTCCATCATATCAAGAAAATATTTTATAATTTCATATCCAACCGAAGCAACACGAGAGTACCTAGATTTATAAAATTGACCAACTCTTGTAGTGACACCGACATTGATTCGAGGCAGCAAATATTTATTGGATCTAGTACGTAAGATTTGATCCATAGTAAACAAAGGAAACATCGATTCGAGACAACAAGCACGTTTTGATCTATAACGTACACATTAATCCGTATGAAACCGACTTGAACCATTATTTTTTATATTCCATTATCTCAAATGCACACTTTCGAAGTTCTTATCACTTAGTGATCAGTAGTCTTTATATCAACTAGGAATCACTATTCTCTTTTCACATGACTAGTAGTCCAAACCCCTACTAACCATCATTCGTTTCACCATCTTTTCTTCACAAGACTAGTAGTCTAAAAGCCTACTAACTGTCATGCAAATCACCATCTTTTTTTCACATGACTAGTAGTCCAATAACCTGCTACCCGTCATGTGTTTTTCTCATGGTCAGCAGTCATACACAAACTTAATGCAAGAACCACTTGTTTATTTCCATCATATCAAGAAAATATTTGATAATTTCATATCCAACCGAAGCAACACGAGAGTAACTAGATTTATAAAATTCACCAACTCTTGTAGTGAGAGCGACATTGATTCGAGGCAGCAAATATTTATTGGATCTAGTACATAAGATTTGATCCATAGTAAACAAAGGACACATTGATTCGAGACAACACGCACGTTTTGATCTATAACGTACACTTTAATCCGTATGAAACTTACTTGAACCCCTATTTTTTCTATTCCATTATCTCAAATGCACACTTTCGGAGTTATTATCACTTAGTGATCATTAGTCTTTATATCAACTAGGAATCACTATTATCTTTTCACAAGACTAGTAGTCTAAAAGCCTACTAACCGTTAAGTATATCACCATCTTTTCTTCACATGACAATAACCTACTAACCGTCATATATTTTTCTCATGATCAGCAGTCATACACTAACATGATGCAAGAGCAACTTGTTTATTTCCGTCTTATAAAGAAAATATTTGATAATTTCATATCCAACCGAAGCAACAAGAGAGTAACTAGATTTATAAAATTGAAAAACTCTATTAGTGAGAGCGACATTGATTCGAGGCACCAAATAATTAATGGATCTAGTACGTAAGACTTGATCCATAGAAAACAAAGAAAACATCGATTTGAGACAACAAGCACGTTTTGATTTATTGCGTACAATTTAATCTGTATGAAACCGACTTGAACCACTAATTTTTCGATTTCGTTATATCAAATGCTCACTTTTAGAGTTCTTATCACTTAGTGATCAGTAGTATTTATATCTACTAAGAATGGCTATTCTTTTTCACATCTCTAATAGTCTAATAACCTACTAACCATCATGTTTTTTTCTCATAGTCAGCAGTCATACACTAACTAGATACAAGAACCACTTGTTTATTTCCGTCTTATTAAGAAAACATTAGATAATTTCATTTCCAACCGAAGCAACACAAGAGTAACTAGATTTATAAAATTGACCAACTCTTGTAGTGAAAGCGACATTGATTCGAGGCACCAAATAATTATTGGATGTAGTACGTAAGATTTGATCCATAATAAACAAAGGAAACATCGATTCGAGACAACAAGCACCTTTTGATCTATTACCTACACTTAAATCCGATTGATTCCAACTTGAACCACTAATTTTTCGATTTGGTTATCTCAAATGCACACTTTCGAAGTTCTTATCACTTAGTGATCAGTAGTCCTAAGATCTACTAAGAATCGCTATTCTCTTTTCACATGACTAGTAGTCCAAACCCCTACTAACCATCATGCGTGTCACCATATTTCTTCACAAGACTAGTAGTCTAAAAGCCTACTAACCGTCATGCATGTAACCACCTTTTCTTCTCATGACTAGTAGTCTAATAACCTACTAACCGTCATGTGTTTATCTCATGGTCAGCAGTCATACATGTTACCCAAATTATGCAACCTAGAGGGGGGGTGAATAGGATTGCTAGTAATAATTACCAATAAAAATTTATCTCTAACAATATATGCAAACAATAAGTATGCAATCAAAATAGAGAGATAGAGAGATAGAACCCGTTTATAGTGGTTCGGTCCGGATTTGTCCACGGTCCGGCCCTACTCCACTTCTCCTCAAGCAATTACTTGAAGGTTAGACTAATCTTTAAAAGATTACAACTTGTAAGTCTTGCGGGTGCTTACAAGAACCGAATGCCTCTAGCTTTCCCGAGGAGCTAGCACAACCGCAAGAATTTTCTCCGAAAACTTCTCAAAAACAATAACACCCAAATTCCAACCCGAATTTGGTCTTCTAAGCTTTCAAGTGTTTGACTCAAACACTCACTTAGGAAATACAAGTATGTGAAGAAGGTATGAAAATTATCGCTCACGACTTGTACAAATTTTCTCTCAAGAATAATATGAAAGTGGAAGAACAATGAGAATTTTTGGCTTTGATCTTTTGAGAATTTGCTCTTGCAATAATATGGAATGTTGTAGCTTGTGTATCTACTCATTAATGAGTTCTTGATGCCTTATATAGCCATCCATATGCTTCCTAGCCGTTGGAAACTAGCCGTTGGAACTAGCCGTTGGAAACTAGCCGTTTGAAACTAGCCGTTGGAAACTAGCCGTTTGAAACTAGCCGTTGGAAACTAGCCGTTTGATAGAGAGGTCATCCGGGTGGTCGTCCGGTTGTCACAGCTTTCTGTTCAGACAGCCGGCTTGTCAGCCGGTTCGTCAACCTGTGGCTCACAATTTCATCTAAATAAACCGTTAAAGCATGTATTGAGCTCAATAAAGTCTTTGTAAATATAAATCATGAATCCAAGAGACTTTATGCTATATTTCAAGGTCACGAAAATATTTAATTCGGGAATCGACTTTTCGATAATTTTGTATTTGCCGAATAAAAATATTATTGAATTAATCATCAAAATAATTAATAGAGATGCATATAAATTTTCACAAATTATAATGCATACATTTTTCAACAATCTCCCCCTTTTTGATGATGACACAAAATGATAGTTTTTATTCAAGTAGGAGTTATGCCAATCTCCCCCTTAATACATGCACCAAAGCAGTTATCTATGATCAACGAGTAATAGCAATAATCATCAGATCATAGCAAGCAATTTTTTAAATTTGCCCAAAATGGCAAGATAGATCAATTAAAACTTGGCTTTTTCTCCCCCTGTGACATCATAAAAAAAACTAAAAAGAGAAAAACAATAGGGCCATGGTTCCAGCACCATGCCGCTCTTGCCCTGTAGCACTCTATCTTCGTTCATTGAGAGCTTGGCGTCCTTGATTTTCGTATTCTCGAATAATGGCTGCTACAACGGCAGCTATAATGCCAATCCAATACCACAGAGTATCCACATTTACATTCCATCCGAACCATGGTGGTATTCTCATGGTAAGTAACGCACACAGCAGAATGAAGATAAAGAGTTGCATCCAAATGGTTTGGATAAACAACCTGAACTCTGCTCGTTCGGCATCTCTTTCGTAAAACTCAATCGGTAATCCTTGCGGTATGTTTGCCATTGCTCGATTTTGAAGGATAGAGATTTGGAGAGTTTTAGGCCGAGAAAGAAGGAGAGATAGATAGATGAGGAGATAGAGAGAGTGTTGTGGAATTTATAGAGTATGAGAGAAGTGTTTGGAATGCTGCGCCGAATTGTTTGAAATGCTGCGCCGAATTGTTTGAAATGCTGCGCCGAATTGTTTGAAATGCTGCGCCGAAAGAGAGATAGATGAAGAGATAGAGATAGGATAGGGGATGCGGTAGAGATGCGGCGCCGAATAGAGATAGGATAGGGGTGGTGCCGAAAAGAACAAGAATAGGGGAAGAAAATTGTGTTCTGGTGTTTATTGTTGTGTCCCCTTAATACATGCTCCCCCTAAAAGAGAGCTTTTTAAAGAATGCGAGGGGTATTACCGAGAATGATTATCCCTGCAAGCTTAGAGACAAGAAATTCATATCGGCGAAGTATATAAGAGACAATTTAAGCACTAAGCCATGAAGTTCATACAAACTAAGTGTAACAGACTTAATAAATCAGAGTTAGCAACGCAAAAGCTTGAATAAGTCTCAACCTCACGGTTGTCCGGTTGGACATCCGCTTGGACATCCGACTGACAAATGCAGGTTAAGTCCAGAAATCGTTTAAGAGGAGTAACATTAAAGACCATAAAACTGATTTTCTTCATACCAAACACAGGAAAATGAAACATATGATAAAATGTTTGGAGGGTGATTTCTTTATCAAGATCATTTGTACTCTCCATCAAGTATGATATTTACGAATTCAATCAACTCAACATTGAATCCAAAAAAAAACTTTTGACATCAAGAACACAACTTTTTCATAAATGATTAGACATGCCGAGTTCTCGTCGAATGAAACAAAATTGTTCTTCACCAAGGGGTTTTGTGAAAATGTCCGCCAATTGCTTGTCGGTACTAATAAAGTTAAGTTCAATATCCCCTTTTTGAACATGATCTCTTATAAAATGATGTCTAATCTCAATATGTTTTGTTCGAGAATGTTGAATTGGATTCTTGGTTAAGCTAATTGCACTAGTATTATCACATTTAATAGGAATATGATCATATTGCAAATTGAAATCCTCCATTTGTTGTTTGATCCACAATATTTGGGCACAACAACTTCCGGCCGCTACATATTCCGCCTCGGCGGTAGATAGAGCTACGGAATTTTGTTTCTTGCTATGCCAAGACACTAGAGAGTGCCCTAGAAATTGGCAAGTCCCACTTGTACTTTTACGATCAACTTTGAAACCTCCAAAATCCGCATCCGAATAACCAATTAAATCAAATGCAACTCCACGTGGATAAAACAATCCTAAGTCATGAGAACCGCCAACATATTTAAAGATACGTTTAATAGCTTTTAAATGCGATTCTTTAGGACATGATTGAAATCTAGCACACATGCAAACACTAAACATTATATCCGGTCTACTTGCAGTGAGATAAAGTAATGAGCCGATCATACCTCGATACATCTTTTCATTGACGGCCTTACCATTCTCATCTTTGTCTAGCTTAGTTGATGTGCTCATTGGTGTGCTCGTTGGCTTTGATCCTTCCATGCCAAACTTCTTAATAAGTTCTTTCGCATACTTGGCTTGGTTGATTAGGATCCCCTCATTAGTTTGCTTGATTTGAAGTCCGAGGAAGAAGTTAAGCTCCCCCATCATACTCATTTCAAATTCACCTTGCATACACTTAGCAAACTCTTTGCACATATTATCATTAGTGGCACCAAAGACAATATCATCAACATATATTTGAATAATGAGCATATCTTTACCTTTGGCTTTAATGAAAAGAGTAGTATCAATTTTTCCACGAGTAAAGCCATTGTCAAGCAAGAATGAACTAAGTCTATCATACCATGCACGTGGTGCTTGCTTCAAACCATATAAAGCTTTTGAGAGTTTAAAAACATGATCGGGGTATACATGATCTTCAAAGCCGGGAGGTTGTTTGACATAAACTTCTTCATTTATGAACCCATTCAAAAATGCACTTTTCACATCCATTTGATAAAGCTTGAAATTTTTGAAAGATGCAAAGGCAAGTAATATGCGAATAGCCTCTAATCTAGCTACCGGTGCAAAAGTTTCTTCAAAATCAATACCTTCTTCTTGATTATAACCTTGAGCAACAAGTCTAGCTTTATTCCTAACAATATTTCCGGATTCATCTAGCTTGTTACGAAAAACCCATTTAGTACCTATAATAGTGTGATCAAGAGGCTTAGGTACTAATGCCCAAACTTTATTCCTTTCAAATTGATTTAACTCATTTTGCATGGCCAAAATCCAATTTTCATCATCTTGAGCTTCCGGAAAGTTTTTAGGCTCAATTTGAGAAACAAAAGCTTGATTTTCACAAAAATTTCTATGAGACGAGCGAGTGGTTACCCCTTTCGAAACTTCTCCAAGAATCAAGTCCTTTGGATGGTTTTGCACGAATCTCCAATCCTTGGAAAGATCTTGGTTGTCTCCCATGGCATCTTGAGGTTGATTAATAACTTCATCTTCTTTGATTTGAGAGCTTTCTACTTGAGTATCACCATCAACTTTTTCTTGAATTTTCAAGTCATGAATCTCATGTGTAATCTCTAAGTCATCATTATCAACAACATCCTTAGTAGCACAAGGATTAGATTCATCAAAGGAAACGTGAATAGATTCTTCAACAAGATTAGTGCGCTTATTATAAATTCTATATGCTTTGCTAGTAAGAGAGTAACCGATAAAGATGCCTTCATCCGATTTTGAATCAAATTTACCCAAGTTATCTTTTCCATTGTTTAATACATAACATTTACAACCGAAGGCATGAAAGTAATTAATGTTGGGTATTCTACCATTCCAAAGCTCATAAGGAGTTTTCTTGAGGATAGGCCTAATTAAAACTCGATTCAAAATATAGCATGAGGTATTAACGGCTTCCGCCCAAAAATATTTTGGCAAAGAGTTTTCACAAAGCATAGTGCGGGCCATTTCTTCCAGAGTACGATTTTTTCTCTCTACTACTCCATTTTGTTGAGGAGTACGAGGTACGGAAAAGTTATGACCAATACCATGTTCATCACAAAACTTTTCATATAAAGAATTGTCAAGTTCTTTTCCATAATCCGTACGAATGTTAGAAATAACAAAGCCTTTTTCATTTTGAACTTTTCTACAAAGTTTAGTGAAATTAGGATAAGCCTCATTCTTATGAGCTAGGAACATCACCCATGTATTTCTAGAGAAATCATCAACAACAACAAGACAATAATAGTTTCCACAAAGACTTGGAGAGCGAGTTGGTCCAAACAAATCCATATGAAGTAATTGCAAAGGTCTAGTAGTTGAAACAACATTTTTGGACTTAAAAGAAACCTTGGTTTGTTTTCCTTGTTGGCAAGGACCACAAAGTCTATCTTTTTCAAATTTGATTTTAGGAAGACCTTTTACCAAATTTTTTTTAGAGAGTTTTGAAATAGCATCCATACTTGCATGTCCTAGGCGCCTATGCCAAAGCCAACTATTTTCACTCAAAGCGGAAAAACATTTTATATCACAATTACTTAAATCATTGAGATTAAAAACATATACATTTTCAAATCTTTGTCCAACGAAGAGTGTCTTGTTGCTTTTGTCATTTTCAATGATACATTTGGATTTTTCAAAGATAACACGATTTCCTCTATCACATAATTGACTTATGCTAAGAAGATTGTGTTTTAAACCATTAACAAGTAAAACATCTTCAATAATAGGAGAATTACCTATATTGCCGATTCCTATGATTTTACCTTTGTTGTTGTCTCCAAATGTGACATGTCCACCATCTTTAGACGAAAGAGAATTGAAAGCCCTCTTGTCACCGGTCATGTGTCTTGAACATCCACTATCAAGGTACCAACTTCCTTCCTTGAGAGAACTTTTGAAGCATACCTACAATAGCACATCAATTCTTGACTTTTGGTACCCAAATCATCTTGGGTCCTTGAAGGTTAGCATTGATACGGTTCTTAGGAACCCAAACCTTTTTTGCATTAGAAGATGAGTATCCTTTCATAGGACATGTAGGAGAAATATGACCAATTTTACCACAATAATGACATGTCAATTTAGAATGGCTAGAAGGAGGAACATCTTTTTCAAAAAGATTTTTGTGTTGAGTGGGATTATAACCAATTCCGGCCTTGTGAAAAGAAACCATTTGTTTTCCAAGAAGAATGTCTAAACTTTCTTTTCCATTAGTGAGTTTTGAAAGAGAATTAGTTAAATCATCAATTTGTTTTTCTAAAGATTCGTTTTTGGAAGTATCCTTCAAATACTCTTTTTCTTTTTCCAAAGAGGTTCTTAAACTTTCATTTTCTTCCTCCAAAATATCTTTCTCTTCAATTAAATCATCTATTTCTAGTGAAAGATCTTTAGCAACCTTTTTAAGAAATTTGTTTTTAGAAACAACCTTTTCAAATTCTACTTTCAACTCTTTATAGGCAATAAATAATTCATCAAAGGAATAGGATGAGTCGAGATCTACCTCGTTTTCTTCGATGGCCATGAAACACAAGTTAGCGACCTCTTGTTGCTCATCGTCCTCATCGGAGCTACTATCGTCACTATTGTCCCATGCGGCCATCATAGCTCTCTTTTTGTCCTTCTTTGAATATTTTTTTGCATATGGACATTCACTTTTGATGTGGCCGGGCTTCTTGCACTCGTAGCAAATGATTGGATCCTTTTTACTATTTTCTTCTTTGCCTCCATCTTTTCTTGAAAATCCTCTGCCTTTGTGAGATGCTCTATTTTTGAGGAGTTTCTTGAACGTTTTTGTGATGAGCGCCATTTCATCATCCTCACTTTCGTTGCTTGAATCCTCCTTGCTTTTTGATTTGCTTGTTGTACTTTTGAAGGCAAGATCCTTAACTTTCTTCTCTTTTTCACCCTTGAGGTTGTGATGCATTTCCTCCGTCATGAGAGATCCCATGAGCTTGTCCATCGTGTATGTTGAGAAATCTTTGGATTGTAGGATGATGGAGGTGGTAGTGTCCCAATTGGTTGGCATGGAACGGAGCACCTTCCTTGTCATTTCGGATTGACTGTAAATCTTTCCAAGAGCTTTTAAACCGTTAGTAATACTAGCAAATCTAGCAAACATTTGAGATATAGATTCATCCGGTTTCATTTTGAAGAGCTCATAGCTATGCACAAGAATATCAATTTTGGACTCCTTAACTTGACTATCTCCTTCATGTGACATTTCTAACTTATCCCATATTTCTTTAGCCGATTCACATGCGGAAACACAATCATATTCATTGGGAGTAATAGCACAAAAAAGAAGGTTCATAGCTCTATAGTTCTTTTCTATTGAAGCCTTTTCCAAATGACTCCACTCATAATCTGGTTTAGGCATAGTCTCTTCTCCAACTTTCTTAGTAGGAATAATGGGACCATTTTTGATAATTTTCCATAGATCATAATCCGTGGATTGAATAAAGATCATCATTCTATTTTTCCAATGAGAGTAATTTTCTCCGGTGAACAAGGGAGGTCTATTGGACGATTGACCTTCGATACAAGAAACATTACTAGTGGTTGCCATGGATCTTAACTCTTAGATGGTTAAATCTACAAACAAGAGCCGAGGCTCTGATACCAATTGTTACCCAAATTATGCAACCTAGAGGGGGGGTGAATAGGATTGCTAGTAATAATTACCAATAAAAATTTATCTCTAACAATATATGCAAACAATAAGTATGCAATCAAAATAGAGAGATAGAGAGATAGAACCCGTTTATAGTGGTTCGGTCCGGATTTGTCCACGGTCCGGCCCTACTCCACTTCTCCTCAAGCAATTACTTGAAGGTTAGACTAATCTTTAAAAGATTACAACTTGTAAGTCTTGCGGGTGCTTACAAGAACCGAATGCCTCTAGCTTTCCCGAGGAGCTAGCACAACCGCAAGAATTTTCTCCGAAAACTTCTCAAAAACAATAACACCCAAATTCCAACCCGAATTTGGTCTTCTAAGCTTTCAAGTGTTTGACTCAAACACTCACTTAGGAAATACAAGTATGTGAAGAAGGTATGAAAATTATCGCTCACGACTTGTACAAATTTTCTCTCAAGAATAATATGAAAGTGGAAGAACAATGAGAATTTTTGGCTTTGATCTTTTGAGAATTTGCTCTTGCAATAATATGGAATGTTGTAGCTTGTGTATCTACTCATTAATGAGTTCTTGATGCCTTATATAGCCATCCATATGCTTCCTAGCCGTTGGAAACTAGCCGTTGGAACTAGCCGTTGGAAACTAGCCGTTTGAAACTAGCCGTTGGAAACTAGCCGTTTGAAACTAGCCGTTGGAAACTAGCCGTTTGATAGAGAGGTCATCCGGGTGGTCGTCCGGTTGTCACAGCTTTCTGTTCAGACAGCCGGCTTGTCAGCCGGTTCGTCAACCTGTGGCTCACAATTTCATCTAAATAAACCGTTAAAGCATGTATTGAGCTCAATAAAGTCTTTGTAAATATAAATCATGAATCCAAGAGACTTTATGCTATATTTCAAGGTCACGAAAATATTTAATTCGGGAATCGACTTTTCGATAATTTTGTATTTGCCGAATAAAAATATTATTGAATTAATCATCAAAATAATTAATAGAGATGCATATAAATTTTCACAAATTATAATGCATACATTTTTCAACAATACACTTACTTGATGCAAGAACCACTTGTTTATTACCATCTTATCAAGAAAATATTTGATAATTTCATATCGAACCGAAGCAACACGAGAGTAACTAGATTTATAAAATTGACCAACTCTTATAGTGAGAGCGACATTGATTCGAGGCACCAAATTATTATTGGATCTAGTACGGAAGATTTGATCCATAATAAACAAAGGGAACATCGATTCGAGACAACAAGCACGTTTTGATCTATTATATACACTTTAATCCGTTTGAAACTGACTTCAACCACTAATTTTTCGATTTGGTTATCTGAAATGCAAACTTTCGGAGTTCTTATCACTTTGTGATCAGTAATCTTTATATCTACTAGGAATCACTATTCTCTTTTTACATGACTAGTAGTCCAAACCCCTTACTAACCATCATGCGTTTCACCATCTTTTCTTCACAAGACTATTAGTCTAAAGACCTTGTAACCGTCATGTATTTCGCCATCTTTTCTTCACATGACTAGTAGTCTAATAACCTACTAACCGTCATGTATTTTTCTCATGGTCAGCAGTCATACACTAACTTGTTGTAAGAATCACTTATTGATTTCCGTCTAATCAAGAAAATATTTGATAATTTCACATCCAACCGAAGCAACACGATAGTAACTAGACTTATAAAATTGACCAACTCTTGTAGTAAGAGCGACATTGATTCGAAGCAGCAAATACTTTTTAGATCCAGTACGTAAGATTTGATCCAAAGTAAACAAAGGGAACATTGATTCGTGACAACAAGCACGTTTTGATCTATTACGTACACTTAAATTCGTATGAAACCGACTTGAACCACTAATTTTTCGATTTGGCTATCTCAAATGCACACTTTCGGAGTTCTTATCACTTAGTGATTAGTAGTCCTTATATCTATTAGGAATCGCTCTTCTCTTTTCACATGACTAGTAGTCCAAACCCCTACTAACCATCATGCGTGTCACCATATTTTCTTTACAAGACTAGTAGTCTAAAAGCCTACTAACGGTCATGCTTTTCACCATCTTTTCTTCACGTGACTAGTAGTCTAATAACTTACTAACCGTCATGTGTTTTTCTCATGGTCAGCAATCATACACTAACTTGATACAAGAACCACTTGTTTTTTTCCGTCTTATAAATAAAATATTTGATAATTTCATATCGAACCGAAGCAACACGAGAGTAACTAGATTTATAAAATTGACCAACTCTTATGGTGAGACCGACATTAATTCGAGGCACCAAATTATTATTGGATCCAGTACGGAAGTTTTGGTCCATAATAAACCAAGGGAACATCGATTCGAGACAACGAGAACGTTTTGATCAATTACGTACCCTTTAATCCGTTTGAACTAGACTTGAACCACTAATTTTTCGATTTCGTTATCTCAAATGCATACTTTCGGAGTTCTTATGACTTAGTGATTAGTAGTTCATATATCTACTTTGAATCGCTTTTCTTTTTTAACATGACTAGTAGACCAAAACCTTACAAACAAAGGGAACATTGATCCAAAGTAAACAAAGGGAACATTGATTCGTGACAACAAGCACGTTTTGATCTATTACGTACACTTAAATCCGCATGAAACCGACTTGAACCACTAATTTTTCGATTTGGTTATCTCAAATGCACACTTTCGGAGTTCTTATCACTTAGTGATTAGTAGTCCTTATATCTACTAGGAATCGCTATTCTCTTTTCACATGACTAGTAGTCCAAACCCCTACTAACCATTATGCCTTTCCATCTTTTCTTCGCAAGACTAGTAGTCTAAAACCCTACTAAACGTCATGTATTTCACCATCTTTTTTTCGCATGACTAGTAGTCTAATAACCTACTAACCTTCTTGTGTTTTTCTCATGGTCAGCAGTCATACACTAACTTGATGCAAAAACCACTTGTTTCTTTCCGTCTAATCAATAAAATATTAGATAATTTTATATCCAACCGAAGCAACACGAGAGTAACTAGATTTATCAAATTGACCAACTCTTGTAGTGAGAGCGACATTGATTCGAGGCACCAAATATTTATTGTATCTAGTACTTAAGATTTGATCCATTGTAAACAAAGGGAACATCGATTCGAGACAACAAGCACGTTTTGATCTATAACGTACACTTTAATCCGTATGAAACCGACTTGAACCACTATTTTTTCGATTTCGTTATCTCAAATGCACACTTTCGGAGTTCTAATCACTTAGTGATCAGTAGTCTTTATATCAACTAGGAATCGCTATTCTCTTTTCACATGACTAGTAGTCCAAACCTCTACTAATCATCACGCGTTTCCCCATCTTTTCTTCCCAAGACTAGTAGTCTAAAAGCCGACTATCCGCCATGTATTTAACCATCTTTTCCTCACATGACTAGTAGTCTAATAACCAACAAACCGTCATGTGTTTTTCTCATGGTCAGCAGTCATACACAAACTTGATGCACGAACCACTTTTTTATTTCCATCTTATCAAGATAATATTTGACAATTTCATATCCAACTGAAGCAACACGAGAGAAACTAGATTTATAAAATTGACCAACTCTTGCAGTGAGAGCGACATTGATTCGAGGAACCAAATAATTATTGGATCTAGTATGTAAAAGTTAGATCCATAATAAACAATGGGAACCTCAATTCGAGAGAACAAGCACGTTTCGATCTATTACAGACACTTTAATCCGTTTGAAACCGACTTGAACCACTAATTTTTCGATTTCGTCATCTCAAATGCACAATTTCGGAGTTCTTATCACTTAGTGATCAGTAATCTTTATATCTACTAGGAATCGGTATTCCCTTTTCACGTGATTAGTAGTCCAAACCCCTACTAACCATCATGCTTTTCACCATCTTTTCTTCACAAGACTAGTAGTCTAAAAGCCGACTAACCATCATGTATTTCACCATCTTTTCTTCACATGACTAGTAGTCTAATAACCTACTAATCGTCATCTGTTTTTCTTATGGTCAGCAGTCATACACTAACTTAATGCAAAAACCACTTGTTTATTTCCGTCTTATCAATAAAATATTTGATAATTTTATATCCAACCGAAGCAACACGAGGGTAATTAGATTTATCAAATTGACCAACTCTTGTAGTGAGAGCGACATTGATTCGAGGCACCAAATAATTATAGGATCAATTACGTAAGATTTGATCCATTGTAAAGAAAGAGAACATACATTGAAGACAACAAGCACGTTTTCTTCTATGAAGTACACTTTCATCCATATGAAACCGACTTCAACCACTATTTTTTCGATTTCGTTATCTCAAATGCACACTTTCGAAGTTCTTATCACTTAGTGATCAGTAGTCTTCATATCTACTTGGAATGACTATTCTCTTTTCACATGACCAGTAGTTCAAACTCTTATTAACCATCATGTATTTAACCATCTTTTCTTCACATGATTAGTAGTCTAATAACCTACAAACCGTCATGTGTTTTTCACATGGTCAGCAGTCATACACTAACTTGATGCAAGAACCACTTGTTTATTTCCATCTTATAAATAAAATATTTGATAATTTTACATCCTATCGAAGCAACACGAGAGTAACTAGATTTACAAAATTGACCAACTCTTGTAGAGAGAGCGACATTGATTCGAGGCACCAAATATTTATTGGATGTAGTAGGCAAGATTTGATCCATAGTAAACAAAGGGAACATCGATTCGAGACAACAAGCTCATTTTGTTCTATAACGTACACTTTAATACGTATGAAACTGACTTCAACCACTGTTTTTTCGATTTCGTTATCTCAAATGCACATTTTCGGAGTTCTTATCACTTAATGATCAGTAGTCTTTATATCCATTCGGAATCAGTATTCTCTTTTCACATGACATGTAGTCCAAACCCCAAATAACCATCATGCGTTTCACGATCTTTTCTTCACAAGACTAGTAGTCTAACCGCCTTCTAACCGTCATGTATTTCACTTTCTTTTCTTCACACGACTAGTTGTCTAATAACCTACTAACCATCATGTGTTTTTCACATGGTCAGCAGTCATACACTAACTTGATGCAAAAACCACTTGTTTATTTCCGTCATATCAAGAAAATATTTGATAATTTCCTATCCTACCGAAGCAACACGAGGGTAACTAGATTTATAAAATTGTCGAACTCTTGTAGTGAGAACGACATTGATTGAAGGCACCAAATAATTATTGGATCTAGTAGAAAAGATTTGATCCATAATAAACGAAGGGAACATCGATTCGAGACAACAAACACGTTTTGATCTATAACGGACACTTTAATCCGTTTGAAACTGACTGGAACCACTAGCTTTTTGATTTCGTTATCTCAAATGCAAACTTTCGGAGTTCTTATCACCTAATGATCAGTAGTCTTTATATAAACAAGGAATCGCTATTCTTTTTTCGCATGACTAGTAGTCCAAACCCCTACTAACCATTATGCCTATTCATCTTTTCTTCACAAGACTAGTAGTCTAAAACCCTACTAAACGTCATGTATTTCACCATCTTTTTTTCGCATGACTAGTAGTCTAATAACCTACTAACCATCTTGTGTTTTTCTCATGGTCAGCAGTCATACACTAACTTGATGCAAAAACCACTTGTTTATTTCCGTCATATCAATAAAATATTTGACATTTTCATATCCAACCGAAGCAACACGAGAGTAACTAGATTTATAAAATTCACCAACTCTTGTACTGTGAGAGACATTGATTCGAGGCAGCAAATATTTATTGGATCTAGTACGTAAGATTTGATCCATTGTAAACAAAGGGAACATCGATTCGAGACAACAAGCACATTTTGATCTATAACGTACACTTTAATCCGTATGAAACCAACTTGAACCAATATTTTTTCGATTTCGTTATCTCAAATGCACACTTTCGGAGTTCTTATCACTTAGTGATCAGTAGTCTTTATATCAACTAGGAATCGCTATTCTCTTTTCACATGACTAGTAGTCCAAACCTCTACTAATCATCACGCGTTTCCCCATCTTTTCTTCCCAAGACTAGTAGTCTAAAAGCCGACTAACCGCCATGTATTTAACCATCTTTTCTTCACATGACTAGTAGTCTAATAACCTACAAACCGTCATGTGTTTTTCTCATGGTCAGCAGTCATACACAAACTTGATGCACCAACCAGTTGTTTATTTCCATCTTATCAAGATAATATTTGATAATTTCATATCCAACTGAAGCAACACGAGAGAAACTAGATTTATAAAATTGACCAACTCTTGCAGTGAGAGCGACATTGATTCGAGGAACCAAATAATTATTGGATCTAGTACGTAAAATTTAGATCCATAATAAACAAAGGGACCCTCAATTCGAGAGAACAAGCACATTTCGATCTATTAGATACACTTTAATCCGTTTGAAACCGACTTGAACCACTAATTTTTCGATTTCGTCATCTCAAATGCACAATTTCGGAGTTCTTATCACTTAGTGATCAGTAATCTTTAAATCTACTAGGAATCGGTATTCACTTTTCACGTGATTAGTAGTCCAAACCCCTACTAACCATCATGCTTTTCACCATCTTTTCTTCACAAGACTAGTAGTCTAAAAGCCGACTAACCGTCATGTATTTCACCATCTTTTCTTCCCATGACTAGTAGTGTAATAACCTACTAACCGTCATGTGTTTTTCTTATGGTCAGCAGTCATACACTAACTTGATGCAAAAACCACTTGTTTATTTCGTCTTATCAATAAAATATTTGATAATTTTATATCCAACCGAAGCAACACGAGGGTAACTAGATTTATCAAATTGACCAACTCTTGTAGTGAGAGCGACATTGATTCAAGGCACCAAATATTTATTGGATCTATTACGTAAGATTTGATCCATTGTAAAGAAAGGGAACATACAATGGATACAACAAGCACGTTTTGTTCTATGAAGTACACTTTAATCCGTATGAAACCGACTTCAACCACTATTTTTTCGATTTCGTTATCTCAAATGCACACTTTCGGAGTTCTAATCACTTAGTGATCAGTAGTCGTTATATCTACTTAGAATGACTATTCTCTTTTCACATGACCAGTAGTTCAAACCCTTATTAACCATCATGCGTTTAACCATCTTTTCTTCACAAGACAAGTAGTCTAAAAGCCTACTAACCGTCATGTATTTAACCATCTTTTCTTCACATGATTAGTAGTCTAATAACCTACTAACCGTCATGTGTTTTTCACATGGTCAGCAGCAGTCATACACTAACTTCACGCAAGAAACACTTGTTTATTTCCGTCTTATAAATAAAATATTTGATAATTTTATATCCAACCGAAGCAACACGAGAGTAACTAGATTTACAAAATTGACCAACTCTTGTAGTGAAAGCGACATTGATTCGAGGCACCAAATATTTATCGGATGTAGTAGGCAAGATTTGATCCATAGTAAAGAAAGTGAAAATCGATCGAGACAACAAGCTCATTTTGTTCTATAACGTACACTTTAATACGTATGAAACTGACTTCAACCACTATTTTTTCGATTTCGTTATCTCAAATGCACACTTTCGGAGTTCTTATCACTTAATGATCAGTAGTCTTTATATCCATTCGGAATCACTATTCTCTTTTCACATGACTTGTAGTCCAAAGCCCTAATAACCATCATGCGTTTCCCCATCTTTTCGTCACAAGACTAGTAGTCTAAACGTCTTCTAACCGTCATGTATTTCACCTTCTTTTCTTCACATGACTAGTAGTCTAATAACCTACTAACCGTCATGTGTTTTTCTCATGGTCAGCAGTCATACACTAACTTGATGCAAAAACCACTTGTTTATTTCCGTCTTATCAATAAAATATTTGATAATTTTATATCAAACCGAAGCAACACGAGAGTAACTAGATTTATCAAATTGACCAACTCTTGTAGTGAAAGCGACATTGATTCGAGACACCAAATAATTATTGGATCTATTACGTAACATTTGATCCATAATAAACAAAGGGAACATCAATTCGAGAGAACACGCGCGTTTCGATCTATTACGTACACATTAATGCGTTTGAAACCGACTTGAACAACTAATCTTTCGATTTCGTTATCAAGAAAGCACACTTTCGGGGTGGTTATCACTTAGTGATTAGTAGTCTTTATATCAACTAGGAATCGCTATTTTGTTTTCACAAGACCAGTACTCTAATAACCAACTAACCGTCATGTGATTTTCTCCTGGTCAGCAGTCATACACTAACTTGATGCACGAACGACTTGTTTATTTCCGTCTTCTCAAGATAATTTTTGATAATTTCATCTCCAACTGAAGCAACATGACAGAAACTAGCTTTACAAAATTGACCAACTCTTATAGTGAGAGCGGCATTGATTCGAGGAACCAAATAATTATTGGCTCTAGTACGTAAGATTTGATCCATAATAAACAAAGGGAACATCAATTCGAGACAACAAGCACGTTTCGATCTATTACGTACACTTTAATCCGTTTGAGACCGACATGAACCACAAATTTTTCGATTTCGTTATCTCAAATGCACACTTTCGGAGTTCTTATAACTTAGTGATAAGTAGTCCTTATATTTGCTTGGAATCGATATTCTCTTTAAACATGACTAGTAGTCCAAACCCCTACTAACCATCATGCGTTTCAACATATTTTCTTCACATGACTAGTAATCTAAAAACCTACTAACCGTCATGTATTTCGCCATCTTTTCTTCACATGACTAGTAGTCTAAAAAACCTACTAACCGTCATGTATTTTCGCCATCTTTTCTTCAGATGACTAGTAGTCTAATAACCTACTAACCGTCATGTGTTTTTCTCATGGTCAGCAGTTCTACACTAACCGCATGCAAGAACCACTTTTTTATTTCTGTCTTATCAAGAAAATATTTGATAATTTCTTTTCAATCCGAAGCAACATGAGAGTATCTACATTTATAAAATTGACCAACCCTTGTAGTGAGAGTGACATTGATTCGAGGCAACAAATATTTATTGGATCTAGTATGTAAGATTTGATCCATAGTAAACAAAGGGAACATCGATTTGAGATAACAAACACGTTTTGTTCTATAACATACACATTAATCTGCATGAAACCGACTTCAACCACTATTTTTTCGATTTCGTTATCTCAAATGAACAATTTCATAGTTCTTATCAGTTAGTGATCATTAGTCTATATATCAACTAGGAATCGCCATTCTCTTTTCACATGACTTGTAGTCCAAACCCCTACTAACCATCATGCGTTTCCCCATCTTTTCTTCACAAGACTAGTAGTCTAAAGTCCTACTAACCATCATGTATATCACCATCTTTTCTTCACATGACTAGTAGTCTAATAACCTACTAACCGTCATGTGCTTTTCTCAGGGTCAGCAGTTATGCACTAACTTGATGCAAGAACCACTTATATATTTCCGTCATATCAAAAAATATTTGATAATTTTATATCCAACCGAAGCAACACGAGAGTAACTAGATTTATAAAATTGACCAACTCTTATAGTGAGAGCAACATTGATTCGAGGAACCAAATATTTCTTGTATCTAGTACGTAAGATTTGATCCGCAGTAGACAAATGGAAGATCGATTCGAGACATCAGACACGTTTTGTTCTATAACGTAAATTTTAATATATATGAAACCGACTTCAACTACTATTTTTTCGATTTCCTTATCTCAAATGCACACTTTCAGAGTTCGATTCACTTAGTGATCAGTAGTCTTAATATCTACTAGCAATAACTATTTTCTTTTCACATGACTAGTAGTCCAAACCCCAACTAACCATCATGCGTTTCACAATCTTTTCTTCACAAGACTAGTAGTCTAAACCCTTCTAACCATTTTGTATTTCACCACATTTTCTTCACATGACTAGTAGTCTAATAACCTCTTAACTGTCATGTGTTTTTCTCATGGTCAGCACTCATACACTAACATGATGCAAGAACCACTTGTTTATTTCCCTCTTATCAAGAAAATATTCGATTAGTCATATCCAACCGCAGAAACACGAGAGTAACTAGATTTATAAAATTGACCAATTCTTGAGGAGGGAGCGACATTGATTCGAGGCACCAAACAATTATAGGATCTAGTACGGAAGATTTGTTCCATAATAAACAAAGGAAACATCTATTCGACACAACAAGCACGTTTTGATCTATTACGTACACTTGAATCCGTATGAAACAGACTTGGATCACTATTTTTTTGATTCCGTTATTTCAAATGCACACTTTCAGAGATCTTATCACTTAGTGATCAGTAGTCTTTATATCTACTAGGAATCACGATTCTCTTTTCACATGACTAGTAGTCCAAACTCCTACTAACCATCATGCGTTTCACCATCTTTTCTGCACAAGACGAGTAGCCTAAAAGCCTACTAATCGTCATGCGTTTTTCTTATGGTCAGCAATCATACACAAACTTGATGCAAGAAGCACTTGTTTATTTCAAAGTTATCAACAAAATATTTGATAATTTCATATCCAACCGAAGCAACATGATAGCAACTAGATTTATATAATTGACCAACTGCTGTAGTGAGAGCGACATTGTTTCGAAACACCAAAAATTTATTGGATCTACCATCTAAGATTTGATCCATAATAAACAAAGGGAACATCGATTCAAGACAACAAGCACGTTTTGATCTATTACGTACACTTTAATACGTTTCAAACCAACTTGAATCACTAATTTTTCGATTTCGTTATCTCAAATGCACACTTTCGGAGTTCTCATCCCATAGTGATCAGTAGCCTTTATATCTACTAGGAATCGCAATTATCTTTTCAGATGACTACTAGTCCAAACCCCTACTAACCATCATGCGTTTCACCATATTTTCTTCACAAGACTAGTTGTCGAAAAACCTACTAACCGTCATGTATTTCGCCATATTTTCTTCACATGACAAGTAGTCTAATAACCTACTAACCGTCATGTGTTTTTCTCATGGTCAGTAGTCATACACTAGTTGGATGCAATAACCACATTTTTATTTCCATATTATCAAGAAAATATTTGATAATTTCATTTCCAACCGAAGCAACACGAGAGTATCTACATTTATAAAATTCACCAACTTTTATATTGAGAGCGACATTGATTCGAGGCAACAACTAATTATTAGATCTAGTACGTAAGATTTTATCCATAGTAGAAAAAGGAACATCTATTCGAGACAACAAACACGTTTTGTTCTACAACTTAAACTTTAATCCGTATGAAACCGACTTCAACCACTATTTTTCGATTTCGTGATCTCAAATGCACAATTTCGGAGTTCTTATCACTTAGTGATAATTAGTCTTTATATCAACTAGAAATCGCCCTCCTTTCACATTACTAGTAGTCCAAACCCATACTAACCATCATGCGTTACACCGTATTTTCTTCACAAGACTAGTACTCAAAAAAGCTACTAACCGTCATGTATTTCGCAATCTTTTCTTCACATGACTAGTAGTCTAATAACCTACTAACCGTCATGTGTTTTTCTCATGGTCAGCAGTCATACACTAACCGGATGAAAGAACCACTTTTTTATTTCCGATTTATCAAGAAAATATTTGATAGTTTCATTTCAATCAGAAGCAACACAAGTGTATCTATATTTATAAAATTGATCAACTCTTGTAGTGAGAGCTACATTGATTCGAGGCACCAAATAATGATTGGATCAAGTACGTAAGATTTGATCCATAATAAACAAAGGGAACATCGATTCGCCCCATCAAGCACGTTTTGATCTAGTACGTACACTTTAATACGTTTGAAACTGACCTAAATCACTAATTTTTCGATTTCGTTATGTCAAATGCACTTTCGGAGATCATTTAACTTAGTGATCAGTAGTCTTTATATCTACTAAGAATCGCAATTCTCTTTTCACATGACTAGTAGTCCAAACCCCTACTAACCATCATGCGTTTTACCATCTTTTTTCTTCGCAAGACTAGTAGTCTAAAAACCTACTAACCGTCATGTATTTCTCCATCTTTTCTTCACATGACTAGTAGTCTATTAACCTACTAACCGTCATGTGTTTTTCTCAAGTTCAGCAGTCAAACACTAGTTGGATGCAAGAACCACTTTTTTATTTCCGTCTTATCAATAAAATATTTGATAATTTCATTTCCAACCGAATCAACAAGAGAGTAGCTAGATTTATAAAATTGACCAACTTTAGTAGTGAGAGCGACATTGATTCGAGTTACCAAATATTTCTTGAACATAGTACGCAAGATTTGATCCATAGTTGAAATAGTAGTCCAAACCCTTACAAACCATCATGCGTTTTCCCACCTTTTCTTCACAAGACTTGTAATCTAAAAGCCTTCTAACCGTCATGTATATCACAATCTTTTTTTCACATGACTAGTAGTCTAATAACCTACAAACCGTCAGGTGTTTTTCTCTTGGTTAGCAACCGTACACTAACTTCATGCAAGAACCACTTGTTCATTTCCGTCTTGTCAAGAAAATATTTGATAATTTCATATCCAACCGAAGCAACACGAGAGTAACTAGATTTATAAAATTGACCAACTCTTGTAGTGAGACTGTGAGAGCGACAGTGATTCGAGGCCCTAAATATTTATTGGATCTAGTACGTAAGATTTGATCCATAGTAAACAAAGGGAACATCGATTTGAGACAACAAACACGTTTTGTTCTATAACGTAAACTTTAATCCATACGAAACCGACTTCAACCATTATTTTTTCGATTTCATTATCTCAAATGCACACTTTCGGAGTTCTTCTCACTTAGTAATCAGTAGTCATAATATTTAATACGAATCACTATTCTCTTTTCACATAACTAGTAGTCCAAACCCCTACTAACCATCATGCGTTTCACCATCTTTTCTTCACAAGACTAGTAGTCTAAAAACCTACTAACCATCTTGTATTTTACCATCTTTTTTTCACATAACTAGTAGTCTAATAACCTACTAACCGTGATGTGTTTTTCTCATGGTCAGCAATCATACACTAACATGATGCAAGAACCACTTATTTATTTCCCTCTTATAAAGAAAGTATTTGATAATTTCATATCCAACCAAAGCAAAAAGAGAGTAACTAGATTTATAAAAATAACCAACTCTTGTAGTGAGAGCGACATTGATTCGAGGTACCAAATAATGATTGGATCTAGTACGTAAGATTGATCCATAATAAACAAAGGGAACATAGATTCGAGACAACAATCAGGTTTTAATCTAGTACGTACACTTTAATCCGTTTGAAACCGACTTGAACAACTAATTTTTCGATTTCGCTATGACAAATGCACACTTTCGAGGTTCATGTCACTTAGTGATCAGTAGTCTTTATACATACTAGGAATCGCAGTTCTTTTTTCACATGACTAGTAGTCCAAACCCCTACTAACCATCATGCGACTCACCATCTTTTCTTCACAAGACTATTTGTCTAAAAGCCTATTAACCGTCAAGTATATCACCATCTTTTCTTCACATGACTAGTAGTCTAATAACCTACTAACCGTCAGGTGTTTTTCTCTTGGTTAGCAGTCATACACTAACATGATGCAAGAACCACTTGTTTATTTCCGTCTTGTGAGGAAAATTTTTAATAATTTCATATCCAACCGAAGTAACACGAGAGTAACTAGATTTATAAAATTGCCCAACTCTTGTAGTGAGAGCGACAGTGATTCGAGGCACTAAATATTTATTGGATCTAGTACGTAAGATTTCATCCATAGTAAACAAAAGAAACATCAATTTGAGACAACAAACACGTTTTGTTCTATAACGTAAACTTTAATCCATACGAAACCGACTTCAACCACTATTTTTTCGATTTAATTATCTCAAATGCACACTTGCGGAGTTCTCCTCACTTAGTGATCAGTAGTCTTAATATTTAATAGGAATCCCTATTCTCTTTTCACATAACTAGTAGTCCAAACCCCTACTAACCATCATGCGTTTCACCATCTTTTCTTCACAAGACTAGTAGTCTAAAAACCTACTAACCGTCTTGTATTTCAGCATCTTTTCTTCACAAAACTAGTAGTCTAATAACCTACTAACCGTGATGTGTTTTTCTCATGGTCAGCAGTCATACACTAACATGATGCAATAACCACTTGTTTATTTCCCTTTTATCAAGAAAATATTTGATAATTTCATATCCAACCAAAGCAACACGAGACTAACTAGATTTATAAAAATAACCAACTCTTGTAGTGAGAGCGACATTGATTCGAGGTACCAAATAATGATTGGATCTAGTACGTAAGATTGATCCATAATAAACAAAGGGAACATCGATTCGAGACAACAATTAGGTTTTAATCTAGTACGTACACTTTAATCCGTTTGAAACCGACTTGAACCACTAATTTTTCGATTTCGCTATGACAAATGCACACTTTCAGGGTTCATTTCACTTAGTGATCAGTAGTCGTTATAATTACTAGGAATCGCAATTCTTTTTTAACATGACTAGTAGTCCAAACCCCTACTAACCATCATGCGATTCACCATCTTTTCTTCACAAGACTAGTAGTCTAAAAGCCTATTAACCGTCAAGTATATCACCATCTTTTCTTCACATGACTAGTAGTCTAATAACCTACTAACCGTCAGGTGTTTTTCTGTTTGTTAGCAGTCATACACTAACTTGATGCAAGAACCACTTGTTTATTTCCATCTTGTGAGGAAAAAATTTGATAATTTCATATCCAACCGAAGTAACACGAGAGTAACTAGATTTATAAAATTGACCAACTCTTGTAGTGAGAGCGACAGTGATTCGAGGCACTAAATATTTATTGGATCTAGTACATAAGATTTGATCCATAGTAAACAAAGGGAACATCGATTTGAGACAACAAACTTGTTTTGTTCTATAACGTAAACTTTAATCCATACGAAACCGACTTCAACCACTTTTTTTTCGATTTCATTATCTCAAATGCACACTTTCGGAGTTCTTCTCACTTAGTGATTAGTACTCTTAATATTTAATCGGAATCACTATTCTCTTTTCACATAACTAGAAGTCCAAACCCCTACAAATCATCATGCGTTTCACCATCTTTTCTTCACAAGACTAGTAGTCTAAAAACCTACTAACCGTCGTGTATTTCACCATCTTTTCTTCACAAAACTAGTAGTCTAATAACCTACTAACCGTGATGTGTTTTTCTCATGGTCAGCATTCATACACTAACATGATGCAAGAACCATTTGTTTATTTCCCTCTTATCAAGAAAATATTTGATAATTTCATATCCAACCAAAGCAACACGAGTAACTAGATTTATAAAAATAACCAACTCTTGTAGTGAGAGCGACATTGATTCAGGTACCAAATAATAATTGGATCTAGTACGTAAGATTGATGCATAATAAACAAAGGGAACATCGATTCGAGACAACAATAAGGTTTTAATCTAGTACGTACACTTTAATCCGTTTGAAACCGTTTTGAACCACTAATTTTTCGATTTCGCTATGACAAATGCACACTTTCGGGGTTCATTTCACTTAGTGATAAGTAGTCTTTATACTTACTAGGAATCGCAATTTTTTTTCACATGACTAGTACTCCAAACCCCTACTAACCATCATGCGATGCACCATCTTTTCTTAACAAGACTAGTAGTCTAAAACCCTACTAACCGTCATGTATTTCGCCATCTTTTTCTTCACATGACTAGTAGTCTAATAACCTACTAACCGTCATGTGTTTTTCTCAAGGCAGCAGTCATACACTAGTTGGATGCAAGAACCACTTTTTTATTTCCATCTTATCAATAAAATATTTGAAAATTTCATTTCCAACGGAAGCAACAAGAGAATAACTAGATTTATCAAATTGACCAACTCTTCTAGTGAGAGCGACAGTGATTCGAGGCACTAAATATTTATTGGATCTAGTACGTAAGATTTCATCCATAGTAAACAAAGGGAACATCGATTTGAGACAACAAACACGTTTTGTTCTATAACGTCAACTTTAATCCATATGAAACCGACTTCAACCACTATTTTTTCGATTTCATTATCTCAAATGCACACTTTCGGAGTTCTTCTCACTTAGTGATCAGTAGTCTTAAAATTTAATAGGAATCACTATTCTCTTTTCACATAACTAGTAGTCCAAACCCCTACTAACCATCATGCATTTCACCATCTTTTCTTCACAAGACTAGTAGTCTAAAAACCTACTAACCGTCTTCTATTTCACCATCTTTTCTTCACATAACTAGTAGTCTAATAACCTACTAACCGTTATGTGTTTTTCTCATGGTCAGCAATCATACACTAACATGATGCAAGAACTACTTGTTTATTTCCCTCCTATCAAGAAAATATTTGATAATTTCATATCCAACCAAAGCAACACGAGAGTAACTAGATTTATAAAAATAACCAACTCTTGTAATGAGAGCGACATTGATTCAAGGTACCAAATAATGATTGGATCTAGTACGTAAGATTAATCCATAATAAAAAAAGGGAACATCGATTCGAGACAACAATCAGGATTTAATCTAGTACGTACACTTTAATCCGTTTGAAACCGACTTGAACCACTAAGTTTTCGATTTCGCTATGACAAATGCAAACTTTCGGGGTTCATTTCACTTAGTGATCAGTACTGTCTTTATACTAACTACGAATCGCAATTCTTTTTACACATGACTAGTAGTCCAAACCCCTACTAACCATCATGCGATTCACCATCTTTTCTTCACAAGACTAGTAATCTAAACACCTACTAACCGTCATGTATTTCGCCGTCTTATCTTCACATGACTAGTAGTCTACTAACCTACTAATCGTCATGTGTTTTTCTCATGGTCAGCAATTATACACTAACTAGATGCAAGAATCACTTTTTTATTTTCGTCTTATCAAGAAAATATATGATAATTTAATTTTAACCCGAAGCAACACGAGAGTATCTACATTTATAAAATTGACCAACTCTTGTAGTGAGAGCGACATTGATTCAAGGCACCAAATATTTATTGGATCTAGTACGTAAGATTTGATCCATAGTAAACAAAGGGAACATCGATTCGAGACAACAAGCACGTTTTGATTTATAACGTACACTTCAATCCGTATGAAACCGACTTGAACCGCTATTTTTTCGATGTCGTTATCTCAAATGCACACTTTCGGAGTTCTTATCACTTAGTGATCTGTAGTCTTTATATCAACAAGGAATCGCTATTCTCTATTCACATGACTAGTAATCCAAACCCCTACTAACCATCATGCGTTTCACCATTTTTTCTTCACAACACTAGTAGTCTAAAAACCTACTAACCGTCATGTATTTCACCAACTCTTGTAGTGAGAGCGATATTGATTTGAGGCAACAAATATTTATTGGATCTAGTACGTAAGATTTGATCCATAGTAAACAAAGGGAACATCGATTCAAGACAACAAGCAGGTTTCGATCTATAACGAACGCTTCAATCTGTATGAAACCGACTTCAACCACAATTTTTTCGATTTGGTTATCTCCAATGCACACTTTCGGAGTTCTTATCACTTAGTGATCAGTAGTCTTTGTATCTACTAGGAATCACGATTCTCTTTTCACATGACTAGTAGTCCAAACCATACTAACCATCAGGCGTTTCACCATCTTTTCTGCTCAAGACTAGTAGTCCAAAAGCTTATTAACCGTCATGTATTTTTCTCAAGGTCGGCAGTCATACAGTAACTTAATGCACGAACCACTTGTATAATTCAATCTTATCAAGAAAATTTTTGATAATATCAAATCCAACCGAAGCAACACGAGAGTAACTAGATTTACAAAATTGACCAACTCTTGTAGTGAGAGCGATATTGATTCGAGACACCAAGTAATTAATGGATCTAGTACGTAAGATTTGATCCATAATAAGCAAAGAGAACATCGATTCGAGACAACAAGCACGTTTTGATCTATTACGTACACTTTAATTCGTTTGAAACCGACTTTAACCACTAATTTTTTGATTTCGCTATCTCAAATGCATACTTTTGGAGTTCTTATCACTTAGTGATCAGTAGTCTTTATATCAACTAGGAATCGCTATTCTGTTTTCACATGATTAGTAGTCCAAACCCCTACTAACCATCATGCATTTCCCCATCTATTCTTCACAAGACTAGTAGTCTAAAAGCCTACTAACCGTCATGTATATCCCCATCTCGAAGCAACACGAGAGTAACTAGATTTAGGATATTGACCAACTCTTGAAGCGAGTGCGACATTGATTCGAGGCACCAAATATTCATTGGATCTAGTACGTAAGATTTGATCCATAGTAAACAAAGGGAACATCGATTCGAGACAACAAGCACGTTTTAATCTATAACGTACACTTTAATCCGTACGAAATCGACTTCAACCACTATTTTTTTGATTTCGTTTTCTAAAATTCACACTTTCGAAGTTCTTATCACTTAGTGATCAGTAGTGTTTATATCTACTAGGAATCACGATTCTCTTTTCACATGACTAGTAGTCCAAATCTCTACTACCCATCATGCGTTTTACTACCCATCATGCGTTTCACCTTCTTTTCTTCACAAGACTAGTAGTCTAAAAGCCTATTTTACATGGTCAGCAGTCATACACCAACCGGATGTAAGAACCATTTTTTTTATTTCTGTCTTATCAATAAAATATTTGATAATTTCATATCTAACCGAAGCAACACAAGAGTAACTAGATTTACAAAATTGACCAACTCTTATAGTGAGAGCGACATTGATTCGAGGAAACAAATATTTACTGGATCTAGTACGTAAGATTTGATCCATAATAAACAAAGGGAACATCGATTCAAGACAACAAGCACGTTTTGATCTATTACGTACACTTTAATCCGTTTGCAACCGACTTGAACCACTAATTTTTCGATTTCGTTATCTCAAATGCACATTTTCGGAGTTCTTATCACTTAGTGATCAATAGTCTTTATATCAACTAGGAATCGCTATTCTCTTTTCACAGGACTAGTAGTCCAAACCCATACTAACCATAATGCGTATCCCCATCTTTTATTCACAAGAATAGTAATCCAAAAGCCTACTAATCGTCATGTATATGACAAACTTTTCTTCACATGACTAGTAGTCTAATAAACTACTAATCGTCATGTGTTTTTCTCATGGTCAGCAGTCATACACTAACTTGATGCAAGAACAACTTTTTTATTTCTGTCTTATCAAGAAAATATTTGATAATTTTATATCCAACCGAAGCAACACGAGAGTAACTAGATTTATAAAATTGACCAACCCTTGTAGTGAGACAACATTGATTCGAGGCACCAAATATTTATTGGATCTAGTACTTAAGATTTAATCCATAGTAGACAAAAGGTACATCGATTCGAGACAACAAACACGTTTTGTTCTATAACGTCCACATTAATCTGCATGAAACCGACTTTAACCACTATTTTTTCGATTTCGTTATCTCAAATGCACACTTAACCGTATGCAAGAACTTTTTTATTTTCGTCTTATCAAGAAAATATTGGATAATTTTATTTCAACCCGAAGCAACACGAGAGTATCTACATTTATAAAATTGACCAACTCTTGTAGTGAAAGCACATCGATTCGAGGCACCAAAAATTTATTGGATCTGGTACGTAAGATTTGATCCATAGTAAACAAAGGAAAAATCGATTCGAGACAACAAGCACGTTTCGATCTATAACGTACACTTTAATCCGTATGAAACCGTAGTGAGAGCGATATTGATTTGAGGCGGCAAATATGTATTGGATCTAGTATGTAAGATTTGATCCATAGTAAACAAAGGGAACATCGATTCGAGACAACAAGCAGGTTTCGATCTATAACGAACGCTTCAATCCGTATGAAACCGACTTCAACCACAATTTTTTCGATTTGGTTATCTCAAATGCACACTTTCGGAGTTCTTATCACTTAGTGATCAGTAGTCTTTATATCTAGTAGGAATCACGATTCTCTTTTCACATGACTAGTAGTCCAAACCCCAACTAACCATCATGCGTTTCACCATCTTTCCAGCTCAAGAGTAGTAGTCTAAAAGCCTATTAACAATCATGTATTTTTCTCAAGGTCGGCAGTCATACAGTAACTTGATGCAAGAACCACTTGTATATTTCAATCTTATCAAGAAAATTTTTGATAATTTCAAATCCAACCGACGCAACACGAGAGTAACTATATTTACAAAATTGACCAACTCTTGTAGTGAGAGCGATATTGATTCGAGACACCAAGTAATTATTGGATCCAGTACGTAAGATTTGATCCATAATAAGCAAAGAGAACAACGATTCGAGACAACAAGCACGTTTTGATTTATTACGTACACTTTAATTCGTTTGAAACGGACTTTAACCACTAATTTTTCGATTTCGTTATCTCAAATGCACACTTTTGGAGTTTTTATCACTTAGTGATCAGTAGTTTTTATATCAACTAGGAATCGCTATTCTCTTTTCACATGATTAGTAGTCCAAACCCCTACTAACCATCATGCATTTCCCCATCTATTCTTCACAAGACTAGTAGTCTAAAAGCCTACTAACCGTCATGTATATCACCATCTCGAAGCAACACGAGAGTAACTAGATTTATGATATTGACCAACTCTTGTAGCGAGTGCGACATTGATTCGAGGCACCAAATATTTATTGGATCTAGTACATAAGATTTGATCCGTAGTAAACAAAGGGAACATCGATTCGAGACAACAAGCCGTTTTGATCTATAACGTACACTTTAATCCGTACGAAAGCGACTTCAACCCCTATTTTTTCGATTTCGTTATCTGAAATTTACACTTTCGGAGTTCCTATCACTTAGTGATCAATAGTGTTTATATCTACTAGGAATCACGATTCTCTTTTCACATGATTGGTAGTCCAAACCCCCACTAACCATCTTGCGTTTCACATTCTTTTCTTCACAAGTCTAGTAGTCTAAAAGCCTATTTGTTATGGTCAGCAATCATACACTAACCGGATGTAAGAACCCTTTTTTTTATTTCAGTCTTATCAAGAAAATATTTGATAACTTAATATCCAACTGAAGCAACACCAAAGTAACTAGATTTACAAAATTGACCAACTCTTATAGTGAGAGCGACATTGATTCGAGGCAACAAATATTTATTGGATCTAGTACGTAAGATTTGATCCAAAATAAACAAAGGGAACATTGATTCAAGACAAGAAGCACGTTTTGATCTATTACGTACACTTTAATCCGTTTGCAACCGACTTGAACAACTAATTTTTTGATTTCGTTATCTCAAATGCACATTTTCGGAGTTCTTATCACTTAGTGATCAGTAGTCTTTATATCACGCGTTTCCCCATCTTTTCTTCACAAGACTAGTAGTCTAAAAGCCTACTAACCGTCATGTATATCACCATCTTTTCTTCACATGACTAGTAGTCTAATAACCTACTAACCATCATGTGTTTTTCTCATGGTCAGCACCCATACACTAACTAGATGCAAGCATCATTTTTTTATTTTCGTCTTATCAAGAAAATAAATGATAATTTTATTTTAACCCAAAGCAACACGAGAGTATCAACATTTATAAAATTGACCAACTCTTGTAGTGAGAGCGCCATTGATTCAAGGCACCAAATATTTATTGGATCTAGTACGTAAGATTTGATCCATAGTAAACAAAGGAAACATCGATTCGAGACAACAAGCACGTTTTGATCTATAACGTACACTTCAATCCATATGAATCCGACTTGAACCGCTATTTTTTCGATGTCGTTATCTCAAATGCACACTTTCGGAGTTGATCAGTAGTCTTTATATCAACTAGGAATCGCTATTCTCTTTTCACATGACTAGTAGTCCAAACCCCTACTAACCATCATGCGTTTCACCATCTTTTCTTCAATAGACTAGTAGTCTAAAAACCTATTAGCCGTCATGTATTTCGCCGTCTTATCTTCACATGACTAGTAGTCTACTAACCTACTAACCGTCGTGTTTTTCTCATGGTCAGCAATCATAAACAACCCGGATGCAAAAATCACTTTTTTATTTCCGTCTTATAAACAAAATATATGATAATTTAATTTTAACCCGAAGCAACACGAGAGTATCTACATTTATAAAATTGACCAACTCTTGTAGTGAGAGCGATATTGATTTGAGGTAGCAAATATTTATTGGATCTAGTATGTAAAATTTGATCCATAGTAAACAAAGGGAACATCGATTTGAGACAACAAGCAGGTTTCGATCTATAACGAACGCTTCAATCCGTATGAAACCGACTTCAACCACAATTTTTTCGATTTGGTTATCTCAAATGCACACTTTCGGAGTTCTTATCACTTAATGATCAGTAGTCTTTATATCTAGTAGGAATCACGATTCTCTTTTCACATGACTAGTAGTCCAAACCCCTACTAACCATCATGCGTTTCACCATCTTTCCAGCTCAAGAGTAGTGGTCTGAAAGCCTATTAACAGTCATGTATTTTTCTCAAGGTCGGTAGTCATACAATAACTTCATGCAAGAACCACTTCTATATTTCAATCTTATCAAGAAAGTTTTTGATAATTTCAAATCCAACCGAAGCAACACGAGAGTAACTATATTTACAAAATTGACCAACTCTTGTAGTGAGAGCGATATTGATTCGAGACACCAAGTAATTATTGGATCCAGTACGTAAGATTTGATCCATAATAAGCAAAGGGAACAACAATTCGAGACAACAAGCACGTTTTGATCTATTACGTACACTTTAATTCGTTTGAAACCGACTTTAACCACTAATTTTTCGATTTCGTTATCTCAAATGCACACTTTTGGAGTTTTTATCACTTAGTGATCAGTAGTTTTTATATCAACAAGGAATCGCTATTCTCTTTTCACATGTTTAGTAGTCCAAACCCCTACTAACCATCATGCATTTCCCCATCTATTCTTCACAAGACGAGTAGTCTAAAAGCCTACTAACCGTCATGTATATCACCATCTCGAAGCAACACGAGAGTAACTAGATTTATGATATTGACCAACTCTTGTAGCGAGTGCGACATTGATTCGAGGCACCAAATATTTATTGGATCTAGTACGTAAGATTTGATCCGTAGTAAACAAAGGGAACATCGATTCGAGACAACAAGCACGTTTTAATCTATAACGTACACTTTAATCCGTACGAAAGCGAATTCAACCCCTATTTTTCCGATTTCGTTATCTAAAATGCACACTTTCGGAGTTCTTATCACTTAGTGATCAATAGTGTTTATATCTACTAGGAATCACGATTCTCTTTTCACATGACTGGTAGTCCAACCCCCCACTAACCATCTTGCGTTTCACATTCTTTTCTTCACAAGACTAGTAGTCTAAAAGCCTATTTGTTATGGTCAGCAATCATACACTAACCGGATGTAAGAACCCTTTTTTTTATTTCAGTCTTATCAAGAAAATATTTGATAATTTTATATCCAACCGAAGCAACACAAGAGTAACTAGATTTACAAAATTGACCAACTCTTATAGTGAGAGCGACATTGAATCGAGGCAACAAATATTTATTGGATCTAGTACGTAAGATTTGATCCATAATAAACAAAGTGAACATTGATTCAAGACAACAAGCACGTTTTGATCTATTATGTACACTTTAATCCGTTTGCAACCGACTTGAACCACTAATTTTTCGATTTCGTTATCTCAAATGCACATATTCGAAGTTCTTATCACTTAGTGATTAGTAGTCTTTATATCAACTAGGAATCGCTATTCTCTTTTCACAGGACTAGTAGTCCAAACCCCTACTAACCATAATGCGTATCCCCATCTTTTCTTCACAAGACTAGTAGTCCAAAAGCCTACTAACCGTCATGTATATCACCAACTTTTCTTCACATGACTAGTAGTCTAATAACCTACTAACCGTCATGCGTTTTTCTCTTGGTCAGCAGTCATACACTAACTTTATGCAAGAACCACTTGTTTATTTCCGTCTTATCAAGAAAATATTTGATAATTTTATATCCAACCGAAGCAACACGAGAGTAACTAGATTTATAAAATTGACCAACTCTTGTAGGGAGAGCGACATTGATTCGAGGCACCAAATATTTATTGGATCTAGTACGTAAGATTTGATCCATAGTAGACAAAGGGAACATCGATTCGAGACAACAAACACGTTTTATTCTATAACGTACACATTAATCTGCATGAAACCGACTTCAACCACTATTTTTTCGATTTCGTTATCTCAATTGCACACTTTCGGAGTTCTTATCACTTAGTGATCAGTAGTCTTTATATCTACTAGGAATCGCTATTCTCTTTTCACATGACTCGTTGTCCAAACCCCTACTAACCATCATGCGTTCCACCATATTTTCTTGACAAGACTAGTAATCTAAAAACCTACTAACCGTCATGTATTTCGCCATCTTTTCTTCACATGACTAGTAGTCTAATAATCTACTAACCGTCATTTGTTTTTCTCATGGTCAGCAATCATACACTAACCGGATGCAAGAACCACTTTTTTATTTCCGTCTTATCCAGAAAATATTTGATAATTTCATTTCAACCCGAAGCAACACGAGAGTATCTACATTTATAAAATTGACCAACTCTTCTAGTGAGAGCGACATTGATTCGAGGTACCAAATATTTATTGGCTCTAGTACGTAAGATTTGATCCATAGTAAACTAAGGGAACATCGATTCAAGAGAACAAGCACGTTTTGATCTATAACGTACACTTTAATCCGTATGAAACCGACTTGAACCACTATTTTATCGATTTCGTTATCTCAAATGCACACTTTCGGAGTTCTTATCACTTAGTGATCAGTAGTCTTTATATCAACTAGGAATCGCTATTCTCTTTTCACATGATTAGTAGTCCAAGCCTCTACTAATCATCACGCGTTTCCCCATCTTTTCTTCACAAGACTACTAGTAGTCTAAAAGCCTACTAACCGTCATGTATATCACCATCTTTTCTTCACATGACTAGTAGTCTAATAACCTACTAACCGTCATGTGTTTTTCTCATGGTCAGCAGTCAGACACTAACTTCATGCAAGAACCACTTGTTTATTTTCGTCTTATTAATTCCAACTCACTTAAGCAATACCCGAATTTGTAGATCTATAAAATTGATCTGATTCTTTCAATGAGGGCGACATTGATTCGGGGCAACAAGTACGTTTCGAATTTAGTACGTAAACTTTGATTCATATTAAACCGATATGACTCCGAATCCAAATTTTTCAAAATTAATCGAGCCAACACACATTTCTCAATACTCGACTTACCATATGAATTAGGCCTTTCTTTTGAATTAGAGCATTATATATTTTAGGCCCATCAAAGCTACATTGTCAAACAATATTTTTACAAATTCCGTCCTTGGTAGGCAGTAGCCCTCTATTAGGAATCACTTTTTCAGTGACCAATAGCCTAAGGCCTATTAAAAATAAAGTGTGTCCTTAAAGAGTTAATACTTAACAATTTTTATAGCAACAATCACAAAACAAGCCAAATGTCAACTAAATGAGCACAAAACTAAGCACCACCAGCCAGGGCTCTGCATTTAACATAAGAATCTAAGCACCACCAGCCAGGGCTCTGCATAATAAGAGAATACTCACGAATTTGAAGCCTCGCAAGCGAATGGGAGAGATATACTCTAAGACTTCGCAGTGTGTCCTGCATTTCAATTTTCAATAAGCTTAAACACAACTCAATGGGAGAATAAGCAACAACAGCAGCATAGAAAACCACATGCATTGAAAGCCAACAAACAAACAAGGGACCACACAAATCACATTACTCAAAGAAAATTATAATGTAATGAAAAAGGGAAAATCTACTATATAGAAATGAACTGATTATTTTAGTTAGTTACATTGATTTAGTTGACAAGCCGACAAACCCTATACCATTTCAATACGCCTTGTGTTGCAACTTACTACCACTTGTCTTCATATTCATGTAACAAGAAGCAATTCTAGCACAAGTGGGGTGAAAAGTGCTCTAACAGTAGCCATAATTGCACTGCGGACCAAGAAAACTGAAGTTGATGTAACAATTACCTTAATCTAAGTATATACTCACAATCCATACAGAGATAGGAAGAAGAGAAAAATGGAGACTCATGTGGCAATCTTCACCTTTATGCAGACACATTGTTTGCGATGACAGATGTAACAAACATCACTCCCCTTCAAGATTGACTCCTGGAGTTTGTTCCACTACAACAAAGGTAAGTATCACTATCACATGATCTTTGACGTATGGACCAAAGAAAGCAAAAATTGCTTACAAATTCCAGCTTACTGCCAATGTTTATAAACCATTGCAAAAAAACTACTCCCTTCAGCCCACAAAGATAGTCCATAGCAAATAGTGTGAAATTTTTGAATAAAAAACAAAGTACTTCTATACATAATTTTAAAATTTCTTGACACCAAATTAAAGATTAAATCTCTACGTTTTGCCAAAAAAATACAAAAAATAAAAAATAAAAAATTTACGCGCATAAGTACTTTGTTTTTTTTATCTTAAAATTGCACATCTTTTCGTGGTAGACTATCTTTGCGGGATGGAGGAAGTATTCATCACCACCTTTTTAAGTAGCAATGAAATGCCCGACAAAATTCCATTTTTATCGTAAATGGTACTCCAAGCACATTCACGTACTATTCCCTCAACAAGATTCACTTGCCCCTTCTGAATCTTTTTTCTAAAACCCACTACAACATAAAAAATTAAAAAAAGGGACAAGTTTAAATACATTCCAACTAGAGTAAGGAAACTATAGGTAAAACACCTTCTTTCACCTAATGAATTATCAACAAAATAATTAGTAAGTTTACCTCAACAGATAAAGCACGGACCCATTAACCATCTCGTACTGTATCTCTCTATTTAGGGCACAAAATAGGCTTGATTAGGTTTACCATCGTTGTATCATTCCTAGAGTTATTTATACCCAGCTTTGCAATGTACGTTTTAATCAACTCAATTATTAATATAAGCAGTTCTTTCGCTTCTTGTTCTTCCATAATAGTCACATTCTGTAATATTCTCAGGTTTAAATTAAATGAATACCAATGTTACGGATAAGAAGCTCAGAAGCTTTATTTTGCTTCCAAGGTCTATAAATTTCGGTATATTATGAACTTCTATAGCCAAACCAGTTCCACAGAGCAACTATTTCATCAGCAAAAATCACTACTCAAAGTCACCAGCATCACTTTTCTTACCATGAATCGTAGCACTCAAGTCTCAAAACCGTTTTGCTATCCTTGCAAAAACCTTAAAAATCATCTTATACCATTTTCAGCCAAATAACTCACCAACCTGCCCATACAAGTCCATTTAACCATTGTCTCTCACTTAACAGCATTCTAACTAGTAAGAGAGTGTTATTCACAACATCCTACGTCACAACCCATTTCTAGGTTCATCAGAATCCCGATGATAGGAAGCTGTGTCAATTAGTATGCAAGGATGTTTTCTCATACGCTTCAAAAATGAAATAAGACTTCTCAAAGCCACACAAAAAAAAAAAAAACAATTACTTACCAAAAAAAATAATAAGCCTTTTTTTAATTGACAGCAAGAATGCTATAGTCTTAGGCACACATAATAGTTCATTATGTTCATGCAACAAATGAGATAAGGATGTGGAATTCTTGTCATATTAATGGTAAATTTAAAATGCAATACAGTAAGTCTACGGAACATGAAACCCATCCATGCTCCAAAACATTGACGTGGCAAGCCAAAAGGACCCACCTTCTCTCCTCTCAAACTTGCCCCAAGATAAGGGACCCACTAGTTTTAACATACGGAGTAAATTTTTTCTCTCTTCTCCCATTTCTTTTTCACTTTCCCCTCTCTCCTCTGAAATCCCCACTTCTCTCCAAACCCATTTCCTCACTGCAAGGAGCTCCTAAAGTGGTGCCGCTCCCACCTTGGGAGCCCGCTTTTGCACTCTCAACTAAGGAGCTTGACGGAAGCTCGCTCCTTACAAAGATGGGAGCTTTTGTATGATCTTTGTATAGAAAAATAGAGATTTATCGCTTGGCTTTATTAATTGGTCTTTGATGAACTCATATATCTAGCCCAAGTCATGAAATCTTGAAAAAAAAATCATATTATATTGTAACACTAGCCCATTTCTTATACTTATGGAGGGCTTGGCCCATATTTTTACTTCCTAAATGATCGTACTTTAAAGTGAATACTCAATTCTACATTATTTTTATAATATATGTACACGCTCTCAACCTACTTCGGAGCTTCTGTATTCCCACGTTCCCGCCCCCGCTTCCGCTTCCGCACCCGATCCCGCTTCGTGCAACTAAGCCCATTTCTCTCTCCATTCTTCCCCTTCCAAAAAAAGATCAAGTCTAGTATTGCCTCGGTCTTTTGGCTAAGATAAAGTGTAGTATCGCCAATGAAAAGAAGGATAAAGTGTAGTAACTATTCACGATCTTTTGGTTAAAATCAAATGTAGTATCGCCAATTAAAAAAAAATCAAGTGTAGTATCTGTTCTCGGCTTTTTGACTATGATCAAGTATAGTATCACTGATTAAAAAAAAAAGATCCAATGGTAGAATATGTTCTCGGCCTTTTGGCTGAAATAAAGGGTAGCATCTCCGATCAAGTGCAGCATATGTTCTCGGCCTTTTGGCTAATGTCAAGTGTAGTATCGATGATCAAAAAAAAGGATCAAACGTATTATTCGTTCGATCTTTTTGCTAAGATCAAATGTAGTATCGAAGATTAAAAAAAAAGATCAAGGGTAGTATCTGTTAGATCTTTTTGGCTAAGATCAAGTGTAGTATCACTGACTAAAAAAATTATTTATACCATCAGTTTGCGATCTTTTGGCTAGGATCAAGAGTATTATCGCCAAGAAAAAAAAAGATCCAAGTGTAACCCAAAAAACAACCTGTATGCCAACAAGTTTTTTTCATTGAGGTAAATAAATTTGAAATTCAGATGCTGTTAGTGGTTAAAGGGTCTGTATATATATATGTGTTGGAGTCCTTCATTTAGTAGTTTTCATCATTTTGAAGAAATATTATCAAGAGCTAGTCTCTTTTGTATCCCTTTTGGGACTCTCTCTCTAAGTTAATCTATGAGTATTTTGGTTTGCATCAGAACAAAAATAAGCTAGTATTGGGCAGGGGGAAAGGGAAAACAAGTTAGAAAAACAGAAAGCAGAGTCACTTGTCGTCAGAGACTCTGGCGATCATCAAAGTCATTGACGATCGCAAGAAGTACAATTGCCACAATCACTGGCAATCGTCACAACTGATGGTCGCCACTTAAGGTTGAACAACCACCACATGCAATATACAACATACTGACGACCACCACAAGTTTGTGGCGGTCGCCACTCCCTCCTCGTTACACCAGAACAAAAAACAGAGAGTATAAACTAACAAAAAAACAGGGGGTTTAGAGTTGACCGATTATGCAACAATTAACCCATTGGGGTTATCCCCCCTTGTTCCCTCAAGTTCGACAAGATGTCGGAGCATAGCTTTGTTGCCTTGGTTTGGTTCGCGGGGACGATTCGGTTCACCCGTTGGACAGCCCAAGCTCACGTTATCCACTTGCACAATAGCTAAATAGATAGGCTCACAAAATGTTAGAGAGGAAAAGGTTAGAGAAAAGACAAATTAATGTCTTTGTGATAGAGGAACATATATGCTAGGCCGATAGAGTAATGTATATCTCTAGAGTACTAATAGTAGTAGTTCATATATAAGATTTTATGCAATGACATGTCAACCAATTTCGTACAAAATGATTAGTTTTCAATAGCTTTCAAAAACTATATCTATCCTCACATCTCCGACACAATAAACTAATGACTGAACCTTCAGGTCTACTCCCTCGACATCCGAGTTAATAAACCAATCCAACGCTTGTCGATCTTCCCCACCAAATAAACTAAGAACAAATAAACAAAGAAAGCACCATATATGAGAATAGAACTTTATTTTTTTGTTTACGGTACCAAATTTTTTCGAATAAGCAACAAACACTTGTCCAATACATGATAACTAATAAAATTAAGAAAGAACACAAAGGAATATAGCTCCACCAAACATCATACAGAAACAGAGAATTCAGTTTGCATTTTTTAATCACTTACTCACATATTATGGAGCCTTGAGCAGGGAATACTTTCCTTTTCAGTTTGCATTTTGTAGCCCAGCTTTTTCAAGCAAATGCACAACTTTTCTTGGGGTGTATTTTTGTTCATCCAACATGCGAGATTTAATGAACTTTATAAATTCAGATATTAGGTACTCTATAGTATATATTTTTCATATAAGAATGTAGAACATTCCCTTCAGAAAAGGAGAAATGACTTACAACCTGACACACTAGTTTTGATATGCAGTAAACATTCAGCACATGCACATTCTAAGTCCTTTAAAGTGATATTATTATATGGAGAAGAAGGACAAGAACTCTTACCTTTAGCAATTGGACCCCTCTTCAAAAGCAAGCCGGAAGGTCTTTCTCAAGTACTGAATAGCCAATCAGTAGCAATAGTCAGCACAAACAAGAGTACATCTAAAAAAAAATAGGATATGGGTACAGCCCAGATATGTTAGACTACAAACTATCATCAATACTTTCCAATTATATTACGTATAATGCAAGTATGGTGAGAACCGCTTTGTGTTCTTCGAATGCAAAAGTGTTGTACACAAGTAATTTACACGGTTATTTGTTGAAATCCAATTTGATGGAACACATGTATGCCACAATGGGTGTATTAAACAAATTTTATAATGTTGATACAAATTTCATCTTAATAGATCTTCTTCTCTCTAAAAAGTAAGTAAAGTATTAGCCATTATAATTATCTGTATTCCTATTTCCTAACAATCTACTCCAATACTACGCAAGAAGCGCCACAATCTTAATTTCATAAAGTTCACATATTTGACCAAGAGTATCCATAAGAGATTCGATGCTTCAAAAATCACAAAATTTAATTTTCAAAAAGTTGATGCTTCTGGAAAATGTATCTGTAAGTATGGGAGGAGAATCGGCATCCGATAAGGACACAACTCCCACATAGAAGTATTTGTGCTACATAGGAGTATACCCACTTAATATGAATATATCTTTTATGTTAAACTTTCTAGCATGCAGACGTATAATAACATTAGTATCTGCAGCACATTGATAATGGTTCACATGATCAGAAATATGATAGAATGACCTTTAAAGGCTCAAATGGATATTGTTTTTCGAAGGCTTCAAGCTTTCATTCAAACTGTCAAACAGTGCAACAAACAAGCAGTCCACAATATCCATCACCTTCATGAAAAAGCTGGCCACCTTAACATCACGCAGGTCATAACCTTTATTAATTTGTGATCCTTACAACCATAAACTAACAACTCAATTACCTTGGATAGTAAGAACAGCTGAGCCACCCTCACTAAAGCCTGCTATCAACTTTGGGGTATGAATCCCCACAAAGCCTTCAGATAGTAAGAACTGTCTGAATATCTGTAGAATAGTTTAAACAGAATTAAAAACCAGGCTAGAAACCATGTGCTCTAAACCATGTGCTCGGATCTAAAGTGTAGAACAACAATGAAAGGAAAACGGCAAATTGGTATGTACAGCTGTAAACAACACGTACATGTCATATACATAGAGAGGTAATTATAACAACAATAAAGATAAAAACTTGTGCGAAAATAGCCTAGAAAGCATAAACCAACTTGTGCAAAAATAGGCTAGTTGACAGCAACCACAATAAGAACACAGAGTAAAAACAAATTTCCCACCAAGTTATATAAGCTTGCCACCCCTATGTTAAAATCAAGATTCCGTCTCCGCCGAAGAAGATGGCGGAAAGCCAATTCTAATAACTAGAGGATAAATGAAGTAATTTTGATTAAAAATAGTTCATTATCAAAAAACCAATGTTGTAGTTTGCTTTATCACCATCATTGGAAAGTAACCGCATAAATCTTTGAAGGTATACCTTGCTATTTGATACTTTGTTAAGAGTAAATGTGTACCATGTTTAAAGAGAGGCTCACTATTAAGTTCTTGAACACTAGTGTGAAGGAAAACAACATTTTGTTATATCTCAGCTAGCCTCTTTGGACTGTATGGGAGTCTATAATCTACAAATCTCCATCTATAAAATCACTCCACAACTAGTCATGAGTCTGCACATGCATGTTGCATTGCCATCCTTTATGAGTAAGCACAAGAAAGTATTCAGGGTCATTTATTAATATAGTTACTACATTCGAGAGTCCTCTTCAACAAGAAGTTATGTATTTCAAACAGATTCTCCCGAAATATTCCTTCGCAATTGAAAGCAAGAATGAAAGTAGAGTCCTTTCTTTAACGACCTTACCTCATTCATCTATTTTCTTTTTTATAGCTGGGTAAAACTGTGGTCACCCCCACTTTTTTACCACTTGATCGGCTGATCCAACAGCCACCAGCAATAATTTCTTAATCTCTACTTCATATACCTTTCTTTGCTAACAACAATATTATTAAACATTTCAAGAAACCAATTTCAACAAAAATGAAAAGGCAGAGGGATGGGCACTATGAAGAATATAAACCACATAATGCAAACTTACATTTTCAACTTGGCATTGAACGCGAAAAATCCCTTGATTACTAGGTGTGCACAAGTCAAGAACCCTAAAATTTAGACGGGTATCCTAATTAACACGAACAAGCTGTTCTCCAACGTACACACATTGAGAAAGAAAATTGATAAAAACCTTAAAAGGCAGTAAGCACATGAATACAATTCATCACAATCACAAAGCATGTTATCAATCTCCACAAACAATACGATACGATCTAATATATAGCGTTCATCAACTACAAGCACTCAATAAGCCCTCAAAAAAAAAACAAGCACTCAATAAGTTACGTGTAAAAGAAAATGGAAAACCGTTATACCTGCAAAACCTCGTCAATTTCAACTTCACAACATGCAGCATCCTTGATATTAATAGGTAAGGTAGGCACTGCCTTGCTGATGCAGTAAACTTTCCTCACTTGAATTTCCACCTGCGATATCAAAATAGGTTCTTTTAACTACTTATCGTCAACAAATTTCACAAGTCATTTCCAGACTTCACCCCTCATAAGAAGGGAAAAACCCAAAAATTCTGCCACATGCCAATGAATATCTACGAATGCCAACAGAGATGACACCATCCAGAATTGAAATTTGCTAAGAAAATCCTCAAGCGTTTGAAACTAGTGTAAATAAAAAAACATTGAGATCATGCCAAACAACACTGAATGGATGATAGATGCCACTGACTGTAGATTCCGAGAACACGCACTACGTGAAGTGAAAAAAGTTAAAAAAAAGGTAGCTTCTCCACACGTCGGCACTAGAGTGGTGCTTCAACCAAATAGTAAGTATCCCAAGAAGAAAACGGGTAGGGGTGGGGCTTTGATTGAGGATTCTTAAGGGTTTTGACACTCCATCTCAGCCTAGAAATCAATGGAAGAGATTAAAACATCACATCTCCCTCACTTCTCCATCTCTCCGCCCCCGCCCCCTCCATATCACGTTCTCTAGCTCCCTCTAACCTCATGATACCCCTCCCTGCTCACCTAGCGACCCATCTCCAGTGAAGAGAGCAGATGGCTCCGGCGATACAGTATCCCGTAATCTTCTCTACCTCTCTCTCTATCTCTCAACATTTGGGTCTTTAAGGTTCTTTGTCAGACATGACTATGCCCAAGTTCACCAACGAGTCACTAAGCTCCTTTTTAGTAATTTTCCCATTTTCTGAACGAAAATTTGGAATACCCGACATAGGTCCCCTGTTTTCATCTCTCATTGATCCAAAACCCTTGAACAAAAACACAAGGGCGAGACAAAAAAAAAATCGAGAATGGAATATTGTACCTGTTTACACTTGATTTTACAAATATAACTAGCGTTGTGCCCATTTGATACACGAGACCAAAAAATAAACACAGTCGTTAATTTTTTTTGTCCCGTGCATTGAACGGGGTACAATGCTTGCAATATCCTACGCAAATGTAGTGGCTGCTCTCCAACCTTCAAATATCAAATTTTCCAGAATTTATAATTTTTAAAACCTAAATAATGCTTGGCGGTTACATGTACTTCTATGGGGACAGAGATTGACGTCGAGCGGTACATGGGGTGGATTTTGGGGTTTCTTATATATTTCAAGTAAAATAGAAATGAGATTTTTTAGTGTTTTTGTTGGTTTTATTTTTATTGCTTTTTTCTTAGTAATTTACTTTTTATTTGGTCATGATTTTTTATGTAAACTTGGACATGTACAATAAATTAATTTAACACCTAGCGTTGTGTCACGTTCGATGTACGAAACAATGAACAAATTTCACCCCAATTTTTTTGCTGCCCCATGCATAGAACGGGACTCAACGCTTCTATCTATCAATATCCTATACAAATGTGTGAGTCCCCAATCCTACTTTCCTAGATTTTTCATTTACCTTAAAAAAACAAAATTCTAATACCCACGGATATATTCCACTGAGCCAACACGTGTCCCACCCTACCCTTGCACCTGAATCATTACACTCAACTTAAACCAAAAATGCCACCCCCATGTCTTCCCCCACGTTGCCCATTTGGAAGGAAAAAACAAACAGTTTGCAAGCACAAGGTGAAAATAAAAAGGCAGTCAGCGAAAAATAGTTAATTAGCTAGCCCACGTTCTCCGATATTACCACATCTGACAACACTTATATTTCCCTCCGAAATTATCACATCCCACAACACTTATACCGAGAGAGAGAGAGAGAGAGAGAGAGAGAGAGCATACACATGAAGTGTAGATTGTCCCTGCTTCAAATTGAATTCAATTCCTCTTCATTTGCCTCCATTAGCATCTCTAAAATGTAAGCAAATTAACTTACATTAACGACAAGTTTAAATTTTCCATGAACTCCAGTAAATCAAAATAAATCAATCATTACCCATATCGGTGCATTTCTTCCCTGCCATTTCTAACAATCCTTTAGCTTCTCTTGCTCCAAAAGAAGTTCCCTTCAAGCTCTGGAAAACACTTTCCATGAACTCCGGTGATTCTAAGGAAATTAAGAATACGTATACCAATTGAGATACCTGATTATGGACTAACGAAGAAGAAAAAGGATTTCTTCTTTGATTCCATCAAGTTATTCACTTATGCAAAACCAAATCAAAGACCGCCCTTCCTATGAAATAAAAAAGAGCATTATAATGTTAGTTCTAACCAAATTGGTTCCTTTTCAAAAATATAAAAGGGGAAAAGAGAGCAAATTTCTACGATAAACAGAGAAAGAAAACAAAAAAAATGCCGAAATGTTTATTTTTTCTCTCCTCAAATATAGCCCAGCTTTTGAAAGGCCGCTGAAGGGGACGGAGTCAAGGGGGAGGCAAGGGATATTTGCAGAGGTAGGGGAGCCACCAAGCAAAGATCATATGGCTAGTAGGCTAGATGTAAGTGGTCGGCAGAACATTGCAACTCCAAGGTTAGAAGGCATTTAGCAAAATGGGATCATAGTTCAAATAACCACACATACAAAAGTCACTAATCCATAATCACATATACACATGGCTCAATAGTTTTTTGTCATTGAGGTAAATAAATTTGAAATTACTCTTTTTCCTCATTCTAATGTTGAGCCATACGTATACCAGTTTGATGATTCAAACTTGGATTCTAATTTATAATTTCTATGTCACTAAACCATAGAACTGTGTTGTGTGATGATGGGCGGCAAAAAATTGAAGGTGGTCAACTCCATCCCATCCATTGCTCTTTGTAGCTCTCAATCTCAGCCCTTCCTCATGTCTTGGTTCAAAAAATTTCCTTCATTATTATATTGATGTTATGACTAAGATATTTAAGAGACTTAGTTTGTCCGAATCCATGTTCAAATTGATGTCGATTCTCGCTTTCCTCAATTGTTTAAATGTGCCAATGGTAATATTAAGGGTAGCAATGAAAAAAATTGCATAACCGAATAAACAACCTGTGTGCCGACAAGTGGAGACCAGAAGCCACTACAACTATCGTATCTTATACAAACACTCGCAATCCAAAGTCATATTCAGAGTTATCCCAAACACTAAAGCCATTAGCTTCAAAATAAAATTCTCTTTGACAAACACAAGTCTAAATCAAAAAGGCATTTGTCAGTTAATACAAATTGGACAAGCCTTTGTGCCAATTGCATTACAGTGCTGTACCTAACACGAAAAACATGTGTACTCAAACTGAGAAATCAAAACAGTTTCAGAAAACAAATTACAATTACAAACAGAGAGGCAATCACCTATTCCCCGAATCGTAGAACACTCCAAATCAGATTTATTAAGCATTTGATTCATCTAAGCAGTTGAGATAAGATTAGTTTGATTGTTTACAAAAACTTGTACCAAATAAGAAACATACGGCAAAAATTCTTAAAATCAGAGTAATGCAAATAAAACAGCATACAGATAACTTTTCATACTCTTTGTTCAATCAATCTGTCCCAAATAGACCAAATAAATTGCAATACGCCCAAAATAGCAAACTTTGTACCAGAATCGCATCATGATTGCAGATTTGCCAAAATTTTGCTCAATGTGAACTACTTCATATGATTTTCGTACAAACCCACAACTCCTAAAACCTAAATCTGACAAAGATGAAATCTTAGGGTTTCAAAGTTAGAGGGAACACAAAAGAAGAAAAATATCAAACAATACTTTCAGTACCCATGTTTAGAGAAACTAGAGAAACTTTAGGGTTTCAAATTTAGGGAAACGTACGGACAAACACACACAGAGAGAGATGACCTTAGAACTGTCGTTGTGGCGGACCTAGCTGGATGAGCGCAGTCTGGCTCGCGGAGGGAACTTCGGCTCATCGAGGTAGAGACCGTGACGAACTCTGGTGCTCAGCACACGTGTCATCGCCATGGGAGTTGCGGTTGGCTGCTTGTGCCATTGTGCAAGAGAGAAGGGGGGGAGGGGCAGTCTCAATCGCCGAGAGCAGCAAGCAGATGAGGATGGAGGGTTTGAAATTTCCGTAGACTATCGTCAAACCATCGCGTTTGTCGGATCAACAACAACAAATCGCCATCACTGTTGCAGAGAGAGAGAGAGAGAGAGAGAGATGGAGAGACTCACTGTTACAGCAGGGAATCGCCATCGTGGAGGTCACAGAAATCAGAGACCGAGAGAGAGAGAGAGAGAGTCTGGAAATCGCCATCACTGTGAGTGAAAAGGGTGAAGTCGGCGAGCGGAGCTGATACGAGAGGGTAGGGTTTTGATCTGGAGTCACGGGTTGTATGCATTTGTATGTGTATGTATGTATAATAATAGGGCAGAGGTGTCGAATGGGCCGTGCCGTGGCACGGCACCGTTTAACTTCGTGTTAACCGGGCTTCGTGCCGTGTCGTGCCGATCTGTTTATTTTATTTACTTAAATCGTGTCGTGTCGTGCCGTGCTGTTTGTCAATCGTGTCGTGCCGTGCCGATCCGTTTACTTAAATCGTGTCGTGTCGTGTTGTGTTGTGCCATTTGTCAATCGTGTCGTGCCGTGCCGGCCCGTTTCTGAAATCATGTTGTGTCGTGCCTGCCCATTTTCTTAAATCGTGTCGTGTCGTGCCGTTTTCAATCGTGCCAGTCCATTTTCTTAAATAGTGTCGTATCGTGTCAGCCCGTGTTCTTAAATCATGTCGTGTCGTGCCGTTTTCAATCGTGTCAAGATGTGACGGCCATTTACTTAATCGTGTCATGTCGGATCGGGCCGGGCCGGGCCGGACCGTTTTAAGTCGTGTCGTTTTAGTCTGCCCTAACATGTGTGGGTTGACTTAAGGCATAACTAACCTTGCATCAGACATGTAACCATTGTATGCATTTGATTTTTTGACATATTGGAAACTCAGCGACATTGGGCAAGGATAGAGAGATCATTACATTCATTGCATCCTCATAAAAAACAAGGGATGAGTGTGTGTGTTTGAGAGAGAGAGAGAGAGAGAGAGAGAGAGAGAGAGCGAAGTTGCTATTCAGCTTCGGTTGCCCTTTCTTTTTCCTTTTTTTTCTTTGAACGTCTCCTCTTTTTCCTCGTTTTTTCAGCTTCCTACTTAATAAATCTTAGACTACTTTTTGGTTAGTATGCAAGCGAGTTTGGTAAATGGCTCAATCAATCTGCAGTTGCGCTTGCAATTTTTATTGTCGCACATTTGAATAGTTTGAGGTATTTTCTTAAAAAAGCTTTTACCATTTTACTCTCCTACTAGTACACGAGAATTATGTTAGGTAAAAGGTCTACACTCGGTCTCAGAATATCATAATCACTCTGTAACTTGCAGAAGAGAAAAAGGAGAGAACAATTCACAATGGAAGAAGAAAAATAACAATGGACTCTGCATTTTCATATACCATGGCACGCCAAAAAAATTTAACAATTAAAAAAATAACATATTACAACTCCTAATTAAAAAAAAATTCTTGGTCTTAATGAAGTAAAATTTAACAATTAAAAAAATAACATATTACAAATAGTCCTATTGTCCTAGTCCAGGCAGTCCAGCTAACCCTTATTTATATGTTTTTTTCCTTATTTCTACTATGTATTTTTTTTCTTTTTTGTTTGACACTTTTTTTTTTAATTTCTTGTTAGATTTGGGGTAAATAATATATGACTTTTGCACGTTTCCTTTCATATTAAATTACTCTTGCACCATAAATATTTTGATAAATTTTTTTAATTTTACTTGTTATCTTGTATTGTAATATTAAATTTGCAAACCAAAGGTCCAAAGCCTATTTAATTTTACTAACAAAAACAAAACAAATATTTTTACCGAATAAAATTTGATAGTTTTTTAAAAGTGAAAAAATAATTTTTTAAAAACATGATTTTTTAATAAATTGTTTTTTAAAAAAAATTTAATATCTTAGTTGTTTACCTTTAAAAAAAGGTAAACAAATATTTTTTACCGATTAGAAATTGTTTAATTTTTTTAAAATTTAAAAAAAAAGCCATTTGACTTATTTAATTTTTTTTCCCGTGCCTCGTGTCGTGCCCTTTCATGCCCATGTCTTGCCGGGTCGTGCCCATACCCATGCCCGTGCCTTGCTAGAACTGTGTCGTGCCGTACCGTGCCGTTCCTGTCCACTTTTCGTGCCTGTGCCCGTGTCGTTCTTGTCTACAACAGTGTCGTGCCGTGCCGTGCCAGGCCAAATTTCGTGTCGTGCTCGTGCTGTACCGCCCACTTCCGTGCCCGTGCCGTGCCCCGGGCCCACTACAATCGTGTTGTGCCGTGCCGTGCCAGGCCAATACCGTGCCTGTGACGTGCCGTGCTACCCCGTGCCCGTGTCGGCACGGCCCATTTGACACCTCTATAATAGGGTCACAATCCTTTTTGAACACAACTAAAATAAATTAAGAAACTATTAACCATCCCCGCTAACGAAATCTATATTATAAAATAGAGCGGTTTTGTCTATACATATAAACCCAGCACCCTCTACAACCGTCCGATCAATATTTCATGTTAGTTGTAGCCGTCTGATGGAGATGATACTTCCTAATCTAAACTCTCCTAACCTTATGACCGGTAAATCTTTTCAATTGATTGACTTTACGTTGTTTCCTTAACAAGATTTTCCTATTTAAATTTCCTACATCCAACTCAATAATTTCCTTTTAGGTTGATTTTTCTACATTCAAAAAGGAAACAAACATTTTTTGATTCATACACTAAAAGGAAACATTCTTTGTTTTTTAAAGTTTATAATTGTTGTTTCTTTAAAACGGGGTAGCATTCACATACGTTTTCCTTCAACAATGAATCTACGTTTTCCTTAATAATCTAATTCATAAGCTTCTCTAAGAAGGGAAGAAATCAACTTCCTTTCTACCTTGATTGGAGAAAGAGAGAGGGTCATTACCTTTGCTTTGTCAGAACAAAAGATAATCAAATCTTTTTATTTTTTTCGTTATTCTAATGTTTGTACATGTTCTCTCCCTCTCTCTAGGTTAGATGTTTTGAGGCAATTTAGAGTCATGTTATCTGGAGTAGTACACTGTTTCTCTCCATGGATAATTTTTTTAAAGTTGTAATAAAAAATGTTGTGTCGCGCCTTTTTTTTTTAATCGGCGTATTGTGTTGTGCCTTTTGGCATGGGCAATCACGAAATCCATGATACTGTTTTTGGAGCTTTTCTATGGTCATGACAGTATTTCTATTAATTGAATTAGTGGTTTGGTTTGTGATGATATTGATTTTTATATTCATAAATGTGTATGGCTTGGTGTATGACCTGCGTAATTGTACATGTCTTCCAGTTCTTTGTTAATACAAATCTTGCTTATCCACAATGAAGGCTTTACTACTTATTATGAGTTAATTGTGGGATTAGGAATTTGTGAGACCGGTTGTCGGTAAGATTTTGATTCGCTAAATTATGATTAATATTGTAACGACCCGAATTGGGACGTTACAAATATAGTTGGGGTTCTGATTATAATTCTGACCCATTGTCGGTTTCAGTCAATCAAGGGCAAGGACTTGAAGTTTTTTTTGTAGTCCAAGATGTTATTTGTTAATGGGAGTAAAAAAAAATACATTTTTATTTTCCTTTCATGTGCTTCCTTTTTGATAACTCAGATGTCCATGCCAATTTTCGAGCACCTCAACTAATCCTGAGAGCTCCACTGCCCATTTGCAGGGAGTTGCAGAGAGTACTCAATACTGACAATGCCTCAAAGAGATATGAATATGTTACCCCCAACAATTTGATGACATGAATATGTTACTTTATTGATGATTGCCGGGAAGTTGTAGTTGATATAGCTGCTATGGGTTACTTGACTCTCCTCTCTACCAAGGTCATTTGGGGCTTTTGGCATCTTTGTTTGTGTTGTGCCTAGCTATAAAACGTGCAGGGGCGCGCATGTGGTCTTATTGCACGTGTTGGAGTTAATAAATTGTTACGTTGAGCTTGATTTTTCTTAGACTTCGATTGTGCTCTAACGTAGACGGGCTCACTTGAAATTTAACAAAATGGGGTACCTATTGTCATCTATTACTCTCTAATTCTATTCAATTTTGAGTTAAGAATACGTTGCGCCGTGCCTGCTGTGCCTTCAGGCACGGGCATCCACTAGTTGATTTATACGAGAAGATTTTTTCTTAAATTAGATTCAGGCAGAGTTTTTCTAGTGCATGCCCATACCCGAACGCAACGCATTCTAAACACAATCTAAATGAATTATCATACCTCATTTTTCCCCTTTCTTTTTTCTGCTTGAAACTTTCAGTTCATTGTAGATAACCACGATCAAATGAAGAGGAAACACAACCATCTAACCTCTTTCAATTTGGTCCAACGAGGTTTGACAGCTAGGAGCAAGGAGGGTGGAGAGCAAAAAAAACCCTAGATCAAAGGAAGAGTTTGAGAGACATAGGATGGCTTACCGAGATGTCTGTGTTGTGTGGAGAGAGATTACAGAGGGAACGAAGAGCCGCCATCAATTTGAAATTGAAAATTGGAAAGAGACGCTTTAGAAGAGACACCATCTATTTTTTGCTCAAAAAATGACAAGTATTTACGAAAATGTCATTTTATAGAATGGATGGTGGAGATTTATATGAAGGGTTAAATATAGACCCTTGGATTTATGTAGGGGATAAGATTCAAAAACTGATCTAGCTTATTATATAGATATATCGAATCTGTTTGAAAAAAATCATAAGCCGGAACTGGACTCGAAAAAAAAAAGGGAATTTTTTTTTAAAAATCGAAACTGTATATCTTTTGCGTAAGAGGGATTAGATCAATCTTGCCAAGAATGAAGTTAATCTCTTGTCATTACATACTTATTGGACGGTAAAATATCATTATAATAATGAATATGCGTTCTAATGAAAGGGCTTTCAAAACCCGATAGACCTAAAAATTTACGAACACAATAAAATGGATGGTATGGATCGTCGTGATTGTGTTGCGGCTGCCTAGCTATGGTACATTAGAGACTATAGCACAAGACCTTGGTTCAGAAATGAGTATGTGCATTGTACAGATATTAAAGGTAGTTGTCGGCTTATTTTTTCGAATGGCCGATCTAAACCGTTAGGATTTAATATCTTATCAATTATATTATTCTCGCCAAAATTAGTGATAATAAGATGTCAGTAACCAATCGTAACACATTCAGTGGTTTATAAGGCATTAAAGTCCTAGAGTGCACAACTCAAGGGCCGCTTGAGCTATTTTGTTTAAATCAGGACCGTCTTGTCCCCTGTCGTGTCCCCATTTTTTTAGAATTTCCGTGTCTCCATGTCCGTACATCATAGCAGGTAGACGATGGTGATTTGGCTCATATCAGTAGGACTTAAAGATCCCTCTTCTAACCTAAGCTTCAAGGGTAATCACAAAAGGTGTTTGATATTCAGGAAAAGACACAAAAGTCCTTGGTATTATTCACTACATAGAGATGGCTTACAGAAGAATGATTTGTCATCGGCACCAAGCAGATTCAGAATGAATTGGCATTTCGGGAGATTCAGGATAAACAAAGGAAATTTTACTGCATTTATGGCGCTAGCAAATTTGGAGAATTACAGGTATTTTGACAATAGCATATTGGTTTCGGAAGAGGAGAGGATTTTGATGACCCTGCTAAGTCAGTCAATTTAAGATATAGAGCATCCATTAAGGAAGAGGTTGAAGATAATGGCGGTGAAGCCAGGACCAACCAATAGAAGAGGCAATCTATCTCCCAGCTCTTCGCCCTTTAAATTCTCCACGAAGAAGAAAAGGCATTATTTTGCCAAAAAGAAAGTTTGAGGCATAAAGTAATCTGATCGGTATTTCATTTGCATGCAAAGGGCCAAAAAGGAGCAAATCGACCATTAATTGTCCAAATCAAAGATCTAACCATGGCTTAAGCTGCCATGGCTCTGAGTTCCGTTAGCCTCATCAGCAAGCCACCTATCACTATCCAGTTGTTCCCTGGGTACACAGTGAGACAACAAGTATTTGGCTCAGATTTTCTTGAAAAGGATCAACTCCTTCATTCCCTCAAGAAAGTATTATGAAATCTTTAAAATTTCAGTACAAAAATAATCTGTTACCACTGGCCAAAATGCTAATCTCATATCCACTAGTGAATCAGACAGTCCATTCTCATATGTTGTGGTCGTCTCTCTTCCTCACAAGAAGAATGAGGTAAATCTGACAAAAGCTAGTAATCACAGGATGCATCATGACAAATATGATCAATGGCTTAGAACTTGATCAACTGCAAAGAAAAAGTCTCATTCAACCCACAACCTTTCAACGGGCTCTTGAAGCATTCTATGTAAAAAAAGGTAGAACAAGTTTATGAAAAGCTTCAGTTGATCATTACTTACCGTACTTTAAACCATTCTTTTCGATAACCAAGTACCCTTTTGAAAAGAGGTAAGTGATGTTCCAAAATTTGCCTTAAGCACAGATTTTCTCTAAATTTGATCTCAAAGCACGATTCAGGCAACTTATGGCAATTATATGGACCTATCTTCATTAGGCCGAGTTCATGTTACCCTAAAATATAGGGAGATAGTGTGTGAGTTATGTAGGCAATATAAGTGTTTAGTAGGTGGTTGGGGAGTTGTTTGTGCTAAATTAGCTCAACTTTTGGCAAAATGATTGTATATAGGTGTGCTAGAAAATAATAGAAATTATCATTTTTAGATTAACTCAAAAATAGCTAACTTAATCAGGCAATTTTGATTGTCCGTTTGATTACCTCAATTAAGAGGATTTTCTAAAGGGATCAATTAAACTGAATCGACACGATTCAAATAAAGAAATCAAAAAAGATAACTGAATATAAATAAGCTTGAGTTTAATCAAAAGCAAACTTATACACGATTACTTTTAAGACTTCGACAAGAACAAGATAGAAATATAAGCACGCTTGAATCTAATCGAAAGCAAGCTTATATGCGATTATTCTTTTAACAAGAACAAGATAACGATATAAGATGACTTGAATTTATTCAAAAGTAAACTTACATTCAAATAAGTCTTCAAACTTGCAAAATATTAAACTACAACTATATTAACTCCTAAGTCCTAAACTACTTTAGATCTCTGAACAACCATTTTTTTGTATGGGATGTCAGATGATGATTTTTTTGTCAAGGCTTCAATTCTTCTTCCTTTTCTTCTTATATTTATATACAAAGGGTCTGTCTATGACTTTTGTTCTCCACGTTTTCCTTGAATGTCTGAGTCTTCATTTGAATTTGATTTGAAATGCCATAATTCCCTCCAAGAACGGTTATAACTGTTGTTGACTTGGTCTCTCCAGAAAACTCTTCTCCTTCCCACGTTTGATGATGTAGATCGTGGCTAAACACATGGATAGTCAGTTCCTATTCTTATACAATTATGAGTTAGTGCTTTGAAATAGGTTACTCAGATGATCATAGGTAAACATAACTGATTCTCCTTGAGAAACGAGTCTCTAATGACACCGTTCGATGGTTTAAAGAGTTAATCAACAGTTATGCTGAATTATCATCTTAATATCTGTCACTTTGTGATCAAACGTGGTCATTTTCAATCTAAACAATACTGTACTAAAATAACATCGTAATTAATCCCTTCGATTCTTTATATCTCAGGCATAATTACAACGTGTTTTGATTGGTCTACACATTGTTTAGTGCCACGTGTAATTTTCTTATTGGTTGGTATATTTTGGATGTAAACACACCCCCCGCATTACACATCTTATTTAAAGAAATAAAAATAAGTGTTAATGTATCAACAACCCACTCTTTCCTAAAAACGAGGGTGCATGGGCATGGGAAAAGAATTGTTTTCATGCATGTATCTTGAGCTTCTCAAAACTGAATGCATTTCTTCATTTAATTTGCCTATAAATAGCAGTCATAATTTGGGTTTAAAGAATCACATCGTCTTCGTTCTCCCTTTCGAAATCTAATTCTTCTTAGACAATATGTGCCTTTACCCATGGATTCCCTTCCTGAAATTAACCTTGCTATGGAAGACCTCAATGTCAACCATAACACTCCTTGAACCTCTCCTTTAGGTTCTCCCTGTATGCTGGCTGGTAGGATTCTCTTTGATAGAGTTCTACGTACCCCTACTCCTTCTCCTACGGGTGGGAAGCCTCTTCTTCCTTTTCGAATTCTGTTAACGAGTCCGGTTAGGGAGATTGGAAAGAAACCCCTGTTGACGCTAATACTAGTGTCGTTTTGGTCAAGTTTGACCAACCTGATCCTACTCCCCATTGGTTCCACCACTTTTGAACCTTATTTGTGAGTCAATTTTTGCCTTTATTCCAGTGGTGACAATACTCACATGGGCATGTTAGAGTCCCTTTACTCTTTTACTTCCTTTTCCCCATATCTCAAACAAAAGGAAACCTATCTTGGGCCAGCTCCCTACTGTGACTTGAAGCATCAAGCCAAAAGTCAGAGAGCCCTATGGCTTACTGAAGTTAGGACTCCACATCATCCTGCTGACTTCAAAGAGTCACACACTCTTACTCCTCTCTCAGAGGAACCCGAATGGTTTGAGAAAGTGGCTAGTCTTGCCAACAACCCTCCTTATTTCCAATTACACTATGGCTATTCCATCTCCCCTTCTGATAAAAGCAAAGCTCTGTAACTTCTTGATGCTTTTGCCTTCCAGGATGTTACCATCTTGGAAGAACAAGTCCCATTAATCAACTTTAAATGGGCTTGTGAAACATTTATTCTATGCTGCACTCCTCCCGTGGTCACTTATCAAATCCATTGCTTTTGCATTTTCTTCCGGTGATCAGGATGTGGCTCGAAGCCAATGCTGTTGCTCACTCTTTTAATCAAGATCTTCAAGATTTTGTCTTGCCAAGGAGAGACTTAATAAGCTGCATAACAAGATTGAAGGGTTCAAATCTGAATCCTTCGAAGTGGTCCCTAATCACGCTAGCAAGTGGCTTCAAGGGCACTACTCCAAAGAAAAGCCAAGGCCATGGTTCTTAATTTTAGGCCTCTTTTGGAGAAAAAATTGAAGTTGGATGCTGAGGAGGCTACAAGAAAAATTGAGATGAAATTCCTCCAATTTGCCTGGACCAGGTTTCACAGCCTTGTTACTTGGTCTTTTCCTCATTACTTTGAGAACAAGAAGGATTGGAACTATGGATGAGAGTGTATTAGGCTGGATGGAATGGGCGTGGTGTGCAGGATAGGGCCTCCTGCAGGATGTTGTTATCTCCAGATCGAGCCTCTTCTCGGTGCCTAGATTCTCTGTAGGAGCTATTCAACCTCCCCTCGATGCCGAGATGCTTTGTAGTGGCAATTATTCAGTGATGGTTCAATAACGTCTACTTCTTCGACATTGGCTATTTATCTTATTTCCTAGACTGGTGGGATGTGCCAGGATATTGTTAGTTTTCTTGTTATTTATTTTCACTTCATTCATATCATACCCCGTTGTGCTATCTTTCCTTACAGATGGATAGTGCAATGGGGTATCATATCAAAACACATTGCACGTTTGTTGCATTCCTTACTTTATCCTACTCTCCATGCGGGTTATGCATGGGTTATCGCATTTTTTTTTCATTCTTCTTTCTTTTTCTTTTTCTTTCCTCTTGGGGTATGCCCTTTGTAGGCTGTACATTCGGTTAACCTTTTTTTAATTTCAAGCTAAATTACCAAAAAAAAAAAAGAAGGCCACTTCTCAGCATTCTGGCCCTTTGAAGGCCTAGACTATCCTTTTTTTTTTTGTTTTGTTATTTTCTGTTACTAGAAGGTTAGGATTTGATTTTTTTTGTTATCCTTTCCTTTATAAATATGCAATTTCAATTTCTTGTAAGTAGTAAGAGTTCAATTAATGAAATTTCCCTTTATTTACTTACCTTTGTTTGGCTTTCTAATTATCTCTTAGTCTGTGTTTGAATTTATAACACCTTGATAGAAATAATTACTTCACCAATTAAGAGTGTTACGCTATTGGGCTAATGATATATGTTCTGGACCAAAACTAAATGGTCTAAACCCAAAAAATGGCCCAAGTTTTCAAGTATAAAAGCGGAAATGATTCAAAAAATCACTCACTTCTTTCTCTGTGTATTTTAAACTTCTCTGAAAGAACTTTGCTTCTCTTCTTTCCTCCCAAATCACTCTTATAGAATCGATGGCCACTTCAAGCATTCCAACTTCAAGGCATCCCACTCCTTCTCTTGCATTAAGAAAGCTAGCAAGGGGAGAAACTCGACATCCTTCCAAAGCTTCATTCATCGATGAGTACTTTCATTTCCAAACCCTAAAGAAGAAGCCACTTTTATTTTGGGACCATCGTTCACAAGGAAAATTCTTGCTACTCTTTCTTTGTACTACCCTAAGCTAGGGGGTACTATAGATACCCCAATCTGGGCTTCCAGATTAGTTTACTTACGGTATTTGATTCCCCGATGATGAATTGGATCAAGAACACCCCGGGAATGATAAGTGTTTGAGCTTTGAGTGTTTGCAAAACCCTTGAACCTAATCCTAGCCTAAGCCACTTCAAAAGCCAAAAACCCTACTGACGCGGGCTGATTTGAAGCCTGCGCGCGTAGATCAACTTGACAAGTGTTGGTCAATGGTCAAAGCTTGACCGTTGACCAACGCGTGAGAAGGTGGTACATGCGCGCCAGGGCGCAACCATCCCACGCCGGGGCGCACCATTGCGCGACAGACTGACTCCCGCGCGCAACGGTCAAACTACCAGGTGGTGGTCAATAGTCAAAGCTTGACCATTGACCATCGCGCGCCAGGGCGCACCATCGCGCAACGGACTGACTCCCTCGCGCGACAGTCCAACCTGTCCCCATCACCTTTATGGACTGGTAAGCTTAACCACCAAGTAACCTCAGCCAGCCTCGTGGACTGGCTGAGCTCCTCTCCTTGCACCAACCAGATTCACCTCCATCTCCTCCTATATATATCCCCCTTTGTTTCTCTTTCAAAGGGTTCAAAAAATTTCAAGAAGGATTACACACCATTTTCACACCTCAACCAAGAACATAGCTTGTTCTTCCTCTTCCATCACATAACCATTCAAACACCTCATTCAAGTTTCAAACCTCAAAGCTCAATCATCCATTCAAACTCAATCTAGGTATAGCATACCTACTGTTTTCCTATTCTGATCCCTGAGGGGGGCTCGCAGGGCCAAGGTTGGTAATCAATACCAGTCCTGGTTCTAAAGCTGGCAAGGTTTCAAAAACCGTCATGGTAGGAACTAGCGCGCGACGGTCCCATTCCCGCGCGCGACTATCCCAGTCTGCGCGCGATGGACCGTGTGGGGATTGGTGTCCTACTGTTTTTGGCCTTACTTTGCATATAGGTCACTATTAAAGCATGTTAACAACCATTTTACTGCTTTCCTTTCTTAGAAATTGTTAACTGTAGTTCAATATGTATTTCTGCTATTATGGAGTACCCCTGGGATAATTCTGGACATGTACCAGAACCCATAAACATGTAAACCAAACACTTGTTAAAAGGCTCAGTCAAGCGTGCGCTAGGGCGCAAACCATCGCGCGCCAGAGTGCAACACTCTCGCGCCGGAGTGCATCCGTCGCATGCCAGAGCACCTCTGACCAGTGGCTGGCCTTGCATGGTAACTAGGTTTTAGGCCATTATTTTGTCCCCATACTGTTTATGGGGTGTTTTGTTAATTTGTAGGGCTTTTTCAGCCTTTAAACTGCTTAGAACTGCTTATCAACTGCTTGGTTTGTCCTGGGTGTGCACTGGTCCTTCCAGAGCCCAGAAGGTTTGAGAATAAGAGTTGTGGGTTTGAGCTCACTGGCGCACGCGTGTCTTGGAGTCGCACGCGCAGGAGGGAACAACATGTAGTGACTTGTTCAGTGCATGCTGATTTCTTCCTGCGCACGTCATTCCAAAATAGGGGCTTCCAGTTTGTTTAAACTCCCACAGCAGTCTGTTCTCATCCTATACTAATTGCTCATCCATGCTATCAATCACATCCTACAAACATGTTACAGTTTTAATCCCCATTAAACTATTCCCCCGCCCTAAATGGCTAAAGAATTGATTAATCAAACAGAATCGCAAACGTTTTCACAAATGCCTAAGTAGAGACCGATCTTCAGATTGGGCGAGAGGGGTGCCTTAAAACTCTTCCCCTCTCGTAACCTGGCTCCCGAACCCAGATATGGTTATGACGGACTAGTGCCTTCACCTTTTTCAAAAATCAAATAGCACAACGAGCGTTTCAAGTTCGGTTCCTTGGGTGTCGGACCTTCAAACCTAAGTGGCGACTCTGAATTGGGCGCTCGTCTGCCAAAAAATGCGCGCTCATCGATCCGCCCCTTTTTTCGGGCACGCTGCCCATAGGTACCGACATTCTTGCTTGCTCAGAAATAGATTGGTGCAATTATTCCAAAAAATCCTTCCCTTGTTGGCCCACTTTAGACAAAGATTGGAAAATTTGGACTACCCATGTGTTTAAATATAAGTCAGGTGATCTTGAGAAAATTGGTTTGAAGAATATAATTTCTCTTCTTCGAGGGAGTATACCTCAAAATCCTTCTTTAATCCAGGCTGCTTTGGCCTTTTGGGACCCTTTTTTCAATTTCTTCATATTTAATTGTGGTATGATGGCTCTCACAGTTTTGGATGTCACCCAAATGTTAGGGCTTATCCCTTATGGCCCTGCATTCGATCCAACTAAAGGTTATCCCATTCCCAAAGATTTCACTCCTCTGAATGCAAAGAATGGTGCCTTTTCACACTTTTACCTTAGGGAAAGGGAATCAAGGGACAGTGTATCCAACACAAAGTTTTTTTGCTTATATTCTATATACTCTCTACAAGTATATTCTTTGCCATTCTGGCAAAAGAGTAATGAATGAATTCATTCCTTTGGCCATTGCTTTATCTCATGGAGAAGTATTCAATTTTGCATCTTACTTCTTGGGTCACGTTACAAAGTTGGTTCTGATTTTCATCAAAAGGGTTTGAACATCTCCCAAGGTGGCCTTCAATGGTTTATTCAATTATGGCTTCACGCTTACTTTGCAGAACTTGGTCCTTATAAATTGCCTTTAAAACTAACTGGTGAAGTTGAAGATCCCAATGTCCATGGGGACAATTATGTTCAAATTGTTGCTTCTGAAGACTCTTCCTGATTATCTATGTTTCTTTTCCGGACTTACATAAGATAGGGAATGGTCTGCCCATTCTTTGTTCATATTGGGCCAAAATGGCTCTTTGACATTCTGACGGATAAAAAAGGAAAGTCTTCCACTACTCTTCAAGCTTAGAGTAACATTCTTACTGGTAGAGAAATATTTATCTCCTCTACCAAATCTGTAGCTCATATAGAAGTGTACTGCCCTGCTCAGTTTGCCAGACAACTTGGCTTTGTTCAAGGCATCCCTATCCTTATTATGGATCAGCTAATCTTTCATTACCTAGTCGTTGTATTTTACCTATTGAGCAATTTAGGTTATGGTTTGCTGATTCGAAGCAACTTTTGAGGAAAAACATTGTTCAAGCTTTCAAAGAACCTAAAACTGGTACCACCCCAGAGTTTGATTCTTGGTGGCATGAGAATTGTGCTTTCCTATTTGGTTGTAGACCCGTCAAGAACTTCCTCAAGCATATTGCCTTTGATAATTCTAAATTTGGAAGTAAAAATCACAATGAATCTTCTTCCTTCTCCTTAGAGTGTGATTTTGGAACAGCTGGGGGCTTAGAAGACATAGCTGAGGATGAAATGAATCAAAAAAAGATCCCAATCGCAGCCCAGCCTATCTCTGTGTCCTTTCCTTCTCCTCCTCCAAGAAGACATTCGTCAAGGATATTAAAGAAAAAAGGCCTATTCTTCTTCTCTCAAATACTTAACCACTTAAAGTATTGTATCTGCTTTTAATGTGGTTCCTGATAACCCTTTCCTTTTGCAGATGCACCTTCTCCTCTAGAGCCTGCTTTGAAGAGAAAGAAAGTTATCCCAAAACCTGAAGTGGTCATTTCTACCGAACGTTATCTTGATACTACTTCTAAACAAAAGGGGTTTTTTTTTTGGGGTAAATTAGCTTGAAATTAAAAAAAAGGTTAATCGAATGTACAACCTACAAGGGGCATATCCCAGGAGGAAAAGAAAAGGAAAAGAAGAAAAGTGAAAAAAGTGCAATAAACCATGCACAACTCGCATGGAGAGTAAGGTAGAATAAAGTAAATAACAAAGTGCAATGTGATTTGTCATCATACCCCATTGCACTATCCATCTATGAGAAAGGAAGCACAACGGGGTATGATACAAAGTGATACAAGAAGTAATGAAAATATTAAATCCGATTTACCCAAAAAAAAAAATTAAATCTAACTACTGCCTGACACATCCTGCCAAGCTAGGAAATAATATAAGTAGTCGTGGTCAAAAAATAACTAGTTGATGAATCATCACTGATGAAGTGTAACAACATAGCAACTCGGCATTGAAGGGAGGCTGAACAGCTATTACAGAGGAACTAGGTATTGAAAAATGGCTCGATCCAGAGATGTCGGCATCTGACAGGGGGCCGAACCTTGCACACCATGCCCATTCCATCTGATCTACTACATCCTCAACCAAATTCCTAAGGCTCACCAGAAAACAACCCGCCCTCAGCCAAATACCAATCGCCACAGTCACCAGAGATAGGATATGCAGACCACGATTCTAATACACCATCCTAACTGTGTGTCAAATGTAATACCCACTTCTAAAAGAACAACTACTACAGAGGAACTAGGCACCGAGAAGAGGCTTGAACTGGAGATGTCGGCATCCGACAAGGTTACCCCCAAAAGTACCTTGCATACCACGCCTAGTAACCTTTCCTTTCTTTTGTCATTGTTTCACACTCTGATCCACATGTTTTCTTTTTTTTATAGTTCCCAAGAAGGCTAAACCTATTAGAAAGCTTAAGCTTGATCCTTCCTCAAGTGATGAAGAAGCTGATCCTAAGGGAGCTCTTGTTCCTAGAGGTAGAGGCTTACTTTTTTCTCTAATTTTCCTTGTAAAGGTTTTTCCTTTGTCTCTAATCCCCCTTAAATCCTAGGAAAAGAGAGGCCAATAGAGAAAGAAACAAGAAAAGAATTGCTTCCTTATGTGAGAAAAGAGAAGACTGCCCAGAAAACAAAAAACATGACTGAACTCTCTACTTCCAAGAAGGTAATGACTTCAAATTTGGATATGTGCAGATGTTTTATTCCATTTTTGTCTTTGTTTATAAATTCTTGATCCTATAGGTTCAAGAAGCACATATAGAGGAGAAGTTGAGGGAAAATAGGCTAAGGTGATTCGGGCATGTCTACCGTAGACCAGAAGATGCAGTAGTTAAGAGAGCGGATAGGATAGCTCTAGGTAGCAATGCTACGGGGAGGGGTAGACCTAAATTGACATTGATGCTGTTGTGCACAAAGATATGAGTATAATGGATTTGTGTGAACAAGTGGCCCTTGACATAGCTCAATGGAGGAAACTGATTCATGTAGCCGACCCCAAGTGATTGGGACGTAAGGCTCGGTTTGGTTTGGTTTGGTTATAGGTTTAAGAAGCACCTATCAAGAAGTTACCAGATCCATCTATCTTACCTGCTTCTCCTCAAAGGGCTTCGAAGTCTCCTACTCAACAGAAGCCAAACATTCCTTCTTCAGAAAATGTGGTACATAAGGTATCTCTCAATTAACAAGCTTATGTCCCAAGTGTTGATGACATATTCATAATTTAACATTTGTAATCTTAAGACACCTTTGCTTTGTCTCTTTCAGCAAAGAAAGGTTCTGTCAAAGTAGGGCCTGAAATGCAAGCTTCATTGTCACAGCCCATTAAACCCATATCACAACTTCCTTTTCAAAGTATGGGCGTGGTGTGCAAGGTACTTGGGGAGGTAGCCTTGTCGGATGTCGTCATCTCCGGAACGAGCCTCTCTCGGAGCCTGGTCCTCTGTGTTACTGTTCCTTAGAAGTGGGTGCTATGCTTGAAGCTCTTGTGCTAGGTTGAAACATTGGAATCTTGGTCTTCTTATCTCATCTCTAGAGACCTGTAGCTACGGGTTTTGGTTGAGGGCAGGTTGTTTCTGGCGAGCTTTGGAGCCATGGATGAGAGTGTATTAGACTGGATGAAATGGCGTGGTTTGCAGGGTTGGACCTCCTGTCGGATGCTGTCATCTCCGGATCGAGCCTCTTCTCGATGCCTAGTTACTCTGTAGTTGCTGTTCAACCTTCCCTCGATGCCAAGAGGCTTTGTAGCGGCAATTAGTCAGTGATGGTTCAACATCGTCTCCTTATTCGACAATGGTTATTTATGTTATTTCCTAGTCTGGCAGGATGTGCTAGGATATTGTTAGTTTTCTTGTCATTTCGTTTGGCTTCTTTGAGCTTCATTGTATATCATACCCCATTGTGCTGTCTTTCCTTACAGATGGATCGTACAATGGGGTGTGATATCAAATCACATTGCATGACTGTTGCATTTCTTACTTTATCCTACTTTCCATGCGGGTTGTGCATGGGTTATTGTATTTTTTTTCACTCTTCTTCTTTTCTTTTTCTTTTCCTCCTGGGGTATGCCCCTTGTAGACTATACATTCGGTTAACCCTTTTTAATTTCAAGCTAATTACCCAAAAAAAAAAACTTCCTTTTCAGTTAAAAATGGTAGACCTCTGCTTTCTATCATTGAATACTATACTTGTTTTGGAAATAATCATTCCAATATTTGGTTGTTTTAGCATCTTCCAACTCCTTTGAAGTTAAATGTTTTTGCTGACCTTAAAAGCAAGTCATGCCCAAAAGTATGCATCAGAGCATGCGCTTCAGGTTTCTCAAGAGAATCCTACTCTAGTTCCTTTAAAAGTTCTAGAATAGGGTTCTTTGTTGCCTGTAACCACATCTGTTCTAATAACCCTTGCTTCGAAGGATTCTCAAGAATAAGGCCTTGACGCTTCTTTTTTTTTTTTTGGGTAATTTAGATTGAAATTGAAAAAGAGTTAAGCGAATGTATAGCCTACAAGGGGCATATGCCAGGAGGAAAAAGAAAAATCAAAGATTAAGAAAATTGATTTAAGCCAAGTGGCTACATTGATCTAAGGCAGTGCTACGATGAAAAGGGACCGATAGGGCCATGGTACCCAATTAATACTAACTACACGATATAGCTAGACAAATTAAAACAAACATGGAATCCACATGTTTCAATTCCATCTAAAAGATGGGCGAGAAACACATGCCAAAAGAAGGTATACACCAAGGTGAAGTTTGCAATGGTTGGTATAATCAACAAGTGACTGATAGCACAACGTTGGCCTTAACACTTTTTTTTTTGGGGGGGGGGGGGGGGGGGGGGGGGGGGGGGTAAAATAGCTTGAAATAGAAAAAAGATTAAGCGAATGTACAACCTACAAGGGGTATACTCCAGGAGAAAAAGAAAGAAGGAAAAACAAAGATTGATAAAAATAGTCCATGCCAAGTGGCTACATTGAACTAAGCCAAGGGCTACACTGAAAATGGGACAGTTAGGGTCATGGTATCAAGGACCATCTAACTCCAATAATACTAACCACATGTTTCAAATCCATCTCAGAGATGGGAGAGAAACACACAACTTAAGGTATACACAATAGGTAAGTTATACACTGAATAGTATAGACAAAACGTGCCTGCAGTATTTGGAAATCAGCTACAGTTTTAGGATCAGCTGCAACTTAAAACGCGCATCTTCAAATAGCTTCATGAGCTGAACAACAACACATCAGAAAACAGCTTCAAAACGGCTACAACAAAGTAGCAGTTTGCTAGGCTACACCCAAAATAGCAGCAGACCAACAAAACAGGCAATAGAACAACAACAGATGTGCCAAGCAGACAACACACATCCACACATGTCAACTGCGGCTATTACAGTAGCAAGTAAGAGTAGAGTAGCAGTAAGCATTAGCGGTTGAATAACGTTATACAAGCAAGCAAGCAAAACCGATGCAGATAACGCGGCAGCAGGTCTGGGCATTCACAGTAGTTATAAAAGTAGGAGCAGTAATGAACATGAGCTGATTTCCCAGCAGAGCAGCAAAAATAAAGGGTTCAGGCATGCAACTGGTCAGATACTGCAAGGTTGAAACAATAGCAGGAGCAAACAGCTAGGGACATGCCCCCTAGAAAAGCTTAAACGTTCCAAGGGACATCCCTCCAAGGATAGGCAAAAAACTGAAAAGAAACTTGGTAAACACAGGCCAGTTCAGAAATGAATATGTCCACAAAGGTTAACATCAGAATGAGCAATGAATATGGATTAGCTAACCATGACTAACACTACTGGATTTTACAAATGCAGTGACCAAAAGCAGACAACTACCCATCAGTAATAGGTAAGCCCAACAGCAATGCAGCAACACTTGAAAACAGTAGAAAAGAACCATACAACAATGCAGTAGCAGTAGCAGGAAGCAGCTACAACTAGCTAATTAGTTCCACTATGCAACTAGTTGGACATTGAATAAGCCAATAGGGTACAAAGCAGGGATCGGAAGACAATCCAAGCATTCAAAATAAAAGACAAAATCATGCACAAAGCAGGTAAACAGCTTATTCTTCTTCTACTCCCTTGGCACCTCACACCTCCCACTCTCAAACAATACCAATAGCTAGGGATCCACCTTCTCCCTCCACTGTATCTCACAAGATTCCCCCACTAATTATTGCCTCCTCTCACAAGGAATGATGGGGATCTAGCACACAACTCACTGGGTCAACACACAATATAGTAAGGACACTCATATGTTGAAGTTTACTAAATCGTTCAAGGATTAAAGTAACTACCTGAATATTTAACAGTAACTACCTGACTGGTATTGGTGGCTAGAAAGCTGAATGACTGACCTTCCAGTCACTTTGAATGATGTTGCCTTGGTGAATGATTTGGTATTGCTGCCATGTTCCTCTTGGACTGGAATCATATAGGATCAAGGGAGGTAAAGCTTTAAAGCTGAACCCCCCTTTAACAATGACCTGCAAATGACAGTATATGAGTAGAAGTATTTCCCAATTTAACAAGTCTATTTAGATTAATCATGAATATTCCACAAAGATAGTAAATGAGAGGGCCCTTTAGTAGAAAGAGATCGAACCTAATGTGAGATTTTGTAAGCAACCACTTGGGGGGGGGGGGGGGGGACGGGCAATTAAGATTCTGGAACTTTCTATAATTCCTCTCAAGCCAAATTTGATGCACATAGACTGTGAACACAAGTTTAGCAATTGTGATGGCCAAAGATTTACCCTTGAAATTGGACAACCTGTTCACCCACTGCAGCCAAGTTGCCAACCCTACCATATGAGGGGTCTTAATGGACAAAATACCCCTGATCTGTGTAGCCATGGGGCACTCAAAAAATAAGTGTTCATGGGATTCTTCACCCAAACACAGACTACAAATGGAAGTGGATTTCATGCCAAACTTAACTAATCTGTCCTTAGTAGCTAACTTATCAACAATGTCCATCCAAGAGATCACACTGTGAACACAAGTTTAACAATTGTGATGGCCAAAGATTTACCCTTGAAATTGGACAACCTGTTCACCCACTGCTGCCAAGTTGCCAACCCTACCATATAAGGGGTTTTAATGGACAAAATACCCCTGATAAGTGTAGCCATATGGCACTCAAAAAACAAGTGTTCATGGGATTCTTCACCCAAACACAGACTACAAATGGAAGTGGATTTCATGCCAAACTTAACTAATCTATCCTTAGTAGCTAACTTATTAAGAATGGCCATCCAAGAGATCACATTGCACCTAGGAATGTGCCCAGAAAACCATACCACTTTACATCAAGTGATAGCAGGAAAGTGTGTCCTCAAATGATCCCATAAGAATGAGATGGTAAATTTACCAAAAGCAGTGAGAGTCCACGTACAACTATCCTCAATGGAATCATTGATGGGGACAGCTTGTAATTCAGATCTTATTTCATTAAGATCAGGAGATTGGGTTAGTGGGAAAGTCCAATGATTGCTCCTAATGATATCCTTGACAGTAGAGTCTTTAGGAAGCCCTAAATCATAGATAACTCTAGGTCCAAACCTTGGTAAGAGGGGACCAAGGGGATTCCAATTGTCAAACCACAAGGAGGTTGATTGGTCATCCCCAATTTTATACTTAATGTGAGCCTGAACAACTGATCTAAGGTTAAGGAGTTTCCTCCAAACGCAAGAGGGGTCACATGGGGTTTTAACACTCCAAAAGCTCTTACCCTTAAGTAAGTAAGACTTAACCCATTGACACCACATAGATTGCTCCCCACCAGAAACAAGGAACCAAATGTGTTTTGCTACCGCTGCTTTGTTCTAGACCTCCAATGATTTAAAGCCGAACCCACCTTCCTTGACAGGGGAACAAAGGTGTTCCCATGATACCTTTGCACCTGTCTTCTTGAGGTCAGGACCTAACTAGAAAAAGGCTCTAAGAATGGATTCAATCTCCTTAATTACCGTCTTTGGGATAATGAAAAGAGATGACCAAAAAGTTTGCATTGAGATTACAATTGATAAAATCAATTGTATTCTGCTGGCATAAGATAGGTACCTATGTGTCCATGAGTTAGTCTTGGCTACAATCCAATCAACCATGACTTTACAATCAGTATGCTTGAGTTTTGAGGATAGAAAAGGTACCCCCAAGTACCTAAAATGAACCTTCCTGGAATCCTAAAATGTTCAAAATGGAAGCTTTTGTGGAAGGTTAACCCCCGAGAAGAATATGTTACTCTTGGTAGAACTTGGAGAAAGACCAAACAAGGCTTTAAACTCAGTCAAGGATTGTTTAATATGAGTAATGGAACTCACTTCACCTTTGCAAAAAGTCATAAGATCATCTGCAAAGCAAAGATTGACAAGTTTGGTGGAGCCACATTTCCAATGAAAATTAAAATCAGGGAGAAGAGATTTCTCTTTTAGAATGCATGTTAAAACTTCCATGACTATCACAAATAAGTAAGAAGACAAAGGATCGCCTTGTCTGCCCAGGAATGTACCCTATTGCCTCCCCATTGAAGCATAAAGAGTAGTTGGTTGTGGAGACATAAGCTTTCAACCAGTGGATCATTTTAGGATGGAAATTAATGGAGGCCAAGACATCCCAAAGGAAATCCCATCTGACGTTGTCATAAGCCTTCATGATATCCACCTTCATGGCACATCTAGGGGGATGAAGAGTGTTTGTGGTACCCTCTCATTAATTCCTGAGTAAGGAATATGTTACCAGCTATCCTCCTTCCCTGTACAAAGCCTGACTGTGCAGGATCAATAAGGGAAGAAAGGATAGGTTTGATTTTGTTGGCTAGGATTTTGGCAATACATTTATAGATCACATTGCAGCATGAGATGGGCCTGTAGTCCCCAACCTTAGAAGGATTAGGGACTTTAGGTACCAAGGCAACTAATGTAGCATTAGCTCTCTTCAAAAGCTGATGAGATCTAAAGAATAGCTTAACAGCTAAGGTCACTTCATGACCTATCACTGGCCAAGCTTTGTGGAAGAATGCTGCATTATAACCATCAGGACCAGGTGCTTTTTGAGGATGAAGAGACCAGAAAGTATCCTTGATCTCTTTGTCAGTAACTTCCATCACCATTTCCAAACTTTGGGAAGGGGAAAGTTTCCTATTGATGAGTTGTTGCATTCTTGAGGATCCAGAGTAAGTACTCAGATGTTTGGTGCCCAACAAGTTGGTGTAATAGTTAATGAAAGTGTTCTTAACCAACTCAATGTCTTGGGTGACAGATCCATCTTCTAGAACCAAGCTCGAAATTTTGTTCATATTTCTTGAATTACTGATGGTTTTTGAGGAAAAAAGAGGAACATTGATCCCCTAACTTTAACCACTGAATTCTTGATTTTTGCTTGGCAAAGCTTTCTTCAGCTCTAGCATAAACTAGGTACTGCTTACATAGTTCCCTTTCAGTGGCTTGTTTAGAGGGATCACTAGGATCACAACCTAGCTCTTTTTGGATGGCTTTTAATTGCTGTCTATAGGAGGCCACCCTTGTAGATAGTTCATTGAACTCATTAGTATTCAGGTATTTAAGGTCCCCCTGCAAGTATTTAAGTTTCTCACAGACACAAAACATAGGACTGCCAATGATGATCTTCCTCCAAACCTATTGCATAGTGTCAAGGAACTTAGGGTGTTCAGCCAAAAAGTTGAAGAATCTGAAAGGCCTTTTCCTTGTGGGTGAAGCAGCTGTTAAAAACACAACAGCAGGGGAGTGATCAAACACTCCAGGGCTAAGTGGGCATTGGACTAACAGAAGACTTTGATCCAACATTCATTGACAAGAACCCTATCAATCTTTGTACTGATGCGGGCATCCCCGAGTTGCTTATTAGACCAAGTGTACTGGCAACCAGAGTATCTGAGATCCACTAATTTAGTTGAATGGAGGCAAGAATTAAACTCCTCCATCCAGGGCAACTAGGTTCTATCCCCTCCTACTTTTTCCATGGGAGACTTTAAGGCATTGAAATCCTCTAATACCACCCAAGGAGTAGCAACACAGAGTTGCTGTAAGGCAGCCCAAAGCTGTTGCCTATTAAGGTAACAGGAAGCACCATAAATAAAGGTGGCATCAAAAGAGTATTGGCCATTGCAGGGTTGCACTTTACAACGAATAAATAGATTGGATTGGTATAGTACTTGTACATTAAATACTAAAGGGTTCCATGCAGAGACCCGAATTTTTTTTTATTTTCTTTAATCGTTTAATATGAAAAAGATCGTATTTATATCAAATTATATGTTTATTAATGAGATCATACAGATATGCCTACCGTTGTGTACCGGACATTCGGAGAATAGTTGAAATTTGAGTTTTGGTGTTGAAATGACGTGTGGAAGTGTTGGTAGCAATCGGGGTTTGATTCGGTGAACGTTGACAAAAAATTTCAAATCTGTCTTTGATGTACCAGTACCGGTACACCCTACAAAAATTCTGAAATTTCAGCAGGCATTTCAGACACTATAAATGCCCTTATGTTATTTTTTCACTCCAAGACCACGAACTAAGCCCTAAAATCACCCCTCCACCTTCTCTCTTCAATTCTTCACCCAAATCCTTGGATTTGCACCTCAAACACCACCAAATCTTCAAGATCTATGTGTTAATTGTTCAAATATCAACCGGGTTTTGAGTTTCTCATTATTGGAGGTAAGATTCATGATTTTTGGTTCTCTTTTTCTTTATTTTCTCAAACCCTAGCTTCGATTCATACATTGATCACGTTTTTAGATAATCTAGGTTGTAGATCTTGCGGTATTGCTTTGGGAAAGCTCGTTCTTGATGGACCTTTGCTTGGGTCACTTAGGGTTTTGCTCAAAACCCATAGTGGTAGGGATTTCTTACTCTTGTTATGCGTTTATGCGGTGTTTGTGTAGCTAGATCGTGCCTTGCTTCGTTGTTTGAGGTTGTTCCTTTTATTTTCGAAATTCTGCAAAACTGGTCAATGTTTATGGGGCTTTTTCGTCGTCTTAAACTCGGAAATAAATTTTGGTTCCTTCATATGAAATAGAGTAGACTTAGAACCCGTTCTAATGCCATTAGAATCACCCGAAACCGTTGAGAATTGAATAAATGGTGGATTTTAGAAATCAGGTCACGAATCTGTCTCGTTTTCTGGGTTCGCGCCCGACTTTGAATGGCTATAACTTCTTCGTTCGATGTCCATTTCATGCAAACTTTATATCGATTCGAAGGTCTTGAAATCAGCTTTCATTTGCCACCAAAATCACCTTAAAACCCTTAACACAAAAAACGTTATGATCATTTGAGTGGAGGTGTATCGGTCTGCCAATGTCTGCTGGCTATTCCTAAGTTGTTTTCGTTCCTTGTTATGACTCCCTAAATAATTAGAACATATTTATGTCACTCTTGAGTATACTTGCTTGTGTCCTAATGACTCGTATCCTCGTGCCTCATCTTGTTGAGCTTCATAGGTTCCTTTGGCAATCGTTCTATAAAATTCTCGTTTAGAACCTAGCCGATTATGTGTCGTGGAGTCGTTGTGGGTTCGATACATGACGTAGGGCGTCATGATAGACTTAGGGGAATAACGTGGTACTTAAGGTATTTATGAATGTGCAATGGGGTGCGCTTATGAGTTTGTATGCATTGTTAATGATGTAGAATGAATGTCAACTTGGAAAGTGATGTCTGCTTATATACGGATTGATAATGCATTTGTGATTACGTGAGTTATAAATGTTGAATTGAGGGTCCTGCAATGCAAGGTGTGGTAATACAGAGACTCTAGAGGGCCTGCAACGCAAGGTGTGGTAAAGCGGAAACCCAGGTGGAGAGAATTCAATGTGACGCAAGGAGTGGTAACACGGTTGAATGTCTTGCATGATGAAGAGGATGTTGATTGACTTCAGAAGTCTATGTTGATGTCTGGATTATTTGTTGCTTGGGATTGTGGTTGTCGAAAAAGAGAATGAAAGGTTGGTTTTATTAAAGAAAGAAATTTGGATTTTGAAAAGAGGATTTTTGACTCCGGTATTCTTGAGCGAATCAACGGATCCGATATTTGGGCACAAATCAACGGACTCCGGTATTCAAGCTCGAATCAACGGAGTTTGACCTGTAATGGTCTTGAGTTTTCTCAAAATTGTTTTGGAAATCAAAAAAAGTAAAGTTTCATGAAATGAGGCTCTATGGTGAACGGTATGAGTTTAAATGTTGTTTCTAGTTGACATATGAATGGTTAGGGACATCTGTAGGATGTCCAGGATTCTCCAGTCTTAGTCTGTCTGTTTGTAATGGTAGCTCTTGTATCTCACGTTCGTTTGTTGAAATTCATTTACTCTAGTTGCATGCTTCATCGCATTTCCATATAACTTGAGTATAGATTTCTCTACTGGGCTAGTGTAGCTCAACCTATTATTTTCAGGTACTAAACAAGGAAGTTGGCATGATGTGCATCTCGTGCTTGTTGATCATGGGTTTCGAAGGTATAAAAGAGCAGACAAATTGGCATTTGTTTGAAATTAGTATTTGAGAGAATGATTAAAGTAAACTGTAATATTATTTTGGTATTTTGTATAACTTGGGGCTTTGAGCCAGGAATGTAATTTTTTTTTTAATTTAAACTTGTGATTGGGGAAAGAAATATTATTTGGGTATTATCGGTACTCCTATAATCATTTTATATATAGTAAATGATTATTATTTATGTTGAAATTCGAGGGCGTGACATTCCAGCAAATCATTATTCTCCCCATAGGAGAACTGGAATGGTTGCTAACAAAATTCCATTGAGGGAGCATAGTTTTGACAACTTTAGAAACATTGGGCTCTTTATTTTATGTTCAATGAATCCAACTAAGGATAATTTCTTATTGGAGACCCAATTTTTTGCCTCCCTCTACTTGAAAGGGTCATTAAGACCCCTCAAATTCCAAAATCCAAAATGTATTGATGAGCAATCCATAAAACAAAACTAAATATAACCACAAAGTTTCAAATCAACATGAATGAGAGTGAAATGCAAAGAGCACTGATATAACTATATGTGGACAAAAAAACAAGGACAGAAAATTACTTCCCTGATCTGTGGGAAGAGCCCCAGCTCTTAAGCTTTTATGCTTCCCTCTCAACCCTGCTTTGGAAGAGCCTCCCATCAGCAGCTTGATGTCAGGAACACCAGGATCAGGAGGTTCTTGAACTCTTAGTTTTGGAGCAACTTTGGCAGCTTTCTTAGCTGCAGATCTGGAAATAGGAGTTGCAATGCTAAGTGTAACCTCCTGAACTGTTGATTCCTTACTATTGCTAATTTGCTCTTCTGAACTGTTATGACTAGTGACAACTTGCTGTGGGTTTCTTGTTGTTTAACAGGAATACCAAGGCTTGGATGGTTGGTGGAAGGACAAGGAGAGGGTGATCCATTTTGAGGCTGGATCAAGGTTACCTGAGAATTGCTCACAACACCTTTAAGCATCTTTTCCAATTCACCCTCTGAATCAGTAGCCACTTCAGCTTGAGGGCAACTGTAGCATGCTTGGAATAGGAAGGTGAGGTAGAGTGATTCCTTGGTTTACCATTGTCCACTACGATCCAATCCTGATTGGTCTGACTAGTTATTGGGGGTGTTTTCTTAGAGCATTGGGCTATAGAGTGGCCAAAAACTTGGCAAAGCTTGCACATGAGAGGTAACACTTGATATTCAACAGATACTACAACTGATCTCCCTCCATAGTAATTCTCATATCATCAAGAAGTTCATGTTTAGAACTGATCTCAATACATATTCTAGCAGTGGTAGACTTTGTTTGGAGAAGACTCGGTTGTCTTGAGGTCTTAGCTGTGGCTTGATCCACATATAATGGCCTACCAATGGTACCCGCCACCTTACTCAAACACTCTTGGTTCTATAACTCTAGAGGGAGGTCATGCAATTTAACCCATGTTGGAATATGAGAAGGTTGTTCTTTGATTGATTTCATCATTCTATGCCAATCTTTAAGGACTAGGTATTTTTGTGAGAAAAAGTATGGACCCCCATCCAAAACTTCTTGCTTGGCTTGTTCATCCCTAAATTCAAAGAGGTAGCAACCTCCCACATCTGGCTTGACAGCCACAAATAGCTCCTACCATTGATATCGGGTTGTGGAAACAATCAATGGATATGGCATTTTTCCATCAAGGAAGTGGCCCATCAAGTATTTGTTCCACTTACCAACATCGGTAAGTTCAATATCAATTTCCACCTGGGCTTCTTTCCCTCTAAATAGGTCAGGATAAAACTCCAATTTCATGTCCAGTGATGGACTTCGGGACTGTAGTAAGGAAGCCCAATTTTTAGGCTTGGGTTTAGGTACATCTGGAATAGATCTAGGTTTAATGGATGCTTGTTGAGGTAGGGTATGAGCATAATGTGTAGGAAAATCCTGATTAGACTGAGTTTTTGGAGAAAAAGGATGCCTAGATTTAGTATCAGCTTCAGGATATCCCAAATTAGGATCCCCCTCTAAATACGGTGTACCTCTGGCATTGATTAGAGTTTTTGGAGTAGGGATTGGGGGTTGTACTTGCCGTAAGTGCTAATGTTCATGTTGAGCTCGTTCCTCTGCCTCCAGGATCAAGTTCTCCTCAAATAACGCTGCTTGTAGCTTCGTTGCAGTTCTCGATTTTGGACTGTGGCTTTCAATCCTAGTAAGAGAGGTTTTGGACGAGTCTCCTGATAGTAACAGTTGATGGAGATTAGGGTTTACAGAGTCGGAACTCTGAAACGTTGAAGTCAGCTGATGTGAAGGACTCTGGGCCTTGATCGATTTGAGATCGACAGCTTTGAATTCAAGTTGTAACAAACTCGATGGATAAGGTGGTGGAGTGGAAATGGATTGAGAATGACCTAAGATAAGAGGATTTAGCATCTCCATCCCAGGTTGGCTCTTAGGGATTTCTGAGAGTGATTGTTGATTCGGTGGAATCTTTGTAAGATCAGTGCTAACCTGCTGCTTTTTCCTTAGTTCATTCGAATCCAGGGCTTTAAGACCCAGCCCTTCTGCCATTGAAATCGATCTGTCTGCCATGGATTTACAGATTCTCCATGGCCATCGTTAGAGTTGCCATTATCGCCTTGGTTGGTTTCACTTATCTCCAAATCGCCCTACATGTCAGAGTGTTTCAACAGATTCTTGGTATGAGTATGTTTGGTACCAGCCTCAACAAATATACCGTACCAAAATTTCCATACGGTACCATACCATACCAAAACGGAATGACACCTTACCCAAATGTACCAAAGCACCAATACGGTATCATAGCATACCAAAACGGTACCATACCATACCGAAACTCCCATATGGTATAATATCGTACCAAAAACCCCATATGGTACCATACGTTACCTAAACGTATCAAAGCACAAATACATTAAAATATCGTACCAAAACACCCATTCGATACCATACAATACCAAAACGGTACATACCTGACAAAACCGTAACAAAACACCCAAACGGTACCATACCAAAACGCTACCATACTATACCAAGAACCCATACGGTACATTACCGTATCAAAACACCCATATGGTACCACACCATACCAAAATGGTACCATACCTAACATAACGTACCAAAGAACCCATAGGGTATAGTAAAATACGAAAACACCCATATGGTACCGTACCATACCAAAACGGTACTGTATCGTACCAAAGCAACCATACTATACAACACCGACCAGATCACCCAAAATAGTACCATACCTTAGCACAAAGTACCAAACCACCCATACGGTAGAATACTAGACCAAAATACCCATATGGTACCATCCCACACCAAAATGGCATCATACCTTACCAAAACGGTGTCATACCATACCATAACAAATAGTACCATACCAAACAAAATGTACCAAAGCACCGATACGGTATAATACCGCACCAAAACACCCATATGGAACCATACCTTTCCAAAACGGTACAATATCATACCAAAGCACCCATTTAGTAAAATACAGTAGCAAAACACCCATATGGTACCACACCTTCCGAAAACATACCAAAGCACCCATACGATACCATACCGTGCCAAAATACCCATATGGTACCATACCATACAAAAACTATACCATATTGTACCAAAGCCCCCAAACAGAAAAATATCGTATCAAAATATCCATATGGTTCCATACCACACCAAAACGGTATCACACCAGACCAAAACGTACGAAAGCACCAATAGGATTTAGTACCATACCACAACACCCTTATGGTACGATACCATACCAAAATGGTACCATGTCATACCAAAGCTCCCTTCAGTCCAATACCGTACCAAAACACCCACATGGGACCATACCGTTCGAAAACGGTAGCATACCTTCCAACAACATACAAAAGCACCCAAACTTTACAATACAGTACCAAAACACCCATATGAAACCATACCATACCAAAACTGTACCATACCTTCCCAAAATGTACAAAAGCACCCACACGGTACAATAACGTACCAAAAGACACGTAGGGTACCCTACCATACCAAAACGGTACAATATCGTACCAAAGCACCCATACGATACAATACCATATCAAAACACTCGTATGGTACCAAACCATACCAAAACGGTGCCATACCTTACCCAAACATACCAAAGCACCAATACGTTCCAATACCATTCCAAAATTCCCCTACCATACGAAAATGGAACCATACCTTACCCAAATGTATCAAAGCACCCATATGGTACCGTAGCATACCAAAACGGTACCATACTGTACCAAAACACCCATACGGTACAAATACTGTACCAAAAACCCTAGAAGGTACCATACCTTACCCAAATGTACCAAAGCGCCTATACGGTACAATATCGTACCAAAACACCCACACGGTACCATACGATACCAAAACGGTACACACCTTACAAAAACGTACCAAAATACCCAAACGGTACCATACCAAAACGCTACCATACCGTACCAAAGTACCCATATGGTACATTACCATACCAAAACACCCATATGGTACCATACCATACCAAAATGTTACCATACCATACCAAAACTTACCAAAGCACCCATACAGTACAATACTGTCCAAAACACCCATATGGTACCATCCAATACCAACAAGGTTCCATACCTTACCAAAATGTACAAAAGCACCCATATAGTACAATATCGTACCAAAAAATCCATAGGTTACCATACCATGCCAAACCGGTACCATACCTAACAAAACATACCAAACTACCCATACGGTATAATACCGTGCCAACACACCCATATGGGACCATATCATACCAAGACGGTACCATATCGTACCAATGCACCCATACGGTATAATATTGTATCAAAGCACCCATATGGTACAGTACCATACCAAAATGGTACCATATCGTACCAAAGTACCCATACGGTAGAATACCATACCAAAACACCCATATGTTACCATACCATACCAAAACGGTACGATTTCGTACCAAAGCACCGATACGGTACAATACAGTAACAACACACCCATATGGTACCATACCACACCAAAACGGTACCATACCATACGAAAACTTACCATAGCACCCAAACGATACAAAACGGCACCATACCTTACCTTAACGTGCCAAAGCACCCATGTTGTACAATACCGTAGAAAACAACCATATGGTACCATACCATACAAAAACAGTACCATATCTTACCAAAACGTAACAAAGCACCTATACGGTACAATATTGTACCAAATCACCAATAGGGTACCATACCATACCAAAACGGTACCATATCATCCCAAATCAGCCATACAGTACCCTACCATACCAAAACAGTACCATACCAAAGCACCCAAATCGTACATTACCGTACCAAACACCCATATGCTCCCATACCATACCAAAATAGTACCATACCTTACCCTAATGTGCCAAAGCACCCATACGGTACAATACCGTAACAAAACACCCTTACGGTACCATCCAATAGCCAAATGGTACCATACCTTACCAAAACGGTACCATACCGTACAAAAGCACCAATTCGGTGGAATACCATACGAAAACATCCTTGTGGTACCATACCATACAAAATCGGTACCATACCTTACCAAAATGTACCAAAGCACCCATATCAGTACAATATCGTACCGAAACATCCATATAGTACCATACCATATCAAAACACCCATACGGTACAATACCGTACCAAAACACCCATATGGTACCATATAATAGCCAAACGGTACCATACCGGACCAAAATGTACCAAAGCACCCATTCGTTGCAATACCATATCAGAACACCCATATGCTGTCATACCATTCCAAAACAGAACCATATCGTATCAAAGCACCCATAAGGGCACAATACCGTACCAATACACCCATATGGTACCAAACCGTACCAAAACGCACCTATGGTTCCATACCATACAAAAATGGTACTATACCTTACCAAAACGGACCTAGACACCCATACGATACGAGACCATAACAAAACACCCTTATTGTAGCACATAGTACCAAAACGGTACGAAACTGAACCAAAGCACCCATATGGTACAATACCGTTCGAAAACACCCATATGATACCATACCGTACCAAAACGGTACCATACTTTACCAAAACGTTCCAAAGCACACATATGGTACAATACAGTACCAAAACACCCATATGAAACCAGTCCATACCAAAACGGTAACATACCTTATCAAAACGTACCAAGGCACCCATACGGTACAATATCGTTCCAATACAACCATATGGTACCATACCGTACCAAAACGGTACCATATCGTACCAAAGCACCCATATGGTACAATACCGTACGAAAATACCCATATGGTACCATACCACACAAAAACAATACCATACCATATGAAAACGTACCAAAGCAATCAAGCGGTACAATACCATACCAAAACTACCATATGGTACCTTACCTAACAATACGTACCAAAGCACCCCATACGGTATAATACCGTACCAAAACACCAATATGGTGCCATACCATACCAAAACGGTTACCTATCATACCAAAGCACCCATACCGTAAGATACCGTACCAAAAGACCCATATGGTACCATACCATACCAAAACGTTACCATATCGTACCAAAGCACCCATACGGTCTAATATCGTACCTGGACGCCCGTATGGTACCATACCATACCTTACCAAAACGTACCAAAGCACCCGTGCAGTACAATCCCATGCCAAAACACCCATATGGTACCATACCACACTAAAATGGTACCATATTGTACCAAAGCACCCATACGAATAATGAGTGTAAAGTAACTTTTTAAAAAAATGGCCTCTAACAAACTTGGCAATATGGCGATTTCTGACAAGACCTAGACGATCCACACTGTTCCGTGATCTCTTCCATGGCCGACGGCTCCGTTTCCTTCTCGGATGGTCTGGGCATCAAAGCTTTGGACTCAAATGAAATTCAACGGAAAGACAGAGGTACTGGTGCTACATTAACTTCAGATCCACCAACAACTCCATCTAGTTTTGGTTCAGAACTAGAAAACCCTTATCTCAAGAGACCAATGTCTGATTCTCCAACTAGCTCTTATCCTCAGTCTTCACTGCCAGTTAACCTCTCCAATATTTCTCCTGAAGTTGGAAGTCGCAGCCCTAAATCAAGTACTGCTAGAAAACTACAACAGGCGTTATTTGAAGAAGGTCTGATGTTGGAAGCAGAGGAAAGGGCACGGCTTGTTCAGCAATAGGAGGTACTAATCTCAAACCCTAAACTCAAAACATTATTCAATGCCAGAGGTACCCTGTACTTGGAAGGTGATCCCAATTTGGGATACGATGAAATCGACACTAAACCTAGGCATCCTTGGTCTACCAATCAGACTGAACCCTCACAACCTTCACACGCCTTATCACATCCAGTCACCAACAAACCTCGACAGATTCCTAATGGTCCTAAAACCAAGCCGAAAGACTGGGCATCCCTACTGCAATCCCGAAGTCCCTCATTGGATATGAAACTTGAGTTCTATCCTAACCTATTCAAACGGAAAGAAGCACAAGTAAAAATTGACATTGAACTAACAGATGTTGGTAGATGGAACAAGTACTTAGTGGGCCATTTCCTAGATGAGAAAATGCCATACCTTTTGGTGCCCTCCACTGCCACGTATCAGTGGAAAGAACTATTTGTAGCTGTTAAGCCAGATGTTGTAGGGTGCTATCTCTTTGAATTTAGAGATGAACAGGCTAAGCAACAAGTTTTGGATGGTGGACCTTATTTCTTCTCACAAAAATACTTAGTCCTCAAAGACTGGCATAGAATGATGAAGCCAGTCAAAGACCAGCCAACCTTCTCATATTCCAGCTTGGGTGAGGTTGCATGATTTACCCCTGGAATTGTGAAATCAAGAGTGTCTGAGCAGAGTAGCTAGTACCATTGGCAAACCACTACATGTAGACCAAGCTACAGCTAAAACCTCAAAGCAACCTGGCCTTCTTCAAACAAAATCAACCAGTGCTAGAGTCTGCATTGAGATCAGTGCTGAGCATGACCTTCCTAAGGATGTGAGAATTATTATGGAGGGTAATTCAGTTGTGGTGCCTATTGAATATCAGGTGTTACCCCCTTTGTGCAAGCAATGCCAAGTATTTGCTCACTCCACTACCCAGTGTTCTAAGAAATTACCCTTATCCTCCAATCATCCCACACAAGAGTGGACCTTAGTAGGTAATGGGAAACTGAGAATTGACCCTGCATAACCAAATTGCAGTTCATCCTTAACTGCCTCTCCTACCTCTGTAGGGAGTCATGTAGGGAATGGTAATCAAAAGGCTATCCCCTTTGACTCCTTGGCTGCCCCTTCAAGTCCTCATCATTTCATTGTCTCAAATGATCCCTCTGTGATTCAAGCAGAAGAATGTAGTGAATTTGAGGTTGAGCTGCTGGAAATTTTAGGTGGAGCCTTACTCATTTCTTCCAAATTTGTTATCAGTCAGGTTTCAACCCTCACTGATGCAGCAAGAAGTGGTTCTTGCACTGATGGAATTTGTCCTAACTCTGTGGGGTTGGAAAAGGTTACTGCTTTTTCAGAGCTGAAGAACTCTCCTGCTCTTGAACCACCTGACAGTCAAGGTTTAGGTATGGAAGAGAAAGCTGCAGTATTGGTTTCCAATGACACCATTGTTCGCTATCTGCTTCTTTCCAAGTCTACTAGGAAAAGAATGAGGAAGCAGGGTAGGGAACAGCCAATGGGTTCTCGGAATAACTGATATCCTTTTTTGATATCCTTTTGAGTATATGCAGTATTACTTCTTTCAATCTCTGCATCATTTTAGTTACTTTGTGCTTATGTTTCTATGTCATTGCAAGCTTTCAATTTTGGGTTTTGGAACATTCGTGGTCTAAATGACCCCATTAAGTAATTAGAAGCTAAATCCTTTGTGAGCTCTAATAAACTTAGTTTAGTTGGCTTTCTTGAACATAAAATTAGGGCAGTTTGGGCAGACAGAATCACTCATTTCAATTTGTCCTGACTAGAGTTTTATGAATAATTATTCTTAGGCTGCTGGTGGGAAGATTTTTGTGGGTTGGGATCCTAGAGTAGTGTGTCTTACAGTGTTAAGCCAGTTAGATCAACTCATTCACTGTGACTATGGTATATGGGGCAAATTCTAATCTAGATCAAAGAACTCTATGGCATAGTCTAACTCAGTTCAGGACCTCTTCACCTTGGGTGGTCCTTGGTGACTTTAATGCAATTAGGCATCCTAAAGAGAAAGTAGGAGGTAATACTCAGTGGTCTCCACATATGGATGACATTAATCAATGTTTGTTTGCTTCTGAACTAGATGACCTTAGGTTCACATGGTGCTTATTCACTTGGTCCAATAAATAGGTCCCTCCTCATTTTGTGGCCATCAAACTTGATAGAGTGTTAGTAAATGAACCTTGGATGAAAACTTTTACCCAATCCACAGCTCATTTTTTGGTTCTTGGTATTTCATACCATTCTCCAGCTGTGGTATGTATTCAGCCTAATCCAAGGAAGTCAAATAAGCCTTTCAGGTTTTTTGACTTCCTTGCAGACCATCCTCAATTCCTTGCAATTGTCCAAAGGGTTTGGAGGTCAATTGTAATTGGTAATCCCATGATCTATGTGTGTGTTAAGCTTAAGCATCTTCAACAAGAACTCAAGCATCTTAATAAAACAGAGTTCAGTGGCATATCTGAGAGGGTGAGTGCCTCTAAGCAAGTGTTAGAGAGCATTCAAACAACTATAGGCCTCTCATCCCAATAATACCTCTGCCATAGAACATGAGAAGGTGCTTCTCAAACAATATATCACTCTGCTTAGGGCTGAGGAAAGCTTAGCAAGGCAAAAGTCACATATACAATGGTTGAAACTTGGAGATCAGTGCACTTCCTATTTCTTTAAGGCTATAAGCAATAGGAGAAATAGGAGTAAAATAACAAGTTTAGTGTTGAGTGACAATTCTATCACTCATGATCTCAAGGTTATCAAAGAAGAGTTTGTTAACTTTTACACAACTCTATTTGGTACTCTGCATCCCACTCCCCACTTAGGATCAGCTAGAGTTGGGCAATTAATTAGAAATAAACTCAGTCTTGAATAGAGTCAAAGTATGGTCTCCCCTGTCTCAAACTTGGAGATCAAGGAGACCTTTTGGTCCTTTAATCCCACCAAGGCCCCTGGCCCGAAGGGGTACAATGGAGGCTTTTTTTAGGAAAGCATGGCCTGTCATTGGGAATGAGGTCACTTCAGCTGTCCAGAACTTCTTCAGGTCTGGACAATTGCTCACCAAAGCTAATTCCACTATTGTAGCTCTTGTTCCTCAAGTACCTAACCCTTCCAAGGTGGGTGATTTTAGGCCCATATCATGTTGCAATACCATTCACAAATGTATCTCTAGGATTTTAGCTAAGAGGTTGCAGTCAGTTCTTTCTTTACTCATTGATCCTGTTCAATCGGGCTTTGTGAAAGGAAGGAGGATAGCAAATAACATTTTCCTTACCCAAGAACTCATGAGAGGGTATCATAGGTCATCACCTTCCCCTAGGTGTGCCATGAAAGTTGACATAATGAAAGCATATGATCATGTTAGGTGGGAGTTTCTTTGGGATGTTCTTTCTGCAATGAATTTCCATCCTACCATGATAAAGTGGCTTCAAGGTTGTGTTACATCTGCAAATTACTCACTTTGTATTAATGGGGAAATGACTGGTTACATTAAAGGAAGAAAGGGTGTGAGGCAAGGGGACCCTTTGTCCTCATACCTCTTTGTTATTGTGATGGAAGTTTTTACTACTTTACTTAAAAGAGAAGTCTCAGTTACCTGACTTTCACTTCCACTGGAGATGTAAAGCTAATTAGTTGATAAATCTTTGCTTTGCTGATGATCTAATGATATTTTGTAAATGAGAGCTTCCATCTATCAAACACATGCAGGATGCATTGACAGAGTTTGAGGCCCTTTCTGGTCTCTCCCCTAGCTTAAGGAAGAGTAGCATATTCTTTTCTGGAGTTTCTGTGGGAGTTAAGGAGACTATTTTGCATGAGCTTGGATTTTAGGAGGGTTCACTTCCAGTGAGATATCTGGGAGTTCTTTACTATCTTCTAAGCTCAAAGCTATTGACTGTCAGAGATTGGTAGATAGTATCACTGTCAAAACTAAAAGTTGGACTAATAGGGACCATACTTACTCTGGGAGAGTCCAGCTTATCAAGAACATCTTGTTCTCAATGCAAACATATTGGTCCTCTCTGTTCATCTTACCAAAAAAGGTCATCAAGGAGGTTGAATCTATCCTTAGAGCCTTTTTGTGGTCTGGCCCTGACCTTAAATGAACAAGGGCTAAGGTAGCTTGGGAGCATTTATGTACTCTCAAAGATGAGGGGGGGTCTTGGTTTCAAATCCATGGAGGATTGGAATAAGGCTGCGGTGGCCAAGCATATATGGTTCTTGATTTCAAAGGGAGAACAATCAATGTGGTGCCAATTGGTTAAATCCTATTTATTAAAAGGAAGGAATGTTTGGAGTCTTAAAATGCCAAGTGATCCCTCTTGGGTTTGGAGGAAGTTACTTAATCTAAGAACTTTAGTCCATCCCTTCATTCTTCATACTATAGGCAATGGGGATAACACTTCACTGTGGCATGATTATTGGCATATCCTCTTGGTCCACTGATGAACAAGTTTGGTCCCAGAATTGCCTATGATTCTGGCCTTCTGTAGGGAGGTATTCCCGAACAGGTACAAAACGGGCCCGAGCATGGTCAAAGAAAAGGTCAACACGCTATGGACCAGTGACATGAGAAGTCAATGGTCCAGAGAGGTTGCATGATTCTCGGTGCAATAACACGAGATGTTATTGGACCAAAATACAAGGAAAGTGACATGTGATGCCATTGTTCAGATACATTGTTCGGCAAAGAGCCGAACAATGAGGAAAGCATATGGTCTCCATTGTTTCTTAAGGACCAGTTACATGTGAAGTAACTGGTCCAGGCCATCTGTTCGGCCATGAGATGGCCGAACAAAGAGAGAAGTCCTATTGAAAGGAACATTCTAGAAGGGTCCAGAATCACCGGTATTCCGTTAAAGGGTGAGATCCCAAGAATATAGGATCTAAGAAAGATACCCAACGAGTATGGGATGATTGGCTTGTTATGGAAAGAGTCCTACAAGGATTAAGGAAATAAACTGATAAAGGAAACGAGAATCCTTGATATCCTGGGTTTTCTATTCGAGTTAGGAATCCTAGGGCAACACGGATGCTTGGCCAGCAAGCATATGCAAATCCATAAATATGAGGTAAACCTAGAGGCAAAAGTTACGCAATACACTGCATTCTTATTGCTTTCCTACTGATAATTAGGGTTTGATTGTTAGTACGTGATACTAACAAAGGCATCGGAGGGCCTTTGCCACGAGAGGCAAAGGTGCACTCACTCCTTGTCTGTTTTGCAGGACAAGGGTTTCATTGACAAATTTGGGTTACGTTCAAGAGGCACGTGAAGCCGCTGCATTCCAGTGTTGTTCAGAGCACTACTTGAATTTGTCCACCTACACCTTCCCTTGAATGCCAAAGTGTCCCAAATAATTCTCAATTCTGTGTGGGCATTCCCAATCACACAAACATGGGAGTTGAATGAGGTCAGACAATAGCTTCCTCCAATGCGAGGTACAAGGGACCAAGTTAGATGGACTCTTACCTCCAATGGACAATTTAGTATTGCATCTCTATGGGAGGTATTGAGAGTACCTTTTCTCAAAGTAAATTGGCATACGACTGTTTGGTTTTCTGGTCATATCCCAAAATGCAGCTTCATAACTTGGATTGCCATCCAGGGTAGGCTTTCCACTGAGGATAGATTAGTGCTTTTTGGGATTAAATCTAATTCTCAATGCAGCTTCTGCCTTGCTAGTGAAAGCCATGGTCATTTGTTCTTTAATTGTGGATTCTCAACACAAGTTTTTTTTTTTTTTGGGTTAAATTAGCTTGAAATTAAAAAAAGGTTAATCGAATGTATAGCCTACATGGGGCATACCTTAGGAAGAAAGAAAAAAAAAAAAAGAAAAGTGAAAAAAGTGCGATAACCCATGCACAACCCGCATGGAGAGTAGGATAGAGTAAGATATGCAACAACATGCATTGTTTTTTTTATATCATACCCCATTGCACTATCCATCTGTGAGGAAAGATAGCACAATGGGGTATGATATAAAATGAAGCGAATAGAAAATGACAAGTAAACTAACTATATCTTGGCACATCCCGCCAGACTAGGAAATAAGATAAATAGCAATTGTCGAATAAAGAGATATTGTTGAACCATCACTGAATAATTGCAGCTACAAAACACCTTGGCATTGAGGGGGTTGAACAGCTACTACAAAGGAACTAGGCATCGAGAAGAGGCTCGATCCGGAGATGACGGCATCTGACAGGGGGCCCAACCCTGCACACCATGTCCATTCCATCCAGTCTAATACACCCTCATCCAAAGTCCCAATGTTCGCCAGAAACAACCTGCCTTCAGCCAAAACCCATAGCCACTAGTCTCTAGAGATGGGATAAGCAGACCAAGATTTCAATACTCCATCCTAACACAATAGTATCAAGCATAGCACCCACTTCTAAGGAACATATATTGCAGAGGACTGGGCTCCGAAAAAAGGCTCGATCCGGAGATGCGACATCCGACAAGGCTACCTCCCCAAGTACCTTGCACACCACGCCCATTCCAACCGGTCTAATACTCTCTTGACCTAGTACACAAGGCTCACTATAACCTAAAAGTGGGACAGTATAAGGGCCTCGAATCATCCACCATTAACAGTGCATTACCACCGAATCATCTGGTCATAAACTGAGGCACAAAAAATTGCAGAAAGAACCATTAACAATCCTTTTCAATCAGTGCTTCACCACTAATCTAGTAAGGACAATCACGGTCACAGTCATACTACGCCATAACAAACGGCCCAGAGGAGCAAAGAAACTTAGATTGTGAACAAACCCAGCATAGATGCTACAACCTTAGCCCCAAAATTGGGCAACCAAACAGTACCGGCAACACACCGAAAACCCATAAAGACATGGCCATTAAACCCAAGGTCCATTAATGCACTAAACCCAATCAATCCCAGATTCGACATCAATGAAAACGCAGAGAATGGCTCAACTCTATGGCTTTGGGTAAAACATGTTAAGGTGCTTGTTACAGAAAATCCTAATTGAATTTGAAATAACTAAATTCAAGCCCACAAATCATATGGCCTGAATTCCTTAACAACCAATGCAGCTGCCCATATACTAACCTGATGAATTTAATTTACCAAATCAGATTCTAAAACCAGTGTCAACAATGATTTTCCAAAACCTGTTATGAATATCAGCCTTAGATTCTCAAAACATTACCATCTTCCCCAAAGGAGGAATGTGATCATGAAGTCAATAGATATTGAATACTCCGGCAACATCAAGAAATACCAAAGCAGTCAAAATTATGGGCACAAACTAGAATATCTCCAAATTAAGACAAGGAGAGCAACAATCTGCTGCAAAATCACAGCAGCCAAGATCTGGAATATCGCACGATGCCTCATCATCAGCAGCCCAGCCCGAAGCCTGAACATCGCAATAATCCAGAACCCACACTCGAGCAAATCCAAAACCCACCACACTCGAGAGATCTTTATCCCTTGGCCGAGCTTGGGTTAACATAAGGATTAACAAATCTGAACCAAATGGGAGAAGAATCTGGTAGTGAGGTTTGGCCACTAGCCCACAACCGCACCAGAACCTCCCCCTTTTCCTTGCGTCCCCAACTGTTCCTAGCCCATCCGTCACTGTAGATCCAAAAACCATTTGGAATTGACCCATATAGTCATAGCTGTACCACCAGAGAAACGCCAGAGGGTTTTGAACTACTTTATGTTAGGTCCATCAAATCTGAACAACACACCACCAGTTTCGACGAGCAACTGCCCTTCGCCGTGCGCAACTTGAGGACTAGAGTAGTGGAGCTGGTGATTCCTTTTGTCATGAAAAGGACCCACGAGTTAAGAGCTCTAGGTCATCTCCAAGAAGTTGAGATGGATCCCAGCAGTTCTGGGTAATCTCTGTGAAGTTGAATAAGACCCACGACTGGTTTGTGAGTGTTGATATAGCTGAACAGAGCTTAGATTACCTCTAGATCAGATCGATTGTGAGAAATCTGATATGGTGAGTGCATTCCCTAGAGAGAGAAGCTCTCAACCCATGTCCCATGTAGTCAGGACAGCATTTCTCCGCACAAGTTTGGAATGCTATGTTAGCAAAAATTGACGAGAGGTGGCCCCCCCAGTCTTAGGCAGCCTAGATTAGTCACTTCTCCAATTTTAGGGGGAAATCTCTTAAGAATGTTGTTACTAGATTGATATTCATGATTACAGTATATCATCTATGGATTGAGAGAAACATGAGGAAGTTTCAAACTAAAACTAGCACCTGGAAAGTAGTAGTCCACAAAATATATAACATGGTTAAGAGTAGATTACTGCCACTGCCCAAAGGCTCACATGATACTAGATTTATTAGAGAATGGGGCATAATTATGGAATAATCATATTTGTTGCATGGTCATAGTGTGCACGTGTGAGTGTGATTAGCTTGAGTTGCATTTGTTTTCCAATTCCTCTATTGTATATGTGTTTTGTTTGGCAGGTTGCACTTGGCAGCTCCATCATGCTTGGATTTGAAGGAACTAGTTCTTCTAAATTCCATAGTGGTTCCATTGGCTTGAGCTAAATTCTATTACCTTGAGTGTGCCACTAAATGTGTGATCCCGTGAGTTGTGGGATTGAGCCCAATCTTCTTGTGAGAGGAGGTAATAGATAGTGGGAGGCATTGAGTAAGGGAGAGGTGAGGGAGTTGTGGCCCTTTTGCTCTTAGTGTTGGTGATTTAGGCTCCAAGGGAGAAGTAGTGTGAGGAGATATAATCAATTATTTACCCAAAAAAAAAAGTTTTCATTGATGCTCCATTTCCTTCCTTTGTGGATTACATTTTGTTGTTAGTGCAGTTGGTTGCTGGATTGTCATGTTGTTGCTGTCCAGATTCTGCTGTGGTATCTGTCGGACAGGTTGCTGTATTTGCAAGTCCAGATTGCTGTCTGTTTTGCTACTATTTTAACCAAAGTTTTATTTGCCTGCTGCTGTTACTGATATGCTGTGCTGATCTGCTCAAAATAGCAATAGTATCTAGTACTATGTATAGCTCAATTGTGTTGGCCATTAACTACAGAACAGTTTGGTTTCTTTTTTGTATCCTCTCTGATGCAGACAACTTGTTGTTCTGCTATGTATTATGTTGCACTGCTTTAATCATTAGTGCAGAATTCTGAGTTTTAATTTCTAGTTTATGCCTAACCATCAGGGGCTGTCTTTGGGATCTCCCTTCGCAGAGGGGGACGTCCTTTGCAAATTGATTAGATGTTGGGCTGACTTTTGTTTTTCTAACTGCTTTTTGCTGCTGTTATGTTGATTCTATTGCTGTTTCGAGAGGAACAGCCCAGGACTAGGGATGTGTTGCTGACTTTTGCGGTCATAGTGCTGTTCTGATGGCTTTGCTGCTGTCATTTTGATCGGCTGTGTCCCGTCTAGCAAGCTGCTGTTCTATCATGATGTCCAGTTTTGTATTCTACATTTGCAACTGTGGTTTCTCTAGCATTATATGATTTTGAGTCTTGCTCTATAAGGTACAAATCCAGGGTTATAGGGGGTCTGTATTCCCATATCAATTCCACCATTCTCAGGGGGACTTGAAGTTCAAGTTGCTGCACATAGGAGTTCAAGTTCAGATTGAGAACTCAAATTAGATTCACTCTTAGTTGTATTTCAGTAGCATGTTACATGCATATTCATTTTGTCATTCAGGCTATCTTCCTATTAGTATGGTTGCACTGCGTGTAACACTTTTGTCATCTTATTTGTGTCCCTCTATTAGATGGATAGGAATCATATGTTCCCTATTTTCATCTAGTCCTATGTAGCCATTTGGCGTAGGCTTCCAATGCTTTTTGTATTATTTTTGTTCTTTTCTTTCTTCCTTCCTGGGGTATGCACCTCGTAGGCTGTATATTCGTATATTCTCTTTTTATTTTAAAGTCGGTTTATCCACACACAAAAAAAAGCACCCATACGGTACAATACCGTAACAAAACACCCATATGGTATCATACCACACCAAAAATCGTACCATACCTAACAAAGGCACGAAAACGGTACAATATTGTACAAAAACACCCATATGGTACCTAACAATACCAAAACAGTACCATTCCTTAACCAAACGTACCAAAGCACCAATACGGTACAATACCGTACTAAAACACAAAAACTGTACCATACCATACCAAAAAAGGACAATACATAACAGAGCACCCATATGGTGTAATACCAAACAAAAACGGTACTGTACTTAACAAAGCACCCACACAGTACAATACTGTACTAAGCATCCAAACGGTGTAATACCGTACGAAAACACACATATGGCACCATACCATACCAAGACGGGTACCACATCGCACAAAAGCACCCATTCGGTATAATACCATACCAAAACACCCATGTGGTACCATACCATACCAAAACGGTACCATTCCTAACAACACGTTCCAAACCATTCACAAGGTATAATACTGTATGAAAACACCCATATGGGACCATACCATACCAAGATGCTACCATATCGTATCAAACCACCCATACAGTATAATACCGTACCAAAACACCCATATGACACCATACAATACCAAAATGGTACCATATTACGCCAAAGCACCCATATAGTACAATACTGTACCAAAACACCCATATGGTACCATACCACACCACAACAATTCCATACCGTGAGAAAACGTATCAGAGCACCCAAACGGTACAATACCATACCAAAACATCCATATGGTACCATATCATTCCAAAATAGTATCATACCACACCAAAACGTACCAAAGCACCCATAAGGTATAATACTGTATCAAAACACCAATATGGAACCATACCTTACCAAAACTGTACCATATGGAAAAAGAGTACCCAAACAGCAAAATGCTGTACCAAAACACCAAGACGGTACCATACCACACCAAAACGGTACCACAACTTACCAAAACGTACAAAAGCACCCATCAGGTATAATATCGTACCAACACACCCATATGGTACCATACCAAACCAAAACGCTACAATACCTAACAAAACGTACCAAAGCGCCCATATGGTATAATACCAAACCAAAACACCCATATCGTACGATCCCATACCAAAACAGTACCATACCTTACCAAAACGTACTAAAGCACCCATACGGTACAATACCATTCCAATACACACATGTGGGACCAAACCAAACCAAAACGGTACCATATCTTTCCAAAGCACCCAAACGGTATAATACCGTACAAAAACACCCATATGGCATTGTACCATACCAAAATGGTACCATATCGTACCAAAGCACTCATACGGCACAATACCGTACCAAATCACCCATATGGAACCCTACCACACTAAAATGGTACAATACTGTACCAAAACACCCATATGGTACGTTACCTAACAAAACGTACCAAAGCACCCATACGGTATAAAACCGTACCAAAACACCCATATGGTACCATACCATACCAAAATGGTACCATATCATGTCAAAGCACCCATACCTACAATACCGTTCCAAAACACCCTTATGGTACCATACCATACCAAAACGGTATGATATCGTACCAAAGCACGCATACGGACTAATATCATACAAGAACACCCATATGGTACCATACCATAACTTACCAAAATGTACCAAAGCACCCATACAGTACAATCCCGTGCTGAAAACACCCATATGGTACCATACCATACCACAATGGTTCCATATTGTACAAAAGCAACCATACGGTACACCACCGTACCAAATCACCCATATGGTATCATACCACACAAAAATGGTACCATACCATGCCAAAACGTACCAAAGCACCCATACGGTACATTACTGTACAAAAACACCCATATGGTACCAAACTGTAGCAAAACGGTACCATACCTTAACAAGACATACCAAAGCACCCGTACGGTACAATACTGTACCAAACACCCATATGGTACCATACCATACCAAAACGGTACCATATCATATCAAAGCTCCCATACTGTACAATACCGTTCAAAAACACACTTTTGGTACCATACCATACCAAAACGGTACCATATCGTACCAAAGCACCCATACGGTCTAATACCGTACCAGAACACCCACATGGTGCCATACCATACCTTACCAAAACGTACCAAAGCACCCATACGATACAATCCCGTGCTGAAAACACCCATATGGTGCCTAACCATACAAAAATGGTTACGTATTAAACCAAAGCACCCATACGGTATGATACCGTACCAAAACTCCCGTGTGGTATCATACGACACCAAAATGCTACCATACCTTACCAAAACATACCAAAGTACCCATACGGTACAATACTGTACAAAAACACCCATATGGTACCAAACCTTACCAAAACGGTACCATACCATAACCAAACGTACCAAAGTACCAACACGGTACAATACCATACCAAAACACCAAAGAGGTACCCTACCATACCAAAACTTAACCATATTTAACAGAATGTACCAAAGCACGGATACGATGTAATACCGTACCAAAACACACATATAGTACCATACCATTCCAAGACGGTACCATATCGCACCAAAGCACCAATACGGTACAATATCTTTCCAAAACATCCATATGGTAACATACCATACCAAAAAGGTACCATATCGCACCAAAGCACGCCTACAATACCGTACTTGAACACCCATATGTTACCATACCAGACCAAAACGGTACCATACTTTACCAAAACGTACTAAAGCACCCATTCGGTACATTACCATACCAAAAAACCCATACAGTAACATACGTTACCAAAATGGTACCATACGTTACCAAAATGTGTCAAAGCACCCATACGGCACCACAGCATACCAAAACTTACCATACTGTATCAAAGCACCCATACAGTACAGTACCATTCCAAAAACCCCATATGGTACAATACCATAACCAAACGTACCAAAGCATCAATATGGTACAATATCGTACTAAAACACCCATACGGTACCATACCCAAAAAAAATGGCACATACCTCAAAAAAACGTACCAAAGCAATCCATTTGGTACCATACCAAAATGCCACCATACGGTACCAAATCACCCATACGTACATTATCGTACCAAAAATACTCATATGGTACCATACCATACAATAACGGTACCATATCAAACCAAAACGTACCAGAGCACATATACGGTACAATATCGTACCAAAACACCCATATGGTATGATCCCATACCAAAATAGTACCATACCTTACAAAAACGTAAAAAAGCACCCATACTGGACAATATCGTTCCAATACACCCATATAGTACCTTACCAAACCAAGACAATTCCATATCTTACAATGCACCCGTAGGGTATAATACCGTAACAAAACATCCATATGGCATCATACCATACCAAAATGGAACCTTGTCGTACCAAAACACCCACACGGTATAATACCGTACTAAAACAACCATATTGTGTCATACCACACCAAAACGGACCCATACCGTACGAAAACGTACTAAAGCACCCAAATGGTACAATACCGTACCAAGACACCCATATAGTACGTTACCTAAAAAAATGTACCACAACACTCATACGGTATAAAACTGTACCAAAACACCCATATGCTACCATATCATGCCAAAGCACCCATATCGTACAATACCGTACCAAAACAACCATATGGTACCACACTATACCAAAACGGTACCATATCGTACCAATGCACCAATACGGTACATTACAGTACCAAAACAGTAAAATTGCACCCTAGCATACCAAAACGGATCCATACTTAACAAAAAGTACCAAGCACTCATACGATTTAATACCGTACCAAAACACACATATGGTACCATACCATACCAAGATCGTACCAAATCGCACCAATGCACCGATACGGTACAATACCCTAGCGAAACACCCATATACCATACAAAAACGGTACCATATGGTACCAAAGCACACATACAGTATAATACTGTACCAAAACACCCATATTACCATACCCTACAAAAACGTACCAAAGCACCCATACGGTACAATATCGTACAAAAACACCCATATGGTACCATACCTTACCAAAACGGTACCATACCTAACAAAACGTACAAAAGCACCCATACGATATAATACCGTGCCAGAACAACCATATGGTACAATGCCATACCCAAACGGCACCATATCGTACCAAAGCACCCATACGGTGCAATATTGTACCAAAACACCCACATGGTACTGTACCACACCAAAACGGTACCATACCATACGAAAATGTACCAAAGCACCCAAATGATACAAAACGGTACCATACCTTACGAAAATGTATCAAAGGACCCATATGATACAATACTGTATGAAAACACCCATATGGTACCATACCTTACCGAAATGGTACCATATCGTACCAAAGCACCCATATGCTCCAATACCATACCAGAACACCCATATGGTACCATACCATACCAAAACGGTACCATACCTTACCAAAACATAAAAAAGAACCCATATGGTACATTAGCATAAAAAAACACACACATGGTACCATACCATTCCGAAATGGTACCATACCAAACAAGACGTACCAAAACACCCGTATGGTACAATACCGTACCAAAACACCCATTTGGTACCCTCCTATACAAAGATGGTACCATATCATATGAAGCACCCGTACGGTATAATACCGTGCCAAAACACCCATTTGGTACCATACCATACTAAAATGTACCATATCGTACCAAAGCACCCATACTGTACAATACGGCACCAACACAACCATATGGTACCAAACCATACCAAAACAGTTCCATATCGTAACAAAAGCACTCGTACGGTACAATACCGTACCAAAACACCCATGTGGTACCATACCATTTCATAACGGTACCATAACTTACCAAAACGTACCAAAGCATCCATACGGTACAACACCGTACAATAACAACCATATGGTACCATACCATACCAAAACGGTACCGTATCGTAACAAAAGCACCCGTACGGTACAATACCGTACCAAAACACCCATATAGTTCAGTTCCTTCCTTGCCTTGACACCTCCTGGGTATCGTCACTTGACTCTTGGGACTCGATGGCATAGCACCACATGGCCTCGGGTGCTCGATTGCCCTCGAGGGCTATCCTTGGCGTCAAAATACGCCTTATTTGCACGTTTCACCTTTAAAACTCAACAAAATACGTCACATGCAATATCGAGTAAAAATGATAAATTAACCGTAAAAGTGCTACAAACTAGAGGACTAGAGCACCAAGATTGCACAATATTGGGTGCTCATCAAGGATTGATCCCCCCTTGCATGGGGATCGATCCCCAAGCAGTTTTGGGCGATTTCTGCAAATTTTTGACAGCTTTTCAAAGGCGCAAGGGATGTCGATCCAAACTCGATTGAAGCACGTAATCAACTCATAAACACATAAAGAGAGTAAGAAATCCCTACACCGAAGTGTAAACACGAAGATCCAACCCAAACAAGCGAGCCCTAGCGTTTGGAATTAAAATCCTCCATCAATACTCCTCTCCGAGCTCCATCCGACGAACCACAAGCTTGAAATCACGTCTAGAGAGTAGGATGGAGGTTGATTGCCATGGGTTTTAAGCTTTGAGGTGAGGATTCAAAAGAGAAGGTGAGAGAGAGGGGAGAGGGTCGGATGAGAGGGGGAGAGAGAGAGAGCTGAGAGGTTGAGAGAGAGATAAGGGGGGACTTTGATCCCCTACAACACACACACACACCCCTTTTATACAAGCATCCAAACCAATTACACTCACACTCCCTCAATTAATAATCCTATCATTTGGGCCCCAAATCAAATAAACTCACAATTTTCCTCATTTTATCCAATACTGTTGCATTTATAAAACCTTTAAACCATTTTCGTAAAATACGGGTTTCTACAAAGAATATGCCCTTTGGTGTTCTTTCTTGGTTATTAATAAAATTTCTAAACTTTTGGCAAAAAAAAAAAAAAGAGCATTACTATCGGTTTGGATCCCTAAGATCAGAGACTTTAGGATTTCCCATCACCTAATGAATATTGAACTTATATAAAGAAATAAATGTTGTATAAAAGAACATACACCAAGTCTGGGGTTCTAGATATGATTTTCTTAGAATCAATGTACTGGCGACGAAGATGACATCTGTAGCGGCTTCTACCTTCAGTCCACAGCGGGACAAGTTCGAGTTGGTGCGGCGGGTCATCTAGGAGAGCTTGCTCTGTGTTCATACCTGGCCTCTCAACTTCGGCCTCTCTAACCCCTCTTCACAAGTGTGTTCGACAGGTCCTGCTCCAGCGTCGTGGTTCTGCAGACACCCCAATTTGGCCTAACGATTATTTCAAGTACTACCTTGGGGACCATCCCGATGATGAATGGATACAGTGATTACTGATTGACCTCTCGTAAACCTGTGGACTTTTGGTGAGTATTTTTAGCCACTTAGATAACCCAATTCAGAGCCAAATAGCCTTTCAGACAGAAATATAGAATCTTGGGAGAATCTATCTTTCGCCCGTAACATTGATCTCACGGCCTCAACTTCACTCTTTCACCTGTGAAACATGTTGCTTGAAAAACTCCCTGAGAGATTGATTCCTCGGCAGCCAAATCTATTCTTCGGCCGCCCAATCCATTACTCAGTCGCCGGATCGTCTATTTTCCAGATTTTGGAATGTTCTGTCAATCGTTTGATCCGATCACAAAACCCTAGCAGCCAAATTCCGATGCGTTCGGGCTTCGAAAGGAGATTCGTCTAGAGATCTTCTAACCCTATACTACCTTATTGATTCAAGCCATTTGATTGGCCGGAGTAAGTCACCAATTGCCTATATAAAAAGGCACTTAGGGTTCCAAAAATACACCCCACAAAACCACAATACAACAATTCACATCATCAATCACCCTCTCTAGCCACGAAACTTTGCATACATACTCTCTCATATCCTCTCTACAAAAGCTCTAATCTTCCGGAGGCAGCCGCAGTCCGACGATCAAACCCCTGAAGTTCAAACCCTAACCCTAGGGTTTTCGAGAAGCAAATCAGTCAATCCCCTCTAATCCGAAGCAATCAAACAACTGAGGGATCAAAGTGTTGAGGCCCAGGGGCCTATGGTTTGATCTTTTTCTTGTCTTTATGCAGTAATCGTAGTGTTTTGATTTTCTGCTAATCATTTAGTCTGGTGTGAGGAAGAACATCGGCTAAGGCATCGATCCCTCGGCCGATATATCAATTTAGTGGGATCCCTCAGCCATGACATCTATTCACCGGCTGAGAGATCCATTTCCCTGGGACAACCTGTTTTGTTCCTTTATTTCTGATGCATGCTTTCAATTATCGTTTTGGCTCACCTTATCAACTACTAAAGGCTAAAATCAATTTACATGTTTAGAGTTAAATAAAGCAAGTATTAATCATATGTTGAACAAATTATGGGTCAGTCTCACGACTGGACAAAAGAAGGGTGCCTAACACCTTCCCCTTATTGTACTTTTGGCTCCCATACCTGGAATCTCTATTTGTTTTTCCTAAGTTTTTATAAACTAGGTGGCGACTCTATTTTGATGATAACCGCTATCGTGTGGCGATGTTCCTAGCCATGGGAATATTTATGATCTTGGTTTATGAAGTAGAAAGCAAACAAACAAACAATGATCAATCTGTATGGCGATGCCCCGCTTGGGAGGTGTCTATAGTTTTTGGCGACTCTGTTGGGAAGTTGAGAGCCATAACCAGAAAGTTTGATATAAGACTAATACATGCTTTATTTAATTCATTTATCATATGCATCGAGCGGGCAACCTCGTTTAGTTCACCTAATATCCCAACAAGTCACAGGCTATGTTAGGGGTTCTAGCAAACTCCATAGCCACTTGTACCTAGTGGTATATCAAAAAGGGAACCACCCAATCGCCACCTATAATGGGCTGGCGAAAAGACTGGTGCCCTTTGACAATGGAGCGCCCTTGAGACTACCCAAACCTTACATGTGTTAGAGAGCCATAGAACTTATCAAAATAAGACAGGAACCCGCAAGTTAAGGAATTTTCCTGCATTTTACTTCGAAGTTCTTCCTCACACCCCGTATCATTTGTTGTTGTAACATCTCTTTCTGTGTAGAAGGGTTGGGATTTTTAGCCCAAATCCTAACCCTATACTGCCCAGTACTGACTTACAGGTTTTCTTACTTTCAAGCAGCCACAATAGGTAAACCGAGAAAGCAACCACAGCCAATTTTATACTCTTACAACACCCGAAGCCACTCCAAATAGAAGTCTTTGCAGCCATCTCGTCTATCATCTTCACCGGTTAGAACACCTCCGCCGCAACGGTCCCAATCGCTTCCTGGGTCTTCACGATCATCCTCTCAGCAAACCCAGTCATCCGCCAAATCCCAAGCTTTGCCAAGCCTTCCTTTCACTCCCATCTTAAAAATGTTAGGCAACGATGCCATCATTGTTGAGCTCCAAGCTCAAATCACTGCTTTGCTAGCTGAGAAAGCAGCAAGAGACGCTAAGATAAGGAAGATGAGAATACTCTTAAAGTAATAATAACCGAAAGTCTTGAGCTGGCCAAGCAAGTCAAAGAAATCAAGCATGCTTTGGCTCGTTCACAAGGGGACCAAATCCTGGATTTCGAAGGACTTTGCCTCTTCCCAGAATCTCAACTGCTTGAAAGGTTCAAGATGAGAACATCGAGAAGTTCAATGGGACTGGTAATCCTACCAGCCACGTTCACCATGTTATCAACACTCTGAAGCGAATGGGCTTGACTGATGAGATCATCGCTCAACTGTTTCAAAGAGCTCTCACCAGAAGCGCTCTCAATTGGTTTTTCACTTTGGAATTTGTGCACTATCAAACTTGGCCACAAATTGCCAATGCTTTTGTCAAGCAATACACATACAATGTCCAAATTGAGCTAACCACCCGTGATTTGGAAATGACCAAGCAAGAGTTGAATGAAGACTTTGCTACCTTTGTGGCTAGATGGAGAGAGAAAGCCGCTAAAATGAAGAACCGTCCCTCCAAGGAAGATCAAGTAAGGATAGTTGTCAAAAATCTGCAGCCCAAGTATCTAAGGCATATCTACACTCAGGCTATCACTGACTTCAAATGCCTGCATGCGGGTTACAGATTGAAGATGGAATCAAGCTGGGGCTCATTGGGAAAGAAGAAGTTCCTCCTCCACCCAAGAAAACTTTTCCTACTCGTACTTCTCATACCTCCATAAACACCCTTGACCCAGCTTTGCCACAAGACCCTTTCCAAACTAGCTCTTCCCGAAACTCAAATCGTCCTCACCGCAACTTTGACCCACTCTATATGACCTCATCCCAACCCTTAACCATTCTAAGCCGTCAAGGGCATCTGAAGTCTTTGAACAACTCACCACCTCAGCCACCTCACGGCCCAAACTATGACGCTAGCAAATAGTGCGCTTACCACCAACACCTTGGGCATGAGACAGACCGTTGCATGCGTCTCCGTCATGATATCTAGGATCTCATTGATAGCCAAGCTATAAAGCCACCCAAACCCAACGTACAATTCAACCTGCTCCCCACTCATAATGCTGAACCACCACCTCGAAACATCAATCTTATAAGTCTATCTTACAACTCCACATATAATCCTACCCAATACATTATCCCAAGTACCCAAGCCAAACCATCTTTGATCTTCCCTGAGGATAATGGGTGTCTTGAAGAGGAGTCCAACTTTCCCTACATCTATGCAATTGACAATGGGGATTGGTGGTTGGAAATGCGCCAAGCCCTGCCAAGTGATTGGAAAACTAAAAGAATTGAGCCAGCTGACCCCTGGGGCACCCAAGAAGAAGAAATAGGGCATCTCACCCGAAGTGGAACAGTGTACAAACCTCCTAAGCTTAGTGGAGAAAGCTCGGCCACTACCCGAGTAATGGAAGAAGAAAAAGAGGAAAGTCAAATGGTGGAACTTGAAGAAGAAAGGGTCTTGAAACAATTGAAGAAAATCCAAGCTGATATCTCTATCTGGGGACAACTCATGTCTTCTTATGAGCACTGTAATTCCTTCGTCAAGACCTTGGGAAAAGCCAAAGTTCCCATTGATATCACCCTTGAGGATTTGGTAGGATTCATAAAGGCATCCAAAGCCCTAAAACCAACAATAGCTTTCACTGACAAGGATCTGCCTCTTGAAGGTCCTACACACAACAAACTCGTATACATCTCCCTCAAGTGTTTTACTAAGTGGATCCCGTTGGTTTTGGTGGATAATGGATCCGCTTTGAATGTGTGCCCTCAAAGAACCCTCGACAAGCTGGGAATAGGCACTGCCAACGTACGTCCTTAAAGCTTGCCCTACTGTTGGAAGTAGAAAAGATCAAGAGAGATGTGGAGTTTCATGTCATGGACATACCAACTACCTTCAATCTTTTGCTAGGAAGGCCTTGGCTACATGACGCTAGGGTAGTGCCTTCCACTTTACATCAAAAAGTTAAGTTTGTAGCAGATGGAAGGATTGTGACCATCCTAGGGGACTCATCAATTCAAACTCATTCCGATACGCCTGTGCAAGAAGTGGGAGCCGAGACAGAGGAAACTTTTCTTACTGGGTTTAGTCTTGAAGAAGCAATTGCCGTGCAAGCTTTGATGGCTGAAAGAAGTTTCTACGTAAGCTCCCTCGCCGTACAAATGATGTAGAAGCAGAACTACTTCCCTGGATTGGGTTTAGGCAAAAGATCACAAGGCATCCCACGAATGATCGATCCCCTGCACAATCAATATGCCTTTAGTCTTGGCTGCACCTGACGGAGGCTGAGATAGAGGAGAAGAGAAAAGAAAGCATGGAAAAGGCTAAAGCAAAGGGAAACATAGTCAAGGAAAAGGCGTTTATGATCCTAAAGACGCTTAATGGTTGGTTTGTGAGAGAAGGTGAGGACTTCCCATTTTGTGGCTTCGCAGAAACATGGGAAGATGAAACCACCAAGTAGAGGCATCCTGAGATGCAAATCTTCTTCAATCAAGAATGGACTGACAGTGACATGGAAGAAGAATCAACAAACTCATCTCCCGTCCCCGAAGACTGGATCGAGGTGCTAGCTAGATTTGACCTAAAGATTCTATTTGGCAAAGAAGAGGGTGAAGAAGAGTATAAAACTGTGAAAGGCAATGAGCAAACCCTGAGATGCTGCAGTAATTGCAAGAACATGACATGACAAAATCATTAAACATAACTTTTGTTTCCTAAATCAAGCTAGGACATGTTTTGGGCCCCTGTTTGGGCATTTTCTATGGTTAAATGAATTCCCATTTTATGTTTCCATTTTATGCTTAATAAATGATTTGGATCTTGAATTTGCAATTCCCAATACACTACAATCTCTTTGTCAAAGAAAGGAGTTTTTAAGAATCAAATTCTTTATGATTGTTGACAAAAAGTGTAACGCCCCTCAATTTTGGTCAGTAAAAATTTCGTTCAATATTTGAATTTTATTTTGAATTACTTATTTTCTCTTGAATGATTATATGATTTCTTGTTTTCGTCGTAGTTAAATTTTCGGTCATTGGTTAAACTCTCGACTAGAAACCCTACTTGACCGAATTATTTAGTTTTTAACCGACTACTTGGAGGAACCGAGCAACCAACTTACCTAGTTACTAGATGAACCTTTTGGACATTTTGAAACTTTTGAACCTTTTGCCTTTACCCATTGGTCCATAATGGTTAGGGTAATTTTTGTCCATTGGAAAATAAACTTTTTTTTAAAAAGTACATGTAGTCTTTTCAAAATTTTATTTTTAATAAAAGGTACTTGTACTCTTTTGTCCATTGGTTATTAACCGCAAGGGGAATTATTATCCATGGGGTAATAACCGTTAGGAAAGTTAGTGACCATTGGGTAATAGAGTCTTTTGACCAAATAAAGTACCGATGTGACTAGGGAACCTTCCAATAAAGTTGATTTGACTTGTATTTTATTATTATTTAAATGGGGAGAATCCTAGCCTTTTTATTTAATTGGGGTACTTGGTACCACACCTATATTTAATATAGGGCTTTTGTCACATGCTTAAAAGTACTCCTTGATTATTTTAATATAAAAGTTTCCTTTTAACTTTTGTCCATTGGACGATAAAAAGTTAGGGGAATTATTATCCATTGGATAATAGAAACCCAATTCTTTATATTAAAAAGATTTAATGAAAGATTTGAACAAAGTACCATTATAGACTTTTATAAATTTCTTTAAAGTACTTTTTGATTATTTTACTATAAAAGTTTCCTAGTAGCTATTGTCCATTGGACAATAAAAGTTAGGAGATTTATTATCCATTGGGTAAAAAAGTTATTCTTTTAACTAGTCTTTTTCAAAAACCCCATGGGATGAGGTACAAATACTTTATTATTAAAGTACTTGGTAGCCTTAATAGCCTTTAAAGCCTAAGATTTTCCTAAGTACCCTTTTATTATTTTATATTGGGGTTTTGTACCCAATTGGATTAATTTATTGGGGAGTGGATCTTCCTAGAGTACATTAGTACATTAGTAAACTAGTTTATTTATTTAAATGTGGCATGTGCTTAATTGGATTTCTTTATTGGGTATTTGATTTTGTAAATCTTGTACTTTGTACCTTTCTTATTCTTTCTTGCATTTATATATATATATATATATATATATATGTATGTAGTGTACTAGGGAGAGAGAGAGAGAGAGAGAGAGAGAGAGAGAGAGAGAGAGAGAGAGAGAGAGAGAGAGAGGGAGAGAGGGAGAGAGAGAGAGAGAAGGAAGAAAGGGGAAGATTTGATTGTACCACCCTTGATTCCCTTGATCTTTCATTGACCTTTCAAGTCCATGGGTGAATCTTCCTCCTAACCAAACATAACTCCCCATTTGTACCTCCATGCTTTGTTTAAAACCAAATCTTGTACTCTTGTCTCCTTTCCTTGCATCAAATCTTCCATAAATCCCATCCAAGGACAAGTCTTAGCCATGCAAGCTACCTTATTAGGCCTAAGTCTATTTTGCCTAAATGACAACCTATGATGGACCATTATGACACAATGCTAGCCTTTATTAGCCTAAGACTTTGACTACAAGCTAAACCTAGATTATAATTACCTAGATTCACCTAAAAAGCTTAAGATCTTACTTGATTCTTTAGCCTTACACCTAGGATATGATTGGACAAGGCATGGCTTGACATGTGAGGTGATTTGATGACTTAATGGAGCAAAATCCATGGGAGATATAGAGAGAGAGAGGGCCGGCCATAGAAAGAGAGGAAGAGCCAAGATTTTTCCTATAAATAGCACCCCATGTTTGCCATTCAACTCACACCTTCTCATTGTCCAACTTCTCTCTAGAAATTCTTGTTCTTTCTTTTTGTTCTTACTTTGTTCTTGAGTTGTTCTTGAGTTCTTCAAGAAACTCAACCTAAGCCGCCACTAAACCGCCACCCGACCACCCTTCGATCCATAAAGTAGAGTAGTGTTAGTCAAGTAGAAGTTTCGAGAGAAACCTTTCTCTTTCGAAGCTACCGGAGACCACCGTAGGAAGTTACTCCGTCCGACCGCCGATTACCGTCCGTAAGCCGTTACTACCGCCAAGAAGTAAGGTAGGATTCCTTGTCCCCTAACTCTACGTATATGTAGTTATCCATACCTTCCACCCCAAGTATAAAGTAGGTTATCTTTATTTACTTTCCGTCTCAAGTATAACGTTGTTATTTTGAACCGCTAATTATCTGAAGTGTATCTTTACCTATTTACTTTAAGTATTCGTATTTTGATCTTTGAGATGATTATGAGTATGCATATATGAATTGCTTGTATTACTTGTGGTATGATAAAGCATAAGTGATTTCACTCCAAAGGCGTCCGTATATGTGGCGTTGTGCTTTAAATAAGCATAAGTGATACACTCCAAGGGCGTCCGTACATGTGGCGTTATGCTATAAGTAGTGATTAAGCTTGATAAGTAATATAGAATTGGATGATCTTGTTAGAATGATTCCTATTTATTTTTGTCCTACCGCGGAGTCTTTGCATGTAACGAGACACGAGAACCGAGAAAGTAGAAACATGACACCTAGGGTGTGATTTAAGAAAATGTTTTTCGAAGAAGGAAATATTTTTGAAACAACATAATGATCGGTTTTGGGTGGCATTATGTGAGTTGTGTGCGTGCGTAAAAGAAACATTTGAAAAGGTTGAAATGTTTTGGAAACCGCGATGTGGCCGGACGTGGTAGCCCATCGTGTGGATTTTTGAAAACCGCAATGTGGCCGGACATGGTAGCCCATTGTGTGATGTGTGTTTTTTGTGTGCGTTCCCATGGGAATCCGGAGCGGCGGAACCATGGTGAGGTATAGCTTGGTTATCCGCGGTACGGAGCCAATGCAAATATTTTTGTGTGCCAATGGGAACCCGGCGCGGCGGAACCATTGTGAGGATACTTGGGAACCCGGAGCGGCGGAACCAAGGTTGGGTGTGTAGCTTGGTTATCCGCGGTACGGAGCCAATGCAAATATTTTTTGTGTGCCAATGGGAACCCGGCGCGGCGGAACCATTGTGAGGATACTTGGGAACCCGGCGCGGTGGAACCAAGGTTGGGTGTGTAGCTTGGTTATCCGCGGTACGGAGCCAATGCAAATATTTTTTGTGTGCCAATGGGAACCCGGCGCGGCAGAACCATTGTGAGGATACTCGGGAACCCGGCGCGGCGGAATTAAGGTTGGGTGTGTAGCTTGGTTATCCGCGGTACGGAGCCAATGCAAATGATTTTAAAAAAAGTTGGGTGTGTAGCTTGGTTATCCGCGGTACGGAGCCAATGCAATTGTGTGCCAATGGGAACCTGGCGCGGCGGAACCATTGTGAGGATACTCGGGAACCCGGCGCGGCGGAACCGAGGTTGGGTGTGTAGCTTGGTTATCCGCGGTACGAAGCCAATGCAAATGATTTTAAAAAAAGATTGGGTGTGTAAACAAATGATTTTTGAAAGATTGTTTTGTAAATGAAAATGTTGACACGGTCTACAATGAGTCGCGTAGGAGAAATACGAAACTCTTGGACACCAACGATAGTTTATTAACGAATGTGGATGTGTCATTGTTAGCTTCGTATATATGTATCATGTGGAAATCGATGTGTTATTTCCTGTTGTTTGTAAGTATGGGTTAGCGGGTACGGGATTTTCCTGCTGAGCTGTTGTAGCTCACGGTGTTGCCTTTTTGGTGACCGTGACATATTATATGGGTGGCGACGCCGGTATAATGTGTCAGATTTTGTAGATGATCAGGGTAAGCAGTTCACCGTGGAGGCTTTTGGAGCTGGCAAGAATGGAGGAGCTGAGGAGCTGTAGTTAGGAACCGTAGAACCCCCTTCATTTTTGTAAATATTGAACTCTTGTAGGAGTTTTGTTGTAATAAGAGCCAGACTCCATTTGATGTTATCAATAAAATGTCCTTTTAACGTACCCAAAATTTGGGGCGTCACAAAAAGGAAAGTAGGGACGAGCCCTGATTGCTTAGAACTAGGTTTTTGTCAAAACTTAGAAAGAAGACGCTATCTCCGCAAGAACACTTAGAGTTAGCTTGCCCATCATAAAAGTACAAACACAAAGGAGTCTCAGAAAAACATCTCCACCAAATTCCTCTCCAAAACACAGAAACCCTCTTATGAGAAATGCTCGTTGCGTAATCTAAGAACCCAAGCAAAAGTAAGAGCAAAGCCTGCTAGGGCAAGAAACTGCTAAAACGCAGCCTAGGCAAAAGGTAAGGCATTTGAAGAAAAGCTCGCTAGGGACTCAACCTCCATTAGGTAACCTTGGCAAAATCAAGAGCATGTGAGGAGAAAAAACAAGAGCGGAAAAACCAACCCCAAGGGTTGTGATTTTGGAACTATGTAAAAGGCCTGATTCCCTGACTGGGATACGTAGGCAATCTCACATTGAGATACGGTCCAAGCATGTGGAGAGAAGGAAAAATATCAAGAAGTTTGTACTCAATAATAGGCATAGCTAACCCTGCGTATTGAGCTCGCAAAGGATGAGTTAGTCATTTTTCAAAGAATTGACAAAAGCAAAAAGTCATGAGAATCATTGCTCGTCCTGCCTCACTCAAAAGTCATCAGTATAAGGGACAAGATATCTTAGAAATCCTAAAGCATGGCAAAGAGACTATGGATGTAAAATCCTGATTTTTAAAATTCTAGTCACGTGATCCGAATAGGAACTCGACACTCTAATTTAATTCTAATAGTAAGTTAGGCTATGCGAAGTGTATCGTTAGTCGAATGAATGTGTGAATTCTGATTTAATTTTGTAAATACTCTGGGACAATGGAGTTACATCTTATACACGGCACAAGTTACGCGACGTTGGAATCTTTCCTTTAAAACTGGACACCACCACAATAATCCCCCTATTTTTATTAGTCTATGTTGAATTTCTAATATTTTTCGAAGACTGAAATCTGAACGCGTTCGGACAGAATTTGTGATGATCGGACGCGGGATGCTATGTGTCGCGATGGGATGACAAGGGAATCACAGGTGTCCTTTGCAAAGAAAAGATGGGTGCTGACTCACCTTCTAACCACCGAAATATATGTATACAATTTTTAGGTGTATAATTAAACCCTACATTTGATAAAACAAAATTAGAAAGGAAAGGCAAAAGAAAAACATTATCACTATAACAGTAGTTTCCCGTTGCGTTACCGCTCGCCATTCCGACCAACGTTGTTGGAAAATTCCATGATTCTCTCCTGGTTATCGTTCACCTCACTCCCTAATTTATGTAGCTAGAAAAATTATTACACATATGATTATTGGAGTAATTAGTTCACACAACACACTCACCACAAAACAAGCACACGCATAGTGCACGATGGATCGGAAAGCAGCGGCCACGGCTGTCGGCCCCTCGGGCCACCCCAATTATTCCTCCTTATTTCTCCACCGTATCTCTTCCTCTTCTCGCACTTGCCGCATTCGAACCCCTGAAATTTTCACACAAGAGAAACTCCCCCCGGCAGAGAGTTCGGATTCAGACTCGCTGCCATAGCTCGGGTTAGGAACAAAATCAACTGTTAAAAAAAAAAGAGGTGTCTTAGAAACCTAATTTAAAGTACTTGACTGTTGTTGATGGACTTTAAATAAAATCCATGAAGCATTAAGGACAATAAATTGAAACTTCTTGGTATCTAAACACTAACCTAATTAATTTTGGAGTTGGATACTTAGCTAATACCAGTATATTATGTGTTTAGGTGCAAGTTGTGTGGGGTGATCAATTGCAGTGTGCTAAGTTAAACGCTACTTTTTGGTGAGTTGCGCATACCTTAATTACATGTATTTTCTGAAATTTTAGAATGAGAAGCCATTGCTTGATTTTGCTGGAAAATATGGAATTTGAACTTCCTACTTGGTTTAATTGATGTTAATGCGTGCGATGGCTGGTTTATAAATCTTTTGAGTTTCAGTTAAATTAGACCATGGTAATATGTTTTGGAAACTTGAATTTTATTGGTTGCTAGTACATGCTCGTGATAATATGATCCATTCGAACGGTGTCCCAAGCACTAGGGGACGGTTAAAGCTACTAGTGGCATGAAGTAATAAGATAGGAGATGCAGCCAAGCATCACCGGGTAATGATATCTTACCACTCTTCAACAGGGTCGCTCCCCAACCAACTGGCAAAAAATACCGTTGAATGCTATTATCGCTCAAAAGTGCAAAAGTTGAAAGAAAAATAAAATGGAAAGGTCCTTGGACCTAAGAAATGAGCTTACGGACTAAAATGCGTGTACTAGAAGTTCAATGAAATATGTGGATTGTTGCTTTGAATTGTTTTAAAAATGTGGGGTATTTCCATGGTCAAACTTATACTTTGGTATACGTTTCTCACCCAAGCTTCGTCTTATAAAAACCTTTTCAAAATTTTCAGGTTAAGGTAGATAGCAAGTTGTGGCTGAACAAGGTGTTAGAATAACCGTGGAGAATCATGTATTGTCTAATGGTTTGTAACTATTATACTTGTACACTTAGAAGCTCTGGATTATCTTATTTATTCTATGCTTCCGCATACTTGAATTCTATTGTTCAAAATGACACCGATGTTAGAAATCCATAAACTAGAATATGAGCAGGCCTTCGGTAGCTTAACACAAGCTTGGCCGGTCATGACTCCCATGGTCGGTTTTGGGTCGTGACAATGGAATACGGCAAAAGCAAACAAAAGGCATAAATTAGATTCAAGCATAAGAAGGAAGGAACACCACTTGGCCAAAGTCCAACTTCTTTAAGGAACAGAAGCAGGGACTGAAGAATGGAACCTTCGGCTGAGCAATACATTCCTCGGTCGATGTTTCGATTTACCTACTAAAGAACAGTTTTGCTGCAAAACCATTTTCAAAGTTATCAACTCTTATTGCTCATTCAAAATAGCAAATACCTGTTTAAAACAAGTTTTAATCCATTGCATCCAATCCTGAAGCATCTTAGGAACAAAACATGTTCCCATAAGACAAAGAGTTTAAATCATAAAACATGTTGTGGTTGCTCCATAAAATACATAATTCTTGTATGTTTTAGGACTAACAATATAGGAACAAAAAGAGAAGACAAGATCTAAACTACTGTCCACGGCCCCTCTTGGGTGCATGTCGAGAAGAAGGATGGAAATGCTCACGAACTGGGATATGGATCCTCCGCCCTTCACCTCCATCATCAGCTTCAGCACCTCCACCTCCATCACCAGCCCTGGCACTCTCGCCCTCAATGGCACCAGCACTCTGAGTAGCAGATACCGTCGGCACCCGCTCTGCTTCAAGTTGGAAGGCAAGAAATGTGAAGATTTAGATTCGCACAAAGATATGGAATGGAAGAAGGGAAAATTGAAGAATACACACCTCGGCTATCCGGCTATGCTGTCTCCGAATTAGGGCCTCTGCGCTCTGAAATGCACGCAACCACTCCTGAACTACATCCGTCGGCACCTGCAAAGGAAGTTGTGTCATATACAGCAATGCATAAAAAGGATATCATGAGCAACCAAAACTTGCAAAATTACCTGTTGAACTCCAGTAGGTAACACATAGAGCTGAGTCGAGCATGGGGTCAACGTCAAATGCTTTTCCTCCCCATTGTTGTTATAAAAAAGACAAAGCTAGGGGCCCGTGGCTAAACAAGAGAAGCAGCAGCAGCGGTAATAGCAGGCAATGTCAGCGAGGCCAAACGGAAGGTCAAGTGATCTCCCGCTTGGAGAAAATCCGTAGCTGGCTGTCTCTTAGGAGCAAGAAGTAGGCCCTCTCATGTCAAAAGATGAGTCAACCTCATGCCAGCTGGAGGAGGAAGAGGAACAAGTTGCAACGCCTCTGAGCGTGGGAAGTACTAGCAGGTCACCCTCTCCCCATGATACCAAGCTCTCAGAAAAGGCCCCTCTAAAAGGAAGTGCTGGCTGTCCAAAACTCGGGCCGAGGTCAACTCCAGAGGAGCGCCGTCAAGCAAAGTATCCCAGGGATCAAAACACACCTGTTATAAGCAACATAACATCAGTATAACAAAGTGGAAAGATAGCATGAGGGTGAAAGGATAAAATGTGTCATACCTGATATACCGTCAAACGGTCCAAAACTCGCCTCCAAACTAGCAGGTTCATAGCGAGTGATCGTGTCCTCTGAACTCCTTTTAGCCAGCGGGCCGCCCGTCGAACAAAACTTGACTCCCCATGCCTAGTTGGAGGAGGAAACTGTAATAGGTGCTCAAAAGCCCAAAGTTGCAGACAAAAGATAAGGACAAGCATAAGTCACAAAAAGCAGTAAAGGAATGACAAAGAAAGCCAAAACATATACCTCAAGAAAGCGGTGATGCCTACCCAATGACAGGCTAACACCTCAAGAACAAGCACTCAAGTGACCGTACAACGTGGCCAAAGCAGGAGTCCCCCAGTCAAACTCTGCTATAGTCGCCAAATTCACCAAAGCAGCTAGAAACTGAATATGCACTGAATTCTCCTTGTTGAAGAATAAGGTCTGGCCAAGGAAATAAAGAAGAAAAGCCCTTACCAACTGTTGCATCGATACCTCAGACTCGATGCCCGCACGATCGAATTGTTCCCGAAGCCAGGAATAAGTAATGTGGCCACTTGCTGACACTTCAAGAACTTTCCCTAAAAGGTATAAGAGGGCCCTCTCTCGCTCATGAATCCTTGGGTCTATCGGAAAAGGATCGCCGCCAACCCTCAAACTTGTAAGCAAAGTGAAATCACCCGGCGTGATTGTCATCTCTCCGACCTTGGGAAAATGGAAAGTATTTGTGGTATCCCACCACCGCTCCACTAAAGCTGCAGTCAGTCCCAACTTTATTTTCGGAAGAAGAAAGCCCAATATCAATTGCTCGAAGCTAGCCAAAGCAGTTGCGTCTTTGGCATCCTGGGAAAGCCTCTCGTACCATTCAAAAACCTGGGGAGAGCTCCCCCACACGCATAGCTTCTCATTTGCCTGGCAAAATACAAAGAAGAGATCAATACGAAAGCATAAGGAGATCGCCTACACAGGGGGCAATTTCTAGAAACCAATTTCATTTTCAAATATCAAATCATTGCTTCATAAAATCTTATACAAACAATATCATTGGCAGGAGAAAATTCACCTTTACATTGGTGAAACAAAAGTGTTACTCCGGCTCTCTACGTAAAACCTCAGGCGGGACATCGCTAAGGGGAGGACAATATCATAATGAACTGCCTCGCCCGATTATGTGAACCGGAGGGACATATGTGGTGGCATCAAAAGGGGGCAAAGCATCGTTGCCCGTATATAATGGGCTTCAAAATCTGTCTCAGGAAGAATGGGTTGTGAAGAGCTTCCCCTAGCAGCAGGTGTACGGCGGATCGAATGAAGGACGCGGGTACTCGAAACCCCACCAACGACCGCGGCCTCAACGGCCGGAGCTTTGCCTGTGTCCCTTGACGCAGCAGGAACATCGGATGGTGGAATGGACATAGTGTCAACCGGAGGGGGAGGTGGAGAAGCCATGGCAATGAAGCCAGAGTGGTGGTAGACGGGGGTGATCGGAGAGAACGACGGCGACGGTGGCGGTCGGGGGACGGGGTGATTTCGGTCGAAGGAGATACGAAGGGGGGCGGGGGGGGGGGGGGGGAGAAAAAAGGAGGAATAAATGAAATGACCCGTGGAATCGATTAAAACCAACTTAAATCGATTTCCCTGACTGTTGGCGTTCTCACGACCGAGACATCGATATCTCACCCGCGTCATCGATCCTTCGACCGCTGAATCTATTTCCTGGCCCCCTAATCAATCTCTCATAGCAGCATCAAATTTTGCTCGATGCACCAATTCAAGCCCTTATGGAATTCTGGGTCCTCGACCAACATAATAAAAGACAGAGAATGACGAAAATAGCCTTGGGGGTACTCCCGAGTAAATGCAACGTGATCAAAACCAGCCTTGGGGGCATCTCCGAGCATATGGAATCTCAAAAATCAGTGCCAAAACCACTCCAGGATTGTCAACTCCACGCTCTCCATGCTCCGCAGCTTTATGTTCATTCATTATCAAACAGCTCCATGCACACTAACCTAACAGCTCTACGCAGCTCTACACTTGTCATCTCAACAGCCCTGTGCTCATTATTGCTTTGTTTGTCAATATATCAAATAAGATCACCCCAAGCGTAGGGTATAAGTGTCCAATTGAAGCATAATAATCTGGAAGACCGGGATCGTACCCACGGGAATAATTAATACGGCTTTGCTGGATTTGTAGAAGTAAGCATGGTTTTCGGCTTTTAGGTAGCCAACTTTGTTTTACGTTTGCGGTGGAAAGTAAAAATGGCTAAATTGAAAAGCGAATAAATTAGGATGAAAAGCAGATTAGGTCTAGGAATTACTAACACCCACGACTCGAGTTGAACTATATTTTTCACCCAATTACACGGTTTAAGATACTCAATTAAGGTTCCCAAACCGGAAAATAAGATGGTTCGATTACCAAGCTAGCTCTATAATTTATTTAGCAAATGCCTCGTGCGACAGAGCTCCAAGCATCATGTGTGGTAAGTAGGCGATGCTCTTACCTACACATGATCAAGGGGGTTAACACCTTAGCAATTTGACAAATAAACCCGAACCCCACATCGATTTTCGAACGAAAAATTAAAACTTTATTGGTGAAAAATGCAATTTTTACGCAAGCCATGAGGTGCTAATCACCCTACGACCTAACCTTAGAAAACTACTCACACATATCTATGAAGATAAGAGCAAGCAAAAATCTACTAAGCATAATTGAAATAACAACGCTAGAAGAAAATTAGATTAAACGATAGATCGGAGTAGCGGCTACAACTTTAATGAAGACAAAATTAACAAAAACTAATTAAGTAAAGCAGGAAATTTAAAATTAAAGTGCTGGAAAATGAAGAACAATTCAAAATCTAGATCTAGATCTAAAAATGATGCATTCAAATCTATTCTACTTGTTTGTACAATGGCATCATGAGCTTTTATACTCCAAGGTACGTGCACGGACTATTCTTCAGGAGATCCAAAAATCCTTCTCCTAAGGCTCTCGATACCGATGGCAACGGCCTTACGCTGCTGAGCTAAGGTGCTCGGTACCGATTGGATAAATTGAGTTGTACCGATGCCGAGCTTGCTGATGGCTGTCATTGAATCAGCTCAGTACCGATGGACGCTAGCCTGATCTACCGATACCGACGTGGCTTCAAGGTCTCTGATAATTGGCTTAGTACCGATTGAATGTAATTCAAGGTACCGGTGCCTACGTGCTTAAGTCCAGCCCTTGGTCATTTGCTCCGCCTTGCTAATTTGAGAGCCGTCGGGTGACCTTGCCTTAGCCATCGGGTCTTAAAACTTTGTCATTAGGTGATTTCCTACAAAACAAAACCAATACACCTCGCGAGCAGAAAGCAATCAAAACAACTAAGTTTAAGCGATAAAATAAACTAAAACTAAATAACTAGCGCACCCTCTATTGCATAATCGGGTGCTTATCACACCCCCCAACTTGAGGTTTGTTAGTCCCTAGCAAATAAACTACGAAGAATTTGAAAACTAGCAATCTTGCAATTCATTCTGCTATCATAACTTAGAACATGCTCGACATTGTAAACTAACAAGAGTTCAATCAATCCGGCTTTTTATTTCATTTCTACAATTCACAATTTCCGCATCCAATTAAACAGGTCATGCATCAAGCACGTCTAAGAGCAAGCATAAAAAGGTTTGTGTCCTTGAACAAAGGGAGGATACGGGACACAAAACCTGCAAATTCAGACTAGTTATCATATCCCACGAAGAAGTGCTTTACAAACAGGCGACAACGAACAAGAAATACTATGCCTCAAACAACGAAAGCATTTTATTCAATAGAATTAACAACTAACAGATGAAAATTGGATAGCGACGGGAAAGCATACCATGCAACTAGCTACACAAACATCAAATAGTCAATCATAATGGAATCCATGTGCGCATAGGATCAACTAAGGTCTTTTTAAGCTTGTAATGACCTTGGTTACAAAGAACAAGTTAGCAAAAATGGGCGACAGTCTATTTCTAGCTTGCTTAACTACCCGAGTGACCGCCGCCAACTCAAAATGAACCAAGTCAAGGGTTAAACCAATAAACCAACTACTAATAATGTTCAAAACTAAACTATAAACTGAAATGCAACAAAACGAAAGGATAGAGTGGTTGGCATGTCAACCAACCTAGACCCCGACCAAGTAGCCAATTCTTCACTCTCATACCCTGCAAAATCATCACTGACTTCCCCCTCATCCACTGGCTCCGGATCATATTTCACCCCGTGCTGTTGCTCCAGAGTCGATGTTTGCCAGGCTATCTCTCTCCTCTGTCTCTCCAAATCCCTCATAATCTATCTCCTCTCAACCTTCTCCTTCTTTCGTGAATTAATGAGTGCCACCCCTTGACAAAACAACTTCTTAATCCAGGATGTTTGTTTCTCCTTTTTGGACGGCATTGTGGTCAAATAATCCCCCTTTTGAACATGTTTATCCTTAGCAGCATGAGTTTGGGACAGACTTTTTTCATCAAATGAATCATCAAATGGTCCAGGTGAAAGCTCCTCCAACTTCTCATATGTCCACCCCTTAACTCCTTGTTCGTCGCACAAACTAGTGATCATACAGGGGAAAGGCATGATGGCAGTAATCAACGTGTTAGCTCTAAAATCTCTCAACTGAGTGAAAATGAACACCGCCCAATCCACTGTCAAATCATTAGCCGTGAATGCATACAGAATCTCTCCACTGTACCTAGTTGGTCTGTGATCTGAGCCTCGGGGGTATAAATTGCAACGAACTACTTTATTTAAAATCTGAAGCTAGCCTTGAAATTTCCGGGTACATGGGGTACTGTAGCTTTCGAGGGGTCAATACAAAGAATCCTATTCACCACCTATTCATCCAGCCTCTCATCTTTTCTAGGATAATTCACCAAATCAGGAGGGGGTCGCTGAATTTTCAAATATCGAGCAATGTCATTGGGGGTAATCACAACATCAATGCCCCCTACTTGAGAAATAATTCTAACAACCGGGTCACTTTCCCAATTGACCTCAGGAATTTGCATGTATTTATAAAACTCAATAACAGCATTCTTATTATATCCAACTAACGGTTCAGTCCAGAATTGCAAACCTTTGCGCATGATGTAACAGAGACCCATGTGATCAGGCTTGAATTTCCCGGCATCCACTTGACGCTCATTCTTGAACTTCTGACTATCAAAACTGCCCTCCCAAGTCTTTCTTTTGTCAGCTGCAATATCAGTCGGAGTCCTACGCCTTTTCCTACTCCGAGAACCCGAAGCTTCCTCCGGCTGACTTTCCTCCTCCTCTGCCAAAAAGTCATCTTCCTCCTCAATTTTCGGTTGAGAAGGAGAAGCACGGTGCACTGTTTGTTTAATCCTCGTCATTGAAAGCAAATAGGGATTTTGGGTATTTTCGGATTTTTGAGGGAATTTTCTAGGGTTTTGGTTTTTGAGTGGAAAAATGAGAATGTAAGGTAAGAATATAGTGGGGGCGAGGATAAATGAGTGAAAAATAGGAAGAAAGTTCGGATTTTTGAGGAAAAACAAGAGAATTTCGGATTTAAAAGAGGAAAAATGGATTTACCTCTTTTTGGCTTGAAAATCACGAAATTGGTGGATGAATCTTGAGTTTTGTTGAAGGAGATGAAGGATTGGGTGGGTTTATGGAAGAATATGGAGTTTTTGGGTGGAGATTGAAGGTTTAGGGCTAGGGTTTTGGAGTTCAATGGAGGAATGGAGAGAAGGGTAGTCGGCTGTTGAAGATGAAGTGGTGCACTATTCGTAACTGAAGTCTGAACTGATCTGCACTGAAAACCATCGGTACCGATAGGCAATACTTCATTCCATCGATGCCGAGCCTGTTACCTCTTACTTGAAAAACATGTTCGATACCAATAGATATTATAACTTCTAATCGGTATCGAACTGCTTAGATGGACTCCTGAAATTCCCTCGGTACAAATACCAGGTGAGAGCTTCTACCGATGCTGACATTGCTAACTCAGAATTTCTGCCTTTCTTCAATTTGGTCCCCGAATTTTCCAACAACTCTTCCAATAACCTCCCAAAACACCTTTTGAACAATGAACACACATCTCGACAACCCTCCAAACAACCGGTCACCTAGGTTAAAGCAAACAACGAGAAAAGACAGGATGAAGTAGGACGAGGTGACACATATGTGGTATGATCATGCAAAGAATGCCTTGTATACTTTCCTAAGTGCGTTTTGGATTCCAAAATGATTGAAAATCGACATTCAAACACAATTAGAGATGGACATGCGATTATTCACCTACACTACAAGTATGTTTATTGAAAGATGGGGATATGGACCAAAACTTGCTCAAAAACTTAACTCAACACCTAGACTATTCAATTTCAACTAAGCATGTGAATTGAGAAGTACAAAATTTCTTAGGATTGCTACGAACTCTTGCCAACTAACAATTATAGAGCATGCAACAAGTCATGGAAAAGAGCTAAAAACTATGACAAAAGGAAGAATTGCAAGTAAAAAGCTTTATTTATTTTTGAAAATTTTGAAATTTCTCATTTTTTTGGATTTTCAATTTGTATTGTTTTTGGATTTTTCAAAATTTTCACAAAATCAAACAAATAGCACATAAGTTAACCCTCCCCCCAACTTAAAGCGATGTTATGCCCTCATAGCATGAAGAACAAGAATGAAGAGAGGAAGAGTGCGGCAATGTACCGTCCAAGGGGAATGTCAACCCCTAAATACCTCAACCAAGTTGGAGGATTTCATGTCAATGTCTCGTTCCAGTTAAATTAGATGCTTCCAAGGTTTACTCCTTCGGTTCTAGCAACTCGGAACGATAGCTAGTCACACTGGGCCATATCCAAAGCTTTATCGGACTAACAACCGCGGGTTGTAGCCACACCCATGCTTAGGGCTCCTGAACGCCTCCTCACCCCGGCCTTAGGCCCAAACTACCAAGGCTGGTGTGGTAGCATATAAACCCTGCAGAAGACTTAAGATAACGACTTTCTACAAAACAATTGACATTAGAACCACCGGCCCGTATTATCCGGTTTCAAACAAAAAAAAAAATGAAAAGACAAAAAATAAAGAAAAATAAGAAATAATTAAAAGCAGATAAAAATATGCAAAACAGAATGAAATGCACCACCCGATCATCACGCGATCACACGAGTCATACTTTTCTTCCCATCCCTTACCGGTGGGGTAAGAAATGGGTGGCTATACTAGACCGTCGAAAATTTGTTATGCTAGCGCCCGTAATAAAATTTATCGCTTGACCTCGCCAAACAACTAAGTTCAGCGTCCCCTAAGATCAAAACAAAGTAAGAAAAGATACAACCTAGCGTGCACTCTAGGCAATATCAAACCTCACCCACAAATCTAAGTTGCCACCGATTAGGGACAATCTCGGAGAGCATGGATCATTAACAATAAACTATTACCAAGAAGAACTAATGAAAGCCCTTTTTACACTAACACATTGGTGAAATCGTTTGCATGTGAGGTGTCTCCAAGACTTTATTCAAAACAAGAAAAACATAACATAACAAAACAAAACATGACATGACAAAACAAGAAAGAAAAACAAATATGTACAATATATACAATTTAATATCAGAACTTGGAGCGTCAAAGTCACAGCTAGACTCCGCCAAACAATGAAGTCCATCGTCCCCTAAGATCGTAACCAGGTAAGCAACAAGATAGAGCCAAAGTGCGTTAGCACGGGAATATCAAGGCCTAACCTATGGATCTATACCGCCCCCATTAGGGCTAATCTGGAAGACGTGAGTGTTTTACTGTGAATTACTCGTATCAGAAAAGCTAATTAAAGCCCTATGTCACTGATATTAAATGATTTTGCCCTTCGAACTGGAGCTGGGTACACGATCCTTCTTTTAGTAGCGGCGTGCGAAGCTACATATACCCAAGTCAATGGTGGGTACCCCCTACTCGGGGGCCGGGTCCGACAAACAATTAAGTTCAGCGGTTACGCTTTCGCTCCCCGTGCAAAAATAGTGGAAACAAGCTAGATTAACGGATCGACCGTGTAAACTGGATCGATCAACTCCTCATTCGGTTCTCCAACCTCAAAAATACCAAGAAATGATTTAAGTTTTTGACCATTTACTTTAAAAGATTTACCATTAATTGGATTCAAAACATCAACAGCACCATGAGGATAAACATGTTCAACAACATACGGCCAGCCCAACGAGAACATAATTTACCAGGACACAAATGAAGCTTAGAATTGTATAAGAGCACCTTCTGGCTAACCTCGAAGTCTTTCCGGTGAATTTGCTTGTCGTGGTAAGCCTTGACTTTTGCTTTGAATATGGCGGTGTTGTCATAAGCATCTCTCCAAATCTCTTTAAGCTCGTTGAGTTGTAGCCTTCGTGTGCCCTGGCGGCTGGTAAATGATAATTCAGTATCTTGATTGCCCAATATGCTTTGTGCTCAAGCTCTACCGGAAGATAGCATGCTTTTCCAAAAACCAAACGATACGGCAAAGCTCCCAAGATGGTCTTGTATGCGGTGCGATAAGCCCATAGTGCATCGGTCAAATGAAGACTCCAATCTTTACGGTTCGGATTCACCGTCTTTTCCAAGATATGCTTGATTTTCCTATTTGCCAATTCTGCTTGCCCATTCGTTTGTGGATGATAAGCGGTGGAGACCTTGTGAGTGATACCATACTTCTTCATCAAGGCTTCAAAGATACGATTGCAAAAGTGGGTGCCTTGATCGCTGATGATAGCTCTTGGCATTCCGAAGCGTGACAAAATGTTATCCTTAAGGAACTCCACCACCACCTTGGCATCATTGGTACGCGTTGCAATTGCTTCAACCCATTTTGATACATAATCTACCGCCAACAAGATGTACAAATTCTCGAAAGAAATAGGGAATGGTCCCATGAAGTCAATGCCCCAACAATCAAAAATCTCAACTACTAGAATGTTTGTTAGTGGCATTTCGTCCTTCTGAGTCACACTTCCAAGCTTTTGACAACGTTCACAAGCGACGCAAAAGTGATAAGCATCCTTGTGCAAACTTGGCCAATAAAACCCACATTGGAGCACCTTGGCGGAAGTCTTCTTAGATGAGTAGTGGCCCCCACAAGCTTTCGAATGGCAAAACTCGAGAATTCTCCGTTGATCTGAATCTGGAACACAACGGTGCACTATTTGATCTTGGCAATACTTGAAAAGATAAGGTCGTCGTATCTTCATGAAGGAAATGACGACATTCTTGAGGAGACCAATGTGGTGGTAAGAGACCCGTAGCCAAATAATTCACAATGTCAGCAAACCATGGGGTACTCGAAACGGCCAGCAACTGTTCGTCCGGGAACGTGTCCATAATCAGAAGATTCGGAGTAGGATCCTCAAACTGTAGCCTCGATAAATGGTCGGTACCACATTCTCGACACCCTTCTTATCCTTAATGGTCAAATTGAATTCTTGGAGAAGTAAAATCCACCTTATCAAACGAGCTTTGGCATCTTGCTTGGTGAGTAAATACTTGAGAGCAGAGTGGTCCGTATAAATGGTAATAGGAGCGCCACCGATCAAGTATGACCGGAATTTGTCAAGAGCGAACACCACGGCAAGTAACTCCTTTTCTGTGGTAGTGTAATTCATCTGCACATCATTCAACGTCTTGCTTACATAATGAATCACATAAGGATGCTTGTCCTTCCTTTGTCCCAAAACAGCACCTACAGCATAGTCGCTTGCATCACACATAAGCTCAAATGGGAGGCTCCAATCGGGTGGTTGCACGATAGGAGGAGAAGTGAGACTATCCTTCAACTTGACAAATGCTTGCTCACATGCAGGAGACCACTCAAACAGTACATCCTTGGCAAGAAGATGGCACAAGTGTTGAGAAATAGCACTAAAATCCTTTATGAAACGTCGATAAATCCCAGCATGCCCCAAGAAAGAACGGATGTCTTTGACACACTTCGGAGTAGGGAGATTCCCAATTAAATCAACATTGGCCTTATCCACCTCAATTCCCTTCGACGATACAATGTGGCCCAAAATGATACCCTGAGTAACCATGAAATGGCATTTCTCCCAGTTTAGCACCAAATTCTTTTCCTCACATCTTGTCAGAACTTTCTCCAAATTGGACAAGCAAGCTTCGAATGAGTCATTGAAAATAGAGAAATCATCCATGAAAACCTTTACAATCTTCTCGACCATGTCACTAAAAATCCCCATCATACACCTTGAAAATGTTCCCGGAGCATTGCACAAACTAAACGGCATACGTCAATAAGCAAAAGTTTCGAAGGGGCAAGTGAAAGTCGTTTTCTCTTGATCCTCTAGAGCAACTTCGATTTGATTGTAACTGGAATAACCATCTAAGAAACAATAGAATGCATGCCCGGCTATCCTTTCCAAGATCTGATCGATAAATGGCAAAGGGAAATGATCCTTTCTTGTGCTTGCATTGAGTTTCCGATAATCAATACATACCCTCCATCCCGTCTGAACACGTGTTGGCACTAGCTCATTCTCCTCATTACGCACAACTATAACCCCGGATTTCTTCGGTACAACTTGAATCGGGCTCACCCATTTACTATTAGCGATGGGATAAATGATCCCAACATCCAAGAACTTTAAGACCTCAGCACGAACTACATCCTTCATAATAGGGTTCAAGCGGCGTTGGGGTTGGCGAGACGGCTTGACATTATCCTCCAAAGCAATATGGTGAGAGCAAAGAGTAGCATCAATTCCTTTGATATCTGCAATGGTCCATCCTATAGCCTTCATATGTCTCCTCAATAAATTAATCAACTTCGTCTCTCAAAGATTCCCAAGAGAGGAGGATATAACCACATGTTAGGTCTCATTTTATCCAAGTAAAGCATACTTCAAAGTTTGGGCAAGGGTTTCAATTCCAATTTTGGTGGTTCAATGCTAGATGGAAAAACCTTCTTCTCGATTGGTGAAGCTCTTCAAATTCTTCAAACTTTGGAATCCAAGAATTCATAGCACAAGCTTCATCTTCCTCATTGAGCAATGAACACAAATAACTCACTTCAGAAGACTCGAGAAATTCAACCTCGTCGGCCGTAAGAGCAACTTCCAAAGGATCACTATAGAGCAACTCATCCACGTGTTCTTCTACAAGAGTATAAATAAGGCTCACTTCATTCACGTTCTCGTCATCCCCCATTTGACTGCCCATATTAAAATTATTGACCTCCATCTTCATGTTACCAAAGGTCATATTGAGAAGTCTATTTCGACAGTTGATAACTGCATCCGCCGTGGCTAAAAAGGGTCTTCCAAGAATTACTGGAGTAGAAGCAGTAGAAGAGTCGGTCGGATTTGTATCGAGAATCACAAAATCCACTGGATAGACAAACTGATCAATTTGCACTAGAACATTTTCCACTACTCCTCTTGGTATGTGAACGCTTCGATCGGCCAACTGAAGTGTATCGCGAGTAGGCTTCATTTCCCTCAAACCAAGTTCTTGATAAACAGAGTACGAAAGTAGATTAAAGCTAGCACCAAGATCGAGCAAGGCTTGTTCGATACGCTTCCCTCAATGGTAATCGCGATAGTAGGGCTCCCTGGATCTTTGTATTTAGGCGCGATATTTGTTTGAATGATAGAACTCACTTGCTCAGTAAGGAATATCTTCTTTTGAACATTAAGCTTGCTCTTCCGAGTGCATAGATCCTTAAGAAACTTAGCATATGACGGAATTTGCTTGACCGCATTCATAAGAGGAATGTTGATCTTCACTTGATTGAATAATTCATGCAACTCCGCATTGTAATTTGGTTTCGCCAAAGCCTTCAAACGATTAGGATATGGAGCCGGTGTTGGAATAACTTGAGGGTCCGGTACACTTTCCTTGTTCTTGCCTTTATCCTTTTCCTCTGAAACCTCCTTGCTTGCCTCCTTGGGAGATTCCCCAAGAGTTAGTGTTGAACGTTCGATAGGAGGGGGCATCAAGGTAGGTTCCGGAGGCATTACCACTTGATTATCTACCGTCTTGCCACTTCGAAGAGAAATAATAGCCTTGCTTGCTCGGGGAAAGTCACTGAAGAGCTAGCAAAGTGAAGACCTTGAGAAGTCGGGTTAGAATTCGATTGTGGATTAGGTTGAGGTTGGGTAGGAAACTTTCCTTTCTCTTGTTGTAATAATCCCACCGTGGTTGTCAACTTCCCCAACTGGTTTCTGATATCATTCATCATCTAAGTTTGTTGCTCGTTGATAGCAGTTTGACCTTGCAAGAGAGCACTAAATTGATCTTCCCAAGAACACTTTGGTGGTTGTTGGTGGAGCTGGGTAGGTGGCTGTTGAAATTGGTTTGCATGTGGGAACGGACCAGAAGGAGCAAAACCAGGCGGACCTTAAGCTTGAGGGAAACAGAAAGCATTCTGAGGTTGTTTCCAAGGTAATTGAGGAGCGGGCGGTGGGACTTGAGAAGAACTCCCTTCATTAGGTTGATTCCAACGGAAGGCAGGATGTTGACGAGTCCCCGGATTATAAGATTGAGAATAAGCGTCAAAACGTTGCACTGCATGTACTTCTGGAGCAATCCCAGTAATCACATTCTTAAGAGCAGGAATGTTGGGGCACGTCTCGGTAGAATGACCCACAATCTCACAAATAACACATTCTTCCTCCATTTGGCATACTGCTTTCACCTCCTGAGATTGAGTACTCTTCAATTCCAACTTGTCAAGCTTCCGAGCAATCTCCTCCAAACGTGTTTCAAAAGCTGTATGCTCTACAATAGAAAATTTCCATGAACCAGTAGGACCTTGATTGTACATTGCCCTATCTCCTGGATCTGCAAACTGCCAAGACTGGGTCTTCTCAGCTAGTGATTCATAGTAATCCCAAGCATCCTCTGGTGTCTTCCCCATAAAATGACCTCCACCCATAGTATCTAGAAGTTGTTACTCTCTTGGGAACACCCTGTGTAGAAATAGTTAACTCTGAGATACAACGGAAAGTTGTGATGAGGAACCGACATAAGCAAGTCCTTGTATCGCTCCCAATACTTGTGGTAAGTCTCTCCATCCCTTTGCTTGAAACTTTGAATCTGATCAATAAGTAACTTCGTCCGGCTGGCTGGAAAGAATTTAGTGGTGAAAGCATCCTGGACATCTCCCCAGTTACACAAAGATTGAGGGTTCAGAGAGTTGAACCATTGTTTCACCTTGTCCATGAGAGTGAATGGAAACAACTTCAGGCAAGCTTGATCAAGTTGCCCCGGTATTGTAACGAAAGAATGTAGAATATCCTCCAATTCTCGCCCCCGAAATTTTGGAATTATCCGAAGATACTCAGCTTTGAATTCAAACGTATTCCCAGCAGTTGGAGTCGGAATAACGATAGGTGATACTTGAGGAGCCCGTTCCGGATTCAGATAATCACGCAGAGTACGAATTGGAGCTTCTTTGGCCATTGGGCCTTTGCGATTGCGATTTAACTTGCGAGGTGGAGAGTGGGCAGGATACGCCCTGGCAATGCTACGGATTCTAGGCGGCGAAGAAGAACGATGAAGCCGATTGGAAATTGGGCTTCGATAAACAGTCATAAACAAAGACAAATACTAACTAACTACCAACAAACTACCAGACTGGAGGGGCTATGCTGCCACCTCATCTCAACAAACAGAATATGTGAGGGGTTAAGCCACCACCTCGGCTAAGCAATGCAATCAAATTTAAACCAGCTAACTAAATTAACTACGCTAAACTAAAAACAATATCGATATTTAGTCTGGCTTCGTTACACCTCAGGTTTGGTATGAAACCAGGTTAGATGTATCCACCAAACTAAATACGAACTACTAACACATAAACTACTAAACAACTACTACTACTACTAGACGAAAGCGGGATACTTACAGTGGTTTGTCGAACCTCCAAGAAAGCCATAATAAGAAATCCCCGGCAACGGCGCCAAAATGCTTCGTTCGTCGATATATCAAATAAGATCACCCCTTGCATAGGGTATAAGCGTCCAATTGAAGCATAATAATCCGGAAGACCGGGATCGTACCCACGGGAATAATTAATACGGCTTTGCTGGATTTGTAGAAGTAAGCACGATTTTCGGCTTTTAAGCAGCCAACTTTGTTTTACGTTTGCGGTGGAAAGTAAAAAAGGCTAAATTGAAAAGCGAATAAATTAGGATAAGAAGCAGGTTAGGTCTAGGAATTACTAACACCCACAACTCGAGTTGAAATACATTTTTCACCCAATTACACGGTTTAAGATACTCAATTAAGGTTCCCAAATCGGAAAATAAGATGGTTCGATTACCAAGCTAGCTCTAGAATTTATTTAGCAAATGCCTCGTGCGACAGAGCTCCAAGCATCATGTGTGATAAGTAGACAATGCTCTTACCTACACATGATCAAGGGGGTTAACACCTTAGCAATTTGACAAATAAATCCGAACCCCACATCGATTTTCGAACCAAAAATTAAAATTTTATTGGTGAAAAATGCAATTTTTACTCAAGCTATGAGGTGCTAATCACCCCATGACCTAACCTTAGAAAACTACTCACACATATTTTATGAAGATAAAAGCAAGCAAAAATCTATTAAGCATAATTGAAATAACAACGCTAGAAGAAAATTAGATTAAACGATAGATCGAAGTAGCGGCTACAACTTTAATGAAGACAAAATTAACAAAAACTAATTAAGTAAAGCAGGAAATTTAAAATTAAAGTGCTGGAAAATGAAGAACAATGAAGAAAAATTCAAAATCTAGATCTAGATCTAAAATGATGCATTCAAATCTATTATACTTGTTTGTACAATGACGTCACGGGCTTTTATACTCCAAGGTACGCGCACGGAATATTCTTCAGGAGATCCAAAAATCCTTCTCCTAAGGCTCTCGGTACCAATGGCAACGGCCTTATGCTGCTGAGCTTAGGTGCTCGATACCGATTGGATAAATTGAGTTCTACCGATGCCGAGCTTGCTGATGGCTGTCATTGAATCAGCTCGGTACCGATGGACACTGGCCTGATCTATCGATGCCGACGTGGCTTCAAGGTCTCTGATGATTGGCTCGGTACCGATTGAATGTAATTCATGGTACCGATGCCGACGTGCTTAAGTCCAACCCTTGGTCATTTGCTCCGCCTTGCCAATTTGAGAGCTGTCGGGTCACCTTGCCTTACCCATTGGGTCTTAAAACTTTGTTATTAGGTGATTTCCTACAAAACAAAACCAATACACCTCGCGAGCAGAAAGCAATCAAAACAACTAAGTTTAAGCGATAAAATAAACTAAATAACCAGCGCACCCTCTATTGCATAATCGGGTGCTTATCAATTATCATTCAGCATCTCCATCTCAACAACTCTATACTCACCATCACTATCACCCAGCGACTTCGTGCTCGTCACTGCTTAGGAACTCCATGTCTTGCTCACTATCAACATCTCTATGAACTGTATCTACTCACTGCCATCAAGCTATCCATCGGCTCTACGCCCATAAGCTTACCGTTTCAAGCTCCGTAATTGTATTCCAAGTCACTCAGCAGCTCCATGCTTGCTATCTCATACCCACTAGCTCCGTTCGACAGCTCCATGCTCGCCAAGCTTAGTAGAACCGCATGCCTCATGACTCTGTGCTTACTATCTCGATGTCCCAAGTAGCCTCATACTTACTCACCATCATCAAAGCAACTCCGTCTTCACAACTCTGTAACCCCTGGCCACCTAGCAGTCCAGCACTCATCAGGATATTCAGTGGCTCCACGTCCATAAGCTTACTGCTTCAAATCCCTCCACTTCAGCAACTCCATTATCACCATCAATAGCTTTATATTCGACAAGCTCTGTGCTCAAGTCACTTATCACTGCAAAAGCTCAGCTCCATGATCACTACTATCAAACCATCTTTGTGGCTCTATGCCCGTACTCATTATCACTCAGCAGCTCTATGCTTACCATCTCTACAGCTCTATGCTTGCTCCATACTCCATACATAGCACTTCAAGCTCCGCAAACACCATAGCCCCGTGGTCATTATCTCCATGTTCACCATCTCAGCGGCCCTGTGCTCAGTATCTCACCATCTCAATGGCTCAATGACCTATGCTCGCTATCATAATCATCCAGTGGCTTTATGCCTACTCACTCAGCGGAAGAATCTATCTTTCGGCTGTAACATTGATTTCACAGCCTCAACTTCATTCTTTCATCTGTGAAACATGTTGCTTGAAAATCTCTCTGAGAGATTGATTCCTCGACAGCCAGCCCAATCCATTACTCGGACGCCGGATCCTTTGCTCGGCTGCCAGATCGTCTATTTTCCAGATTGCGGAATGTTCTGTCAATCGTTTGATCCGATCACCAAAACCCTAACAGCCAAATTTCGATGCGTTTGGGCTACGAAAGCAGATTCGTCTAGAGATCTTCTAACCTTATACTACCTTATTGATTCAAGTCATTTGATTGGCCGGAGTGAGTCACCAATTGCCTATATAAAGAGGCACTTAGGGTTCCGAAAATACACCCCACAAAACCACAATACAATAATTCACATCATCAATCATCCTCTTTAGCCATGAAACTTTGCATACATACTCTCTCATACCCTCTCTACAAAAGCCCTAATCTTTCGAAGGCAGCCGTAGTCCGACGATCAAACCCCGAAGTTCAAACCCTAACCCTAGGGTTTTTGAGAAGCAAGTCAGTCAATCCCCTATAATCCGAAGCAATCATACAACTGAGGGATCAAGGTGTTGAGGCCCAGGGGCCTGTGGTTTTATCTTTTTCTTGTCTTTATACAGTAATCGTAGCGTATTGATTTTTTGCTAATCATTTAGTCTGGTGTGTGGAAGAACATCGGCTGAGGCATCCATCCCTTGGCCGATATATCAATCCAGTGGGATCCCTCGGCCGTGACATCTATTCACCGACCGACAGATCCATTTCCTTGGGACAGCCTATTTTGTTCCTTTATTTCTGATGCATGCTTTCTAATATCGTTTTGGCTCCCCTTATGAACTGCTAAAGGCTAAAATCAATTTACGTGTTTAGAGTTAAATAAAGCAAGTATTAATCATATGTCGAACAAATTATGGGTCAGTCTCACGACTAGGCAAAGAGGGGTGCCTAACACCTTCCCCTTATTGTACTTTTGGCTCCCGTACCAGGAATCTCTATTTGTTTTTCCTAAGCTTTTATAAACTAGGTGGCGACTCTATTTTGATGATAATCGCTATCGTGTGGCGATGTTCCTAGCCATGGGAATATCCACGATCTTGGTTTATGAAGTAGAAAGCAAACAAAAACAATGATCAATCTGTATGGCGATACCTCGCTTGGGAGGTGTCTACAGGTTCCATGCAGTTTTTTGGGTTTGTTGTATTTTATTTTCTTTTGTTAATTTCTGTATTTTTGGATCGGTAGTGTCCTCTCTTATTGTACTGTGTTTTGCTTATATATAAATCGAGTTTACTTTCTGGTAAAAAAAAAAAAGTTTGTCTCCTCATGTTTTAGTTATAGAATTTCAACAAAAGCAAGTTGAGTATTAACAATTCGCTATTGATTAACTAAAGAGAGAGAAAAGGTGATTCAATTTACAAATATTATGGTGATGATGCGTGAGATAAGAGTGACATTAAAGAGTGCGTAAGTAGTTATGTACTTCCAAAATGCATTTTTGTGTGGTCAATAATTAGTTAGTGCTATGTGGCACGATTTGAGCCCTTTGTTGAGGGCGTAATATACGCCCTTAAAAGTTGGTGTATTGAAGCATTTCCCTTATGATATACGCCCTTAAAATGGGATGTGTATTGAAGCATTTCCCCAGTGCCATATATGTAGCATGCAACACGGCTCTCGATACTAACACTGACATATAAATCTCAAAAATGTTAAAAGGACATGATATGTTTAATTAGAAAAAATATTCGTGTAGTTTATTATACAAATGAAAAAAAGCTTTTAATTACAATAATAATATCATATATTTGTTTTCGACAGTTGTTAGAACATAATTTAGTAATCTATTTTTACAAAAATTGCTAATATCATTCAAACATGTCTTTATATTATATCGTCGTCATAACATGAAACCACCACAAGTGTTCACAGTTGTGCGAAGAGTGTCTGATTCTCAGTGTTCTAAAAGTGTCTTATCGTGTTTTAGAGTGTTCTCAGAGTGTCCAAATAAAAAGAGTTTAGAAAAATTATATGGGACAGTATACTTCTGATTACTTTGAATCTCAAACATTTGTCCTTAATGTTTATGTATTTGTCAATGCCCAACACGAGTAGATGACCTCTTGTAATTTGTCTGTGATCCATAGAGTTAGAGAGGCTTGAGAATTTGCTCCCTCTTGGTTAGGTCTCAAGTTTGATACCTTGTAGGTGTCGTCTATGTAAATCTATATCTATATTTAATCTATTATGCGGAAAACAGATATAACAAGGATATTGAATTCAACACATCTCAAGAACAAAAAATAGCGTACCTTTGTTGGCCATTGAGATTAGAGAGAATAAACCCCATAGGTGAAACTTTAATTCTTGGCTCACCTTTTTTTTTTTTTGGGGTAAAATAGCTTGAAATAAAAAGAGAGGAAACCGAATATACAGCCTACAAGGGGCATACCCTAGGAGGAAAAGGAAAAACAAACAAGAGTAAATAAAATTGTTGTTAATGCTAAATGGCTACATGAGCTAGTTGATATGCGATGTTTCTAATCCATCTAGTAAGAGGGAAGGAAAACAATGCCAAAGTAATAGTAACAAAATAGGATAACAGAATGTGTAGATACATTCACTTGATCCACCTAATGGCACAAAATGAACTCCTCATGAAGAGGTGGAATCATGAAGAGGTGGAATGATCATGGGGCTGCACCTCATAGAAGAGCGATCACAGTACCTGTAGGAAACTACATCAACAGTAACTAGCTGCTACCATAACAGCAGCAATCAGCAGCAGAAAACAACAAACAACAAACAACAAACAGTAGTAGTAGGTAGCTGCAGTAGCCGTAGCCAGCAAAGTAGCTATGACAATTAGAACTAATCAACAACAAAGTGAAGCTGGTCTGATAGAACAGCAACAGCAGTAAGCTTCACACATTTCAACAGCAGTTGAAGGAAACAAATACTAACTGTAGCAGAATGATAGATGGTAGCTGGAAGTAGTTCGGACAGTCCATTTGCAAATGGATGGATCAACAACAGCGGACACTACTGTTGTCACAGCTGCTAACAGCAGCAACAGTAGCAGTAATCATCAGAAGCATTTAGCTATGTTCAACAAATAGCAAGCAGCATTAAGCATCAGCAGTAAGCAAATGGACTGATCAGCATGACAGGGAGGTACAATGCAGCCACACGTTTTCTGGCAGCAGAGTAAAGAAGCAAATGTAAGCTAGGGACATGCCCCCTAGAAAAGCATAAACAATCCAAGGGACAACCCCCCAAGGATAGGCCAAAACCAAAAAAATGGTAATGAACCAAAACAGAACAATACAGAGGCAAAGCCCAGTCTGTTTAGCACTTGAATAACAACACAAATGAACTATACATGGAACTATATATACCATTACTGTTCTAAGCAATTACTTCAAAAGAGAACCAAACAGTAATCAAATGTGTTGGATGAAACCAAATAGATCCAATTAGTAGTAACAGTATGATCCGGCAAATATGAAGGTTAGTATGGTCCAGCTATCACAGCCAAACATAGAAACAATCAAACCAGGAAGGAAATCCTTGGTATGAATAAAGCTCACTTTTCTACTCCCTTGGAATCTCACAACTCCACTCTCCTTTCCAAACCAAGAGCTTGGGACCCCTTTCTCCCTCCACTGTTCCTCTCATGATTCCCCCGCTAATTATTACCTCCTCTCACAAGGAAGGTTGGGGCTCTAGCACAGAGCTCACAAGGATATACCACACAGTATAGTAAGATCACTCATTAGCTATGAAATATAAACTCAATTTATAGGTTGTAAGATAACTTCCTGAATACTTAGCAGTAATAGAAGGCCAATATATGGCTGCTTTGAATGATTTGGTAACTGAATCATGTGAGGCCAAATCTCCTAGTGATGGAAGCTGAAGGATCAAGGGGGACAGCTGTGAGGCTGAACCCCCTTGAATTGTGACTTTTGGGATCTTCTGACTCACATGTGAGTCCAACCTTCTGATAATGGAAGTTTATAGAATCAAGGGGTAAACCCCTTGAACATTGACCTGCAAATGTAATCATGTGAATAGTTGGAACTTGCCATTCTAACTATAATGTTTAAATTAATCATGAATATTCCACATTGAGAGTAGATGAGAAGGACCCTTGAATTTAGATAAGGACAACAACCTGCATCTAACGTCATTTGAAAATTTGTTAGCAACCACTCCAGTTGGGCAACTAAGATTCTGGAACTTTCTATGGTTCCTTTTAATCCAAACTTGGTGGACATAGACTGTGAAAACAAGTTTAGCAATTGTGACGACCAAAGATTTACCCTGTAAAATGGACAACCTACTCACCCACTGCTGCCAAGATGTCAATCCTGGCATATGAGGAGTCTTTGGGGAAAGAATACCCCTAATCTATGTAGCCACGGGGCACTCAAAGAACAAGTGATCATGGGACTCTACACCCAAACACAAACTACAGATGGATGTAGATTTCATGCCAAACATAACCAACCTGTCCTCAGTAGATAGCCTATTAAGAATGGCCATCCATGAAATCACATTGCACCTATGAATGTGACTTGAAAACCATACCACTTTATACCAAGTGATCGTAGGAAAGTGTGTCCTCAAATGATCCCATAGGGATGAAATGGTAAATTTACAGATGCATTGAGAGTCCATATACATCTATCCCCAATGGAATCATTGACGGGAACATTTTGTAATTCAGATCTCACATCATTGAGATCAGGAGCTTGGGTCATTGGGAGGGCCCATTGATTGTTCCTAATGATAACATTGATAGTGGCATCCTTGAGTAGTCCTGAATCATATATAATTCTAGGCCCAAATTTTGGCAAAAGGAGGCCATGAGGATGCCAGTTGTCAAACCACAAAGATGTTGATTGGCCATCTCCAATTTTATACTTGATGTGGAGCTGAATGAGTGGTCTAAGGTTAAGGATTTTCCTCCAAATCTAGGAGGGATCACTTGGAGTTTTAACACTCTAGAAACTCTTACCCTTAAGTAAGTAAGACTTCACCCATTGGCACCACATAGATTGCTCCCCACCAGAGATAAGGAACCAAATATGCTTGGCTACAGCTACCTTGTTCCAAACCTCCAATGATTTAAAGCCGAAACCACCTTCCTTAACAGGAGAACAAAGATGTTCCCAAGAGACTTTGGCACCTGTTTTCTTAAGGTCAGGACCTGACCAAAAGAAAGACCTAAGGATGGATTCAACCTCTTTAATTACCTTTTTATGGATAATAAATAGAGATCGATAGGTTTGCATTGAAAACAGAATAGATTTTATTAATTGGATTCTTCCAGCATAAGACAGGTACCTATGTGTCCATGATTTAGCCTTGGCTAAAATCCTATCAACCATGACTTTCCAGTCCGTGTGCTTAAGTTTGGTGGACAGAAGAGGCATCCCCAAGTACCTTACTGGTAAAGACCGCTCCTGGAAACCTAGATTATTTCAATATGGATGCTTTTGTGGAAGGATTAACACTAGAGAAGAAGACATTACTCTTTGCAGGGCTTGGAGATTGTCTTAAACCTTTCTGCCCAGGAATGTGCCCTATAGCCTCCCCATTGAAACACAAGGAGTAATTAGCTGTGGAAATACAAGCTTTCAAAAATTGGATCATCTTAGGATTGAAATTCATAGAGGCAAGGACATCCCAAAGGAAATCCCATCTGACATTGTCATACGCTTTCATAATATCCACATTCATGGCACACCTAGAAATGGAGGAAACATAAAAAGTGTCTTCAAGATCTATCTAATGACCTGTCTCTAAAACCAAGCGATAGGTACCAACAGCTACCACCTTAGCTTTGAGACGGTTCCCCATATAAACAAATCTCTCACTTTCCTCTGATTTTCGGGTTGAAAGGTATCCCTGCAAGAAATTCGTGAGTCGTAGCTCCAGAATCTATCCACCAAGTATTAGAAGGAACTTCAGCAAGATTTGATTCGTAACATACAAAAGAAAGATTATTACCTTTCTTTTCGAACCAAGCCTTATGCTTGTTGGAGTCCTCCTTCACATGTCCCTTACTGCCACAAAAGTGAAACTTGACAATGAAACCATTATGAGCCTGACTACTTTTCTCAGGTTCACTAACTTTCATTGGTGAATATTTTCTCACTTTACCCTTTTCTTTCATAGCAACTTGAGTAGCTGCCAATGCAGTGTGACGCCTTTCCTTTCACAACAACAAAATTCGGTTCTAGCGACGCATAATAGTATGTCGGCAAAGGGTTTTGGCGAAGCAAGTCCTTGCGGCGGCATGTCGTCGGCGTTGCTTTGTCAGCAATAGTATTTGCCTACATGAACACCTCCGTCGCCAAAAGGCAGTAGATTTGGCTACGTGCTTTGCGTCAGCGAAAGTATGGTTGATGTGGGAAACGTATTACACCTTTGCCGATGTGTTTTACGTCGCCAAAAGGTAGCCTATTGGCGACACCAGTTGTTGCGTCACGTAAAGGTAGACGAAAAACACAATTTTCTTGCGCCTCCTGGGCGGGTCATCCGAGTACACAAGCCTTTGCGCACAAGGCTCTGACTACCTGCACTATACACACTTTTCATTACATATTTGGAATATCTAATATACATATATATATATATATATATATAACATTAAAATAGCAATTAAAGTTGAATCAAACGTGATTTTGAATCTTTAAACAATAAAATTAGCAATTTTGATAAACATACCCAACGACAATGTATTTTTGAGTGTGTCGCCAATTCTTGTCGCCAAAAGTCAAATTTGTTGTAGTGTTTCTGAATCTCACTTCCACCTGATCACACAAGTTTGTTAGCTCATTCAAATTCCATTTTTCCTAGGTGGCATTACAGTTGTTTGGGCTAAATTAGCTCAACCTTTGGCAAAATGATTGTGTAAAAGAATAGAATTTATCCTTTTCAAATTAACTCAAAATAGCTAATTTAATCAGGCAATTGTGTTATCCATTCGATTACCTCAATTAAGAGGATTTTCCTAAAGGTATCAATTAATAATAGATTGACGCTCTTCAATCAGAAAAGATAATTGAACATAAACAAGCTTAAATTTAATCAAAAGCAAGTTTATGTAATTACTCTTAAGATTTCGACAAGAATAATTTAGAAATATAGGCACACTTGAATTAAATCGAAAGCAAGCCTATATTCGACTTCTCTTTGGCAAGAAAAAGACAGAAAGATATAAGATAACTTGAATTTAATTAAAAGTAAGTTTACATTCAAATAAGTCTTCAAACTTGCAAAATACTAAACTATAACTAAATTACTCTAAGTCCTAAACTACTTTAGATCTCTGAGCAACCATTTTGTATGGATTGTCGATGATGAATTTTTGTCGGGGGTCTCTCTCTTCAATTGACGATGAGTCTGTCTTTAACCTACATGCTTCACGTTTTCTTTTGATGCCCACGTCTTCGTTCAATTTTGATTCAAAATGTTCTTCATTCCCTCCAAAAAGATGGTGGTAAAGGCCTTCGAATAGTTTCTTGACTTGGTCTTCTCAGAAAACTCTTCTCTTTCCACGTTCGTTGATGCTGATCGTGGTTAACTGGGTTCCTGCTTTTGTGCAACATGAATTAGTACTTTGAAATAATCTATTTAGATGATTTGCTATAAACATATCCAATTTCCCTTGATGAAATGGTACTTTAATGACACCGTTCATGGTTTGAAGAATTAATCAGTGGTTGTGCTTAATTATCATCTTAATACCTATCCTTGATGACCAAAAGTGGTTGTTTCCAATCTAAACGATACCGTATAGTACTAAAATAACATCATTAACCCTTTGATCTTTTATATCTCAGGTTTAATTACGACGTGTTTTGATTGGGTGATACACTATTTGGTGCCACATGTAATTTTCTTGTTGGGTGGCAGATTTTAGGATGTAAACACACCCCCTGCATTAACATCTTATTTAAAGTAATTAAATAAGTGTTAATGGCAATTACCCGTGTATCCTATGAATAAGGATGCATGGGGCATGGAAAAGATTTGTTTCCATGCACGTCTTTTGAGCTTCCCAAAGCTGAATGCATTCCTTCATTTAATTCGTCTATAAATAGTGATCATTACTGGGGTTTAATAGATCACATTGTCTTCCTTATCCCTTCGAAATTGAATTCCTTTTAACAACAAGTCTTTTAGCCATGGACTCTCTTCCAGAAATCAACTTTGTTCTAGAAAACCTCAATGCCAAACCTAACACCCCTCAAATATCTCCTTCAAATTCCTCTTGTATGTTGGCTGGCAAAATTCTTTTTGACCGAATTTTCCATGCCTCTTCCCCCTTTCCTTAGGGTTAGGAAGCCTCTTCCACTCTTTCAAACTCTATCAACGAGTCTAATTGGGAGACCTGGAAAGAAGACCCTGTTGACACCAATGCTGGTGTTATTTTGGTCAAATTCGACCAACTTGACTCTACTCCCAATAGGTTTCACCACTTTCGATTGCAAGTTAGTTCTTGCATCTCTCAAGTGGAGACACTACGCATATGGGAATGCTAGAGTCTATATATTCTTCTCTCAAATTCTCTCTTTACCTCAAGCAAGAAGAGAACTACCTTGGGCAAGCCCTTTACTGTGACTTTAAACGTCAGGCCCAAAATCAGAGAACTTTGTGGCTCACAGAGGTGAAGACCCTGCATTATCCTGCTGACTGCGAAGAGTCAAACGACCCCACTCCTCCCTCAAAAGAGCCCAACTGGTTTGGGGAAATGGCCAGCTTTGCCAACAATCTTCCTCATTTTCAGTTGCACTATGGCTATTCCATATTTCCTTTTGACAAAAGCAAAGCCCTACAACTCCTTGCTGCTTTCTCTTTCTTGGATATTTCTATCTTGGAAGAAGAAGTTCCATTAACTAACTTCAAATAGGCTTGTGAAACACTTGTCCTCTGCACTATTCCTCATGCGGTTTCCTATCAAATCCATTGCTTTTTAGATTTTCTTCCAGTGATCAGGATGCAGCTCGAAGCCAATGCTGTTGCTTACACTTTCAATCAAGATCTCCAAGATTTTGATCTTACCAAAGAGAGGATTGAGAAGCTGCATAACCAGATTGAGAGCTTCAAGTTTGAGTCCTTCGAAGTGGTGCCTTTGAAGGCGCTTCAAGAGGATGCAGGGGAAGTATCCAAGGAAGGAAGCTCAACTCCAGAGGAAGGCTAAGGCTTTGGTGCTTAGCTTTAGGCCTCTTTTGGAAAAGAAGTTGAAGTTGGATGCTGAGGACACAAGGAAAATGGAGATGCAATTTCTCCAATTTGCATGGACCAAAGTCCACAGCCTTGTTACTTAGTCTTTTCCTCACTATTTCGAGAATAAGAAGGCTATTTCCCAGCACCCAGACCCTTTGAAAGCCTAAACTATCTTTGTTTATTATTTTCTATTAGTAAGAATTTAGTATTTCCCTTTGTTTCTTTTGTAAATATGCAATTTTCATTTCTTGTAAATATCGTGAGTTTGGTTAATGAAAATTCCCTTTGCATAATTATGTTAATATTTCATCTGACAATGAGGGCTCTGAAACACCTAATATTTATTCAGAAAGGATAAAATACCAAAAAAAGGTATTTATTTCAATCTCCTCTTGTCGATTTAAAGGCCACACTGATAAATCATAGCTATTGGACCATTTTGGCCCAATTTATTTTTATAATTCCTCTGGACCCAACCCAAATTTCAAAATCAGGATCCAATATCCTTCCATGTGTTGCAGTTGAGAAATTCAAACTTGATTTGCTTCTAAAACCCTGAACGTATTTAACTTGGGGAACTTCAAATTCTCCTCTACTCCTTCTGAATTCTTTCTGAAATTATTGCACAAGTCTCAACTTCATCATCTCCATTCTTCCTGCAACTTCAATGGTGTATCAAATTCACGTTGTCGAGAACCTTGGCCAACCCTCTTATGCTCTTCGGCGCTTAATCACTAAAGAACTCTCAAGGGCTCAGGCTCCTCAAAGTAATCTTTCTGATACTATCTTCGTCCCTAATCCTCAATCGTTGGAAACCCCTATCTTAGAGCCTGTGTTTGATGAACTTCCATTGGCTTTTACCTTTCATTACCCAGTCTTAGAAGAATGAAAAATCCTTCGAGACAACGATGATTTGGATTGGGTGCACTGGCCAAAAAAAAAATTTGTTTGTTAGCCCGTGTTCGATACCAATTGGTTCTAGTGGACGAAGCGTATGTTCACTAAGAAAAATGATCATTTGATGAAGGTTGGTCTCCAAGACCTTCTTCGTCTGCTTCAAAATGGTATCCCTCAAAACCCTAGCCTTATCCATGCAGCCCTGGCTTTTTGGGATCCTTCCTTTAGTTGTTTTCGTTTTAACTGTGAGATGATGGCTCTTAGGGCTTTTTCCTTATGGCCCTTTGTTTGATATTACCGCCACTTCCTCTATATCTTTCTCCTTTCCAAACCTAACTTGTAACGCCCCGAATTTTGGGTACGTTAAAAAGACAATTTATTGATAAAATCTGTAACGCCCTGAATTTTGGGTACGTTAAAAGGACATTTTATTGATAACATCAAATGGAGTCTGGCTCTTATTACAACAAATACTCTGACAAGAGTTCAATATTTTACACAAATGAAGGGGGTTCTAAGGTTCCTAACTACAGCTCCTCCTTCTTCTCCATCCTAGCCACTCCTCAGCTCCAAAAGCCTCCACGGTGATCTGCTTACCCTGATCATCTACAAAATCTGACACATTATACCGGCGTCGCCACCCATATAATATGTCAGGGTCACCAAAAAGGCAACACCGTGAGCTACGAAAGCTCAATAGAAAAATCCCATACCCGCTAACCCATACTTACAAACAATAGGAAATAACACATCAATTTCCACATGATATATATATACGCAGCTAACAATGACACATCCACATTCGTTAATCAACTTTCGTTGGTGTCCAAGAGTTTCGTGTTTCTCCTACGTGACTCATCATAGACTGTGTCAACTGTTTCATTTACAAAACAATCTTTCAAAATCATTTGTTTACACACCCAATCTTTTAAAATCATTTGCATTGGCTCCGTACCGCGGATAACAAAGCTACACACCCAATCTTTTTAAAATTGTTTGCATTGGCTCCATACCGCGGATAACCAAGCTACACACCCAACCTTGGTTCCGCCGCGCCGGGTTCCCAAGTATCCTCACAATGGTTCCGCTGCGCCGGGTTCCCATTGGCACACAAAAATATTTGCATTGGCTCCGTACCGCGGATGACCAAGCTACACACCCAACCTTGGTTCCGTCGCGCCGGGTTGCCAAGTATCCTCACAATGGTTCCGCCGCGCCAGGTTCCCATTGGCACACAAAAATATTTGCATTGGCTCCGTACCGCGGATGACCAAGCTACACACCCAACCTTGGTTCCGCCGCGCCGGGTTCCCAAGTATCCTCACAATGGTTCCGCCGCGCCGGGTTCCCATTGGCACACAAAAATATTTGCGTTGGCTCCGTACCGCTGATAACCAAGCTACACACCCAACCTTGGTTCCGCCGCGCCGGGTTCCCAAGTATCCTCACAATGGTTCCGCCGCGCCGGGTTCCCATTGGCACACAAAAATATTTGCATTGGCTCCGTACCGCGGATAACCAAGCTACACACCCAATCTTTTAAAATCATTTGCATTGGCTCCGTACCGCGGATAACTAAGCTACACACCCAATCTTTTTAAAATTGTTTGCATTGGCTCCGTACCGCGGATAACCAAGCTACACACCCAACCTTGGTTCCGCTGCGCCGGGTTCCCATTGGCACACAAAAATATTTGCATTGGCTCCGTACCGCGGATAACCAAGCTACACACCCAATCTTTTAAAATCATTTGCATTGGCTCCGTACCGCGGATAACTAAGCTACACACCCAATCTTTTTAAAATTGTTTGCATTGGCTCCGTACCACGGATAACCAAGCTACACACCCAACCTTGGTTCCGCCGCGCCGGGTTCCCAAGTATCCTCACAATGGTTCCGCCGCGCCGGGTTCCCATTGGCACACAAAAATATTTGCATTGGCTCCGTACCGCGGATGACCAAGCTACACACCCAACCTTGGTTCCGCTGCGTCGGGTTCCCAAGTATCCTCACAATGGTTCCGCCGCGCCGGGTTCCCATTGGCACACAAAAATATTTGCATTGGCTCCGTTTTGCGGATAACCAAGCTACACACCCAACCTTGGTTCCGTCGCGCCGGGTTCCCAAGTATCCTCACAATGGTTCCGCTGCGCCGGGTTCCCATTGGCACATAAAAATATTTGCATTGGCTCCGTACCGCGGATAACCAAGCTACACACCCAACCTTGGTTCCGCCGCGCCGGGTTCCCAAGTATCCTCACAATGGTTCCGCTGCGCCGGGTTCCCATTGGCACACAACCTCACAATGGTTCCGTTTTTCCCGGATCCCATTGGAACACACACAAAACACACACCACACAATGGGCTACCACGTCCGGCCACATTGTGGTTTTCACAATCCACGCAATGGGCTACCAAGTCCGGCCACATTACGAGTTTTCATACACACAACGGGCTACCAAGTCCGGCCACGTTGCGGTTTTCAAAACAGTTCAACCTTTTCAAACGTTTCTTTTGCACACGCACACGACTCACATAATGTCTCCCAAAATCGGTCATTATGTAGTTTCAAAATATTTCCTTCCTCGGAAAACATTTCTTTTAATGAACCACACCCTAGGTGTCATGTTTCTACTTTCTCGGTTCTCGTGTCTCGTTTACATATAAAGACTCCGCGGTAGGACAAATGTAAGCAAGAATCATCCTAACAAGATCATCCAATTCTATATTACTCATCACGCTTAATTACTACTTATAGCATAACGCCACATGTACGGACGCCTTTGGAGTGTATCACTTATGCTTATTCAAAGCACAACGCCACATGTACGGACGTCTTTGGAGTGAAATCACTTATGCTTAATCACACCACAAGTAATACAAGCAACTTATATATATACATACTCATAATCATCTTAAAGATTAAAATACGAATACTTATAAACAAACGATAAGTACGTAAATAAAGATAACCTACTTTATACTTGAGTAAGTAAATAGGAAGTAAGTAAGGATTTCCTTACAGTTCTTCTAGGCGGTAGTCGGTTACGGAAGGTACGTTGGTGGTCGGACGGAGTAACTCCCTACGGTGGTCTCCGGTAGCTTCGAAAGAGAAGGGTTTCTCTCGAAACTTCTACTTGACTATTACTACTACTACTTTTGGATCGAGAGGGTGGTCGAGTGGCGGTTTAGTGGCGGCCTAGGTTGAGTTTCTTGAAGAACTCAAGAACTACTCAAGAACATGAAGAACAAAAGAAAGAACAAAGAAAGAACACAATTTTTCTAGAGAGAGAAGTTGCTAGGTGAAGGTGTGAGTTCAAATGCTTGGGATGGCTTGCTATTTATAGGCCAAGGCATGCCCTCTTCCTCTCTCCCAAGGCCGGCCCCCCTCTCTCTCACCATACCTCACACTTTGACACTTGTCAAGCATTTATGGAAGGTCAAAGTCTAAACCCTAGGTTTGCATGGCTAGGTTAGGCTAAAGGTAGGTTTGCATGGCTAAGATTTGTACCAAGGATTTGATTATGGAAGATTTGTTAGAAACAAGGAGACAAGGGTACAAGATTTGGTCTTAAACAAGGCATAGAAGTACAATGGGGAGTTAAGTTTGGTTAGGGAAAAGATTCTCCAAGGATGGAGAAAGATCAAGGAAGGATCATGGAAGGTCAAGAAAGTACAACAAAATCTCTCCCTCTCTCTCTCCTATCTCTCTCTCGGCTCTCTCGCTCCCTCCCTCTCTCTCGGCCTCTCTCTCCTCTCTCCCTCTCTCAGCCTCTCTCTCCTCTCTCTCTCTCTCTCTCTCTCTCTCTCTCTTGCAAAGGTACACACACACACACACATATATATATATATATATATATATATATATACTTATGTACTATAACCAAGAAAGAATAAATACAAAGTACCAAGTACAAGATTTTCCAAATCAAAAATCCTTTTAAAGAAATACAATTAGGCACATGTTGATTAAATAAATAAACTAGGGTACTTTGTAATCTAGGAAGATCAACTCCCCAATAATTAAATCCAATTGGGTACAAAACCCTAATACAAAATAATAAAAAGGTACTTAGGAGAATAATAGGCTTTAAAGGCTACGAGTACTTTCAAAATAAAATTTTGGTACTTCATCACATGGGCAATTAGGAAAAATGACTAGTTTAATAAGCCCATGTACTTGGTGAAAGAATAACTCTATTACCCAATGGATAATAAATACCCTAACTTTTATTATCCAATGGACAATAATAACTAGGGAACTTTTTATAATAAAATAATCAAAAAGTACTTTAAAACAATTATAAAAGTCCATTCAAGTACTTTTGCTCAAAACCCTTTTAATATAAAGAATTGGGTTTCTATTATCCAATGGATAATAGTTCCCCTAACTTTTATTGTCCAAAGGACAAAGAATAAAAGGAAACTTTTATATTAAAATAATCAAGGTTGTCCTTTTAAAGCATGTGACAAAAGCCCTATATTAAATATAGGTGTGGTACCAAGTACCCCAATTAAATAAAAAGGCTAGGATTCTCTCCATTTAAATAATAATAAAGTACAAGTCAAATCAACTTTATTGGAAGGTTCCCTTGTCACATCGGTACTTTATTTGGTCAAAAGACTCTATTATCCAAGGGTCACTAACTTCCCTAACGGTTATTACCCAATGGATAATAATTCTCCTTGCGGTTAATAACCTTTGGACAAAAGAGTACAAGTACCATTTATTTTAAAATAAGATTTTGAAAGACTACATGTACTTTTCTAATAAAAAGTTTATTATCCAATGGACAAAAATTACCCTTGTGGTTATTAACCAATGGATAATGGAAGGGTGGGGGAATCCCCAATAAACAATGCATACAAGTACTAGCACATGTTTTTTTATAAACCATTAAAATACTATCTCTTGTACTTTACCAAAATATTTAAATGGGGGGCCTATTGTCCAATGGACAAAGATTACCCTAACCATTATGGACCAATGGGTAAAGGCAAAAGGTTCAAAAGGTTCTACTAATAACTAAGTAAGTCGGTTGCTCGGTTCCTCCAAGTAGTCGGTTAGAAACTAACTTAATTGGTCAAGTAGGGTTTCTAGTCGAGAGTCAATCAATGACCAAAAAAATCTAACTACGACGGAAATTAATAAGCAATCATATAGCCACACAAGAGAAAAATAAGTAATTTAAATAAAATTCAAATATTTAACGAAATTTTTATTGACCAAAATTCGGGGTCGTTACATAACTCCTTGAAATTCTTCTTACACCAAGTTTCTCACTGCTGAAATGAGAACAACTGGTGATGTTTCCGATAGAGAATTCTTTTCATATCTCCTTTATACTCTATGCAAGTATGTTTTTTGCCATGGGAGTAAAAAGGTGATGTCAGAGATGATCCCTTTGGCTCTTCATTTCCTTAAAGGTGAGCCTTTTGATTTTGCTTCCTATTTCTTGGGCCATGTGTACAAAGTTGGCTCAGACTGTCAAGAAAAAGGTTTAATGCACCCGTCTTATGGGGGACCAATTTGTTTCTTCCAATTGTGGCTTTTGGCATATTTCCAAGAGTTCAGCACTTCTCTCCCTCAACAAGTTCATATACATGGTGACAAATTTGCTATTCCTTCTTCCGAACCACTTTCTTTGGTAGAATATCTCTGTTTCTTCTCTACCATATCAAAAGAATGGTATGCCAGCAAATTTATCCCTTTTATGATATTAGCATTGGCCCTGACTAGTTAAGGAAAATCATGAGCAACAAAGGTGATCTCTCTATTTCTGATGCTTGGGGAAGCTTCCTGGTATGTAGGGAAATCCACGTTGGAGTCTATTACCAAACTTTGAACAAATATCATGTGGAGACATACTGCCCTGCCCAATTTGTCAGGCAATTTGGTATGGTTCAAGCAGTCCCTCTTCCCTATGTGGGCACTTCCAACATTCCTATCCACAAACGTCTCAAACTTGGCCAAGACAACACCAAGAACTTTAATCTTATAGTTGGGAATGACAAGAGAAGATTTGTACCTCAAGATTTCACTATCAATCCTTCGACCACTCTCAAATTTACTCAATGGTGGCACAATTCGATGGTTGTTTAAACCGGTACTTATCTTGCCAAGAAATTTTTGAAATATATAAATTCTCCCCCCTCTACCTCCAAGAACATAGCTCTTGAAGGTTCTCAAACCATTTTTGATGATGGTTTCAGGGAATTTGATCAAAGTGATGGGGAGAAAGAGGTTGAACAACCAGCACCAGTTGCTGCCATCCTTCTTTAAGTAGTTCCTCCTCTCACCACATTCAAGAGGAAAAGACACACTAGGGCTTTGGTGTCAATTTCAGAAGGTACAATTTCTGACTTTCGACCTCTAAATAACATCTTTCTTGTCAATTGCTATTCTATGTTACCACTTGAGGCTGTCAAAGTGTTTTTAGAAAGCAAAAGGTAGTGCAAGGAACACTTACTTAGCTTACCTCGAAGCCATGCTTTCTTCCTTTCTTTCTTACTTTGTATTGCTAACCTTAATGAAATAAGTTCTCATTTGAGATTTCTTATGGTATCTTCAGAACAAAGTAAGACTCTTTCATCCCCAAAAAGAAGGAAAGCCCTTATTAGTGATTTGGATGATGAAACTGTGGGTCTTTCTGGGGTTGGTAGAATGACTAGAAGTAAACAAGTAGCAAAAGAACAAGAGAAAGCAAAAGAGGAAGAAAAAGAAAGAAAAGTAGAGCTTGATGACGATGCTACAATTAGCAGTTTTGTTAGAAAGAGACCTAGTCACAGGTCTTCATTAGCTCAGCCTTCCAATACTTCTCCTTCTCATCATGTACGAAAATTTTCCTTTTGAACCCCAATTTAGGTTGTATCTCCTTATGTCTCTTACTATATATTTCTCCTTATTTCAAAGTCCATCCCATGAGGCCCCCTATTGCTGAACCAATAATTGAGGATAATCCTGATGCCATGGTTGATCTAAACCAAGTTGGGAATCCTGAGGATTCTATTGAGCCTTCGAATCCTGGTTCTTCAAGCATAGAGAATCCTGTTGATTCTCCTCTTATAGTACCTAAGATTCTAACTCCAGAATCTTTAGAGACTCCCATTTCCCAGGTAAAAATATTGTCAAACTCTCTTTTAGAGTTTTAAGCTTCAAATTATTAATTATTTTTACTTGTTTACTAGGATTTTGATAAGAGTGTGCATGCCCCCACCGAGATTTCTCTTCCAACAGTTGATACTTCAACTATTGAAATTAATGTACAACTTCCTTTGGAGGAATCTACTCCCTTAGAGACTCATCCTTCTAAGGTCACTGCACATATCATTCAAGAAAACACCATTCCAACAGAGGTATTTTCTTTTTCTTTTTTTATTCCTGGAAAGCTCCTTAGAAAGCATTTGACTTATTTAGGCTTGTATGAAACAGGATACCACCTCGGGTTTAAACCTTAACAGCTCTAGCTCTTCCCTCATGGCATCTCCTTTTACTGTCCTTTCCTTTGACACAAGTGTCTTTAGTTCGAAGGTCAAAGCTTTCTGCAACAGGATTTTTTTGCCAGCTCAACCTCCAATAGTGTTGTCTCCTCTGGATGAATTGAAAGTTCTATTAAACCCTCCCTTTTTGAATCTCAAATCTACTTTTTTTCCAAGAGGAGGCTTAAGAACTGGCTGAGATTCATCGGGGGTTTGCCACATTGGACTTCTCATATCCTTAATTGAGCACCAGCTATGGAACCAGTTTGAAATATGTTGCCAGGCTTTGGCTCATTTGAAGCCAAATAATTCAGAATTTACTCAACAACTTCAACATAAGGTTTCAAACATTCGAAGTGCATAAGGTTTCAGGCTTTTGCACTTCGAAACCTGCTTAAATAATTCTTAATGATAGACAAAGTATACTAAAAGAGCATACTCATTCGTACCCACTCATTTGTTACTTCCTAATACTGCTTTGAAGTGTTTTGAATCTCTCAACTACTATCTTTGGTCTTAAATGCTTTTAACCAATATATTAATTATTAGAGACTATTCACCAGCCCTCTATGAGTAAACTTACATTACTTATGACGTAAGGGGCTTCCACTGCCTTTTGTCTTTTCATCTTCAAGACTTGTACGTGTCCATTAATAAGCAAAACACGCTGATCAATTTCTGACCCTTCAAATCTTGGCCTATATAAATGCCCAACGAAAGTCATCAGTGATCACTTCGTCTCTTCAACTTTATTTTCTTCTTCTCTCTCAAGATATTCATCCAGAAATGGCTAACAATCAACAAGACCCTTTTCTTGCTGATTTAATGAATGAGTTTGCCAATAAAATGGTAAAACTCATTGCTGAGCTCAAATAAGATAACCAGGCTGAGCTTCAGGCCTTTCGAAGTGAGATTAGAGAGCTTCGCGCACAACTGGTGGATGTGGAGACTACTTGCCGTCTCAACTTAGCTAGGAACTGGGATGAGCTGACTGCAACTCTGTTGGCTCATGAAGCCAAAAATCTCCTGGAGGGTGGGTCTCAATAGAGCCTCACCTTTGGGACTGTGAGGATCAGTATATAATCATTTTGGTTTCTGGGCCGAGGTCTGGCTCCCCTTTTTTTGTGTGTGCGTGTGTGTGGCCTTTTTGGGGCCAATTTTTATATAGGGATGCACCTCCCATTCTTGTGAGGTGTTCAGTATATATAAATCAAGACCTTCTATTCTTTCCCATCTCATGGTTCATTCTTTATGACTTTTCTTTCACCAAATCTTTGTTCTAATAAAAGATGAAAAATTGACCCTTCGAAAGGTTACCTTTTTTTAAATGATTCCCAAATAGAAGGAACATGAGACTTCAGATGCCTTCCATTTATCTTTCTTCGATGAACATATCCATTTAGATTTCTTAAATGACATGCTCCTCCTTTCAGAACTCTATGGATTTGAAATGGTCCAGTCCATGTTGGAGCCCATTTTCCCAATCCATCCATTCTAACTCTTCTATCTTTGATAGGTAGGATGACGTTCCAAACAAGATCTTACTCATCGAAGCTTCGAAAAACTACTCTTTTATTGTAACTTTTGGTTATTCTTGCTTTCTGTAACATAATCTGGTTCAAAGCCTTTACTCTGGCTTCATCAATATCTTCCAACTCCATATGCATGGCCTGATGATATAACTCTGTATTTAAATCATTTTGAGATGCTACTCTTTGAGATCTCACAGTGATTTCCATAGGCAATACAGCATCATGTCCATAAGTTAGGGCAAATGGAGTAGTACCTATACTAGTTCTTTTTGTATTTCTGTATGCCCATAAAGTATCTAGTAACAAGTTATGCCATATTTTTGGATTCTTATCCACCATTTTTTGGATCCCTTTCTTGATAATCTTGTTAGTAGATTTTGCTTGGCCATTTGATTGAGCATAATAGGTGCTGGTATATATTAAAGAAATTCCATGGTTATTAGCAAAAGCTTTGACCAACTTTCCTTAGAATATAGACCCATTATCTACTGTTATGGTTTGGGGATTTCCAAACCTATAAATGATACCTTGTATAAATTCGATAACATGGGATTGTTTAACTTCCTTATAAGCTTGAGTTTCCACCCATTTAGTAAAATAATCAGTAGCTACGAAAATGAATTTATGCTTCTCTAAAGAAGGAGGGTAAATCATCCCAATCATGTCCATAGCCCATTATCTGAAAGGCCATGGTTTTATTACATATTGTAAATCTATAATTGGTAAATGCTTAAGTGGCTCAATCTTTTGGCAAGCTTGACATCCTTTCACATAATCTATGCAATCTTTAAGGATAGTAGGCCAATAATAACCATATCTTCTTATTAGCCATCTCATTTTTATGCCAACTTGATGTGCTCCACAAATTCCTTCATGGACCTCAGCCATTACTTTGAATGCATTCACCTTGTTTAAACATTTTAAAAGAAGACCATCAATTCCTCTTTTGAATAACTCATTATTGTATATAATGTAGTTTACTGACTTTAACATGGTTGCTTTATCAGTGATAGCATCAAGCTTGGTTAAGTATTTGATTAATGCTTGTCTCCAATCTTCATTCTGGATTGGATGAACATCAATCTCTAATACTTTGAAGTCATTCAATCTGCTACTCAACATAGGTAAGGACTTTCTCAAACTTAATTGACAAAATTCCTTCTTATTTTCTGATAAAACCTTATAACCAGATGCTCTCTGGGCTATCTCATCGGCTTCCTCATTGAAAACCTAGGAATGAATGTTAAAGTAATCATTAAAAACTGATCTATTAATTTCTTGTCATGCTGGTAATATATTAATAGAGATGGACGAGTGCATCGAAATTCTCCATTGAACTGGTTATTTACTAACTGACAATCCCCAAAAATTTCAGCAGCATTAACTTTCAGTTTAAGCAGAATTTCATGACCTATGATCAAGGCTTCATATTCTGCTTGATTAATTGAGCACTGTCCTTCATTAATTCAAAACCCATACTTGGTTTTCAAACCTTGAGGGGACTCTAATACTAATCCTACCCCAGCCATTTGAGCTGTTTTAGATCCATCGAACCATAGTTTCCATGGTTTGATTTCAACTACAGCAGCCTCGAATGGTTCTGTCACTTTGATCTAATTAGGATGATCAACCAAAAAATTGGCCAATGCTTGTCCTTTTACTGACTTTTAAGGAATGTACTCAAGACGAAACTCTATTAAAGCCCCAATCTGTAGAGACCCGAAAAAAAAATTTAATTATTGAAATGTTTATTAATTGCTTAATTGGGAAAGTAGGATTTATTTGGTGGTAAATTGAATTGAGGATTGAAGTGAAAGGATAGAGACTTGAGAGAGTGTGTGTGTGATTTAAAGATATGAGGGTATAAATAGTGGGTGTGTGTGGTATATGAGATAATTGCATCTCCTATTCTCTCTTTCATATCCGTCCCCCCCTCCCTCCCAGCTGATTCTCTCTCTCTTTCTCTTTCTCTCTCTCTCTCTCTCTCTCTCTCAAAACTCCACTCAATTTCTCAAGAACTTCAAGAATCACCAACCCTCCGGCCTTTCATTTGCGTTCTTGAACTCAAAAATCCTTGGGTCAAACTTGAATAGAAGATTTGAAGTTCAAAGAGGATAGAACTTGCTCAAGTCTCTCGTAGATCTTGGTGTTCGTCGCGAGGTAGAGACTTCTTTACCTCTTTTATGTGTTTATATGTTGGTTTGGTGTAAGAATCGGGCTTTCATCGTCTCCCTTCGTTCATTTCAAAAGCTGTCGAAATCTACAGAAAATTGCCCAAAATCGCGTAGGAATCGATCCCTAAACTTGGGGGATCGATCCCCCTTTTCATTTCTTGTCCAGCAAGCCCAGGGATCGATCCCTGGTGATGGGGCGATCGATCCCTCACCTCTCTGTATATTCTGCTCCTTCTTCTGGCTTTTAGCCCAACTTCAAATGGCCATAACTTCTTCGTCCGATGTCTGTTTCATGCAAATTTTACATCGATTCGAAGGTCTTGAAGTTAAATTTTCATTGTCACCAAAATCACCTAAAAACTCCAAGTACACAAAAAGTTATGACCGTTATAGTGGGGGTGTGTCAGTCTCCCAACATCCATTGGCTACCCCAATGAATTTGTTTTGTCATTATGACTTCCTAGATTAGTGGATGATATTCTTGACCCATTGGCCTTCCGTTAGTGAGGAACGAATAAGGAATTGCTGAGTTGAAATTTCGTTTAAATACTTCCTATTCATTGTTGGCACTCGTGTGAATGTTTATGCATATTTGTGATAACGTAGGCATGTTGTATGAAGTCTCATCTATGAATGTGATCATGGGGGAGGCTTAAACTTGTATATTGTGTGAGAAAGCGGTTGTTTGAGTCGGAAGTTGGTTTAGGGAGTCTTGTAATGCAAAGGGTGGTAATACAGAGATTTAGACGAGTCTCGTAACACAAGGGGTGGTAATACGGTGACTCGAGTCGTTAGGGGTCACTATGACGCAAGGGGTGGTAACACGATAATCCTCGTAGTGCTATATGGTAACACAAGGGGTGAAAATACCGATGGTGGGAATTTGGGATAGCGAGTCGTGTTGAGTTGGTAGAGTGCATGAGTCTTGTGAATCATGTGACTTTTGTGATAATGGCATGTCCTTTAGTGATCAGAATGAATGTTGATACACCTAAGAGTTCGTTGTTATCTCCTGATTGAACTACATCTCCTTGTCATCTCATTTTGCACTTGACTTCATATTTATATATAGAATTGGTAAAGATTTTCCTACTGGGCTAGTGTAGCTCAACCTAATCTTTGTTTTTAGGACAAAACGCTAGACAATAGCTCGCATGCTTTGTGTGCTTGGAAGTCAAAGACTTTTTGGAAGCTATCAATATTAGTTACTTAATCATCTTTGTAATTGACTTTCTTTTTATAAAGATGGGTTGTAACTATTCATTCAAGAATTCCCTTTTGACTAAACCGTTTGTAATTTAATAACTTGTTAGTAGTCGTACTTGAGTTTATTTGGGCCGTAGTGCCAAAATTGTATAACTTAATCTTGGAGACTTGTTTTGTAAATTACACAAGTGGGAACTCTTTTGGGTATTTATCTATGTAATACGAGGATTCTTCTATGGAAAAGGATTATTTATTTATGTTGAAAATCAAGGGTGTGACAAATTGGTATCAGAGCATTTAGGTTTGAATACTTTGAGACCGTCGGGAGACTTCTACTCTCATGGGTTCAAAATGTCACGTCTTTTGAATGACATATGTGTGCTTGTGAGAATCGACCTTACTTGGACAATGTGACATTGCATTCATTATCACGTGATTGGCATGGTCATGTTGGCACGTGTAAAGGGGGGGATGTGTGGACTTGGTAGTTGTTGTATGTACTATTCAATGTTTGATTACTGCATGGTATTGATGAATGAGGTTTATATGCGATCATTTGCCTTTCGCTTACATGCTTATGTGCTTCGTGCTATGTGACGTATATGCTTGTGTGACCCTACTTGCTTAAAAATGACTTGTTTGTATTTCTGTGTGGTGTATGAATTCGGGCCTAACCAAGGGATTGGTTTGAGTTGTTAGGGTACCATGATATTTGACTCGAATCTGAGTTTGTGAACTTTTGTGAGGTTAAAGATTGTGCATGATGTACTTATTCGAGGAAGTGTAAATGGGATGTGAGGTGTTGGAGAAATCGTTCACTTACGTTACAGTAAAGATAAAGTAAGAATTATGGAGTTGATTTGAGTCTTGGAATTAATTGTTTAGTGATTTTGTGCACGGGATTCAAGGAGGTTGGTTGACAAAGGAAACTTGGAGGGTTGGATTACTTTTGGCATCTTCTAATAGAAACATGTGTTTAATTATCGTTATCACTTGCTAATTTGATTCTAAAAAGGACTTGTTGGTTTGAGGCCAAGGTCGAAAACTAGAGCGTGATGATTGATTTTAGTGTTTTATCTAAAATGGTAAAGCTTGAATGTATAGTGCATTTAATATGCTTATGTTAAGTAATATCTTGAATGCTAAATGCGACTAGATTTGGTATATATAAAACTCAATCTCCTAAGATTTTAATAACCTACTTTTGGATGTTTAATTTGAAGTACGGCTGGCCACCGCGACTTCAAGATTGAATATCTGGAACGTGGGCTCGGTAAAAGATTTTCCTTTTGCTATGGAACTGAAAAATGGATAGATTAGGTGATATCTTAGTAATAGATTTTGTGCTCGTTTGTTGATTTCACACTTTTGAAGATGAGATTACCTTGATGTGAAGATTATAATTGCAAAAGACTAAAGAGTAAGATTATAAGGAGTATGCATGCGTAACGATTCGGTGTTGCCTGAAAAGTTCATTGTGGATATGTGTCTCTATATTTCAAAGATGTGTGTTTCCTTGTCTTGGTTGGAGATTATTAAGTTTATAAATGAAACTAGTAGGAAAGTTGTCTATAGTGACTTTTATAAGTTCAGTTTAATATCAAGACATGGTGTAAAGTGTTACAACCCCTAGCTAAAAGAAACCAACCTTCTTTCGAGGTTGGGTGCTTTGAATATTTTGCTTGAATAACTACTTGATCTTGAAGAAAGTGTTTCGGTAACGTTGTAGTCGTTGTTGAGATTGTTGTGATAGTGTCGTTATAGTGGGTTGGTGGGAAAATAGTGGTGGTATCATCTTGTATAAAAAAAAAGGGGAGGGAAAATTAAGGACAATTGTAAGGATGTAACTCAAGTCGAGTGGTCAATGTTAGTTATGCAGTAAGAAATTTGTTTAAAGCTAGGGCGATACGAATGTGATCTATTATAGTTGATAACGAAGTGCAATGTGGTCGGTGTCCAGAATTGGAATGGTGGAAATTTTGGGGTGATTGGCAATTGGGGAAGGTGGATGCTATGAGTTAAGAAATTTGAGTTTAGAGATCGCGTACGAGGGTATTCTGTGACGTAAACTTGAGACTGACAACCGTGGAGGACGTGAACACTTACTATGAAATCACATGATAATGGATTGAAGTTATACGATGAGAGATTAGGATTGAAATGGAAAATAGGTCAAAAGAGATTGGATAGATGAGAAAATATATATATAATGACAACTTAAGGACTAAAAGGTTGATGTGGGAGCGTCCGTTGTGCCGTGATTATTGATTCACTTATATTAGATTGCTTGATGTCGCTGCACAAAATTGAGGCTTAGATATTTATTGGATACGTGGGGTGCGATAAATGGATTGCTATTATCAACCTATTGTGATATGATATGCATTTTGGGTTAGAACTTCTGTGGTGTAAATAATATGCATTGTCGATGAATTAAGGCGTGTTACAATGATTTGATGTGGAGATTATTTGGCTGATGGCGACAATGAGTTGATTTGCTTTGTGAAAGATTTGATTTTATGTCCTTATTGAAATTGTGAAAATGAGTTGATTTATGCTTAATCGATCGTTGAAGTTGGTTTGATGGGTGTGTTTCATTATAAATTGGGGTTAGGCAAATATTTAGTGTTGAAATTGTTCTAATGAATAAGATTGTGTGGTAGTAGCAAAGGAAATTGGAAGGTAAGTATTTTGCTGCAACGCAAGGGGTGGAAATGCAGAGTGTTATGAGTATGAGTCCGTGAGCTAAATTGTGAAATGTCGTTGTTCATGCCTTAGTTGCGTGTTGTTACTCTCAAACTTGAAATCTGTGTTTATGATGGGTAAAAAAAAAGGGAAGACAAGACAAATGCTTGAAAATTGAAAAGTTTTATATGAAAATGGTTTTGATAACTGCTAATGGGAATTGGGATGAAATAGTGTAATCATATAAGAACAGTGAACTTGAGTTGATAGAGTGGGTTACAAAAAAAAAAAAGTGTCTCTGTGCTTGCTGTCTTTCTCTTTCTTTATAGCCTTCCCGATTATTATGGTTTATTATTCTGATATCAACTTTGTATGTTGTTTGGTAGGAAGACTTGTTGATACTTGAGGTGCGATTGTCATCGTGAAAAGTTTATGAGAAATGATTGCATGTTATGCATTTTGGGTTAGAACTTCTGTGGTGTAAATAACATGCATTGTTGATGAATTAAGGCGTGTTGGAATGATTTGATGGGGAGATTATTTGGTTGATGGCGACAATGAGTTGATTTGCTATGTGAAAGATTTGATTTTGTGTCCTTATTGAAATTGTGAAAATGAGTTGATTTATGCTTGATCGATCTTTGAAGTTGGTTTGATGGGTGTGTTTCATTATAAATTGGGGTTAGACAAATATTTAGTATTGAAATTGTTCTAATGAATAAGATTGTGTGGTAGTAGCAAAGGAAATTGGAAGGTAAGAATTTTGCTGCAACGCAAGGGATGGAAATGCAGAGTGTTATGAGTATGAGCCCGTGAGCTAAATTGTGAAATGTCTTTGTTCATGCCTTAGTTGCGTGTTGTTACTCTCAAACTTGAAATCCGTGTTTATGATGGGAAAAAAAAAAGGAGGAGACAAGACAAATGCTTGAAAATTGAAAAGTTTTATATGAAAATGGTTTTGATAACTACTAATGGGAATTGGGATGAAACAGAGTAATCATATAAGAACGGTGAACTTGAGTTGATAGAGTGGGTTGCAAAAAAAAAAAAAATGTGTGTCTGTGCTTGCTATCTTTCTCTTTCTTTATATCTTTCTCTTTCTTTATATAGCCTTCCCGATTATTATGGTTTATTATTCTGATATCAACTTGGTATGTTGTTTGCTAGGAAGGAAGACTTGTTGATACTTGAAGTGCGATTGTCATCGTGAAAAGTTTATGAGAAATGATTGCATGTTAAAAAAAAAAGGGGGATGAAGCTTAGTGTAATGGGATTTTGATATGTGATAACTTGAGCCCGAAGGATAAGTCGTGGGTGTGTGAAAATAAGCGAAACCATGGCATGCTGTCGTTAACATGAAAATGTAGGAATGAGGGGACATGAGGGAGGACACAATAAGTGTTAATCGGAGATTTATGAGGTCAAACAGGGTAGTCGTGTGAGTTCTTTGATGTTGTATTAAAGTTTGGTTCGAAGAGTCTTTATTATCTATGTGGTTGGAATCTGGCATATGTTCTCTTTTGCTAGCATCAATGATATATAGGAAGCTAAGTTTGAGGAGAGTAGAGTAAATTTATTTGACTTAAAAAAAATTTGTTTCCCTGCTATTATTATTATTTTATTTTTGTACGACGCGATTAGAGAACTGGATGCGAGAGGCTTCCGTGGTGTATCAATCCCTAGTTCAGAGTGGTTAATTACTAGCTCGTGGTACAAGAGGTAGTGGATTTGAGGGCTCATCTAGATTGTTTCAATATTGTATCGCAAGACATGTGTACCAAGAGGAATAAAAGGCATAATTTACCGAATAAGTAGGCCATTGGAACCGAAAGAAGTGTTAATAGCCTTGAAGCGTAAGGAGCTTAACTTTGACGGATTGGTGTTCATAATGGAACCGAGGATGATAAATCAGCATGTAGTTTGATCATTGGATCTTGGGTTACTTACAAAACTAAGTTTAATTTGGATCCGTTCGGTGATTGTCAACCTTGTTTGTAAGTTAGGTCACTCCTATTCTAAGAGTTTTAGTTATTTCTTTCGACGAACCGTGCATACTCAGCTATAATCTCGTGGGGTTACCTTTGAATCCGGATGCCACAGGGTGGAAATGTTTAAATTGGAGTTATGAATTCAAGATGGTTCATGCAACTTCGGAGGGCTTAATCTCATGTGACAAGAAAGGAGACCATTTTCTGTTGCATGAAGCATATAATAGATCAAATGGTACTAAGTGATTAGATAACTTTTGAGAATTCACTCAGAATGCCAATAGGTGGATGAGAACTTTATTGATTTTATTACGATAGAGATTATTTGAGTACTCTAGCCTGTTATTTGAAAATTCTGATTTATTGGTTGATATTAATCGAGGAAGATAAGGATTAGAGTTTTTATGAACATTTTGATGCATCCTTTGTGGTAGGTTGAAGAGTACTTATTTGAATAAGATATACAGAATGGGAATGTGAATGTAAGAATTTGGAGAACGTGGGGGCACCAATTGTTAGATCTCGATGTGATTATGTGAGAATTAAAACTATTGTATAAATGCTCGAACTTTAGGTATCTGTGAACATCGTAATTTGATAAGGAGGATTAGATGTCGATGCATATCCAGAGGGGAAACTGACACGTATCTTAGATTCACGCGAACAAGTTTTGAGGGAGACAACAATCTCGTTAGTAAGAGTCCTTTGGAGAAATCAAGGTAAGGAAGAATCGACTTGAAAAAAAAAAGGAGGACAAGGTTAAAGAGAGAAGTATCCACAATTATTTTCAAATTGAATTAATATGAGTCTAGAATTTCAACTTTATGATTGTTAATTTGTTATTTGGCAGTATGTGTTGCAGCATGAGCACGTTTACTTGATGCATGATCAAAGTTGGCTTGAGTTGTAAATTTCGGGACAAAATTTCTTTAAGAAGGATAGACTGTAGAGACCTAGAAAAAAAAATTGAAATGTTTATTAATTGCTTAATTGGGAAAGTAGGATTTATTTGGTGGTAAATTGAATTGAGGATTGAAGTGAAAGGATAGAGACTTGAGAGAGTGTGTGTGTGATTTAAAGATATGAGGGTGTAAATAGTGGGTGTGTGTGGCATAAGAGATAATTGTGTCTCCTATTCTCTCTCTCTCATCCGCCCCCCTCTCCCTCCCAGTTGATTCTCTCTCTCTCTCTCTCTCACTCAAAACTCCACTCAATCTCTCAAGAACTTTAAGAATCACCAACCCTCCGGCCTTTCATTTGCATTCTTGAACTCGAAAATCCTTGGGTCAAGGTTGAATCGAAGATTTGAAGTTCAAAGTGGCTAGGACTTGCTCAAGTCTCGTAGATCTTTACCTCTTTTATGTGTTTATATGTTGGTTTGGTGTAAGAATCGGGCTTTGATCATCTCCCTTCGTTCATTTCGAAAGCTGTCGAAATCTACAGAAAATCGACCAAAATCGCATAGGGATCGATCCCTAAACTTGGGGGATCGATCCCCCTTTTCATTTCTGATCCAGCAAGCCCAGGGATCGATCCCTACCCTCTTTGGAAATTTTGCTCATCTTCTGGGTTTCAGCACAACTTTAAATGGCCATAACTTCTTTGTCCGATATCTATTTCATGCAAATTTTATATCGATTCGAAGGTCTTGAAATTAGCTTTTCTTTGCCACCAAAATCATCTAAAGAATCTAAGTACACAGAAAGTTATGACCGTTAGAGTGGGGGTGTGTCAGTCTCCCAACATCCATTGGCTACCCCAATGATTCTTCTTTTTGCCATTATGACTTCCTATGATTAGTGGATGATATTCTTGACCCATTGGACTTCTGTTAGTGAGGAACGAATAAGGAATTGCTAAGTTGAAATTTCATTTAAATACTTCCTATTGATTGTTGGCACTTGTGAATGTTTATGCATATTTGTGATAACGTAGGCATGTTGTATGAAGTCTCATCTATGAATGTGATCATGGGGGAGTCTTAACTTGTATATTGTGTGAGAAAGCGATTGTTTGAGTCGGAAGTTGGTTTAGGGAGTCTCATAACGCAAGGGATGGTAATACGGAGATTTAGACGGGTCTCGTAACGCAAGGGGTGGTAATACGGTGACTCGAGTCGTTAGGGGTCACTGTGACGCAAGGGGTGGTAACACGGTAATCCTCGTAGTGCTATATGGTAACGCAAGGGGTGGAAATACCGATGGTGGGAATTTGGGATAGCGAGTTGTGTTGAGTTGGTAGAGTGCATGAGTCTTGTGAATTGTGTGACTTTTGTGATCATGGCATGTCCTTTAGTGATCGTAATGAATGTTGATACACCTAAGAGTTTGTTGTTATCTCCTGATTGAACTACATCTCATTGTCATCTCATTTTCCACTTGACTTCATATTTATACATAGAATTGGTAAAGATTTTTCTACTGGGCTAGTGTAGCTCAATCTAATATTTCTTTTCAGGACAAAATGCTGGACAATAGCTCGCATGCTTTGTGTGCTTGGAAGTGAAAGACTTTTTGGAAGCTATCAATATTAGTTACTTAATCATCTTTACAATTGACTTTCTTTTTATAAAGATGGGCTGTAACTATTCATTCAAGAATTCCCTTTTGACTAAACCGTTTGTAATTTAATAACTTGTTAGTAGTTGTACTTGAGTTTATTTGGGCCGTAGTGCCAAAATTGTATAACCTTAATCTTGGGGACTTGTTTTGTAAATTACACAAGTGAGAACTCGTTTGGGTATTTATCTATGTAATACGAGGATTCTTCTATCGAAAAGGATTATTTATTGTTGAAAATCGTGGGCTTAACACAATCCATTTCCTAATCTTCCCACTAAGCATATTCTTAATTACATCAATTTAAGAAATAACATAGGTTACTCTCGGCAACAAATGGTGCCTGAGTTTCTTAGAAGCATGAAATAAAGCTAAACATAATTTCTCTACTGCAGCATACTTGGTGCCTGAGTTTCTTAGAAGCATGAAATAAAGCTAAACATAATTTCTCTACTGCAGCATACTTGCATTCACAGGAGTTTGAAAACCTATGAAGATAATAATCAACTCTCTCCTTGCCATCTTCATTGTCTTGAGTTGTTGCTCGATACAACTTTGCTGGCTTCCCTTTGATAGGAGGCGCAACATGGGTGGACTGGTTAAGTACTCCTTAATGGCTTCGAAAGCATCATCATGCGCGTTAGACCACTTGAACGCTTCTCCCTCCTTCAGCTTCAACAAAGAAGAGAAAATTTTAGTCTTTCCTACAGTATTAGATATAAATCTTTGAAGGAAATTCAAATGACCAAGAAACCTTTGTAACTCCTTGTTGGAAGGTGGCTTGCCTTCAATAATAGCCTTTGCTTTATTCTTGTCAACCTGTATTCCTTTGTTATGGACTAAATATCCTAGAAATTTACCAACTGATACTCCAAAAGCACACTTTTCTAGATTTAATTTCAGCTGATAGTGCTCCATTTGTCGAAATGCCTTTTCTAAATGGTCAAGGTGATCATCATTGGAACTTGACTTTAGAATTATATCATCTATGTAACATTCTAGAAAGCTTCCAACTAAATCATGAAATATGGTATTCATAGCTCTCTGATAAGTAGTTCCAGCATTTTTCAACCCAAATGGCATTGTGACCCATTCAAAAATTCCAATGTTACCAGGGCATGGAAAAGCTATTTTATGCACATCTTCTTCTGCTATACAGATTTGATTGTATCCCAAATGGCCATCTAAAATGGATAATATCTTGTGCCCAGCTGAACTATCTACAAGCATATCCACATTAGGCATAGGATACTCATCTTAGGGGGTTGTAGTGTTAAGATTTCGAAAGTTGACACAAATTCTTATGCTTCCATTCTTTTTAGGCCCTGGAACTACATTAGATAGCCACTCAACATACCTGGTTGTCCTAATGAAACCTGCATCGAGAAGCCTTTGCATCTCTTTTTTTTTTGGGTAAAATAGCTTGAAATAAAAAAGAGGATAACCGAACGTACAACCTACAAAGGGCATACCCCAAGAAAAAAAAGGGAAAACAAACAAGAGTAAAGAAGAATGTTTACGCATTTACCGGAAAAAAAAAGAATGTTTACGCCAAATGGCTACATGGGCAAAATGATATTCGATGTTTCCAATCCATCTAGTAAGAGGGAAGGAAAACACTACCAACTGATAGATTAAACTAGGATAGCAGAATGGCAGCAGCACTACAGCTGGAAAATAGCAATAGTGACTTACTGGAGCAGCACTATAGCAGCATTACAGTAGCAGCATTGGCTTACTAGAGCAGCAGCAGCAACTGTAAATAGAAGTAACTTCACCATGACAAACTGGCAGTAATGAACTCTATGTATTAGTTCGGATAGTCCAATTGTAGATGGAAGGAATATCAGCAGTAGTAGATCACTAACGAATGCTATTATAACAGCAAACAGCAGCAGCAGTAGCAGCAGTAAGCAACGGAAAATAGGAGCAGCCAGCTATGTACAGCAACAACAAGAGAAACTAAAAGCAACTAGCTATGATAAGTAGGCACAACGCAGCCACACTACTTCTTATAGCAGAAACTAGAAGCAAACAAGCTAGGGACATGCCCCCTAGAAAAGCATAAACATTCCTAGGGACAACCCCCAAGGATAGGTCAAAACAAATTGAGGAGCTGTAAATAGGAGCAGCTATGTACAACTAGAGTCATTCAAAGCAGCCAAGCAAATACAGCTGCGTGAACAGTTAAAAGACACAGTAGTTGTAAAAAAACCAGCACATTGAGGTATCACATACTTGGGACACAAGTACATGCACAATGCACGACTGTAGAATCAATCAGGTGTAGGACAGAACTGAGAACAGCAGATACCACTATAGCTGTTCTGAGATGATCACTAACAGTAGTCTTATGAATATGTAGCAGTAGCAGCAATATGTGCATTATCCAAAAGCATACAAGTGCCACCAAATTCAGATATGATTAATTGTAATATGGTTAGTTATGATTCAGCACCCTTAGCATCAAATGTCATCCAGCAAGCAGATTGTAAAAGTGAGCAGCAACCTCACTACAAAGAACACAGCAAGGGGCAACAAAGGGAAGCACTTGGTATTTATACTACTCACCACTACTCCCTAGAAACCTCACACCTCCCACTCTCAAAAACAATATCAAGAGCTGGGGATCCACCTTTTCCCTCTACTGATTCTCACATGATTCCCCCACTAATTATTACCTCCTTTCTCAAGGAATGTTGGGGATCTAGCACACAACTCACTAGGACAACTCACAATATAGTAAGGATCCACAACTGCAATAAATTCTAAGGCAGCTAAAAGGAGTAAGATAACCACCTGAATACATAGAAGTAATAGGAGCCCAAAGGGTGGAAATTTACTACTGAACCCTTCTGAATCACCTGTGAACCAACCTTCTGAAAATGGAGGCTTATAAGATCAAAGGATATAGCTTTGAAGCTGCACCCCTTGACCAGAGACCTAAAAATGTAATTATGTGAGTAGAAGCCACTTTTCATTCTAACAAGTAATAGATTAATCATGAATATTCCACATAGATAGTAAACGAGAAGGTCCCTTGAATTTGGATATGGACAACAGCCTACATCTAACTTCATTTGAAATTTTGTTAGCAACCACTCCTGGAGGGCAACTAAGATTCTGGAACTGTCTATAATTCCTCGCAAACCATAATTGGTGCACATAGACTGTGAAAACAAGTTTAACAATTATGGTGGCCAAAGATTTACCCTGTAAAGTGGACAACCTACTCACCCATTGCTGCCAGGATGTCAACCCTGCTATATGAGGGGTCTTTGGGGATAGAATTCCCCTAATCTGTGTAGCCATGGGGCACTAAAAAAAAAAGGTGACCACGAGATTCAACACCCAAACACATACTACAAATGGAGGTAGATTTCATGCCAAACGAAACTAATCTATCCTCAGTATATAACCTATTTAGAATGGCCATCCGTGAAATCACATTGCACCTAGGAATATGACCAGAGAACCATACCACTTTATACCAAGTGATAGCAGGAAAGTGTGTTCTCAAATGATCCCATAGGGATGAGATGGTGAATTTACCAGATGCAATGAGTGTCCAAATATATCTATCCCCAATGGAAACATTGATGGGGAAAGAATGTAATTCAGATCTCACATCATTAAGATCAAGAGATTGTGTCGCAGGGAAGGCCCATTGATTGTTCCTAATAATATCTTTCACAGTGGCATCCTTGAGTAGCCCAGAATCGTAGACAATTCTAGGTCCAAACTTGGGCAAAAGAGGGCCAAGAGGATGCCAATTGTCAACCACAATGAGGTTAATTGGCCATCTCCAATTTTATACTTAATGTGGGGCTAAATGAGTGATCTAAGGTTAAGGATTTTCCTCCAAACCCAGGAGGGGTCACTTAGAGTTTTAACACTCCAAAAACTGTTACGCTTAAGTAAGACTTAACCCATTGGCACCAAATAGATTGCTCCCCACTAGAGACAAGGAACCAAATGTGCTTGGCTACAGCAGCCTTGTTCCAAATCTCCATAGATTTAAAGCCCAAACCACCTTCTTGAAAAGGAGAACAAAAATGTTCCCATGAAACTTTTGCACCAGTCTTCTTAAGGTCAAGACCTAACCAAAAAAAAGCTCTAAGAATGAATCAACCTTTTTAATTACCCTCTGAGGGATAATAAAGAGAGATGACCAGTAAGTTTGCATTGAAAATAGAATTGATTTTATTAATTGAATTCTGCCAGCATAAGACAAATACCTATGACTTAGTTTCGGCTAAAATCCTGTCAACCATGACTTTACAGTCAGCGTGCTTGAGTTTGGTGGACTGGAGAGGTACCCCCAAGTACCTTACAGGTAAAGACCCCTATTGGAAACCTAGAATATTCAAAATGGATGCTTTTGTGGAAGGATTGACACCAGAGAAGAAAATGTTATTCTTGGTAGGACTTGGAGAGAGACCAGACAAATTCTCAAATTCAGCCAGAGAATTTTTAATTTGAGTAATGGAACCCACCTCACCTTTGCAGATGATCTTATCTGCAAAGCAAAGATTGACAAGTTTGGTGGAGCCACATTTCTGATGGAACTTAAAATCAGGAAGTAGAGACTTTTCCTTAAGAATACAAGTCAAAACTTCCATGACAATCACAAACAAGTAAGAAGACAAAGGATCACCTTGTCTTAAACCTTTCTGCCCAGGAATGTATCCTATTGCCTCCCCATTAAAGCACAGGGAGTAATTAGCTGTGGAGACACAAGCTTTCAACCATTGGATCATTTTAGGATGGAAATTCATGGAGGCAAGGACATCCCACAGGAAATCCCATCTGACATTGTCATAAGCGTTCATAATATCCACCTTCATTGCACACCTAGGGGATGAGGAATGTTTATGGTAACCCTCATTAATTCTTGAGTAAGGAAAATGTTATCAGCTACCCTTCTTCCCCGGACAAATCCATATTGGGCAGGATCAATAAGGGAAGGAAGGAAAGGTTTGATTTTGTTAGCTAGGATTTTAGCTATATATTTGTAGACTGCACTACAACATGAGATAGGCCTGTAATCCCCTACCTTAGAAGGATTGGGGACTTTAGGTACCAAGGCCACTAATTTAGCATTAGCCCTCTTCAAAAGCTAACCACATCTAAAGAAGAGCTTAACAGCTGAGGTCACCTCATGGCCTATTACTGGCCAAGCTTTTTGGAAGAATGCAGCATTGTAACCATCTGGGCTAGGTGCTTTTTGAGGATTAAGAGAGCAGAAAGTGTCCTTGATCTCTTTTGTCAGTTACTTCCATCACCATTTCCAAACTTTGGGAAGGGGAAAGTTCCTAGTGATGAGTTGTTGCACTCTAGAGGATCCAGAGTAAGTACTTAGTTGTTTGGTACCTAACAAGTTGGTGTAGTAGTTGATGAAAGTGTTCTTAAGCAACTCAATGTCCTGGGTGATAGAACCATCTTCTAAAACCAAGCTAGAAATTTTGTTCCTATTTCTTGAATTGCTAATGGTTTTGAAGAAGAACGAGGAACATTGATCCCCTAACTTTAACCACTGAATTCTTGACTTTTGCTTGGCAAAACTTTCTTCTGCTCTAGCATAAACTAGGTACTGCTTACACAGATCCCTTTCAGTGGCTTGTTTAGAGGGATCACTAGGGTCAGAGCCAAGCTCTCTTTGGATGGCTTCCAATTACTGTTTATAGGAGGCCTCCCTTGTAGATAGTTCACTGAACTCATTGGTATTCAAGTGTTTAAGGTCCTCCTGCAAGTGTTTAAGTTTCTCACAGACATAGAACATTGGATTACCAATGATTACTTTCCTCCAAACCTGCTAAACAGTGTCAAGGAATTTTGGGTGTTCAGCCAAAAAGTTAAATAACCTGAAAGGCCTTTTCCTTGGGGGTGAGGCAGCTGTCAAATACACAACAATAGGGGAGTGATCAGACACTCCAGGGCTAAGAAAATGAGCATTGGACCAACAGAAGTCTTTGATCCAACTTTCATTGACTAAAACCCTATCAATCTTGGTGCTGATATGGGCATCTCCTAGTTGCTTGTTAGAGCAAGTGTATTGGCAACCAGAGTATCTAAGATCAACTAACTTAGTTGATTGGAGGCAAGAATTAAACTCCTCCATCCAGGGCAACCAGGTTCTATCCCCACAAACTTTTTCCATGGGAGACTTTATGGCATTGAAATCACCTAATACCACCCAAGGGGCAATACAGAGCTGTTGTAAAGCTACCCAAAGTTGTTGCCTATCTAGGTAACAAGAAGCTCCATAGACAATGGTGGCAACAAAAGAGTAAAGACCATCACAGGATTGCACTTTGCATCTCTTTCTTAACACCTGCAATAGTTTCTGGACTCATCTTCCTGGTTGGTTGTTTGACAGGTTTGAACTGTGGCTTGATAGGTAGCCTATGTTCCTCCAATCCTCTGTCCAATCCAGGTAGTTCCTTATAATTCCAAGCAAAGCATTCTTTGTTGGCTTTTAACAATTCTATTAACATTGCTTTCATAACTGGTTCAAGTTGTTGGTTAATAAACACTGGATTAGAATTGTCTTTGTCTCTTAACTTTACTTCTTCCAAAAGATCTTAGGATTCGATTTGCTCCTTAGATGTCAGTTGTTTGTCCTCCACATAAGGCTTATCTAATAAAACATTTTCCCATATATTGTCTTCTTGAATCTTTTGTTCGATTCCTAGAGTAACATATCTTACTAAAGCTATTGAGTTGGCTTCTTCTTCAGCCTCTTCTTTGGACTTACATCCAAGCAGCATCATCCTTTGGGGTGTCTGATTCATAATCAACAACTTGTTTCAGCTTTGATTTCAGTTCTGCCAATTCTCCCAATTCCAGCTCATTCGTTGGGTTAGTGGAGCCTAGAGTAGTTCACTCAAAGGAACTACATTTGACTTGTACATTTCTGCTTCAGCAAAGCTAATAAATCTTGGGAGATCATGGGGAAGTCAAAGTTGGTTTACTCTCCCATCTAGTTGTGGTTGGCTAACCAATACTGTATCTTTCCTATTGGGTGACTGGAGTTTGTAATGGCACTAAAGGGATGTGGATCAGCTTTGATTCCTTCAACACCCATTTCTTTGCCTTTCTCATATTTGACAATCATTAATTCCTGATGCATAAAAGAAAGAATACATCCATTAACATGGATCCAATCTCTTCCTAATAAAGCATTATATTTAACATATGTCTCAACTACAAAGAAAGCAGTATCAGTTTCTATACCACCTATTGCCAATCTAATTGAGATTATTCCCTTTGCATGTTGGCTTTCCCCGTAAATCCTACAATGGATGTGCTCGTTGGGATCAATTTTGCTCTTCCTTTCCCTAACTTTTTCAGGGTTCGAAAGGGCAAAATGTTTATTGCTGCCCCATTATCCACAAAAATTCTATTAAGGGGAATTTCATCGAAACATTCTGTGATGTATAAAGGCCTTAAATGTTGTCTCATGGCATTAGTAGGTAGCTTGAATGGATATGAAATATCAACATAATTTAGATCAATTACCAATGGATATTCGATATGAGACGTAGAATCTGGCACAAAGCTAGCGCTTTCTTTCGAACTTAACTTTAAGCTCTCTTTATTTTGCTCAATTTCGCATATCAAATTCTCGTCCATTTCTACTTGAGCCACTTCTTCCAAATAACAATCATTGCAAATGATGGTAAGTTCATCATTACTGCGTGTGTCTTCAGAGATGTCAGATTTGCTCAAATTCAACCTTGCATCATCTTTTTTCGAAGATGTTTCCCATTTCTGAAGAAATCCATAGAACAGGGATAAACCATATTGATTTGGACTTCAGGTTGTCTCCCAAACTAAATGCTCGAAATCTCATTGGTTGGTTTGACTGTCTCTTCCTTCACTTTCTCCTTGGAATCAACCTCTTGTGCTGAAAGTTCCAAGGAAGAAGAACTTCCTTCCAACCCTCCTTGTTCCACCAACATGGCTTCCAGTAGAAGGAGGATCTAAATCCTCTTCAATCATAGCAGAAGCCACTTCTTTCAAGGTTTCCTCTTTTAAAAACTGTATTCGAAATCCATCTTTTGGGTCTTTTTGAGCTCTGTTAAACCTTGGATTAGGTCTTACTGCTCTTCTTGATTCCTCTCCAGTTGATGACTCTCCTGATTGAAAAAGTGAGTACTTCTTCTAAAGTTTCCTTTTATGAGTTCTTGAGAGTAAAGGAACCATACTGTCTCACACTATCAATGATTCAAATTGGGTGTTCCCCATTACCCAAACATTTGAACTAAATGAGGTGAGAAACACTATGCCCGTTCTTGTTCAGTCCAGGTTGAATGGGGCTAATCAAATAAGGTGGACTCTTACTTCCAATGGGCAGTTCACCGTGGCCTCTCTTTGGGACAAATTGAGAACTCCCTTTCCTAGGGTCTTGTGGCATAAGGTAGTTTGGTTTTCTGCCCTCATTCCAAAATGCAGCTTTGTCACATGGCTTGCCATTTAGAATAGGCTATCCACTGGAGATAGACTTGTGTAATTTGGTCTGAATATTTCCCCCCAATGTAGTTTGTGACCATCTCTTGTTTAATTGCTCATTCACCAAGCAAGTATGGAAAACAATTCAGACCAAACTCCATGTTCTTGGCCTGCTAGATCTTGGGCGAATTGGGTAACCCTATTGGCTGCTGTGTTGCTACTTTAGCTCCATCCGTGCTCAAGTGGTTAATTTGGTGGTGAGAATTTGGTTATGCTACTGTGGTGGATTGAATTGTTATGGTGTTCTACTGTTGTTGCTCTGTTCTGAATTGTTATGGTTGACTGATCTGCTACTGCGTTGTTGTTTCTATTGGATGGTAATTCTTGGTTGCTGCTATGGTAGCTTGTTATGAATTTGACCCTGTCCAGAATAGTTGTTGCTGTTTTGCTATCACAAATGGGCTTTGGTGATAGTTTTCCTGCTGTCCACTGTTGTTGTCTGCTGCTGCTATTCATATATGTATTCTGCAACTAATGTTTTCTATTTTCTATGGCCGTTGGCTGCTGCTGTTCTACTGTAATGGCATCAGTTAGCTGCTGCTACTGAAGTTTCCTATGGTAGACTAAATGAGGTGAGAAACACTATGCCCGTTCTTGTTCAGTCCAGGTTGAATGGGGCTGATCAAATAAGGTGGACTCTTACTTCTAATGGGCAGTTCACCGTGGCCTCTCTTTGGGACAAATTGAGAACTCCCTTTCCTAGGGTCTTGTGGCATAAGGTAGTTTGGTTTTCTACCCTCATTCCAAAATGCAGCTTTGTCACATGGCTTGCCATTCAGAATAGGCTATCCACTGGAGATAGACTTGTGTAATTTGGTCTGAATATTTCCCCCCATTGTAGTTTGTGACCATCTCTTGTTTAATTGCTCATTCACCAAGCAAGTATGGAAAACCATTCAGACCAAACTCCATGTTCTTGCATGGCCTGCTAGATCTTGGGCAAATTGGGTAACCCTATTGGCTGCTGTGTTGCTACTTTAGCTCCATCCGTGCTCAAGTGGTTAGTTTGGTGGACTGATTTGGTTATGCTACTGTGGTGGATTGAATTGTTATGGTGTTCTACTGTTGTTGCTCTGTTCTGAATTGTTATGGTGGACTGATCTGCTACTGCTTTGTTGTTTCTGTTGGATGGTAGTTCTTGGTTGCTGCTATGGTAGCTTGTTATGAATTTGACCCTGTCCAGAATAGTTGTTGCTGTTTTGCTATCACAAATGGGCTTTGGTGATAGTTTTCCTGCTGTCCAGCTGTTGTTGTCTGCTGCTACTATTCATATATGTATTCTGCAACTAATGTTTTCTATTTTCTGTGGCCGTTGGCTGCTGCTGTTCTACTGTAATGGCAACAGTTAGCTGCTGCTACTGAAGTTTCCTATGGTAGACTAAATGAGGTGAGAAACACTATGCCCGTTCTTGTTCAGTCCAGGTTGAATGGGGCTGATCAAATAAGGCGGACTCTTACTTCCAATGGGCAGTTCACCGTGGCCTCTCTTTGGGACAAATTGAGAACTCCCTTTCCTAGGGTCTTGTGGCATAAGGTTGTTTGGTTTTCTGCCCTCATTCCAAAATGCAGCTTTGTCACATGGCTTGCCATTCAGAATAGGCTATCCACTGCAGATAGACTTGTGTCATTTGGTCTGAATATTTCCCCCCAATGTTGTTTGTGACCATCTCTTGTTTAATTGCTCATTCACCAAGCAAGTATGGAAAACCATTCAGACCAAACTCCATGTTCTTGCATGGCCTGCTAGATCTTGGGCAAATTGGGTAACCCTATTGGCTGCTGTGTTGCTACTTTAGCTCCATCCGTGCTCAAGTGGTTAATTTGGTGGTGAGAATTTGGTTATGCTACTATGGTGGATTGAATTGTTATGGTGTTCTACTGTTGTTGCTCTGTTCTGAATTGTTATGGTGGATTGATCTGCTACTGCGTTGTTGTTTCTATTGGATGGTAATTCTTGGTTGCTGCTATGGTAGCTTGTTATGAATTTGACCCTGTCCAGAATAGTTGTTGCTGTTTTGCTATCACAAATGGGCTTTGGTGGATAGTTTTCCTGCAGTCTAGCTGTTGTTGTCTGCTGCTGCTATTCATATATGTATTCTGCAACTAATGTTTTCTATTTTCTGTGGCCGTTGGCTGCTGTTGTTCTACTGTAATGGCAACAGTTAGCTGCTGCTACTGAAGTTTCCTATGGTAGAGCTCCAAAACTACTATTTGCTCTGAGTGTCCAGTTCAAATGTCCAGTGCATGGATTGGTTCAAAGTTCTTGCTGCAAGTTGGCTCTCAGTTATTATTTGTTAATGCTCGATGTAAATCAGGGCTGCAATTAGCCTTTTGTCGTGTGTTTCCTTTCCCACTATCTAGAGGGGATTGAAACATTCGTTATTTACAACCTTTTACGGCTATGTAGCCTTTTCGCCTTGGCGTAGTCAAATTTAATGTAAATTTTGTTTTGTTTTGTTTTCCTGCTGGGGTATGCTCCTTGTAGGCTATTTGATTAATCTTTTTTCTATTTCAAGCTGGTTTATCAAAAATAAAAAAATAAAAAATGTTAAGGGCAAATCTCTTAAGAGTGTAATCATTAGATTGGGCTTCACAGTAAGGGTTTATCAAATTTGGATCGAGAGAAATTTGAGGAAGTTCCAAAATCAATCCTGTACTTGGGAGATAGTTGTTCATAAAATTTGTACTATGGTAAGAGCAAGGGTTTTATCACATTCTAAATTGCCACATTCACAAGCAAATGGGATTGTACATGTGTGGAACACTATTTAAACCTATTTACTGTGATGTTTACTGTATCTGTTGGAATCTGGATGTAATTGTTTTCTAATGTAATGGTTTTGTGATTCAATTGGGCCGGTTGGGCAGGCTGTTGACTGTATTAGCAACCTTGAGGGTGGCTACACTTTGATTTGATTGTACGAACATATTGGTAGGTCGATAATTGTTATTACTTCTATCTACAAGGTAGTTACCTTAATCTTTTAATGGTTACTGTTTGCAGTCAGTTTTGGAGGCCTTAGGTGGGCCTCTTTTAGCTCTCAGTTGGATTTGAGTGTGCCAGCATACGTGGGATCCGTGAGATGTGTGCCTGAGCCCCAATATTCTTGTGAGCGGAGGTAATATTTAGTGGGAGGCTTTTTGTGAGGGAGAGGCGAGGGAGTTGAGGCCTGCCCTATTGGTTTTAGTTTGATTGGTGTGTTAGGTTTCGAGGTAGGAGTAGAGCGAACAGATAATGGCAATGGGCTCTCTAGTTCCTAGACTTAATTGATTTGGATCCTCTAGATTTCGTTATTTTGCTCCTGTTTCTAGTCCTGTTGTGACTTTTGCTGCTGCTTTCTACTCATTTTGGGTTGCTGTTTTCTACTGCTACTTTGGTTGCTTCTGTTTACTGCTGCTACGACAGCTGCACTTTGTTTGGACTGCAGTAAGGGCCTTTTGCTTGCTGCTACTACTGCTGCTACTTGCTACTGTTCTTTGCTGTTTGTTGTTTCCAGCCTCTGCTATTGTAATGGTGGCAGCTAGCTGCTGTTGATGTGGTTTCCTATGGATTCTGATGTTGTGCCACGGATTCTTGTTAATGTTGGTTCCTACGGCAGTTGTTGTTTGTGATATTCTACTGCAGTTGTTGCTGCTTATTCTGAATCTGCTCAAGTCCAGCTCCAATTGGATGCTGTGGGAAGATGTCCCTGGATCTAAGTGGTGTGGCAATGGGTGCCTTGGAAAATATATAGGTTAGTTATGTCCAGGTTTTGGCTACTTTGTATTAGTCCATTTTGGGATGGCTGCCTTTGAATGTATTGGAACTTTTGTACCTACCCTTGGGGGGTTGTCCTTAGGGATGTTTAAGCCTTTCTAGGGGGCTTGTCCCTAGCTCTTTTCTTTCTCCTCTTTGGTCTGTTTTACGCCTGTTTTGTAGCTGTCTATATATCTCATGCTGCTGCTGTGTAGGAGGCCTATTGTAATATGCTTCTATGCCTTGCTGTGTTCCCGAATAGTTGCTGCTATGTTGCTGCTCAATCTATAGGACTCAAGCTCAGCTCTACCTGCAAAAATTTCACCCCTTTGCTCTTGTGCTGTTCATAGTTGCTGCTACATAGTGTGTTTTCATTTTGTTCCATTCCCTCTTTTTAGATGAAATGGAAACAATTGGTATCTTTTGCTTTAGTTCTCTATAGCCAATTGGCTTAAGAGTCTCTTTTCGTTAGTTTTCCCTCCCTCTTGGAAGATGGATTGAAAACAGCATGTCTCATTTACCTTATGTAGCCATTTGGCTTAGGCAAATTTTCTATTCTTTTCTTTTCCTCCTGGGGTATACCCCTTGTAGGCTGTATATTCGGTTAGCCTCCTTTTAATTTCAAGCTGATTTACCCATAAAAAAAAAAGGGAACCATCTATGGTATCTTGGATTTGGGATCCCTTATTAATACCCATTGTCCATGAGTCGAATTTGGTAGTTTGTATGTCTTATTCCCACTCTTAGTTGAGTCTTTGTATCCCTAAAATAAATCAGGCTTAACCTACTTCAAGAACCAGCCAGGGACTCCTTTTACCAAAGTGAATTTCTCCTGACTAGCTTCTTCTTGTGGCACTGATGTTTGGCCAATATTGGCATTCTTAGAGGGAGGTATTTCTCTCTTTGGTGCAAGTGGAACTGGACTAGTAGGAATGTCCCTCTTCAAAGCCAACCAAAGCTTGTTCTCTTTCTTCGGCTTAACTTGTGCTAAGGTTATTCTCTTCATCCCTACCTTTTTGAGGAAAAAACTTACTCCTTTTCTGTCCAAATCCTTGAAAACCAAATAATTGGCTCTGCATCCAACACATAAGCACTCCAAAAATGAGGCTTCTAACATTGGCAAATGACTGTTACCTAAGAACCTCTGCGGAGGAAAACCAGTATTGGGCTGCCTGTGATAATTCTGCCTTATACCCATATTTCGAGGCTGACCACCATATGGCTTGCCTCTCCCATATTGAATAGAGTTCATGTTTACTGGTGCTTCCTTGCTAATATTTCTTGAGAGTTCGAGCTAATGAAGTCGGCACGTTGGTGTTGACTTCAGCTTCTTGAATCTTTGGAAAAGGGGTTGCATCCATTCCCATAGTTTTCTCTGGGAACTTGATCCTCCCTTTTCTAATTTGTTCTTGAATCCTGTCATGAAAAAAATTGCATGATTTAGTTGCATGAGACCAAGAATCATGCCATTACAGTATGTTTTTCCATTCTTTTCTTCTGCAGTGGGCAATTTTATATTTGGAGGCAACTTGATAATCTTCTTTCTTAATAAATAATCTAAAATTTCATCTGCCTTTGATATATCGAATGAATAAACTTTATTGACCTCCTTCTGTTTAAATTTCTGCCCTATGGACACATTCTTTCGAATTAAAGGCTCACAAATACAAGGGTCATGCTCAGTTATTTCTGCAGCATCGATCTCATAATTGGGATCTCGATATTAAGTTGAATAAGAAGAATTATGTCTATCCATATCTTCTTCTAACAAAGATTCATATCTGCTTACTTTGTAGGTCATATATACAAAACCTCTAAACTCTATAGAATCAAACCTCTTTCGAAGTTCTTTTTCCAGACCATCTTGTGCTATCTCATGAATTTTGCCTCTGGCAGCTGGAGTTTACATTTGGTTCTAACTCTCTTAAACCTAGATATGAAATCAGCTACTTTTTCATCTGGCTTCTACCTTAACCTAGCCAAGTTTGCTATAGGGACTTCAGGTTCTGCATGGAAAAATTGTGCATGAAACACTTCCTCCATTTGAAACCAATGAGCTATTGATCCTGGTTGTAATTAGTATACCAAACAAAAGATGGTCTAGACAAAGAATTGGAAATAGTTTCAACTTCATGAAGCCATTTTAAGCCAAATTCTTACATTGTGCAGAAAATATAGCAATATGTTCTACAGAAGATTGTCTCCCATCCCCATAAAACAAAGTAAAATTTGAGATTTTAAAGTCCCTAGGGATCTGGAATGTCCTATCTATCCATTCAGGATACAGCTTCCAATAGATCTGTGGTTGTACCCCCCGAGTTTGAGGTCCACACACCTCTGGGATAAGACCAATCACTTGGTCTCTTAACACTGGATTTTCCCCAAGAAGATTTTGTCCTTGGTTCGCCACAAGGGGTTCTACGGGATCTTCCTCATGGAGCTCTCTATGAACACCTAACTCTCCTTGGTTTTCTCTTAGATATTCTCCATACATTGGCTGTTGTATCCCACCAGTTGGGATATTAACCTATGCATTCCATGGAGTTTCTTTCCTAAGATTATCTCCATAAATGGGTGGATGATTTCTCGCAGTAGGCATATCCTTTGAGAAGGATTCCTAATTGGCTTATACTCTTGGTCTAACTCAATGACATCCTCCCATCCCCAAAGTATTGGTTCAAAGAGAGGATTCATGCTTTGCATATCCCTGTTGTTCTTTTGAATCCCAGGATTAAAATTAAAAGGTTCCTTTGGGACATCATTAACAGGCTTTATTGGCCTAACTGGTTCATACCAAGATTGAAGTATTTCCTGTTGGTACATTTTTTCTTTGTCTGGCCTAGATTTCATTTTACTCTATCCAATATCCTCTCCAAACCTTCCTTCGAAGGGACCTTGGTGAGTGCTTGGGTTAGCATGGCCGTTCAGTCCAATATTCCTGGACTGTGCCTTGCTGGCTCTGGATCAAGTAACTTATTTTTCATGCTTTTGATCATGGTCCTCTGAGTCTGTGCCATTTCTCTAAAAGCAATTGCTTCGTTCGTCGATATATCAAATAAGACCACCCCAAGCGTAGGGCTTAATATGTCGTTTGAAGCATAATAATCCAGAAGACCGCGATCGTACCCACAGGAATAATTAATACAGCTTTGCTGGATTTGTAGAAGTAAGCAAGGTTTTCGGCTTTCAGACAGCCAACTTTGTTTTACGTTTGCGGTGGAAAGTAAAAGGGCTAAATTAAAAAGTGAATAAACTAGGATAAAAAGCAGGTTAGGTCTAGGAATTACTAACACCCACGACTCGAGTTAAATCACATTTTCACCCAATTACGCAGTTTAAGATACTCAATTAAGGTTCCTAAACCGGAAGATAAGATGGTTCAATTACCAAGCTAGCTCTAGAATTTATTTAGCAAACACCTCGAGCGACAGAGCTCCAAGCATCATGTGTGGTAAGTAGGTGATGCTCTTACCTACACATGATCAAGGAGGTTAACACC